>NC_092142.1:28791336-29399149 GCF_043159975.1 Macaca nemestrina | reverse complement strand
CGAAAAAGCTGCCTCCCGAGAAGGGCGCGAAGCATTCCTGGGGAAGGGAGGCCGCGAAAGAGGATAGAAAGGTCAGCGGCCCCCGCCAGACAACGCGCGTTACTAGCGGATAACGCCATGGGACCTCGCCGCCCTTCCTAGACGCGAAGCCTCCCGTCCAGTGGGACCCTGCCGGAAAACTCGCCCAACCCGAGGCTCCTAGCAGCACCTCCAGTGACCCGCCCCTCCAAGGCCCCGCCCCACAGCCCTGCACCCTTGACCCGCCCCTCCAACGCCCCGCCCCGCAGCGCGCACCCTGCAGACGAAACAGTCCGGGTGCCAGAGCGCGCTAAGCGCCGAGATGTAGTTATCCAGGATGGGACCCTGGCAGCCCTGGCAGCGCGGGGCGAACAGCTGCAGGAAGTCCCGGCGGCAGTAGGGGCGGCCCTCGCGCTCATGAAAACCTAGGAGAGGGAACCGAGTGGGCTGAAGGCAAAGGGTGCGGGCGGGACCGGGGGACCCACAAGATCTGAGATCTGGGGCGGGAGGAGGGGCAGTCCGAAGGAGGCTTGGGGAAGGAGGAGCTGGGTCTGGGGCGGGACGGAGCGGGAGGGCTTGGGTCCGGAGTCTGTGTGGGAGAGGGCAGGGCTAGAAGAGAGCAGAAGGAAAACCATGGCCCTGAGGACTCCGGAGATCGGAGGGGCTGGGGCGAGACGTCGAGGGGACCCGCAGCTTTTAAGGTGGGAGTCAAGTTCACTCTCACCCTCATCTCCGAAGGGCTCCCCGCAACTGACGCAGCAGAAATGCTCTGGGTGCCAGTGAGTGCCCAAGGCGGTCACCATTTTCTGCAGGGAGGGAGAGGACACTCAGCGCGGCCTCCGTGCCTTCGCGCCTTCCTCTCCCGCGCGGAACTCGGGTGACTGGGCTAAGGCATGCGTGGGGGGAGAGGGAGAAGATCTAACTAGGAACGTGGGAGTCAGAAAGGAAGAGTGGAGTCCAAGGGGCCGTGGACATTGCCAAGGGGTAGGGGTAGGGTAGCGCGGGTGGGGCGGGACCCATGCTGTGGAGGCCCGTCCCACAGCTCTCCGGGTGAGACAGGGCGGGCTCAGTGCGGCCGGGCAGAGCTCACGTGTCGGATGGGCTGGTTGCAGAAGCCACATCTTGGCGAGAAGCGCTCAAAGTAGCACTCGGGGCAGAAGGGGGCTCCATCCTTCTCGAAGAAGCTGCTGCCTCCCAGGGCGGTGGAACAGCCTCCGCAAACGAAGTGCTCGGGGTGCCAGGCGCGGCCCAGAGCCGTCACCACCTGCGAGTGGGAGGTGAGGCGTGGTCAGAGCGGCTCTGACGGCCACATGCCCAGCGAGGCAAGGTTTACGCGGCGTTTTTCGAGTCCTCTCTGAGCGATCAGAATAAAGAATCCAGTGTTCCAGATCACGCAGCCTGTAAGCGATGGAGATCCAGCTCCCATCTTCCACCTGCGCTCCAGGATTGACCTATGCATGAGGCACAGCAGGCACAGAGCCTGGAGCCCACAATACATTTAGGGGCCCATAAAAACGTTTTACTTATTTTTAAATCAGAGTTAAGACCAGGCTGGGTGGCTCGTGCCTCTAATCCTAGCATTTGGGAGGCTGAGGTGGGAGGATTACTTGAGCCCAAGAGTTTGAGACCAACCTGTGCATCATGGCGAAACCCCATCTCTACAATAAATAAATAAAATTAGCCGGGCGTGGTGGCGGGCGCCTATAGTCCCAGCTACTCGGGAGGCTGAGGTGGGAGGATTGCTTGAGCCCAGGAGGTCGAGGCTGCAGTAAGCCACGATGGCACCACTGCACTCCAGCCTGGGTCGCGGAGTGAGACTTCGTCTCAAAATAAATAAGAGGGAGGAAGTGAAAAATCAGTTTTTAAAAATTCAGAATAAAAAAATGAACTAGAAGAAAATGCTTTAATATATAATAATAACATACCCATCTTTATACCAACACAGGCATAAAAAACTATGTATTTTAATGGACAAAGGGATTCATGAAGATGAAAGTGCCTATGATTTACAAAAGTCACAATGCCACCCTCCTTTGCTGAGATGGGCAATTCTGGGCTAGGAGTCAGGTACTTGATCTAGCAGGGGGCACTAGGTTAAACCCTAGGCACAGCTGTTGTCAATCACATCTGCTCAGTCAATAAGCCAAGGACCAGTGAACCCAGTCCAGACTCTGATGGAGGAAGAGAGAGCCTTTGTAGATGCATAAGAGATGGTGAGTGGAGTCACTGAGTGTTTTGTGAAGATTGGATGAGATGAGGGTTTGTAAAGGAGCTGGCACAGTGCCTGGCACACAGTAGGACCATAATAAATGGTAACATGGTTGGAATTTTCACCCTACCACTAATCTGCTGTGTGGTTCAGAGCTTCAGTTTCCTCATCCATAAAATATAAGTAACAATGATACCCACTTCCCAGATTAACTTATTAAAAGGCAACAGCATAAAGCCCAGCTCCCACTAAAGATGGGTCTGTGATAGGTCGCTGCCTCCCTTCTCACAAGGCTCCACTTACTTGCCCAGCAATAGGTTTATTGCAGGAGCCACAGAGGCCCTTGGCCTGAGTGGGTACACCCCGGCGACTGAGGTCAGACTGCAGCAGCCCCAGCATGGTGTCTAGGCTGCCCTTGCCAGTTGGCTCCGGTGGGGACGGGGAGCCCTCGTTTGTGGAGCTTGCCACTGGTGGCTGGGTTGGCCCAGAGGCTGGAAGCTGCAGCGGGGAGGACATGAGAATTGAGTCAGCAAGGCAGCAGATGTGGAATTGTCTAGAAGGGGTTGGGGAGCCACAAATGGACACTGGCCCACTGCCCAACTCACATGGTTTTGAACACGGAAGTCAGAGAGTGAGGCCATCAGTCTATCCAGCTCCAGAGTGGCCGAGGTGGCAGAAGGCTTTGGGAGGCCAGGAGATGGGCTGGAAGGGCTGTGAAGAACATGCTTGTGTCATCTCAGAGCCTCCCAGAGCAATGCTCCCTCTAGTGACTCAGACATCCAGGACTAATCTCCTCTCAGCCCTGACAACAATGCCAAACTCACAGGCTGGGTCTTTTCTTGTCTTCAGACTGGTCCTCCTTCTGCTCTCCTGAAGCCATCTTGCTAGATGGGAACTGAGACATGATTTCATCTGGAGAGAGGGGAGGAGGAAGCTGCATATAGGGCTGTGCTCAACGCACCCTCCCACTTGAGGCTTTAGGTCCCTTTAACTGCTACTCTGGGAAGTGTATTCTTTTTAGTCTCTGCCCTGCCCTTCCCTCCCCTGCCCCCATCCCATCAAGGTCTCTCTCAGTCACCCTGGTACCTGTGATGTTGAACTGGGTGGCATTAAGTTCCTGAAGCAACCGATCTAGCTCACAGAGCCCAGTACCCAAGACACCGCTGGAAGAGGAGAATGGAGGGGCCGCCGGGGCTGCAGGCTTTGGGGACCGAGGCTTGCATACCGTGCTGGGAAGCAGAGTGGGAGCCTGGGTTCAGGGGTGGGGAATCCAAGCCTCCTCACCTGTACGGATGAGCCTCAGTTGGCCCCCTATGCCCTGGTTGCCAGACCCCTCACCTGTACAGATGGTCCTTGTCCCCCGAGGCTCCTGAAGACTCCCCAGACCCTGTCTACAGAGCGGAGACGCACAGGTGGGATGACAGGCCTGCACTCTGCCCCACTCAGGCTGAGATCCCCATACACTAGGCCGAGTCTGGCCCTAGTGGCTGCCCCAGGCCCCAACATCCGATCTCACCTGTGGCTGGTGGCCATAGGATGGGGGAGGGGTGAGAGGCTCTGCAGGGCGCTCTTTGGGAGCCCCTGACCTTGGCATGTGCGAGGTGGTAGTCTCCAGGTCAGAGAGCAGGGCGTCTGCAGGAAGAGGACATCAGGGAGAGAGACAGGGGTCACGGTTAGATCGGAAGATAAGGTTCCCAGTGGGTAGTACTGGAGAAGGACAGAAGCCATTATTAAGAGCAGAGGTCAAAGGGCCAGAGCCAGGCAGAGCACTGCTCAAAGGGTAGCAAGGAATATTTATGACCAGAATATCCCAGTTGCTCACGCTGGGAGCCAAGCACAGACCCAGCCTCCTGATTATTTTATTCTCCCCATCTTCTCTGATGCAGTCAAAATGGGCTCTTCAACCAAGCCATATTTGGCTCCCCTCCAAACTGCTCCATTGGCCCAGTGCCTGGCCCCCAGCTTTCTCATTGGACGCTCTCTCTTCCGTGCTCCTTAACTCCTCCCCCTACCTACACAGGCCCCGCCCAGCCTAGCCACTACCAGGCCCCTGAGTCCCGCCCTGCGCTCCTCACTGGCGCTTCGCTGGGACCTGTCTTCTGATTGGCTGCTTCTCTGCGGTACCGCAGTTACCCCTACCGAGCAGCGCCCTCTACCGCCGGGGGCCGGAATCCCCTCTCTCCGGTGGAGCGCGCAGCCTTCCAGCCCCAGGGTCCGCAGGGAGGACGAGATACCTGGGTCCTCCTTTCCGGACAAGACACCACTCTCCATCCCTGCATACCGAGATCCGGGTCCTTTGAGCCCCTTCACTTCCAGAACCCAGAAGTCCTGCCCTCAGTCTTCGTCTCTGAGCACCCGCGTGAAACCCTGAAGCCTTCGCGGGCGCCTAGGCACTCCTGAGCTACTATTCTCTTCCTTCCTCCAAGGACCCGACCCTCACCGTGCTCAGGAGCCCTTAACTCCTCCTCTCCCAAAACCCTGGCGCAGGCAGGCCCTCTTTTTTTCTCCAAAACTTGGTGCCAGACTTTCCCGTGCCCTCTACTTTCCCGGTCCCCGGGCCGAGGCCCCTTTAACCCCTCCCTCCCCAGAGCCCCGCGCCCGGGCGCCCGCGGGCGCCGCACCTCCCGTTCCACCCGCCGCAGCCTGGGATGGAGGAGCGGAGCGAGGGAAGAAGGGAGGGAGCGGCCGGCCCGGGAAAGGCAGGAAGGGAGAGGCAGGAAGGGGGACGTGGAGTTGGAAAGGAGGCGCGGGCAGAGGCGAAAAGCAGAAGCAAGAAGACAGGGATGGGGAGATGCGGGAGAGCGACGGCGGGGAGGCAGATCTGGGCAGCGGTGAGGGGCCACGGACCCGGGGATCCGGCCCCACTCACCCAGGTCCTCCATGGCGGGGCGCGGGCGGGTGGCGCGGGGCGAACAGGGCGGGGGCCGTGTCCGGTGGGGGCGGGGGGCGGGGGACGTCCGGGAGCTGGAAGCCCGGCCGTGACCATGTAAGGAAGCCGGGACCCGCTGGGATGGGGATGGGGGGGTGATGAACGGGGGAACCCGAGGTAGGGGCGTGGAAAGGAGGGAGCGCCCCGGCCCACCCGAGCCCAGCCCGCCGGCCTGCCGGGGAGGCGGCCACACCCCAGCCTTGGCCTCAGCTGCAGGGAGCCCCAGGAGGCCAGTGCCAGAAAGAAGTGGCTTCTCCAGACCAAGCCCCGTAGCCGCTCCCTAGGGAGACTTACAGACATGGACTGCGGCCCCCAAGCAGACACCCCGCACAGCCAGAGCCTGAGTCCTAGACAAGAGCCTCCCTGCCACCCATGCCATTCCTGGGAGACTTGTCCCAGACGGAATTTTTGAATTGGTAGCAGGAGAGATGTTCTAAGGCTCAGACCTCAGGTTCAGAGACCTTCCCATCGGAGACCCTGACAGATTAAATAGAGGCCCCAAGAGGCATACATACTAGACACAAAGAAATCTCAAGGACAGGGACAGACACAGTGAACCCACCCACAGACTCTACACTGGGACCTTCCCTCCAAGACTTGGTCATAGACACAGGTAAACTCGAACCCGGGCGCAAGCCCTTTGCAAATTCAGGGAAAACACTCGCAGGCAACCAACCCCCAGCCAGCCTGCAAGACAAAGCCCTTCCTCAACACTGAGGTGGCCCAGGCCTGCTCCCAAACAGCCCTTTCCCAAGTTACTGATGAACTCAGAGCAGAAAGCAAGACAAAGTCTCCAGCCACAAAGTAGCAAGGCTTCCCTGGACTGAGACCCTGAGAAACGAGGTGGAAACAAGAGGCCCTAGAGGTAGCTGTGGACAGACAACTGTGCGGCAGCCACTCTCTTGGACAGATCTGGGCACTGGACTGTGGGTCTCAACCCAGGAGCAAATCAGAACAACCTGGGGAGCTTTTTAAAATGCCAGACGGGAATAGTGGCTCACACCTAGAATCCCAGCACTTTGGGAGGCCAAGGCGAGCAGGTCACTTGAGGTCAGAAGTTCGAGACCAGCCTGGCCAACGTGATGAAACCTCGACTCTACTAAAAATACAAAATTAGCCATGCGTGGTGGCAGGCGCCTATAATCCCAGCTACTTGGGAGGCTGAGACACGAGAGAATTGCTTGAAGCCTGGAGGCGGAGGCTGCAATGAGCTGAGACTGTGCCACTGAACTCCTAGGCGACAGAGGAGACCCTGTCTCAAGAATAAAAAAGAAAAAGAAAAAAAAATGGGCAAATGACCTGAATAGACAGTTCAATACGTTATATAAATAGCCAATAATTACATGAAAATATCCTCAACATCATTAGTCCCCAGAGTAATGCAAATCAAAACTACAATGAGACGCCACATCATACCTATTAGGATGGCAATAATAAAAAAGACAGGTAATTAGGCCAGGAGTGGTGGCTCATGCCTGTAATCCCAACACTTTGGAAGGCTGAGGTGGGTGGATCACCTGAGGTCAGGAGTTCAAGACCAGCCTGGCTAACATGGTGCAAACAGTCTCTACTAAAAACACACAAAAACTTAGCTGGGCATGGCGGCAGGCGCCTGTAGTCCCAGCTACTTGGGAGGCTGAGGCAGGAGAATCCCTTGAACCTGGCAGGTGAAGGCTGCAGTGACCTGAGATTGCACCACTGCACTCCAGCCTGGGCAACAGAGCGAGACTCCATCTCAAATAATAATAATAATATTTTAAAGGCCAGGCTTGGTGGTTCATGCCTGTAATCCCAGCACTTTGGGAGGCCGAGGCAGGCGGATCACCTGAGGTCGGGAGTTTGAGACCAGCATGGTTAACCTGGTGAAACCCCGTCCTACTAAAAATACAAAAATTAGCTGGATATGGTGGCAGGCACCTATAATCCCAGCTACTCAGGAGGCTGAGACAGGAGAATCACTTGAACTCGGGAGGCAGAGGTTGCAGTGAGCAGAGATCGTGTTAGCCTGGCTAACATGGTGAAACCCAGTCTCTACTAAAAACACACAAAAAAAATTAGACGGGCAAGGTGGTGGGCGCCTGTATTTCCAGCTACTTGGGAGGCTGAGGCAGAAGAATACTTTGAATCTGGCAGGCAGAGGCTGCAGTGAGCTGAGATCGTGCCCTGGCACTCCAGCCTGGGCAACATAGCGAGACTCCATCTCAAATAGTAATAATAATAATATTTTAAAGACCAGTCTCGGTGGTTCACGCCTGCAGGCCGAGGCAGGCGGATCATCTGAGGTCGGGAGTTTGAGACCAGCCTGGTTAACTTGGCAAAACCCTGTCTCTACTAAAAATACACAAATTAGCTGGGCGTGGTGGCAGGCAGCTGTAATCCCAGCTACTCGGAAGGCTGAGGCAGGAGAATCACGTGAATTAGGGAGGCAGAGGTTGCAGTGAGCAGAGATCGTGCCACTGGACTCCAGCCTGGGTGACAGAGTGAGACTCCGACTCAAAAAAAAAAAAAAAAAAAAACCTGAAAAAAAGAGGCATTTAACAAGTTTTTGTGAGGATGTGAAGACATTGGAACCCTCACACATAGCTGGTTGGAATGTAAAATCATTCACTAACTTTGGAAAATAGTCTGGCAGTTCCTCAGATGTTTAAACATAGAGTTATATGATCCAGCAATTTCCCTTCTAGATATGTAACCAAGAGAAATAAAAGCATATTCCACAAAAAAAAACTTGTACGAGTATTCATAGCAGCATTATTCATAGTAGCCCCAGAGTGGAAACAACCCAAATGTCCGTCAACTGATGATTGAAGAAACAAAAGTGGCATATCCGTGTCTTAGTCTGTTTTGTGCTGCATCATGGAATACCTAAGGCTGGATAATTTATAAAGAACAGAGATTTCTTTCTTTGTGTTCTAGAGGCTGGGAAGTCCAAGGTCAAGGGCCCTGCATCTGGTGAGGGCCTTCTTTCTGCCTCATTCCACAGCAAAAAGTGGAAGGGTAAGACAGTGCCAGAGAGGGGGTGGGGTGGGGGCAGAACCCATCCATTTATCAACTGTCCACTCCCTTGATAACAAACCTACTCATGCAATAATGCCATTAATCCATTCATGAGGGAAGAGCCCACATAACCTAATCACTTCTTGAAGTTCCCACCTCTCAACAGTTGCATTGGGGGTTAAGTTTCCAACACATGAACTCTGGGGGGACATGTTCAAACCACAGCAGTGCATAAAGTGAAACTGTATTATTCCTAATAAGAAGAAATGAGATGATACGGTGTAGATGAACCTTGAAAACATTATGCTATGTGAAAGAAGCCAGACACGAAAAATCACGCACTCTATGATTCCATTTATATGACATGTCCAGAATAGGTCATCTGTAGAGGCAAGATGTAGATTAGTGGTTGCCTAGGATTGGGGGAAAGGGAGTGTTATGGACTGAATGTTTGTGCCTCTCCCACTTTTATACATCAAAGTTTAACTCCCAGTATGACTATATTTGAAGATAGGGCCTGGCTGGGCGTGGTGGCTCACGCCTGTAATCCCAGCACTTTGGGAGGTCAAGGCAGGCAGATCGCCTGAGATCAGGAGTTCGAGACCAGCCTGGCCAACATGGTGAAACCCTGTATCTACTAAAAATACAAAGTTAGCCGGGCATAGTGGCACCTGTAATCCCAGCTACTTGGGAGGCTGAGGCACGAGAATTGCTTGAACCAGAAAGGCGGAGGCTGCAATGAGCCGAGATTGCACCACCGCACTCCAGCCTGGGTGACAGAGCAAGATTCCAAAAATAAAAATAAATTAAAATACTGATGCCCAGTCCAATGTGAGTAAAAAGGTCCCAGGCATCGATAGTTTTTCAAAGCTCTCTGCTTGGTTCTAATGCATAGCCTGAAAACCAGAGACCTGGACCAACACTCACAGAGGCTCAGAGACAGCAAGTGTCAACCTCAGCTGCCCAGAAGCAGACCTTGGCAGGCCCAGTGCAGCTCTCCCCAAAATCAGCCTGCCACTGAGGAGTCAAAAATCTGCAAGCCAATTATTAAAAAGTAAAAAAGCAACAGATGTTGGCATGAATGTGGAGAAAGGGGAATACTTATACACTGTTGGTGGGAATGTAAATTAGCTCGATCTCTATGGAAAACAGTATGGAGATTTCTCAAAGACCTACAACTCTATCATTTGACCCAGAAATCCCACTACTGAGTACCTACCCACAGGAAAAGAAATCATGTAAAAGACAGCTGAACTCATGTTCATTGCAGCACTATTCACAATAGCAAAGTCATGGACCCAACCAAAGTGTCCATCAATAGTTGACTGAATAAAGAAAATGTTGGCTGGCACAGTGGCTCGTGCCTGTAAATCCCAGCACTTTGGGAGGCTGAGGCAGGAGGACTGCTTGAACCTAGGATTTTGAGACCAACTGGGCAACATAGCAAGACCCTGTCTCTTTTAAAAAAATGAAAATGTGATACATATACACCATGGAATAGTACACAGCCTTAAAAAAAGAAATAACGTCCTTTGCAGCAAAATGGACGGAGCTGGAGGCCATTATCCTAAGTAAACTAACCCAGGCGCAGAAAACCAAATACTGCATGTTCTCCGTTGTAAGTGGGAGCTAAGCAATGGGTACACAGGGGCATGAAGATGGAAATAGACACTGGAGACTCCAAAAAGGGGGCGGGTGGGTGTGGGGCAAGGGCTGGAAAATTACCTATTAGGTATAGTGTTCACTCTTAGGGTAATGGGTTCACTAGAAACCCAATCCCCCCAGTACACAATACACCCGTGTAACAAACATGCACATGTCCCTGAATCTAAAGCAAAATAATAGTTTAAAAAAAAAAAAGATCTGGAAGCCAGGTGATGGAGACCCTGCCTTGGAGACCAAAGCAATGTGAGCCCTTCCCTCTCCTCAATGCCAGCACAGGTCTTTGTCTGTCTCTGGGCATGAGATTCCCTCCACAGCAGGTCTTCCCTCAGACAGACAGCAGTAGGGCACATGGCCCAGGAGATGAAAAGGGAGCCAGAGAATGGGGACCCAAGATGGGCAACAGTCAGTAATGCAAAGGCCTTCAACACATCATCAGACTAACAGCATTCCCTCAGCACAACCCTTTCAGCCCCGAGCAAGGTCTGCGTGTCCAGTTGGGTTGCTGTGTCAGAGCAGTGAGGCCCTGACAGCAGGAAGCAGGCTTCCCCTGGGGCCCAAAACCACATCCTAAGCAGCAGCCTGGGAACTCAACCCTGTCCCAATACTTATTATAACTGTCACATGCAAGGGTGGTCTGTATCCAGACACAAAGACCTGAACAAGCCCCTGCTTGGTGGGCGAAGAAACAGAAGCAGACACACCACACAACACGGGTATCCAACTCCAAAGTGTTTAATCTCAACTCCAGAGGTCTGGGCCAGGCCAGGCACCTGGGGCCCTAGGCTGTTCTGCTTCTCTGCACCCCACACCCAGACCCTGGCCTTGGCTTCTCACTCCCGGGTCTTCAGATCGTCGTCATCCTGGGGTCCGGCTCCATGTTCTCACCGCTCCTCTATGACGACTCCTTCTGCTCAGCCTCCTCCCTTGCCAGTCTCAGGGAGGCTCCTTCACAGCCAATTCATCCTTGGGTCCCCTTCCCAGGGGACTTCAACAGTCTAGGCAGGGACCCTTGCCCCCAACTCGATCCCCATCACCACGGCCAGTAAAGCCTCTGTCAGGGGCCCTGCCTCTTCACCTGCTGCCTCCACAAGCCCCACCAGGGCCAGACCCCGCTTCCTCGGGCACTGCTCTGGCCCCAGTGTCCAGCGGGCACAGTGGGCAGCCAGCCGGGGCCGGCCCAGGCGAAACACCTCACCCACTGACTCTGGGCCACCCTGGGGTCCTAGGTGGATGCGGCCCACGGCTTCTTCCAGCTCCTCCTCCAGCCCAGGCAGTAGGAAACGGCCAGCAGCCTCCAGTGCCTCCTCGGCCTCTGAGCCCAGCAGGGGCTGGCCTGGAGGGGGCACGGGCCCCAGGGCAGCCCCACAGCCCCGACAACCATGCAAATGATGCAGGATAGGCCAGGCTGCACCAGGTGACAGGCCTCGCAGGGGCACCAGGTCCATCTGGGCTTCTGCAAAGCTGCCTGACAGCAGGGCCCGGAAGAAAGGGGAGGCGGTGGCTGAGGCTGCTCGCTGGGCAGGGAGCTGGAGGCCTGAGTCCAGCAGGAAGTGCAGGTCGGGAGCTGGGACAGGGGCTGGGCCCAGCAGAGGTTCATAGAGGCAAGGGGACGGTGAGTCTAGGTCCATGGGGACTGCCCGTGGGACGGCTGGGCTCATGGTGGGAGACACCAGGTCTTGGAGGCAGGAAAGGGAGTCCGCGGCAAAGAAGAGGAAGAGCGGGTGTGGGGCCGGCCGGGTCAGCGCCGCAAGGAGGAGCCGGAGGCCACCCTGCTCCAGGAGCAGCCGGCGCCACACAGAGGGCTTCCTACAGGGAAGAGAGGGCCTTTCAGAAGGTGAGAAACGGGCCTGGGAAACACAGCACTCCTCCCCAGCCCCGCAAGGCACCCACTTCCCACTCACCGGCAGATGAAGGGCAGGGTCAGCGCGCAGGCCACGCGGTCCTCAGGGCTCCCGGAGAGTAAGAGGTGCGTGAGGGCGCCGACCCCAAAGGGCGACTCAGCCTGAACCGTCAGGTTCTGCAGTAGCCTCTCCCCTGCAAGTGGAAAGCTTGTCAGGCTGGGAGCTGGGGTCTGAGACAGGACTCTGGGCCCATGAGATGAAGGAGGGTAAAACCTCTGGGTGAGAAATCAGGGCACTGAAGAGGCAGTGCTGGGCTTGGGACACTGGGAACCTGAGGTCCAGGACAAGGACAGAAGGTGGGACGGTCAGGGTGTAAGTCTGGGCCCCTGAAGCAGCCTGTGGTCAGGGCACAGCAGACAGGGCAGTTCCTGGCAGTGCTGGGGGTGGTGGTGAGGGCGGGGTTCACACCGGTGGGGTTCACAGGTCAGGGTGCCGGTGGGGAGCAGTCAGGACAGCGCTGAACCAATGGCAGAGCCAAGAAAGAACCACAGACCGGCCTGGATCCTGGGCGTGGGGCTGCGTCTGGAGTTAGGGTATCTAGGCCCCAGGGCTTTGGCAGAGGACACAGCAGAATTCTGCCTGTGGGCCCATGGAGGGACCAGAACGTCCTGCTCCCCACCCCACTCTGGTGACAGGTTGTCTGGAGGACGGGCTGGGGAGGACGGGTGAGTGGAAAGGTGAGGTTCTGAGCCCCTGGAAGCCATGGGGGAGGACGAGGACTCGCACGGGGGCAAGGAGACGGGTGGGTGTGGGAACTTACCCAGCTCTCGGTGGCGGCTGTGGAGAGTGGGCCGGGCACGTGGTGCCGGCCAATCGTCGGGCGCCACCCCCAGCACCAGCCAGGCCCGCAGCAGCGCTGCGCCATAGCTGCGCACAAAGGCCTCCAGGCAGGCAGGGTTGCAGGTGAGGCGTGACAGGATGCGCAGTGCACGTGGGCTGGGCGGGCCCGGTGCGCCGGTCACATAGGTCAGCAGGCCGTACAGGGCCGGGCCGGTCACAAGTGCCCCGCTTGGGTCAGGGGCCTGGGAAAAGCGTGAAAGCAGCAGCAGGGCTGGCCCTTCGCGTCCCCAAGGCTCCTCGATGGCGGCGGCGGGGCTGTGGCTTGGAGTGCGCTGGGTGCGCGGTGCCCGCAGCGAGGTCGGGGTCAGGACCGGGCTGGCCGGCTCCACAGGCTCCGGTGGAGGACACTGCTCAGGAGACCAGTCGGGGGAGATGTCATCAGGGCCCGCGGCATAGCCCTCGGAGATCAGCCACGACCTGTGGAGGGAAGAAAGGAAGGAGACTGAACCCAGTGCCAAGGTGAAGGGGCAGAGTCCAAGAGGCCTAAGCGGTCTTTTTTTTTTTTTTTTTTTTAAAGAAACGTGGTCTCCCTCTGTAGCCCAGGCTGGAATGAAGTTGTGGGATCCTGGCTCACTGCAGCCTTGAACTCTTGAGCTCAAGCGATCCTCCCACCTCAGCCTCCCAAGTAGCTGGCACTACAGGTGTGTGCCCCCACGCTCAGCTAATTTTTTAAATGTTTTGTAGAGATGGGTCTTGCTATATTGCCCAGGCTGGTCTCAAACTCCTGTGCTCAAGCGATCCTCCTGCCTTGGCCTCCCAAGGCGCTGGGATCACAGGTGTGAGCCACTGCATGAGCTAAAAGCTGTCTTGGAGGGAGGAAAAGCCAGGGGAGAGGAGGGTGGAGAAAGGGGATAAATGGAAGTGAGAGGGGATAGGACTAAAACCTCATTCAGCAATTACTGATGCCTGTCATGTGCCAAGCTGTTCTTTAGATGCTGGGTAGAAGCACTGAACAAAGTGCCTGTCCTCCTGGAGTTTATGTTCCAGTGAGAAGAAGCAGACAAGAAGTGAGAGTACCGTAAGTTTTGTTAGTGTGGGACCAGTGTAGAGTACAGGGGTCATGGAGAAAATAAAAAGGAAATAGGAAGCGCTGGGGGCCGGGCATGGTGACTCACACCTGTAATCCCTACACTTTGGGAGGTTGAGCTGGGAGGATCACTGTAAGCCAAGAGTTCAAGACCAGCCTGGGCAACAAAGCGAGATCCCCAACTCTAATGTTTCAAAAAAATAAAAAGAGTTCCTCAGCTTTCTTGTGATGCTTCAGCTCATGAGTGACAGTAAGAGAGTAAGAACTTGGACTCCAGAGTCCATCATCTTAATCTACGTATATCCCACCTCCCAGTGAACCTGTCTGGGGCCCAAAGTTCAAAGGTGCTGGGGTGGAACCAAGGTTAAAAGGTAGATCCAGCCAGTGCAAAGGATCACACCCGTAATCCCAGCACTGTGGGAGGCCGAGGCGGGGGGATCACCTGAGGTCAGGAGTTCGAGACCAGCCTGACCAACACGGTGAAACCCTGTCTCTATTAAAAATACAAAAATTAGCTGGGCATAGTGGCCAGCACCTGTAATCCCACTATTCGTGAGGCTGAAGCAGGAGAACTGCTTGAACCCAGGAGGCGGAAGTTGCAGTGAGTGGAGATGGCACCACTGCCTTCCAGCCTGGATGACAGTGAGACCCTGTCTCAAAAAAAAAAAAAGGTAGACCCAGGGGAGTAGAGTGTGTTAGACAGGAACTGGCAGGTGGCTGTGTGGGAATCAGGAGTCTGGGTAATAAAAGTCTTATTCAGACAGAATGGGGGTGGAGGTAGTGAAGAGGACCAAGACAGACACAAACCCCACGCCACCACACTGCTCACCCTCCCAAGCCCTGAGGCAGGGACTCACCTGAGGCTCCGGAAGCTTCCACCCTGTGCCCGCTCAGGGGTCCTCTCCTCAGGGAAGTCCCAGGAAGCAGCTTCTCTTCCCTCTTCTTCCTCCTCACCAGCCTCACCACACAGCTGCCCAGCCAGGAGAGGCACAAGTCCCAGAGCTTGGAGCCGGCCCAGGGCCCCAGTGTCATACAGAAAGCCCACAAGGGCAGCCACAATACGAGGGTGCCATGCGCTGGCACGAGGGTCCCGCAGCAGGCCTATCAGTAGATCCAAGCCACCAGCATCCCGCAGCCGGGCCCGGTTGATGGCCTCACGACACAGGAGGCACACAGCCCGCACCAGAGGCTGCTGGGAGGCTGGACTAGCTCCATTAGGACCCCGGCGCTGCCGAAGCTCATCTACCAGCACCTCCACCCCACCAGCATTGCCCAGTGCAGGCCGAATCAGGCCCTGGGCACACAGGTTGGCGAGGATCAGAATGGTTCCCTCGCGTACTACCCGCTTGGGGTGGGATGCCAGGCTGACGAGTGGGCCCAGTCCCCCACCCAGACTTAGCTGCTCAGCACAGGCCCGGGAGCAGCCTCGGCTGAGTTCCAGGAGGGCACGGACGAGGGCTGAGGTCAGTGCAGCATCTGGGGCAGTGGCTAGGAGCTCAGCCAGAGGGCGCACTGCTCCCTGCTGTGCCAGAGCCAGGCGGTGCTGGGGTGAGTCTGCCAGGTTGCGGAGGGCACGCACCACGCTCTGCAGGCACTGTGAGTCCTGGCAGGCTGTCAGGCTCTCCACAAGCAGGGGAACAGCACCTGAGGGCAGGAAAGAGGAGCACAGAGGGTGAACAAGGACAGACACTCAAGCCTTTCTTCCACTCCGAGCCCTAGCAGATCCCACCCTCACAGCCTCTCACCAGCACAGTGGATGTCCCCACAGCTCTCAGGTTCCATGGCTAAGTTCCCCAGGGCACGGGCCGTTCGGTTCTGGATGCTGTCTGTCTTCATGCACTGAAGAATGGTCACTGCAAGGAGAGTTTGGGCTTGTGAGGGTTCTACCCCTTACTGTCTCTCTCATCAGTCACCTCGAGAATGTGGCCTGAGAGGGCTGGGAAGGCTTTCAAAAGAGGCTAATGCTCGGCAGGGCACGGTGGCTCAAGCTTATAATCCTAGCACTTTGGGGGACCAAGGTGGGTGGGTCACTTGAGGTCAGGAGTTCGAGAACAGCCTGGCCAACGGGGCCAAATCCCATCTCTACTAAAAATACAAAAACTATCTAGGTGTGGTGGTGCGCGCCTGTAATCCCAGCTACCTGGGAGGCTGTAGCAAGAGAATTGCTTGAACCCAGGAGGCAGAGGTTGCAGTAAGCTGAGATCGTGTCACTGCACTCCAGCCCAGACGACAGAGCAAGACTCCATCTCAAAAAAAATTACTAAATAAAAGGAAGAGGCTAACACTCGAGCTGGGTCTGGAGGGGTACACAGGAAGGTATTTGCCAGAAGCACAGTCGATGGGGGAGTGAGAAGGCATTTCGGGTTTGGAAGTAGCCTTTCCAAAGGCCCAGAGGTAAGATGCAGTGTCTGTGAAAGGCTTCAAATGTCAGGCCAAGGGATCAGGACTTGAATGTGAAGGCACTGGGCGCCACACAAGGGTTTTATGAAGGGGAGTGACATGATACAATCTGGCATCCATAGGGAGAATGCATTATGGGGGAAAGAATAGGAAGGGAGGAGTCAAAAGGCTATCATAATAGCCCAAGCATGAAAAGACAATAGCTTGAACCAACCCAGCTACCAGCATCACACAGCACAGAGGTACCAGTCTCTGGGCACACAACGGAAGTAGGGAGAGAGAGAAGCAGATAGATTCAGAAGACATTTAAAATGAAAAATAGTAGCTGAGTGATGGGGGTTATTTAATAACCAAGGCTCTTATCAAACATAGATGGTCCAGATGCATTTTATGTAAATTTTAAATACATTAATGCTTCCCTTTATCCAAAAAGTTAAGATGTCATCAAAACTAGCTTAATTTTGTGGAAGGCAGGTAGTGACATGTAAACTGCTTTCACACACTGCCACTAGGAGGCACCAATTTAGCTGGTAAACAGAAAAGCTTATGTTTTGCTAGGATTTGTTCTTACTGTGCTGGTTTTAATTATTTTTATTTATTTTTTCCTGCTTCCTAAGTGACTACTGGTTTGTTTAGTTTTCTAAAATATGAGGTCTTGTTATGTTGCCCAGGCTGGAATGCAGTGGCTATTCACAGGCACAGTCATTGTTCGCTGCAGCCTCTACTTACCAGGCTCAAGGGATCCTTCCGCCTCAGCCTCTCAAGTAGCTGGAACTACAGGCGTGTACCACTGCACCCAGCTTATGCTAGTTTTTAATAACCTGAAGTCCCCATGCTTAGAGTATTTGTATATTCGTACTATATTTGTACTTCGTTTTCTCCCCACTTTGATTTTCTGAGGTAGCTATCACTGTCCCATTTTACAAGGAATCCTGGCCTCAGAGGGGTTAGGTGACTTTTGCAGAACTCCCTTTCTGAACCACTACACCTTCCAGCTCAACAGTGGGACTTCAGAACCTTGCACAGGGCCGGACACATAGTGGGCACTGAATATCTGCTATGAACATCATAACTGGAGAATAAGAATCATCTGGAAAAGTCACCAAATAACCCTTTGGCCTCCGCTAGTCTAGCTTCGAAAGAAGTCCTCAAGAACCAATTCCTAGATAATGGCTGTAATTATCTGGTGTGGGAGGGCTCTCTCTCATCTAAAAAGACAGCAGTGACGTCACGGGGCACAACAGCTTGAGAAACAGGAGCGGTGCGCCATCACAAAGCACGTTATTCCAGGATATGACACAAAGAACTCCAAACTCCCGGCCCAGACAGCGAGCGAATTGCAAACCCAATCTTTCTAGGAAACGGAGGCGGAGCACTTACCCAAAGGGAGTATGCCTCCGAGTCTGCGCACTTCGGCCCGGCACGCCCCTTCCGTACAGCAATCGGCTAGGATGCTAAGCGCCAAGTCCAGCGTCTTGCGCAGGCGCACTGGCGGTGAAGGCGTAGACGACGGCACAGAGGGGGCGGGGCCCGATGCGGGGGCGGGGCTAGAAGCTGCTGACGCGGCCGAGGGGGCGGAGCCGGGGCCTGCCTGGGACGGGGCGGAACCCGCTGTAGCCGCTCGCCGTAGCAGCGCGAGTAGGGGGCGGAGCCCGCCGCGTGCCCGGAAGCGCTCGATTCCCCCCGCTGCCTTGATGTGGCGCGTGCGGAGGGCTAGGAGCGCGCGGCCCAGGGGTGTCTCGTTGGCAGCTGGGTCCTTTTCCCCACCCAGACCCTCCCCGGCCGCCGCCGCGAGCTGCGCGAGGCAAAACGAGAGCGAGTCCGTGAGGGTTGGCTTCGCAGCCGCCATCTTGGCTCGGGCCTCAGACTCCGCCCCGCTTCTCGCCGCTGATCCCAGGGAGCGGAACTGGAAGACAGAGGAGTCGCCGGGCACCGCCTCGCTGACGCTGTTTAAATAGCGCCGTCGCAGCGATGCAAGTCGGAAGTTGTAGTTCTCGACCCCGGAAGTCTGTCCTTGCAAGAAGGTGCGGCGGTACCCTTATCGCTGCGCAACCTGGGACGCGCCGGTAGTGCATGCGGGAGGTGTGGTCCGCGCCGAGCTTCGCACGCCTACCTCGGGACGCGCGGGAAACTCTTCCAAGGCCCTCCAGGTGGGCCGGAGCCTCCGGACAGCCCAGACGTCCGACCACGGAGCCTTCGTGCCGTGCTCCGCCCCCGGCGTGCACTCGGCGGGGACCGCCTTTCCTCCTCTAGGCTCGCTTCGCTGCCCCCCAGCGGTGGTGCGGCCCGGCCCCGGGACCGACTCCGAGAACCCCAAGCCGGGCCGAAAGTGCGAGGTCCTGACCGCGCCGCAGACGCGGGTTAAAGAAGAGGGTTAAACCTACCGAGAACGTTCGCTGCCTCTTCCTAGGGTGACGGGCTTGTGGAATTTTCCGTTTCCGGAGCTGGACCCCGGTATCCCGAGTGTCCTCCGCTCTGGACGTGGTCGTGAGCTCAGGAGCTGGCGTCTAGGAAACAGGGAGTTCTTCACCCGTAGTGCAGTCGGCTATGCCAGAAGAGACAAGGGAGAATCCGGACGGGGCGGGGCGGCGGGGGAGCGGGACGTTAGCATCGCGGGGAGCCCCCAGGTCACCCCTGGATTGCGAGGTGGCTCCGCCTGAGCAGCCCTTCCTGGTGTGGCAGGGGCAGCTGCCCGCCTGGAAAATGGTCAGGCTCTGGCCCTGGGGAGGAAGAAGCCTTTGCCAAGAGCAACCGTCTACAAGCCCCAAAACCTGCGAGTGCCGGAAGTGTGGGCTGACCACAGCCTACCTCCCCGGCTTCATTCACCGCCAAGGCAGCCACGCTGGTGACAAGCCTTACCGTTGTCCGGGGTATAGCAGAAGCTTCCGATGTGGCTCTGATCTGGTTAAGCACCACTGGGTACACACAGGTCAAAAGCCATACTCCTGCCCTGAGTGTGACCATCGCTTCAGCCCTACACCTGTGCCTTGTGTGGTAAGACTTTCAGCGTCACCTCAAACCTGATCCAGCACCAGCGCTTACACACCGCTAAAAGCCTTACCGCTGAAGGGACTGCGGAAAGAGCCTCAGGCTTAACTCCAACCTGTTGCAGCACCTGTGGTCCGCATGGGTGAGAAGGCCTCTAAATGCCTTGTTTGTAGTAAGAGTTCTGTGCACAGTTGGAATCTGCTGCGGCACCAGCACAGTCACAAAGTCCGGAAACCTGATGCTTGGTGATGAGTGTGGCCAGAGCTTCCGCCAGAGCTCCCACCTGCCTCGTCCACTACGCAGCCCACAGCGGCCAGAAGCCCTGCATCTGCCTGCAGTGTGGCAAGGCCTTAGCCGGAAGCTCCAACCTGGGCCAGCACCGGCGGACGCACCAGGGCGGCAGCCTCTGCCAGTAGCCCTGGCTTCAGTTTTAGCTGAAACTTCAGCTCTGACTCTGGTTCGGACCTCAAGGAAATGGAAGGAACCAGGTCTCTAAGCAGACCCCCTTCTGCTCCCCTAGGGCTGTTGATTTTAGAGCTAATGATGGGATTTGGTTGGGGCGGAGTGGGGGGTCTCCACATCTTTTTGCCCAACCCTTTGCCGAGTCAAGGAACCCCAGTCTGGGCTGGGCGTGGTGGCTCATGCCTATAATCCCAGCACTTTGGGAGGCCAAGGCTGGCGGATCACTGGAGGCCAGGGGTTCGAGACTAGCCTGGCCAACATATTGAAACCCTGTCTCTACTAAATAAAAAAAGCAGGCGTGTTGGCTCTCACCTGTAATCCCAGCTACTCGGGAGGGTGAGGCAGGAGACTCACTTGAACCCTGGGAAGTGGAGGCTGCAGTGAGCGAAGATCGTGCCACTGCACTCCAGCCTGGGCAACAGAGACTGTCTCAAAAAAATAATAAATTTTTTTTTAAAGAAAGGAGCCCCAGTCTGGAAGAATCTGAACACTAGAGCTGTCTGTGATCACTGCCTTCAAAGAGCCCACCCAGCTAAGAAGGCTTAGGTTTGTTCTTTGAAGTTACAAAGGCAAAACGTCGACCAGCTGAAGGGAGACTTTTGGGATGGCAGGAGAGAGTTTTGGACCCAGCGTGGGTCCATCATGGACCCAGCTGCCTGCAGATCTGGCAGTAGCTGATGCAGTCGCTTCACAGCCTAGGGAGTGATGGGGTTAATCACACCTAGAACAACAGGTACCTCTTCCCAGAGGAGTGGGACCAGAAATCAGGCAAGCCCCGTGAGGAGTGCCAGGGCAGGGCATTCCTAACCTCCAGAGGGAACCATGAGGGAGCTTGTGTTCTGGCAGACGGGCCAGAGAATTTGAACTTGGGACCATTGTGTGAGCCCTGGGTGTGTGAGCCCTTCAAAAGTCCTCTCAGCACGTGACAACTATCGTTATGGGTGATACTATGGTGGTGGGACCCCCAGAACAGACCTGTATGTTGAGTTCAGGAGATGCTTTGTTGCATTTCTGGGCAGGAGCAAGAGGCCCCTTCCCCTTCCTTATCCCCTTCCCTTCCAAGTTCCCCAGGCTCCTTTCCTGCCACTCTGTCAAGAGAGGGAAGAGTGGTGAAGAGTCACTTGTGCTTGGACACTGGGGACTGAATGTGGCCCTTTTGCCTGGGCATTGCCGAAACATACATTTCTACTGGTAAAACGTTGTGTATGTGTGGGCGGCAAGCCACCCAGGTGCCAAGGCAAGAGACCGAGGGCACAAGCTGTTCAGTATAATAAAGAAAATATATAAAACAGGAATAGTTATATTAGATATAAATCATAGATGTGATTATATGTGAATATCAATCATTAGTTGTAGCAATTACTCTTTATTCCAATATTATAATAATGCTTGCTCTACAATCATAACCTAGGGAAGTCCAGGCATACAGAGCTAGGAGCTGAAGGGACATGATGAGAAGTGACCAGAAGACAGGAGTGCGAGCCCTCTGTCATGCCCGGACAGGGCCACTAGAGGGCTCCTTGGTCTAGCGGTAACGCCAGCGTCTGGGAGGACGCCCGTTGTCAAGCAGACCGTGGTCTAGCCCTAGCGTCAGTGTCAAGGAAAAGCACCTGCTACCTAGCAGACCGGGAAAGGGAGTCTCCCTTTCCCTGGGGAGTTTAGAAAAGACTCGACTCCACCACCTCTTGTGGAGGGCCTGACATTAGGCCCACCTGCAGTTACCTGGAGGCGTAACCATCTCCCTGTGATGCTTTGCTTCAATGGTCATGCTCCTGGTCCACTTTCATGTTCCAGCCTGTACAGCTGGCTCTGCCCTCTAGATAGCAGTAGCAAAATTAGTGAAAGTACTAAAATTCTCTGATACGCAGAAATAATGGCGTAAGCTGTCTTTCTCTCTCTCTCTCTCTCTCTCTCTCCCCCCCACCCTCTCTCCCCGCCTTGGCTGCTGAACAGGGAAAGGCCCCCTGTCCAGTGGGCATGTGACCCACATGACCTTACATATCATTGGAGATGGCTCACACTCCTTACCCTGCCACCTTGTCTTGTATCCAGTAACAGTGCAGCCTGGCATTCGGGACCACTACTGGTCTCCGCGTCTTGGTGGTAGTGGTTCCCTGGGCCCACCTGTCTTGTCTTTTATCTCTTTGTCTTGTGTCTTTATTTCTATGATCTCTTGTTCTCCGCACACGGAGAGAAAAACCCACCAACCCTGTGGGGCTGGTCCTTACTGTATGTGGGAGCCGGGGGGAGGCTTCCCAAGCACCTACCTGTGCTCAGAGCAGAGACCAAGCTGTAAGGCCCTTCCCTTCCCTTCTAGGGGAGGGAGTTGTCTGTTTCAAGGACCTAATGCCCACCCCTGTGGGACAGTCCTACCATCAATCCAGGCATCTGGTCTGCTGCCCCCAAATTTTACCACCTTTTTTTTTTTTTTGAGACAGAGTCTCACTCTGTTGCCCAGGCTGGAATGGCACAATCTCAGCTCACTGCAACCTCCGCCTCCTGGGTTAAAGCTATTCTCCTGCCTCAGCCTCTCGAGTAGCTGGGACTACAGGCATGCACCACAACGACAGCCAGTGTTTGTATTTTTAGTAGAGAGTTTCACTGTGTTGGCCAGGCTGGTCTCAAACTCCTGACCTCAAGTGATCCACCCACCTCAGCCCCCCAAAAATGCTAGGATAACAGGCATCAGCCACCACGCCTGGCAATTTTGCCATCTTTTATCAGGCCTTCTGTGTCTAGGATGCTACCCACATAGAGTAGAAGCTAAAGGGAAGGGATGTGAAGTGACCTCACCCTCAGCTTCTAGCTCATGGTGTCAAGGCTTGTGTGACCTTAGACACGTCTTCCTCTTCTGAGCCTGTTTCTTCATCTGTAAAACAGGGATGGAGGTTGTGGTAAAGATGCCATGGGAACACCGCACATGCACGAAGCAGTTGGGCCAGGGATGACTCAGCAGACCTCAGTTTCCCTCTCCCTCCTGCCTAGAGCTCTGTTAGCAAGCATCATGCAGCTCACATGAGAGCTCCCCACTGAGGTTACAGAAATGAAGGTAGCAGCCTCAGTCCTTGGGTAGCTTGTTGCCCCTTGAAGGAAACATACTCAGGATCAGCAACAGCACAGAGTGAATGACGCCGGGGTGGCGAAGGGGCCTTTCCTGGGGCAAATGCGGGAGGCTTCGTGGAGATGACATGTAATGAACAGCACTCATCTCAGGCTGGGAGCAGCACATGCCCCTGGCAGAGGGTCAGTGATGAGATACAGGGTTCTTGACATCTTCCTCACCCAGGGCCCTTCAGGGAGTACAAGCCAGGGTTTGAGTGAAGGACCTGAGCCCAGCACACGCATAGTAGGCACTCAATGAATAATTGTCATGATCAGGTCCTTTTTACACTGCTTACTAGTGGCCTTTAAGCCTCAGTTTCCTCAGAGTCGCCTTGAGTAAGTGTCAAGTGTTGTAGACCTCTGCAAAATTCGTAACTGCTTAGGTATGGGTAGAGTAGCGATGGAAGGAGGATTCAGAGACCTGTAAGCTAATTTCTCACATTAGGGCAGGTATTCCTGGAACTCCTCTCCTCTCCAATTGCATACAACAGGTTCTGACCAGAACAGGGAGGCAGGCCAGACTTCAGAAGCAGAGGGACGGGCTTAATCTAACAGGAGTATATCCCATATCCTGCATGCACTGTACCCTGTGCTGGGTTTAGAAGCAGCTTCACTGTCCAAGCTTGTGACCCAGTGTCCAAACCCGAGGTGCGAAACACATTAGTTTTGGCTGTGTGTGTGTGTGTGTGTGTGTGTGTGTGTGTTTTCAAACAAGCCAAGATTTTTACTTTTTGAGGTTCCATTGTGTTGCCCAAGCTGGTCTGAAACTTCTAGGCTCAAGTGATCCCCCTGCCTCAGCCTCCCAAAGTGCTGGAATTACAGGTGTGAGCTACCACGCCCATTTATTTATTTATTTTTATTTTTGAGACAGAATCTCACTCTGTTATCCAGGCTGGAGTGCAGTGGTGCAATCGTGGCTCACTGTAGCCTCAATCTCCTGGGCTCAAGTGATCCTCCCACCTTAACCTCCTGAGGAGCTGGGACTACAGGCATACACCACCACACCTGGCTAATTTTTTTGATTCTTAAAAAATGTTTTGTAGAGACGGGGTCTCACAAGATTGCCCAGGCTGATCTTGAACTCCTGAGTTCAAGTGTTCCTCTAGTCTTAGCCTCCCAAAATGCTGGGATTACAGGTATGAGTCACCTAACCTGGTCTTTTTATTTTTTTAAAGAGCCAATGTTTAAATAAGGAGATTTCACATCACAGTCGATTTCTGGGGTTTGGTTTGTTGTTTACTCTCATTTTTTTTTATTTGAGACAGGATCTCGCCAGGTTGCTGGCTGGTCTTGAACTCCTGGGCTCAAATGATCCCCTGCCGGCCAGGCGCGGTGGCTCACGCCTGTAATCCCAGCACTTTGGGAGGCCAAGGTGGGCAGATCACAAGGTCAGGAGATCAAGAGCATCCTGGCTAACACGGTGAAATCCTGTCTCTACTAAAAATAGAAAAAATCAGCTGGGCGTGGTGGCGGGTGCCTGTAGTCCCAGCTACTCAGGAGGCTGAGGCAGGAGAATGGTGTGAACCCAGGAGGCAGAGCTTGCAGTGAGCGGAGATCCTGCCACTGCACTCCAGCCTGGGTGACAGAGCAGGACTTCATCTCAGGAAAAAAAAAAAAAAAAAAAAAAAAGATCCCCTGCCCTGGCCCTTCCCTCCCCAACCCGCCTCAGCTTCCCAAAGTGGTAGTATTACAAGCGTCAGTCACCACGCCCGGCCTGCTTTATTATTTGTATCAAAAGATGCTGGAACATTGGATCTTTATGGGAGCAATTTGTCGAGTAGTGGCTGTCCTGGACATGGGGACAGGGACACTCCCTCTTGCATCCCTGACTCAGTGCATTTCATATGTGTTACTTGCCTGTCCCCTGCAGAAAAGCACTTGAGGTTACGGTCTCCATCCCACCCCACTGTGGGTGAGAAGGACTTTTCCATGCAGTGAAGCCGCTTTTCCCCTTTCCTTCACCTCTCCCTGTTCCCTACTCTGCCATTTTCCTTCTTCTCCCCCAGAATTCCTCTATGAAATACCTGACCTCCTTCCCTGAGCCCCTGCCACCCCACCTCCACTCCCTTCTATGACATCACCCCCTCATTTGAAGCTCCTTTCCCTATCTGAAGGGAGGCAGAGACAGAGTGCACAGGCTCAGCTAGGCAAGGCAGACCCTTGCATACATGGGTCAGAGGTCAGGGTCCCTGGCAGACATTCCTCCCAGAGCGACTGTAGGAAGCAAGCCAGTATAGAGGTACTCTAAACGCTAGACAGGAGGGGGCAGCGTCGTCTCCTCTGGCCCTGCTCCTGCTTAGCTCTGGGCATAAGACTGACTCCAGTACAGTCACAGTTACGTCTCTGAGCTCACCCAGTCCCAGGTCCCAGGTTCCTGGCTCTGAGCCTGGTGAGACACACAGAGGCTGGTGCTGTGGGGTGGACATGGTCACTGGAGCCCACCCACCCGGAAGCTCAGCTGTGGTGAGGCAGGCAGTTTTGGAGGGGTACTTGGGATGCTGGAGGAGTGTCCCCCGTCCTAGGCCAGATTCCCTCCCTCCGTCCCTTCCCTGGACATCCCCATAGGCATTCTCCAGGAGGACAGAGACTGTTGTCTGCACTGTCCCTCCTAAGTCCCCCACATCCCACAAGGGGCAAGCATAGAGAGCCACGAGAAAGGGCCCCGCACTGCCGAGGTGATTGGCAGCTTCTCTTTCCTGGGATCTGGGTCCCTTTCCCAAAGGAGTGGAGGAAGAGGGGGAAGCTGTCCCAGGAAGGGCTGAGGAGGGGAGGCTGGCTCAGGGCAGCCCTGCCTACCTTCTACCCCAGCGCAGCTGCAGGGCTGAAGGCCCCAGGGCTATTCAGCCATGGGCGCAGGTGAATCCCTAGCCAGGGACAGAGACCAGGGTCCATTTCGGAAGGGGATGGCTGGCAGATCCAAGACCTGCAAAAAGGAGGTCAAGGATTCAGTTCTGAGAAAGAGTCATGTAAAGTGACTCCAAATGCTGATGGAGTCAAGAAACCAAAGAAGGAGGCAGACAATCCAGTTTGCCGGTATTGGGTGATTTATTAGGGAAACTTACAGGCAGAAGCGTGGTCTACCTGCGAAATGGAGGTCTCTGCACTGCAAGGCCCCAGACCCAGGACTTATATCGTGGGGAAAAAATATGCATGCCCTGGAAGGAATGTCTAGGTGGTTGTGAGTGTCACAGCGTCTGATTTCTGGAATAGCACAAGGGTTGTTTTGGAGGAAACTTACAGTGAAGAGGTCTTTCTACATAAAGAGTAACCCATGAGGGCCGGGCGCGGTGGCTCACGCCTGGAATCCTAGCACTTTGGGAGGCGGAGGTGGGCAGATCACCTGACGTCAGGAGTTCGAGACCAGCCTGCCCAACGTGGAGAAACCCTGTCTCTACCAAAAATATAAAAATTAGCCAGGTATGGTGGCACGTGCCTGTAATCCCAGCTACTTGGGAGGTTGAGGCAGGAGAATTGCTTGAATCCAGGAGGCGGAGGTTTCAGTGAGCCAAGATCGTGCCACTGCAGGCAGTGCCAAAGAGGCATCTGCTGGATGTGGGGAGTGAGACGCAGGAGGCCAGAGCACGCATCAGAGCTCCAGCAGGCGGGGGGAGGGTGTCCACATGAGAGGGTGGCCTGGCTCCCCGTGGCAGAACCTGATAGGATTAGGAGGGCATCAGCCACGGGAAGGAGATGGCAAGAGAGATAAGAAACTGCTTCCACCAGCTATTGGTCAAATAAGTACACATATGAAAGATAACGACAGGCTTCTCAGTGTCAAAGAAAACCAAGACACAGATCAGGAAAGGGAGAGAATGTGGGTGGCGCTTGTGTGTCGAATTGGAACTGGAGGTATAGGAGTAGACTCAGGATTTTCAGAAAGTGTTTAGATAGACATAGAAATTAGTATGGGTGTGTATATGTGTATGTGCACGCAGATGTGTGTAAATGTCCATATGTTCCCTAGCTCTGGAAGGCCTTGGAGCAGTGCCATCTCAATAACAAAAAGGTTTTTATGGTTTTTTGAGATAGGGTCTCACTCTCTCACCCAGACTAGGGTGCAGTGGTGTGACCACAGCCCACTGCAGCCTCGACCTCCTGGGCTCAGGTGATCCTCCTGTGTCAGCCTCCCAAGTAGCTGGGACTACAGGCACATGCCACCACACCAGCTAATTTTTAAATTTTTTTGTTGAGACAGGGGTTTTGCTACGTTGTCCAGGATCGCCCCGAACTCCTGGGCTCAAGCAGTCCTCCCACTTCAGTTTCCCAAAGTGCTGGTACTACAGGTGTGTAACAAACAGTTTTAAGGTAATCAGAATCAAGAAATGGTTGAGGTGATGCTCTGGAATAATGGAGACTAGAGAGTTGTGACAACTAAATGCAATGTGTGGTGTGGCAGCATTTTTCTGGGCTGTAGTCCCTAGATGGGTAGAAAGGAAAGCCCCGGGGATGCTGAAGAGGTGGGGGTGTGGAAGACATCAGAGAGAGCACAGGGCAGAGCGCAGAGAACTGCGTCCATCACAGGCTTCGCCGCACCCTCGGCATGGCTGCTCCACACCAGCAGATGCCCTCGCTTCCCAGCAGTGGACACACGTCACTGGATCCTCACAAATGAGCAGCTGGGAGAATGTTTGCAGCCTGGAGATTCGGGGCTTTGTCAGCACCCTGGGAAGGTTTTGTTCTTGGGTTTCGGGTTTTTGGTTTTTAGATTTTTTTTTTAGTAACAATATAGCTGTATTTATTCTCTACGGTACACTTTTAAGTTGCTTCAACATTTTCCCCTCAAAATAAAAAAGAACAACAAAAAAGAAATTCCAAAGCTTAGAACTGAATTATTTGGCCCTTTTTTTCTCTCTCTCTTTATTTTTTTGAGATGGAGTCTCCCTCTGTTGCCTAGGCTGGAGAGCAGTGGCACGATCTCGGCTCACTGCAACTTCCACCTCCCAGGTTCAAGTGATTCTCCTGCCTTAGTCTCCTGAGTAGCTGGGACCACAGGCACATGCCACCACACCCAACTAGTTTTTTGTTTGTTTGTATTTTTAGTAGAGACAGAGTTTCACCGTGTTAGCCAGGATGGTCTCGATCTCCTGACCTTGTGATCCGTCCCCATTGGCCTCCCAAAGTGCTGGGATTACAGGTGTGAGCCACCGCACCCAGCCTTGGCCCTTTCTTTTTTTTTTTTTTTTTTTTTTTATCTCCTTGCAGTTCTCTCCCTTTTTTTTTTTTTAATTGAATTTACAAATAGAGGCGAGGTCTTGTTATGTTGCCCAGGCTGGTCTCGAACTCCTAGGCTCAAGGGATCCTCCCACTTTGGCCTCTCAAAGTGTTGGATTACAGGTGTAAGCCACCGCACCTGGTCCCAGCTCTCTTAATCGCCAGCACTCCTCTTGGAAGTCCCTCGTCTTGATGACCTTATTTAAGGTCACCTTCTCACAGGCCCTATCTTTTTTGTTTTTTTGTTTTTTTTTTTGAGAGGCAGTTTCATTCCTTTTGCCCAGGCTGCAGTGCAATGGCGCGGTCTCGGCTCAGTGCAACCTCCGTCTCCTGGGTTCAAGCCATTCTCCTGCTTCAGCCTCCCAAGTAGCTGGGATTACAGACGTCTGCCACCACACTCGGCTAATTTTTTGGAATTTTTAGTAGAGACGGTATTTCACCATGTTGCCCAGGCTGGTCTTGAACTCCTGACTTCAGGTGATCTGCTTGCCTTGGCCTCCCAAAGTGCGGGGATTACAGGCGTGAGGCACCATGCCCAGCCAGGCCCTGTCTTCAAATACAGTCACACTGGAGGTTAAACTTCAATGTATAAATTTGGGAGCGATACAAACATTCAGTCCATAACACCCCCTATCCCCCAACCCTAGGCAACCACTACTCTACATCTTATCTTTACAGATGACCTATTCTGGACAAGTCATATAAATGGAATCATACAGTGCATGATCTTTTGTGTCTGGCTGCTTTCACATAGCATAACGTTATCAAGGTTCATCCACAGCGTAGCATCTCATTTCTTTTTATTAGGAATAATACGGTTTCACTTTATGAATTACTGTGGTTTGAACATGTCCCCCCAGAGTTCATGTGTTGAAAACTTAACCCTCAATGCAACTGTTGAGAGGTGGGAACTTTAAGAAGTGATTAGGTTATGTGGGCTCTTCCCTCATGAATGGATTAATGGCATTATTGCATGAGTAGGTTAGTTATCAAGGATAGGTTTTGCCCCCACCCCATCCCCTCTCTTGCACTGTCTTACCCTTCTACTTTCTGCTGTGGGATGAGGCAGAAAGAAGGCCCTCACCAGATGCAGGGCCCTTGACCTTGGACTTCCCAACCTCTAGAACGGAAAGAAAGATATTTCTATTCTTTATAATTTATCCAGCCTTAGGTATTCCATGATGCAGCACAAAACAGACTAAGACATGGATATGCCACTTTTGTTTCTTCAATCATCAGACAGACATTTGGGTTGTTTCCACTCTGGGGCTACTATGAATAATGCTGCTATGAATATTCATGTACAAGTATTTTGTGGAATATGCTTTTATTTCTCTTGGTTATATATCTAGAAGGGAAATTGCTGGATCATATAACTCTATGTTTAAACATCTGAGGAACTGCCAGACTATTTTCCAAAGTTAGTGTACGATTTTACATTCCAACCAGCCATGTGTGAGGGTTCCAATCTCTCCACATTCTCATAAAAACTTGTTAATTACCTGTCTTTTGTGCTTTTTGTTTTTTTTTTTTTTTTTGAGTCAGAGTCTCACTCTGTCACCCAGGCTGGAGTGCAGTGGCGTGATCTCAGCTCACTGCAACCTATGCCTCCCAGGTTCAAGTGATTCTCCTGCCTCAGCCTCCCAAGTAACTGGGATTGTAGGCACCTGTCACCACACCCAGCAAATGTTTATATTTTTAGTAGAGATAGAGTTTCACCAAGTTGACCAGGCTGGTCTCAAACTCCTGACCTCAGGTGATCCACCCGCCTCGGCCTCCCAAAGTGCTGGGATTACAGGCGTGAGCCACCACCTGTAAATATTATCATTTTTAAAATATTATTTTTTTAATTATTTTTTATTATTATACTTTAAGTTCTAGGGTACATGTGCATAACGTGCAGGTTTGTTACATATGTATACTTGTGCCATGTTGCTGTGCTGCACCCATCAACTCGTCAGCACTCATCAACTCGTCATTTACATAAGGTATAACTCCCATTGCAATCCCTCCCCCCTCCCCCCTCCCCATGATAGGCCCCGGTGTGTGATGTTCCCCTTCCCAAGTCCAAGTGATCTCATTGTTCAGTTCCCACCTATGAGTGAGAACATGCGGTGTTTGGTTTTCTGTTCTTGTGATAGTTTGCTAAGAATGATGGTTTCCAGCTGCATCCATGTCCCTACAAAGGACACAAACTCATCCTTTTTTATGGCTGCATAGTATTCCATGGTGTATATGTGCCACATTTTCTTAATCCAGTCTGTCACTGATGGACATTTGGGTTGATTCCAAGTCTTTGCTATTGTGAATAGTGCCGCAATAAACATACGTGTGCATGTGTCTTTATAGCAGCATGATTTATAATCCTTTGGGTATATACCCAGTAATGGGATGGCTGGGTCATATGGTACATCTAGTTCTAGATCCTTGAGGAATCGCCATACTGTTTTCCATAATGGTTGAACTAGTTTACAATCCCACCAACAGTGTAAAAGTGTTCCTATTTCTCCACATCCTCTCTAGCACCTGTTGTTTCCTGACTTTTTAATGATTGCCATTCTAACTGGTGTGAGATGGTATCTCATTGTGGTTTTGATTTGCATTTCTCTGATGGCCAGTGATGATGAGCATTTTTTCATGTGTCTGTTGGCTGTATGAATGTCTTCTTTTGAGAAATGTCTGTTCAAATCACAAGCATTCTTATACACCAGTAACAGACAAACAGAGAGCCAAATCATGAATGAACTTCCATTCACAATTGCTTCAAAGAGAATAAAATACCTAGGAATCCAACTTACAAGGGATGTAAAGGACCTCTTCAAGGAGAACTACAAACCACTGCTCGGTGAAATAAAAGAGGACACAAACAAATGGAAGAACATACCATGCTCATGGATAGGAAGAATCAATATCGTGAAAATGGCCATACTGCCCAAGGTTATTTATAGATTCAATGCCATCCCCATCAAGCTACCAACGAGTTTCTTCACAGAATTGGAAAAAACTGCTTTAAAGTTCATATGGAACCAAAAAAGAGCCCGCATCTCCAAGACAATCCTAAGTCAAAAGAACAAAGCTGGAGGCATCACGCTACCTGAATTCAAACTATACTACAAGGCTACAGTAACCAAAACAGCATGGTACTGGTACCAAAACAGAGATATAGACCAATGAAACAGAACAGAGTCCTCAGAAATAATACCACACATCTACAGCCATCTGATCTTTGACAAACCTGACAAAAACAAGAAATGGGGAAAGGATTCCCTATTTAATAAATGGTGCTGGGAAAATTGGCTAGCCATAAGTAGAAAGCTGAAACTGGATCCTTTCCTTACTCCTTATACGAAAATTAATTCAAGATGGATTAGAGACTTAAATGTTAGACCTAATACCATAAAAACCCTAGAGGAAAACCTAGGTAGTACCATTCAGGACATAGGCATGGGCAAAGACTTCATGTCTAAAACACCAAAAGCAATGGCAGCAAAAGCCAAAATTGACAAATGGGATCTCATTAAACTAAAGAGCTTCTGCACTGCAAAAGAAACTACCATCAGAGTGAACAGGCAACCTACAGAATGGGAAAAAATTTTTGCAATCTACTCATCTGACAAAGGGCTAATATCCAGAACCTACAAAGAACTCAAACAAATTTACAAGAAAAAAACAACCCCATCAAAAAGTGGGTAAAAATATTATTTTTAAATATTATTATTATTATTATTTGAGATGGAGTCTCCATCTGTTGCCCAGGCTGGAGTGCAGTGGTGTGATCTCAGCTCACTTCAGCCTTCACCTGCCAGGTCCAAGCGATTCTCCTGCCTCAGCCTCCTGAGTAGCTGGGACTACAGGCACCCACCACCATGCACGGCTAATTTTTTGTGGTTTTAGTAAAGACTAGGTTTCACCATGTTGTCCAGGCTGGTCTCAAACTCCTGAGCTTAGGTGATTTGCCCACCTCGGTCTCTCAAAGTGATGGGATTACAGGCATGAGCCACCGCTACTGGCCTGATTACCTGTCTTTTTTATTATCACCATCCTAATATGTATGATGTGGCACCTCACTGTAGTTTTGATTTGCATTTATCTGGGGACTAATGATGTTGAGGGTCTTTTCATGTAATTATTGGCCATTTATATAACTTCTTTGAACTATCTATTCAAGTCGTTTGCCCATTTAATTTTTTTTCTTTTTCTTTCTTTTTCTTGAGACAGGGACTCCTCTGTTGCCCAGGAGTGCAGTGGCACAATTTCGGCTCACTGCAGCCTCCACCTCCACGGTTCAAGTGATTCTCAGCCTTCTGAGTAGCTGGGACTAGAGGCCAGGTCACCATACCGGACTAATTAATTTTTTCTCTTTCTTTTCTTTTTTTTTTTTTTTTCTGAGACTGAGTCTTGCTCTCTCGCCTAGGCTGGAGTGCAGCGGCGAGATCTTGGCTCACTGCAACCTCTGCCTCCCGGGTTCAAGTGATTCTCCTGTCTCAGCCTCCTGAGTAGCTGGGATTACAGGCACATGCCACCATGCCCAGCCAATTTTTGTATTTTTAGTAGAGACGGGGTTTCACCATGTTGTCCAGGCTGGTCTAAAACTCCTGACCTCAGGTGATCTGCCCACCTCAGCCTCCCAAAGTGCTGGGATTACAGGGTTGAGCCACCACGCCCAGCCGAATTCCATTTTTAAATTGGATTATTTGTCTTTTTTGTCATTGAGTTGCAATAGCTCTTTATATAGTCTAGGTACAAATCCCTTACCAGATATATGATTAGTAAAGATTTTCAGCTGCTCCATGGGTTATCTTCTCCTTTTCTTTTCTATTTTTTTAATCCTCTCCTTTTCTTAATAATGTCCTGTAAATCTCCTTGAAGTCTGGGTATTTGGAAAGAAAAAGAAAAAAAATTAAAGAATGTCATATGAAGCACAAGAGGTTTTAATTTTGATGGTGTTCAGTTTCTGTATTTTTTTCTTTTGTTGCTTGTGCTTTTGGTGTCATGTCTAAGAAAGCATTGCTTAATTCAAAGTTATAAAGATTCTAAGAGTTCTAACATTTAGGTCTATGATCCAATTTGTGTTAGCTTTTATATATGTTATGATACAGGGATCGTCTGTTGCTGAGGCTGGAGTGCAGAGGCACGATTGCAGCTCACTGCAACCTCTGCCTCCTGGGTTCAAGGGATTCTCGTGCCTCAGCCTCTCGAGTAGCTGGGATTAGAGGTGTGTGCCACCATGCCCAGCTAATTTTTGTATTTTTAGTAGAGACAGTGTTCTGCCATGTTGGCCGGGCTGGTCTCGAACTCCTTGCCTCAGGTGATCTGCCTACCTGGGCTTCCCAAAGTGCTGGGATTATAGGAGTGAGCTACCTCTCCCTGCCTATTGTATAATTTTTATTGAGAGTGCTATGGTTTGAACGTCACCTCCAACTCATGTTGAAATTTAATTGCCATTGTAACAATATTAAGAGATGGGGACTTTATGAGGTGATTAGGTCATGAAAGGTCTGTCCTCATAAGTGGATTAATGCCATTATCATGGGAATGAGTTAGTTATCACAGGGGTGGGCTCCTGATACAAGGATAAATTCAGCGCCATTTCTCTCTCTGTCTCACATCTCACATGATTGCATGCCTGATGTGATTTGGTTGTGTGTCCCCACCCAAATCTTGCCTCTAATTGTAATCCCCACATGTTGGGGGAATGGCCTGGTGGGAGGTGACTGAATCATGGGAATGGACTTCCCCCTTGCTATTCTCGTGATCGAATTCTCAGGAGATCTGGTGTGGCTCTTCCTCTTTGCTCTCTCTCTTCTGCTGCCATGTAAGACGTGCCTTGCTTCCCTTTTGCCTTCTGCCATGATTGTAAGTTTCCTGAGGCCTCCCCAGTCATGTGAGTCAATTAAACCTCTTTTTTTTTTCTTTTTTTTGAAACCGAGTTTCAATCTGTCACCCAGGCTGGAGTGCAGTGGCACTGTCTCAGCTCACTGCAACCTCTGCCTCCCAGGTTCAAACTATCATCCTGCCTCAGCCTCCTGAGTAGCTGGGATTACAGGTGCCTGCCACCACGGTCAGCTAAATTTTTTGTATTTCTAGTAAAGACAGGGTTTTACCATGTTGGTGAGCCTGGTCTCGAACTCTGTACCTCAAGTGATCTGCCCACCTTGGCTCCAAAAGTGCTGTGACTACAGGCGTGAGCCACTGCACTACTACTACTTCTTCTTCTTCTTCTTCTTTCTTCTTCTTCTTCTTCTTCTTCTTCTTCTTCTTCTTCTTCTTCTTCTTCTTCTTCTTCTTCTTCTTCTTCTTCTTCTTCTTCCTCTTCTTCCTTCTTTTTCTTCTTCTTCTTTCTTCTTCTTCTTCTTCCTCTTCCTCTTCTTCTTTCTTCTTCTTCTTCTTCCTCCTCCTCCTCCTCCTCCTTCTTCTTCTTCTTCTTCTCTTCTTCTTCTTCTTCTTCTTCTTCTTCTTCTTCTTCTTCTTCTTCTTCTTCTTCTTCTTTTCTCCTTCTTCTTCTTTTCTCCTTCTCCTCCTTCTTCTCCTCCTTCTTCTCCTCCTCCTTCTTCTCCTCCTTCTTCCTCCTTCTTTTCTTCCTCCTCTTCTTCCTCCTCTTCTTCTTCTTTCTTCTTCTTCTTTTCTTTTTTTAATAAATTACCCGGTCTCAGGTAGTTTCTTACAGCAGTGTGAAAACAGACTAATACAATGCCCTTCCACCTTCTGCCATAGATAACCCTTGATGCTGGTGCCATGCTGTCGGACCTCTAAGCCTGCAGAACTGTGAGTCAAATAAATCTCCTTTCTTTATAAATTACCAAATCTGTGGCGTGGTTATAGCAGCAGAAAATAGACTACACCAGAATATAGAATATATCAAGAATGTAGAAACACAACTGACTTCGGTGTATTGATTTTGTTGCTACAACTTTGCAGAATTTGTTTATTAGCTCTACCAAGATTTTTTTTTCATGGATTCTTCAGGATTTTCTATAAAATTACCTCATCTGTAAATGGAGATAGTTTTACTTCTTCTTTTCTGATTTGCTTGCTTTTTATTTTTCCTTGCCTGATGGCAAGAGCTTCAAGGCAAGAACTGGTGAGAGCTTCCAGTACAAGGCTGAATAGATGTGGCAAAAGTGGGCATCTCTTTCTTGTTCCTGATCTTAGAGGAAAAGCTTTTATTCTCTCACCGTTAGTATGATGTTGGCAGTGGGATTTTTCATACATGACCTTTATCACGTTAATTGAGTTTCCTTCTATTCCTAGTTTTCTATTTTTATGATGAAGGGTGCTGAATTTTGTCAAATGATTTTTACACCTATTGAAATAATAATGTTTTCCCTTTATTATATTGATGTAGTGTATTAATTCATTTTCATAGGTTAAGCTAATTGTGCATTCCTGGGATAAATCCCACCTGGTTATCTTTTTATATATTTCTGAATTTTATTTTCTGGTATTTTGTTGAAGACTTTTATGTCTATATTCATAAGAGATATTAGTCTCTAGTTTTCTTGTGATGTCTTTGTCTGATTTTGACAGTATAGTAATACTGAACTCAGAATAAGTTGGGAAGTTTTCACTGTCATGACTTTTATAACCTAATTATAAGTAATTCTGGTCAGGTACCGTGGCTCATGCCCACAATCCCAGCACTTTGGGAGGCTGAGGTGGGTGGATCACCTAAGGTCAGGAGTTCGAGACCAGCCTGGCCAACATAGCAAAACCCCATCTCTACTAAAATTACAAAAATTAGCCAGGTGTGGTGGCTGTGTGTGTAATCCCAACTACTTGGGAGGCTGAGGCACAAGAATCGCTTGAACCCAGGAGATGGAGGTTGCAGTGAGCTGAGATCACACCACTGTACTAGAGCCTGTGTGATAGAGCTCTGTCAAAAACAAAAACCAAAAAAAACAAAAACAAAAACAAAAAACAAAAAAAGAAAAAGAGAGAGAAAAAAAAAAGAAAGAGAAGAGAAAGAAAGAAACTCCTTCTGTAGTATTCCACAGGTCACAAAGACCAACCCTGGTGCACTGTGGGAAGGTACTAACAAGGGTGTGAACACCAGGAGTAGGATCACTGGGAACTATCTCAGCAGATGGCTGCCATAGCTACCAACTGACTAACATTCACTGAACACTTACCATGAACCAGACATTGTGCTAAGCTCTTCACGTGGCTTATCTCCTTGAATCTTCCCAGCAACCTTATGAGGTAGGTAGGTGCTGTTATTATTGCCATGTTACAGATGAAGAAATTGAGATACAGAGATTAGACTTACCAAACTGCCCAAACTCCCACAGCTATTAACTGGTGGAACAGGAATCAAACTCAGTAGGGTGTGTGTATAATATACTTTGGGGTTGTTTTGTTTTGTTTTATTGTTGTTGTTGTTGTTTGAGACAGGGTTTCACTCTTTCACCCAGGCTGGAGTGCAGTGGCATGATCTTGGCTCAATGCAACCTTCACCTCCTGGGTTCAAGCGATTCTCCTGCCTCAATCTCCTAAGTAACTGGGATTACAGGTGTGCGCCACTACACCCGGCGAACTTTTGTATTTTTAGTAGAGTAATTTTTGTTTTTTTAGTTTCACCATGTTGGCCAGGCTGGTCTCGAATTCTTGACCTCAAGTGATCCACTACCCTTGCCCTCCCAAAATGCTGGGATTACAGGCGTGAATCACCGCGTCTGGCGTTTTTGTTGTTGTTGTTTTTGGTTTTTTTTGTTGTTGTTGTTTTTTTTTAAGAGACTTGGTCTTGCTCTGTTGCCCAGGCTGGAGTGCAGAGGTGCCATCATAGCTCACTGTAGCTTCAACCTCCTGGGCTCAAGTGATCCTCCAACTTAAGCATCCTGAGTAGCTGGGACCACAGGCGCCCACCACCAACCCCGGCTAAATTTTAAATTTGTTTGTAGAGATGGGAGTCTCGCTTTGTTTCCCAGGCTGATCTCTAACTCCTGGCCTCAAGCAATCCTCCCGCCTTGGCTTCCCAAAGTGTTGAGATTACAGGCGTGAGCCACCGCGCCCAGTCTGTTTATCTTGATTACTAAATTTTGGGGTGCCTCCTTAAATTCTGTGCCAGAGGCCAGTGCCTCACTCGCCCTACCCTAATCCCAGCCCAGTGACCCAATGTCCCCCTTCAACCTGCACCATGGAGCTCCCCAGCCCGGCTCCTCGAGCCTCCTCCCGCCCCTAGGGGTCGCCGTCGCGCCGTCATTCGCTTCCCTGCGTTCCCCGGCAAGACGCGCGTCGAGGCGCGGAAGGTGGGAGGCGGTGAGGCCGGGACGTGCGCATGCGCGTGGCGCCGACTCCCTTGGCCTGGTCAGGGAGTGGAGAGGTTGGGTCTCAGGTGGCTGTTTGCGGCGTCCTCACTTCCTGGGTCGTTTCTCCCTGTCTTGGTGGGGACCAGGGGACAGGTCGGGGCAGTATTTGGGGGAAGCGAGAGGCAAGCAGGGCGGGCTGGATACGGAGCGCCCTACGGCTTGAAGCTAGGGAGGACGCCCGAGACCCCCGGCATCCTGGTCCTGGGGCGTGGGCCCCGGACGCCCGGCCTGGACGCCTCCAGCTCCCAGGGTCCCTTGCGGGGACCACGTTTCCCCGCAGGCCCCGCGGCGGCCGGGTCCTCGCCGCGTCCCCTTCCCGGAGCTACGTGCCTGGCTGCGTTCCAATACGCCATGTCCCTCGGGGGCGGCTCGCGGGGCAGGGGTACTCCCGGCTCGGCCGCACGCCCAAGTGCCATGCGGGAGGTACGCGGGCACGGTACCTCACTGGGTAAGAGCGAGCTAAGGGACCGGGCGCGGTGGCTCACGCCCGTAATCCCAACACTTTGGGAGGCCGACGCGGGCGGATCACGAAGTCGGGAGTTCGAGACCAGCCTGGCCAATATGATGAAACCCCCGTCTCTACTAAAAATACAAAAATTAGCTGGGCGCGGTGGCGTACGCCTGTGGTCCAAGCTACTCGGGAGGCTGAGGCAGAAGAATCGCTTGAACCCGGGAGGCAGGGGTTGCAGTGAGCCGAGATCTCACCGCTGCACCCCAGCCTGGGGAACAGAGCGAGACTCCGCCTCAAAAAAAAAAAAAAAAGAAAAAAAGCGAAGGGCCGCAGCCCGGGCCCACTGCCTCCGCCTCTGGACACGCGCCACCGCCGAGCCCCCGACCCCGCGCCAGGCGAGGCTTGGTGGGGGCGTTCCGTGGACTCCACACGCTCGTCGGTCTTATCAGGGAAGGGGCGGCCAGCACCTCCGCCGCCTTTGCGGCCGTCCACCCTCCATTCTCCTGCTGGAGCCGTTTCCCAGAGATTCTCCGGCAGTGCTGTCTGTAGCACACCTGCCCGCCTTAAAATCCCGGCCTCCTTCCCCGAGTTCTGCCCTTAACCGCATCACCGCCCCCCCCCCCCACACACACACACATAGGCATGAACACCCATCTTTTCACACGCCCCGTTTTCTTTCTCAGAACTTAGCAAATAACTCTTAAGCTGAGAGGGTTTGGTGAGGTTAAAATTTACCTTGTGACATTGAGTCCAGCAGTTCAGAGCCTTGAACACCTCAGTTCATGGCCTTGACCACCTCAGTACATGGCCTTGACCTTAGTTTTTTACTTCTGTATTCTGCTGGGCGTTGTGGCTCACCTCTGTAATCCCAGCACTTTGGGAAGCCAAGGCAGGAGGATCGATTGAGCCCAAGAGTTTGAGAGTAGCGTAGGCAACATAACGAGATCCTGTCTCCACTAATTATTAAAAAAAAAAAAAAAAAAAAAAAAAAAAAAAAATTAGCCAGGTGTGGTGGTGCACACCTGTGATCCCAGCTACTCAGGAGATTGACAGAGGATCGCTTGAGCCCAGGAGGTCGAGGCTGCAGTGAGCCATGATGGTGCCACTGCACTCCAGCCTGGGTAACAGAGGGAGAGTCTGTCTCTAATAATAATAATAATAATAATAATACTGTACGGTGTGCCCATTCCTCAGGAGGCACTGTAGTAGAAGGATAAGCTGTGGAGGTAACTGAGGATAAACAGATAACCATTTAGCTAAAAAGGTTCTTAACCTTTGCTGTATGTTGTTATTCCTGGGTACAGCACAGGCAAAATAATTTTGAAAGCTCCCAGGTAATCCTAATGCGCAGCTAGTGCTGAGAACCACTGCTTTAACCCCTGAGCCGGATAGGTAGGGCCTAGGGTGGCCCGAAGCGCTAGGCCGGGCACCACCAGTAGGGAGCAGTCTCAACCCTTTATCCCTATGAGTTGCTCAAATTGTAACATTTTCTGTGGGTTCCATGCTGTGAAAACAGGAAGCACTGCCCTACAGTAACAAACATGCTGGACAGCCCTTGTGTCAGATCATTCATTGGAAGAGAGGGGAATCAAATCACAAAAGGCCAACTGGAAAACACACTCATCTAGGGATGAGATCAGGAAAGCCTGGGCAAGGCTGGTGACAGGGAATGTAGGAGAGGAGTTAGAGTCACAGGAAGAATGTTGGGTGCTAGTGGATAACTAGATGGAAATTTCTGGCAGCCTGTGGTACTTTCAATTGGCACAAGGACTGATTTCGGTAATATGTCCCCGTTGACTCCCAGAGGAGAGTTGCGGGAATTGCTTTGGTCTTCCTAGGGCCCTCAAGACCATGAATGGCTGGAGTCTGGACCAGTCTTAGGCACTAACAAATTGAACAGTAGCTCATTCATAGTAGTATAAAAGCTGCTGCTTTATTGAGGCCAGAGGCCCTTTCTTATACGGGGCAGCAGCTGCGCTCCTGGGAATGATTCCTACATAAAAGATTCCACAGGAAGGCCGGGCGCGGTGGCTCACGCCTGTAATCCCACCACTTTGGGAGGCCAAGGCGGGCGGATCAAGAGGTCAGGAGATCGAGACCATCCTGGCTAACATGGTGAAACCCCGTCTCTACTAAAAATACAAAAAAATTAGGCGGGTGTGGTGGCAGGCGCCTGTAGTCCCAGCTACTCGGGAGGCTGAGGCAGGAGAATGGCTGGAACCGGGGAGGCAGAGCTTGCAGTGAGCCGAGATTGCGCCACTGCACTGCAGCCTGGGCGACAGACTGAGACTCTGTCTCAAAAAAAAAAGATTCCACAGGGGAAAAAACTAAGCTCTGTGCATTCCATGAAGATGCTCATTACAGCATTATCTCTACTAATAATCTATTCCAATAATAAAGGAAATTAATACAATATAACATGGTATTTCAAACAAAAAAGCCATTAAAATAGATCATTATGAAATAATATGAATGAATGAGAAATGTTCATAAGTTAAAAAATGTATATCTTTCAGAGAGCAAAATTAGACTCGTCTGTTGCTTGGAATGGCTTCCTCTTGCTCTGTGTCTAAACTATGATTATGGAGTAGTTAAAATGAGTATGCATGTTGGCAAAGCCTGAATAAAATATGCAAATGTGAAAATATTTTTTGTAGAGATGAAATTATGGAGGAAGGGGTGTGTCTATTTCAAAATTGTCCTAATGAGAAGTATTGTGGCGTAGTAGTAAAGAGGAAGCTCCCTGGAGCCAAAAATGTTTTTACCATATGTATGGCTTTTTAAAATTATTTAACCTTTCTATGCCTCAGTTTCTTCATCTGTAAAATGGGGTAATCGTTAGTGTCCTGGAGAGTTGTAGTGAGGTCTAACCAATATGTGGAAACTCTTAGAATGGCACCTGTCACATAGTAAGTACACGGTAAATCCTGGCTATTTCAATTCCATTTTATTTATAGCTTAATAAAATCTTGTAAAGATAGTTGGCCAATCAGCACTGATACTCCTGTCTACCTGTGTTACATCTCTGAAAAAGCTTAGCCTATCTGTGTCGACACCTTACTGAAGTATAAGTTATATATAAAACACACCCATTTTAAGTGTACAGGTTGCTGGGTTTTGGTGAATGTATACACGGGCATAACCATCACCACATTCAGGATGTGAATGAACTTTGCCATCACCCTCTCATGCTCTGTGCAGTCAGCTGCTCTCTCCCTGACCCAGCCACAGAGAACCACTGGTCTACTTTCTGCCCCTATTAATAAGTTTCGCTTTTTGTAGAAATAGAATTTCACAGAAATTGAATCATATATTATGCATTCTCTTGTGTCTGGCTTCTCTGGTTTAACATAATTTTGAGATTCATCCATTGCTTGCAGGTAACAGCAGCTCCTCTTTGTTGCTAGTATTCTGTTACATGGGTAAACCACACTTTGTTTATTCTTCCACCCATTGATGGACATTTGGATGTTTCTAGCTTATGCCTATTATGAATAAAGCTGATATGCACATTTGTGAAAAAGTCTTTGTGTGGACATACGTTTTTATTTTCCTTGGGTAAATCCTAAGAGTAGAATTATTGAGTCATGTGGTAAGTGTACATTTAATTTACTGTTAACCGAAACTGGTTTACAAAGTGCCCAGGCCATTTTACATTTCCCCAGCAAACGTGTGAGACTCCATATCCTCAGCAACAATTAGCATCATCGGTCTGCTTGATTTTAGTGGGTGCATAAGGGCACTCACTGTGGTTTTAATTTGCATTTCCCGGGTGACTGATGGTAGCTCACTTCTAGGGAAGGAAGGAGAGGGATGATTCAAAAGAAGTTCCACCGTTTTTAAGCTTAGGTGTCCAAGAGAATGAAACTGGTGCCACCGACACAAGTGAAATTAGGAGTCAGTGATTTTTTGGCATAGGGGTGTTACATCTGAAGTGATGGCAGGATGTTAAGGGGGAAATACCTGGGTGGCAGCATGCTTTGCAGGCTTGGAGCTCAGTGGGAGGTCAGGTCCTGAGATAAGAGCCAGGTATCCGCTGTGAGGTGACGCACAAACAGGGAGAGAGAGAGAGATGAGTCCCAAGGATCAAGCCAGGGCTCAGAGTGGCCAGAAGCATCTGTTCCCCAGCCCCCATTTCCAAGTAATGGAAAATCCAGACTGATAGACCTAGTAGGCCTAAAAATAGATAAAATTAACCCACTTATATATGAGCCACTGGAGTATTTTCTAGTCCTATTGCAAACTCTACTCTTGGCTAATTTGATTGTTAAAATTGTAAATTACAAAGTTATCTATACCCTTTTTAAAAAAGAGTTTCAATATGGTTAGTGACAAATCAGTTAATTATCTTTGTGACCCGAGGGGCCTCCTTCTTTTAATCACCGTAACCAGTAAAGCAATAATGGCTTTCTGAAGTTGATTCTTTTTGATGGTTTGTGTTTGGATGTTCAAGGTTAATGAGGAAATGATCCTTACCACACTTTTGTAATTTTAATACAGACAGGGTCTTGCTTTGTTGCCCAGGCTGGTCTCCTGGGCTCAAGGGATCCTCTGGCCTCAGCCTCCCAAAGTGCTGGGATTATAGGCGTGAGCCACTGTGCCCAGCCTCTTGCTACACTTTCATTCAGGATAAAGATGGTAATATCCAAGACTACTAAAAGTCTTATAACCACAATCCAAATTTTAAAATAAATCTTACTATTAAGAAGGATTGATTGGCCATGTGCAGTGTCTCACGCCTGTAATCCCAGCACTTTGGGAGGCCAAGGTGGGCAGATCACGAGGTCAGGAGTTTGAGACCAACCTGACCAACATGGTGAAATCCTGTCTCTACTAAAAAACCAAAAAAAAAATTAGCCAGGCATGGTGGCAGGCACCTATAATCCCAGCTACTGGGGAGGCTGAGGCAGGAGAATCGCTTGAACCCAGAAGGTGGAGGTTGCAGCGAGCCAAGATAGATAGCACCACTTCACTCCAGCCTGGGTGACAGAGCAAGACTCCCTCTTGGGAAAAAAAAAAAAAAAAAAGCATTGATTATAGGAGGCCGGGCATGGTAGCTCACGCTTGTAATCCCAGCATTTTGGGTGGCCTAGGCGGGCCAATCTCTTGAGCCCAGGAGTTGGAGAACAGCTTGGGCAACATTATAAAAACCGGCTTCTACCAAAAAAAAAAAAAAAAAAAAAAAAAAAAGGAAAAAGTAAAATAATAATAAAGAAGCATTGATTATAGGATTCGGAAAGCAGTCTCCTTAGTCTCCTTTGCAGTTTGTAGTAAAATTCTTCTGTGGTTTTCTCTCCCTGTGGAGAGAATGATGGTTCCAGGATCTGAAATCTTTCCTTCCGCAGGAACTGGGCACAACAGTGAGGACCAGCTTATCCAAGAGGACGGACTTAGTGAGGGTAACACCCAGGGACATGCCTGAGAGCCTCAGGAAACACCTTCAGATGACATTGCCCAGAGTCTTACATTAGAGAACTCTCCAGACAGCCCTTGAGGCCTGGGGCTGGGTGCTGCTCCCAGACTGTGAGCTACTGGCCACCGGAAGCCTGAGTCCGGCAGAGGCCCCACAGCGGCGCCGAGTGCGGCAAGAGCCTCCCGCGCAGTTACTCCCTGAGCGGTCATCTCCGAAGCGGTGCTCGCGAGAAGCCTTCCCCCTGCTCTGACTGTGGAAAGCGTTTCAGCCAGAGCTCCGACCTGCTGCAGCGCCGTCAGATTCACCTGGGCCGTCAGCCCTGCAAGTGCGGGGCCTGCGGGAGGGGTTTTACTCAGAGTGCATCCCTCCTCCAGCACCGGTGGGTCCGCAGCGACTGGCGAGAGGCCTTGTCGCTGTCCCCAGTGCGGCAAGACCTGCTGTGTCCGCTCCAACTTCATCAAGCACCAGCGAGTCTACTCAGGAGAAGCCATTCGTCTGTGGGGAGTGCAGCAAGGGCTTAGCGGCCAGCTCTGCTGCTGGCTCGGCCAAAGCCCTGCGTCTGTCCCCAGGGCCAGCAAGTTTTGGGGGACCGGTGGAAGCTGATCCGCCACCAGTGAATTCACACAGGAGAGCGTCTCTTCTGCTGCTGCAGTTGCGGTGACAGCGTCAGTGAGAAGACCTCCCTCTCCCAGCGTGTCCTCCCGCACCCAGGGGAGAAGCCCTGCAGGCGTGGAATCGTGGAGAGCGTCAGCCTCGCACCCAGCTCAGTCGCCCCGGGCAGCACCTCCGGGCTCCGGCCTTGTGGGAGCCCCGGGTCCTTCCTTCAACATCTGCCCCCATCCACACTCCTGCCTCGACTTCCTTTCCTTTATCCTGTCCCCCCCACTCAGTCTCCAGCCTCTGGTTCCACCCAGCCTTCCCCAGATTCCTCCTCGCGCCCCATCTGGTCTCCTTCACTCATCGCCCACGTTCCCCAGCATGGAGCAGCCCGCACTCAGCCCTCCTCCACTCACCCCTTCCAGATCCCCTGCAAAGCCCAGATGCGAATCCGCCGTCGGTGGGGAACTGGGGGCAGCCGTGTCCGCCAGTTTTTTCCTGCTCCGGGTGCGGGAAGCTTCTCCCGCACCGGCACACCCACGTCGGGGAGCAGCCTTGCCTCTGTTGCACCCAGAGTTCCTCCTCGGTCCAGCGCAGGGAGACCCACTCCGCCGAAAAGCCACACCTGTGTGCGGAGGGCGGCCGCGGCTGCCCAGCACTTGCACCTGGCCAAGCCCCAGCGCGTGCACCCCGGTAGCGGCCGTTCCCTGCCCGCAGTGCCTGCAGTGCCTCCGGGAGGCCTGGAAGTTGCCCAGGTTCCGCCAACCGCCCAGCCGGCAGCTCAGCAGGAGGGGGCGAAGGGGCCCAGAAGCTGTGCGAGTGCGGGACGGGACTCGCGGGAGACGGTTCAGGCCCCAGGCTACCCTGAGCCAGCCCGGGAGGCCTCGCAGCACAGAGCGGCCTGACCGCTCTGCCAGGCCGGAGCCAGGCTTCGGCGACAGTGCCAAGCTCTTCTGCCGCCCTCAAACCCACACTGGAGAGGAGCCCTACCAGTGTTTCCGGTGTGGAAGGCCTCCAGCCGGAGGTCCAACCTGGCCCAACACTGTAGAACTAGCGTGCTGCAGCCCCGGGTGGACTGTGGATCTGAGATGCAGTCCCCTCCCTCCACACAGACCCGCTCAGGACGGCTTTTCTGTACCGCAGATCTTTCTCAGAAGTGCTGGGGGCTATTTTGTATGTTTGTTTTTTTTTATTCCCCTGAATTCTCGCTCCTTTCCCTTGTGCATTAAGAGATTTAGGCAGGTGAGGCTGCGGGTGGTGACTCACGCCTGTAATCCCAGCACTTTAGGAGACCGAGGTGGGAGGATCACGTGAGCCCAAAGAATTTGAGACCAACCTGGGCAGCATAGCGAGACTGTGTCTCTGTGAAATAAAAATAAAACGAGCTGGTGTGGTGCCACTGGCCTGTAGCCCCTGCTACTCAGGAGGGTGAGGCTGAAGGATTGCTTGAGTCAGAGAATTCAAGGCTGCAGTGAGCTATGATCAAGCCACTGCACCCCAGCATGGACGACAGAGTGAGACCCTGTCTCTCTAAAATAACTAAAATAACAAAAGGATTTAGGTAGGTAGTAGGCAAAGGTATACTAGTGAAGTAATAATAATATACAAGGTATATTCTTGGTGTGGACAAGAATAATATTGTGTTATCTTAATAGTGATTAATATTTATTTTTATTTTTTTATTATACTTTTAAGTTCTAGGGTACATGTGCACAACGTGCAGGTTTGTTACATATGTATACATGTGCAATGTTGGTGTGCTGCACCCATTAACTTGTCATTTACATTAGGTATATCTCCTAATGCTATCCTTCCCCCATCCCCCACCCCACAACAGGCCCCGGTGTGTGATGTTCTCCTTCCTGTGTCCAAGTGTTCTCATTGTTCAATTCCCACCTATGAGTGAGAACATGCAGTGTTTGGTTTTCTGTTCTTGTGATAGTTTGCTGAGAATGATGGTTTCCAGCTTCATCCATGTCCCCACAAAGGACATGAACTCATCTTTTTTTATGGCTGCATAGTATTCCATGGTGTATATGTGCCATGTTTTCTTAATCCAGTCTATCATTGATGGACATTTGGGTTGGTTCCAAGTCTTTGCTATTGTGAATAGCACTGCAATAAACATACGTGTGCATGTGTCTTTATAGCAGCATGATTTATAATCCTTTGGGTATATACCCAGTAATGGGATGGCTGGGTGAAATGGTAATTCTAGTTCTAGATCCTTGAGGAATCGCCACACTGTCTTCCACAATGGTTGAACTAGTTCATGGTCCCACCAACAGTGTAACAAGTGTTCCTATTTCTCCACATCCTCTCCAGCACCTGTTGTTTCCTGACTTTTTAACGATTGCCATTCTAACTGGTGTGAGATGGTATCTCATTGTGGTTTTGATTTGCATTTCTCTCATGGCGAGTAGTGATGAGCTTTTTTTCATGTGTCTGTTGGCTGCATAAATGTCTTCTTTTGAGAAGTGTCTGTTCATATCCTTCACCCACTTTTTGATGGGGTTGTTTTTTTCTTGTAAATTTGTTTGAGTTCTTTGTAGGTTCTGGATATTAGCCCTTTGTCAGATGAGTAGATTGCAAAAATTTTCTCCCATTCTGTAGGTTGCCTGTTCACTCTGATCGTAGTTTCTTTTGCTGTGCAGAAACTCTTTAGTTTAATGAGATCCCATTTGTCAATTTTGGCTTTTGTTGCCATTTCTTTTGGTGTTTTAGACATGAAGTCCTTGCCCATGCCTATGTCCTGAATGGTATTGCCTAGGTTTTCTTCTAGGGTTTTTATGGTTTTAGGTCTAATATTTAAGTCTCTAATCCATCTTGAATTAATTTTTATATAAGGTGTAAGGAAGGGATCCAGTTTCAGCTTTCTACATATGGCTAGCCAGTTTTCCCAGCACCATTTATTAAATAGGGAATCCTTTCCCCATTTCTTGTTTTTGTCAGGTTTGTCAAAGATCAGATGGTTGTAGATACGTGGTATTATTTCTGAAGGCTCTGTTCTGTTCCATTGGTCTATATCTCTGTTTTGGTACCAGTACCATGCTGTTTTGGTTACTGTCGCCTTGTAGTATAGTTTGAAGTCAGGTAGCATGATGCCTTCAGTTTTGTTCTTTTGGCTTAGAATTGTCTTGGCAATGTGGGCTCTTTTTTCGGGTGGCTCATGCCTGTAGTACTAGCACTTTGGGAGGCCGAGGCAGGCAGATCACTTGAGGTCAGAAGTTCAAGACCAGCCTGGCCAACATGGTGAAACCCCATCTCTACTAAAAATACAAAAAAGTAGCCAAGCATGGTGGTGTGCACCTGTAATCCCAGCAACTCAGGAGGCTGGCTGAGGCAGAATAATCACTTGAACATAGGTAGCAGGGGTTGCAGTGAGCCAAGACTGCACCACTGCACTCCAGCTTGGCGGACAGAGTGAGACTCTGTCTCAAAAAACAAACAAACAAACAATCACTGTGGCCTGGAGAATAGAATGCTCTGATTGGGTAGGCCTGGATCATGTGGCCCTTCTTGGAGCTAGAGGAGGGAGTTCATCCAACTTGAACTGTGAACTGAGAATAAGGTGGGCAGGAGGGTGTGTCTCAGTATCAGAAACAAAGGCATAGATATATTGGTCATATGACACAAAACAGTAGACATCCACTATTACATAGCTGCTGGCCCCTCCCAAGTGCACAGGGAGCTCAGAGCCCTGTTTATTTAGCGTCTATGCCCCTGTTGCCACTGGACCCCACCCCAGTGCTGTCTGAGCTCCAACTCTCTCTACCTGTTCATTCTAGCTAACCCATGTCCTGTATCACCATACAGTTGTTTTTCCAGGACAATTTCAATTTCAAATACGCTGTCCCTAGGGCCCCCATAAACATTTATACTTAGTAGATCACATGTTGTAATCAGTCTTTGCTTTAGAAAGTGTGGTCACAGTATGCAGCATTCCAGGAAGAGGGCACAAGAGAAACTGACCCTGAGTCATGCCTTCACCTCCTTCACCACCAACAGCTGAGATACGTCTGAAAAGAGGCTGAGATGCTGCCCTCCGGGGTTGATTTAGCACCTGGTGAGTTTGTTCTTCCCTCTGCCTAAAGTGGAGGAAAAATTAAACCTCTAGAAACTGAAAGTGTTGGCAGCAGCCAGGTTAATGAACTGTGTGAGTGAGAACTTACAAAAACAATGGTGAGTGCACAGCCTGGAAGAGACAGCTATGCACACCTTCTAGAGAGGCAGGTAAGATGGTGACAGGCCCAGAAAAGCACAGACTACCTGAGCAGCCCAGGACAGGAGTGGCCCTCCTCAGGGCATTCTCAATGTCTCAGCAAGAAAACCTCTCCATAGGAGCTCCCAAGCTGAGAACAAAGGGATGGGAATTCCCAGGGAATTGTTTGGCAACAACCACCAAAACTCTGAGGGGCCAGAACCTTTTCTTCCTTCCTTCCTTCCTTTTTTTTTTTTGAGACAGTCTTACTCTGTCACCCAGGCTGAAGTGCAGTGGCACAATCTTGGTGCACTGCAACCTCCACCTCCTTAGATCATGCAATTCTCCTGCTCAGCCTCCCGAGTAGCTGGGACTACAGGCACACGTCACCACACCCAGCTAATTTTTGTATTTTTAGTAGAGACAGGGTTTCACCATGTTGGCCAGGCAGGTCTTGAAGTCTTGACCTCAAGTGATCCGCCCGCCTCGGCCTCCCAAAGTGCTGGGATTACAAGCGTGGGCCATCATGCCCGGCCTCTAGAACTTTTTCAAGTAAAAATACCTGTCTTCATATCTGTTTTCTCCAGGAGCCATTATCTTATATATGTAGGGAGGGCGCTATGTGTAGAGGGAGATGCCAGGTATCTTTAACTGGAATAGGGCCCCATCTTCTCTGCAACAATGCCAAAGTCCAGTTGGGAAAACAACTGTAGGAAGAATTCTGTTATAGCTCAGTGAGAGCTCAGGAATAATTTTTGTAACATTGTATAACATTTGACTGCTCAAGGAGGTTATTTTTCAAAAAAGTAGCAGCAGCAGCTAAAGTTGGGTGGAACCTACTCTTCGGTTTATTACCAACAAGAAACTGGTATAGAGCCCCTTCTTGAAAGTGTACCTTCCTCGTTTTTCTTTTGTATATTAAATTCAGATTTTATGTCTATATAATTCATTTTTCTTTTATATATTAAGTTCATATTAGTACATCAGCCCTTGATGAAAGCTGGAAGCTTCCTATTGGATTGTAATTCTGAAAAGGCATTGCTGTAGGGTTAACCAAAGTAACAAGGTTCAAGCATTCATTACATACATATTTTTAGAACACCTACTTCATGCCAAGGCCCATGCCGGGTGCTGAGGACAGAACAGGCAGATGTCATCCCTGCCTGGTCTTGTGGCTTTCTCGTGACCTGCTTTGATAAAGGGTTCACACCGGCCCTGTGTAGGCTTTCTTTCTCCAAGCAGTCGTATTTTTCAGATTGAAATAATGCACTTTGCAGTAGACACCTGTCAGGCTTGTGGCTGCCTGGAACCTTTTGAATACTCATCCTAGACCTGGAGATTTTCCCTACAATTCCTGCCTCCCTAAGGCAGAATCCAGAGCTCAGTTTCCCAACCCCTCCTGCAGCTGGGGCACCTAGGGGTTGCCAGTTGGTGCAATCACATAGTTCTTTTTCAGAAAAGAGCGACCCAGGATACAGGTTACATGAATAATCCGTTTTCAAGAGGGGATGAGACTGGAAGATTCTGGCTTTCCAGGGCAGCCTTAAGGAAGCTTTTGGCATCCAGGCTCCAGCAGTGTGAGCTGTGGGGGTGTCACTGCAGCTGGCCAATGGAATGACTTGTTTCTGACTGTGGAGACTGTAGGCCTCTCTGGCTATACCAGACATGACTTGTTTCTGACTGTGGAGACTGTAGGCCTCTCTGGCTATACCAGACATAGTGAGCTACCTAAGATTCTCAATTACCTATCTTTTAAAACTAGTGAGAGTGAGTTCTGTTCTTTGCAAAGAACTGTGACTAATACATACACTGAACTACTGTTACCTGACAAAATCCAGGTTGACACATTCCTACCTTACATAAACTTCATAAAAATCATGTAAGGGCAGGGTGCGGTGGCTCATGCCTGTAATCCCAGCACTGCGGGAGGATCACCTGAGCTCAAGAGTTCCACACCAGGACAGTTTTTCCAGGACAATTCCAATTTCAAATACACTGTCCCTAGGCCCCCCATAAACATTTATACTTAGTAGATCACATGTTGTAATCAATCTTTGCTTTAGAAAATGTGGTCACATTATGCAGCATTCCAGGAAGAAACTGACCCTGAGTCATGCCTTCACCTCCTTCACCACCAACAGCTGAGATACGTCTGGACACAACAGCTAAGATACCAGCTTGGACAATATAGTGACATCCCCCCGCCTCCATTATTTAAAAAATCTTTTCAGGTACGAATTATACATTTTACAGCTGAAAAAACAGACTCAAAAAGACACTTAATTCATTCTACAAATATTTATTAAAGCCCAACCGTGTGCCAGCCACTAGGCATAGAATAGGGAACAAAATAGTTTCCCTGCAACTATATAAAAAGAATGGCATAAATGCCCCTTTGCCAAAATAAGAGGCACAGGACAACAGCTGTCTGGAGACGATCTCAAGCTAGTCAGGACCCATTGTAAATATAGAAACCTCTAAAAATAGCCGCTCGTGCTCCAGACTCAACAGGTGATTGGCCCAGAGAGGGGAGGGGACCCCAGGCCACGGTAAAGGGAGCGAGGACAGCGCTGGTTCCCCGCTCCCCGCACAGCCATGGCTCTGCCTCTGAGGCCCCTGACCCGGGGCTTGGCCAGCGCTGCCAAAGGAGGCCACAAAGGGTCAGCAGGTGAATGGGGAGCGGGCGGATCCCGGGGATCCCCTACCCTGCCCACTTGTTCCCGGGCCCGCCGCCCCAGGCCCTGCGCGCTCACCCCTCTCCATCCGCAGCTCGCACCTGGCGCCTGCTCTCCTTCGTGCTGGCGCTGCCCAGCGTGGCCCTCTGCACCCTCAACTCCTATCTCCACTCAGGCCACCGCCCGCGCCCCGAGTTCCATTCCTACCAGCACCTCCGCATCCGCACCAAGGTACGCGGGACGGGCGCGCGGGCGGCCCGGGGATGCTGCGGGATGCATGGGGAGCGTGGGGAGCGTGGGGCGCGTGGCGGGGAAGCCGCGGACTCCGGACTCACGGCGCTCACGCGCGCTCCCTCCTCCGCTCTCTCCACAGCCCTTCCCCTGGGGGGACGGTAACCACACTCTGTTCCACAACAGCCACGTCAACCCTCTGCCCACTGGCTACGAACACCCCTGAGGCCCCGGACGCCCCCGGGCGCAATAAAGGTGTGAAGCTTCGTGTCTGAGGCTCTATGGGGAGGGCGGGGCCCCTGGGAATGCACCCGGAGGCGCCCGCTCGGTGCCTGCGCCCAGCTTGGTAAGCGCCTGTTCCGCGCATGCGCCTTGCGCGGTGGGCGCTCCACGTGCTTTTCCCACGTGGCTGATACTGGGGTGCTTGAGGGAGCCTCCTCCACGCACAGGTAGGCGATCCCAGCTCACTCTCTCTCACCTCATCATAATGAGGCCTCTGTCTCACGCACACCTATTAAAAATTAGGGCTGTAGGCTGTAATGGGCTTCCTCATACACTGAATCCTCACAGTAACGCTGGGAGTAGGGTATAATTTTAGTTCCCCTTCTCCAGAGGAGGACCTGAGATTCTCGGGAATTAAATGACTTGTCCAAGTTCAGGCAGCTTGCAGAGCCCCCTTGGGAGCCCAGGGCTGCAGATCCTGAAGTCCCACTTCTTGCCTGACACCTGAGCCGCTGGTGTCTGTGAACCCCAGCTATCTGGATTTCAGACGGAGGCTCCACAGTCCTGTGTGTGAGGCCTCGGGACCTAATGCTGGATTTGGAATCTTTTGGTCATTCTCTATAATCTTTCTTAATGGGTCTTCTATTTGGGAAATCACATGCTCCAAGCCTGGCTTTCCTGGCTTCTGAATACCCCATTCAAGGGGGACAGGAGTTCAGATGAGCTCTGGACATTTCTTCACCTCCTAGGACAGCCTGCCCACTTACCATTACGGAGGAACCTGAAGTGTGTGCAGAAACCCACGGCCAATGCGTCCTGCGTGCACGTGCATGCGCACGCACACACACACACACTCTTTGACTCTCCCCTGAGACGCCTCTCAGCCCCATCAAGAAAAGATGACCTCAGGCTCCCATCACCATAGAAAGTGAGAAAACTTTTTCAATGCCCACAAACAGGTTCCCCCAACTATTGCCAGAGAGGCACTCAGGTCGCTGGGTTATAGCTCTTCCATGCAAGGAAAGTGTGCTATAAACATCCTCGTTTCGCGTGACAATTCTTATGCACATGAAAATTTATGCTGGCACCATGCCTGTTTCTGTAAAAAGTGGGTCATCACTAAAAAAGGTGGACAGATATGCAAAGATATTACAATCTCTACCTCTCTCGGAAGGTGCTTAGCATCTGGTAGGTTGCTCAGGCCAGTGCAGATCTATGCAGAAGTTGTTTCCATGTAAGTTGATTTATGGTTGCAAGCAAGACCAGCCCATGGGGGTAGAGATAAACAGGAAAGTGGACTGTTAGGACAAAGGCACATTTGGGGACCCACAGCTGAAACCTTCCCCGCTGAATGTGGCAGTTTCTTCAAGCTTGTCCTCCAGCATTTCCTTGTAGTGGCGTTTGAAGAAGCCAAGCTATCAGGGGAAGTAAGTGAGAAAAGCTGGGTAAGGCTGGGTGCAGTGGCTCACACCTCTAATCCCAGCACTTTGGGAAGCTGAGGAAGGTGGGTCACTTGAGGTCAGGAGCTGGAGACCAGCCTGGCCAACCTGGTGAAACCCTGTCTCTACTAAAAATACAAAAATTAGCTGGGCATGGTGGTGCGCCTATAATCCCAGGTACTCAGGAGGCTGAGGCAAGAGAATCGCTTGAACCCGGGAAACGGAGGTTGCAGTGAGCCGAGATCATGCCACTGCACTCCAGCCTGGGCGACAGAGCAAGGCTCCATATAAAAGAAGAAGAAAGGAGAAGAGAAAAAAAGAAAAGAAAAAGAAAAAAAAAGAAAGAAAGAAAATCTGGGTAAGAGGGCAGGGAAGAAAATTGGGAATAAGAAGAAGCTGAGAGAGGAGAGGAGGCAACAACTAAGCTAACTTACATTTGTGTGCGAGAACCTTTATGTGAACAACAGCTATCATATATTGAGCATCTGCTGGCCCCAAGCACAGTGGGTACACACACAACCCGTGGCGGGACAGCATAGATCCAGGCAGATCTGTGCACATGCCCTGGCCTCATTTCTCTCTCACTTCAGCCACTCTGTGATATAAGCATTATTATCATTTCAAAAATGAGAAACGGCGGGGCACAGTGGCTCACACCTGTAAACCCGGCACTTGGGGAGGCCGAGGTGGGCAGATCACATGAGGTCAGGAGTTCAAGACCAATCTGGCCAACATGGTGAAACCCTGTCTCTACTAAAAATACAAAAATTAGCCAGGTGTGGTGGCGTGTGCCTATAGTCCTAGCTACTTGGGAAGCTGAGGCATGAGAATCTTTTGAACCTGGGGGGTGGAGGTTGCAGTGAGCTGAGACTGTGCCACTGCACTCCAGTCTGGGCAACTGAGTGAGACTCCACCTCAAAAGAAAAAAGAAGAAAAAAAAAAAGAGAGAGAGAGAAACACGATTAGAGAGGTGGAGCAACTTGCCTAACATTAAACAGTGAGTACATGATAGAACCAAAATGTGTGTCCAGGCCTGCCTGCCTCCACAGTCTGAGTTCTCACTATACCACCCAGTCTGTAGAAGGGCTTGGGTTGGATGCTGGTGGTGTCAAGAGTGGGATAAGGCCGGATGTGGTGACTCATGCCTGTAATCCCAGAACTTTGGGAGGCCGAGGCAGGCGGATCACCTGAGGTCAGGAGTTTGAGACCAGCCTGGCCAACATGGTGAAACTGCATCTCTACTAAAAATACAAAAAACTAGCCAGGCATGGTGCAGGCCACCTGTAATCCCAGCTACTCGGGAGGCTGAGGCAGGAGAATCACTTGAACCCGGGAGGTGGAGATTGCAGTGAGCCAAGATCACACCATTGCACTCCAGCCTGGGCAACAAGAGTGAAAACTCTGTCTCAAAAAAAAAAAAAAAAAAAAAAAAAAGAGTGGGATAAAACACTTGCCTTGTACAGTGTGGCTGTGATGAGCGCCAGCAGTAGCAGAGCCCCCACAGAGCTGCCCATGATGATGGGAATGGCGTTGTAGACCTCGTATTCTTCTAGCACCATCTCCATCTGATTCGGAGATCAGAGAGCGTCTGGCCTCCTGCCATCCCGGATGCCTCCCAGGTTCCCCAACCTTTAACTCCCTCCCCTCCTCCCTGAGGCTCTGCTCTAAGGGTTGAGACGCAGCAGCACCCGTGCCCTGAGAGACAGCTGTCTTGCCCAGAGACCTTCACCCTCCTCCCCCAAGGCTTGCAAACCCCCACCCAGCACCGCGGATGTAGCCCTAGGGGCCCTCTTTCCAGCCTGGTCGCTGCCCCCGACACGGTCTCTACCTGAGTTCTCATAAATGCCTCCTGTCCTGGAAGCTGGGAGTACACGGATGTGTCGAACGTAATTTCAGCCACACTCACAACCGACACCTTCTTCTGCGATGTCTGCAAAGGGGTTGGGAGAAGCCTGTGGAACTGGCTCTGGTGGAGGCTTAGAGCTCCAGGGATGCCCTGGCTTGCAGATGGGCACAGACATGCCAGGTCCTGCCTGAGTCCGGGGCAGGTGCTCTGCCACTGCCCTCACACACCTGGTGGACCCAGCCGAAACTGAGGTTGCCCTTCAGGGTGAAATCCAGCTGCTCCTGGACGCTGAAGGAGGGGATGTCACAGCGGAACCGCAGGCAGCCAGCAATGGAGCAGTCCTGGGGGCAGAAGAGGGGTGAAGCTGAGGGGTTCTTCACTGAGGAGGGAACCATAGGTAAAAATATGGTCAGGTTTGGGGTGGGGAACAGATGAACAGTTACAGGACATGCACGGAACTCTGCGGCCTAGCGGTACATTTCTCGGTATCCCTGGTGGGGGCTGATCTTGCGGTGGGGGTTCAGGGACTTTCTTACCAGCACGGGACTTCTTGAAATCTGGGTCAGGAAGTCAGAATGCTGGGGAGGTTCTCTCTCTGATACACAGGGGAGACTCTGGGGAGAGAGAGAAGCAGTTAGCCACAGAATGAGCAACATGTCCCTGGTAAGAGGCAGTGCCGTGCTGTGGGATGCCAGTCTGAAGAAAGAGGAGAGGCAGGCAGGTACCTGGGATGGGGCCTCCACGACCACATCCCACACGGCCACCCCGTTCAGCAGGACAGGAACCCAGAAGTTAATGCTGATGGACAGATCTCGCTGGCTGAGGTTATTCACCTGCAGGAAATCAAGGCAGAGTGTTATTGTGGTCTCTGGAGCCTCCCAAATGCCACTTCCCTCCTGGCCCTACCCCAAGCTCCTGTCCATCTTCTCCGCCAACTTCCAACTTTATCCACACTGTGGAAGGCAGACAGGGATACTCCCTAGACTCTCACGCGGTATCGATGCTCAGCCTCTTTCATTTTCTTCTCATCAGAGGTTGTAAAGTTGAAGTACTTGGTGGATTCTTCCTGTCTGGAGAGAGAGCCTGTGGGTGAAAAACAGCCCTGAAACTGTCCCCAGTTGTGCCCTGTCCTACTGCAGAGAGCTCTGTTTGGCCAGGCACATTTCTCAGGGAAATAATAATGGACATTATTTGGCTGGGTGCAGTGGCTCATGCCTGTTATCCCAGAACTTTGGGAGTCTGGGGCAGGAGGATCGCTTGAGCCCAGGAGTTCCAGACCAGCTGGGGCAACATAGTGAGACCCCGTCCCTATTCAAAATAAACAAATAAAAGATGGTCCCACATAACCTTTGCTGCCTCGGCTTCAGCTCCCCTCCCTCCGATGTCCCTTGCCCCCATCACCCAGATCCACTAGCTCTGCCCTGTACACCTCTGGCTCTTTCATAGTCTCATGAGTTTGCTCAAGCTCTTCTCCTTGGAACGTTCTTACTATCTCCCATTTTGGAAATTTACACTTAAAAACCCAACTTAAACCTCACCTCTCCTACATGGGGCAAAGGCGTTTGCATTGCTTTCTCTAATAGGTAGTGGTTGGCCTCTGGTAATGCTTACAGAGATTGCAGCAGAACAAGTTAGCCTAAGGGGACTCTAGGAAGGAGAGCTGGATCACTCAGGAAGACATGGAGTGAGGGCCCCTTCATGGTGGGAATGAAGAAAACAGATTCGGCTGTCCTGGGGCAGATGAGTAAACGTGAAGGAAGATGGTGCCTGTGCACAAGCCTATGGAAGGGACATCAGTGTTCCAGAAGGCAGGTGGGGTCTTTCCACCCAGACTTCCTTCAGCAAACACAGGCTGTGTGGTTGGCACTGGGGGTTCAAGTTAAGCCATACTCCCTGGTTTTAGTAATAAGGAGCAAGCTGGCCAGGCGAGGTGGCTCACGCCTGTAATCCCAACACTTAGAGAGGCTAAGGCAGGAGGATCGCTTGAGCTCAGGAGTTCAAGACTGGCCTGGGCAACATAGAGAGACCTCATTTCTGCAAAAAAAAATTACAAACATTAGCTGCACGTGGTGGCACACGCCTGTGGTCCCAGCTACTCAGGAGGCTGAAGCAGGAGGATTGCTTGAGCCTGGGAGGTCGAGGCTGCAGTGAGCTACGTTCACACCACTCCCCTCCAGCCTGGGCAACAGAGTGAGACCCTGTCTCAAAACAAACAAACAAAAAGCAAAAGTAAGCAGAGCAGCAGAGGGGCCTGCACCTCGCACGCAGCAGCCAGACCAGCCGCACAGAAACGGCTCCAGCAGTCCACCCCCCATCAGCCTGATGACTAAAAACACGGACTCCAGTGTCAAACTGCCTGGGTTCACATCTCAGGTCGACCACTTCCTACCTGAGTCACTGAGGCAAGCCGCTTCACGTCTCTGGAACCTGTAGCTTTTCACTCTTTAAAATGGGGATGCGAACCATAGCACCTCCCTGTAGTAGAGTTGTGACCAGGGCTTGGTAGTGCCCAGCACACAGGGAGTCCTCCATAAATCTTAGGGGTTTATTTTTCCCTAAGTATGCCGGTTTTCCTCTGTGCCTCCCACCCGAAACCCTTCTCTCTGTGCTTCTGTTTTCTCACCTTAAAATCTAGTTCTAAGCCTCTTTTCATTTTTAAAATTTTATTTTATTTTCATTTTAAATTTTTTTTTGGGTAGAGATGGAGTCTCGGTATGTTGCCCAGGCTGGTCTTGAACTCCTGGGTTCAAGCCATCCTCCCATCCATGCCCGTAATCCCAGCACTCGGCCTCCTAAAGTGCTGGAATTACAGGCATGAGCCACCATGTGCAGCCTAAGCCTGTTTTCAGATCGAAGTAAACCACTCAGCTTTCCCCAGTGCTTGGAGAGGCATGCCATATACGGCATAGGCATGGGCTCTGCAGCCAAACTGTCTGGGTCTGATTCCTGGTTCTGCTGCTCACTTGGAGATTGACAGGAACAAAGTATTTCACTTATTGATGTCTTTGTTGATGGAAATCGGGGTAACAATATAATTATTGTGAGGATTAAATAAATGTAAATACATATAAAGTACTTAAGATGATGCAAGAAAACCACCTTAAAACAACAGCAACATACAACGATGCCTGACATGGGTACATATAACTGTAAGCTCTTATTGTAAGTATTTCCCTGTGGATAGAAAAGGAAATGTACGTGTGACTTGAAAAGACAATGACACTGCTTGATCTCCCTCGTTCCTTCCCCTAACAACTTAATACATCAGAAGCAACAGCAGCCAGGTGTGGTGGCTCACACCTGTAATCCCAGCACTTTGGGAGGCCATGGCGGGCAGATCACTTGAGGTCAGGAGCTCGAGACCAGCCTGACCAATGTGGAGAAACTCTGTCTCTACTAAAAATACAAAATTAGCCAGGCGTGGTGGTGCATGCCTGTAATCCCAGCTACTTGGGAGGCTGAGGCAGGAGAATCGCTTGAACCTGGGAGGTGGAGGTTGTGGTGAGCCCAGATTGCACCAATGAACTCCAGCCTGGGTGACAGAGCGAGACTGTCTCAAAAAAAAAAAAAAAAAAAAAAAAAAAAAAAAAAAAAACCAATAGCAGCAAACTCTGTCCCACAGCAATGTTATAGGCTTTCAGCCCAGTGTGTGGGATGCCTTGCTCTGCGTCCAGTCTGGCCTGCCTCTGCGCCTGTACCCACCTGAAATGCCCTCTTGCCTTCAGCCCTACACTTGCCCTTCCTGCGCTGCCTCGGCCGGGCTCTTAGAGACCTTCCCAACAGTTTCTCACACCTCTGCCCCACTCTGAGTTTTATAGAAACTCGACCTTTCCTTTCTGCTGTGTGGTGACAGACCATATCCTGTTGGGCACAAGCTCCCCAATTCAGGGTGCTCAGAAAAGTCTTGATCTCCATCTAGCAGCTTTGCTTCAGCACATTCACATTTAATACAAAGGACAGGATGTGTTTCATGTTAAAAAAGGAAGCCTTCCTTTTGGAGGCAGAGGGGGAAAAGAAAGGCACAGCCGTGGCAAAGTGTGTGTGTCCCACCAGCAAGTCGGTTTGAGAGAAGCAGCAAGAGCTATGGTATATATTATTAGGGTACAAATACACCAAGGATACATTCCGAGAAATTAATCGTAAGGCAATTTCTTTTTCTTTTTCTTTTCTTTTCTTTTTTTTTTTTTTTTTTTTTTGAGACGCAGTCTTCCTGTGTTACCCCCGAGCTGGAGTGCAGCGGCACGATCTCAGCTTACTGCAATCTCTGCCTCCCAAGTTCAAGCGATTCTTTTGCCTCAGCCTCCCCAGTAGCTGGGATTACAGGCATGTGCCACTGCACTGGGCTAATGTTTGCATTTTTAGTAGAGACAAGGTTTCACCATGTTGGCTAGGTTGGTCTTGAACTCCTGACCTCAGGTGATCCACCTGCCTCAGCTTCCCAAAGTGCTGGGATTACAGGTTTGAGCCACTGCGCCTAGCCTTAGGCAATTTCATTCTTGTGCAAACATCATAGGTTACACTTATGGAAACCTAGATGGTAGAGCCTACTGCACAGCTAGGTGATATGGTGTAGCCTATTGCTCCTGGGCTACAAACCTGTGCAGCATGTTACTGTACTGGATATTGTAGGCAGTTGTAACACAATGGAAAGTATTTGTGTATCTAGACATAAAAAGGCAACGAGTTGCACTACAATGTTACAACTGTTATGGCATACCTAGGAGATTTTTCAACTCCATTATAATTTTAGGAGACCATCCATAGTAAATGTGGGTCCATTGTTGACAAAAACACCTTTTTTTTTTTTTTTTTTTTTGAGACAGAATCTTGCTCTGTTGCCCAGGCTGGAGTGCAGTGGCGTGATCTCAGCTCACTGCAACCTCCACCTGCCGGGTTCAAGAGATTCTCTGGCCTCAGCCTCCTGAGTAGCTGGGATTACAGGCATGCGCCACTATGTCCAGCTAATTTTTTTTTTTTTTTTTTTTTTTTTTTTAACCAAGGCTCACTCTGTCACCCAGGCTGGAGTACAGTGGCATGATCTCTGCTCACTGCAACCTCCGCCACCCGGATTCAAGTGATTCTCCTGCCTCAGTCTCCGGAGTAGCTGGAATTACAGGCACGCACCACCACGCCTAACTAATTAATTATGTATTTTTAGTAGAGATGGAGTTTCACCATGATGGCCAAACTGGTCTCGAACTCCTGACCTCAGTTGAACCACCTGCCTCAGCCTCCCAAAGTGCTGGGATTACAGGCGTGAGCTACCACGTCCAGCCCAGAAACATGTTTATGCAGCATAAACGTTATTATATATGGCTGTTCACCCACAAAGGCATCCCAAAACAGGAGAGCTTAGATGTGCATCATTGGAAGAGCAAGCTGGGACTCAGAGGGAGTACCAGGCGTAGAGGAAGGCCAGAGGTCCACGGGGAGGGCCAGGGACTGGGCACCTGCTGATCACAATGTGGACTGCGTACTTCACCGGGAGCTCCAGCTGGAAGGTGGCCTTGCTGCTTGAAGCCTTATTGTTCTCGCTAGAGAAAGAAAGGGGGGACCAATGGGAAGGAATCCAGGAGAGGGGTCTCTAGCCGGGGCATGAGATGGAGGGTGGGGGCACCCTGGCCTGTACCCACCTGCTTGCACTGGCCCTCATAAGCATCCTGTCTCCCAGGGTGGCCTTGTAGGAGACATCGAATGTGACTATGAAGGTGCCCTGAGGGAAGGAGAAGGAAAGAATGGGGATAAAAGGAAGGGCATGGTGGAGTGAGGGACGGATTGGGACAAGGGAGGACAGTGATGGGGATTTCGGGGGAAGCACTGACGTTAGAGCCCTCATGGAAGATGGGGTGGTTGATGCTGCAGCGGCTGCTCCTCAGGCCCTCGTCCTCAGTGGGCACTGTCTCACATGCCAGGCGCAGGGCACGCTGATGGGGCTGCTTCTAGGAGAGGAGAATGAATTTTAAAAAGTTACCCGCATGCATGTGTGGGCTTGATACACAGCAATGGTGACACTGCAGAGCAGTAGGGAAAAGGACAGACTTTTCTTTTTTTTTTTGAGACGGATTCTCACTCTTGTCACCCAGGCTGGAGTGCAATGGAGTGCATGGTCCACTGCAACCTCCACCTCCCAGGTTCAAGCAATTCTCCTGCCTCAGCCTCTCAAGTAGTTGGGATTACAGGTGCCTGCTGCCATGCCTGGCTAATATTTTTGTATTTTTAGTAGAGATGGGGTTTCACCATGTTGGCCAGGCTGGTCTCAAACTCCTGACCTCAGGTGATCCACCAGCCTTGGCCTCCCAAAGTGCTGGAATTACAGGTGTGAGCCACCTCACCCAGCCAAGGACAGACTTTTCAATCAATTTCCATCAATGCCAGGAAAATTGACCCAAACAAACAAACAAAAAAAAGTAAAGTAAAGAAAGAACAAGAGGAAGAAGAGGAGAAAGAAGAAAGAAGAAAAATAAATTGGATCCCTACCCCACTCCATAAATTAAAATAAATTCCAACTGAATTAAAGACTTAAATGTGAAAAAGCAAAACCATGAAGCTTTTGGAAGATAATATAGGGGGCTATTTTCATAACCTGGAAGTGTTTCTTAAACAAGCCCACACACAGAAAAAACATGGTCAGGTGCGGTGGCTCACGCCTGTAATCTCAGAACTTTGGGAGGCTGAGGCGGGAGGACTGCTTGAGCCCAGCAGTTTGAGACCAGCCTGGGCAGCATGGTGAGACCCTGTCTCTAAAAGAAATAAAAATAAAAAGTAAATAAATTAAAAATTAGCTGGGCGTAGTGGTATGCACCTGTAGTCCCAGCTACTCAGAAGGCGGAGGTGGGAGAATTGCTTGAGCCCAGCAGGTCTAGGCTGCAGCAGTGAGTGGTGGTTGTGCCACTGCACTCCAGCCTGGGTGACAGAGTAAGACTCCTTCTCAAAAAAAAACAAAAAACAAAAAACAAAAAAAAAAAAAAAACAAGAGAGGGAGGAAGGGAGGGATGGAGGGAGAGAGGGAGAAATACAAGGAAGTGATGACCACAAAGTCAGAATAGTGATGACCTTTGGGGAGAGGATGGAGCTGTGATAGGGAAAGGTACACGGGGAGGGGGTTCTGGGGATACTAGCAGCGATTTATTTCTTGACCTGGATGTTAACTCTATGGTTTGTTTAATATTATTCATTAAACTGTATATATGCTTTATGTACTTTCTCATTCTCTCTCTGTGTGTGTGTGTGTGAGAGAGAGAGAGACAGACAGAGAGAGAGAGAGAGAGTACATATCATCACAGAAGAATTTTGAAGAACACTCTGTAACTCCCAGGGCTACAGGGCAGGGGAGAGGCCCCCTCCCACTAGAGCCTACAGCAGTTGTTACCTGGGCTCCCAACACCCGTCGGTGGGACAGCCCTGCTGGGTAGTAGAGGCTGACCACAGTTCCATAGGAATCCTCGCCCGCATTCCACACAGTCACAATCACATTGAGCTCCAGGGAGCTCCCCACGGTCAGGATCTTCAGGCTGAAGGGAAAGGACTGGGAGTGGAACTCCACTGAACGGAAAGGCTGGGAGTGGGACTCCACTGGAAATAGACGGGAACTGGGAAAGGCAGGGCAGCCCTGGAAACTCTGGGCCAATAACATCCCAGTCAACATCACTTTTGTTAGAAAGAGAGCCAGAGAGCAGCACAAGCATCCCAGGAGGATGGGGGACTCGGAAGCCCGAGTGTCTGGATATGAAAGGAGTTACAGCTCACCCTGAGAAGCTGAGGGTGACACCCAGGTCCCCTTCACAGAGGCCATCTTGCCCACAGTTCTTCTCAAAGGGGAGCTGCAGCAAAACAGTACATTCTGTTCCCATCTGACGTCTTAGTCTTTCTCCAAGACCCTCCTTAGAAGCACCCACCAACATTGAGCATTACTAAGCCACTGCCCCCAGCACTTTGCTGGACACCAACAAGGGGCGCAGGTGCGGTTTGGAGGTTGGCATATAAAAGAAAGATAGGACAAGATCCTTGGCTTCAAGGGACAGAAAGTTCGGTTGAGTCACATCCAGCTTATCCTGGAACAATTATTCCACAAACATTATTAAGTGCCAATAATTGTGCAGGTTCTGGGTTGGGTGAGGGCTGAGGGAAGGTGGAAACGACAGGCAAATTCAACATGGTTCCTATGCTCAAGGAAACTACAGTCCCAAGACAGCCTCAAATGTAGATGCAGATGGTTATAACAGCTGTGTGATACCTGCTGTGGCACCACCTTGGTGTAACAGGGACCAGAGAAGGAGCGGCAGCTGCTGAGTGTGGCCTTCAGAAGAGAGGGAGGTGAGGCTGGAGCTTCGTGGGGAGAGGGGAAGAGAAGGCAGAAGGCAGTGTTTTCCAAATGAGGGGCGAGAAAGGAACAAAGGCACAGAGGTAGGAATGAGGAAACTTGGGAGGGATATGGGAATGAACAAGAGACACTGTGCTAGGGAAAAGTGGGAACCGCCTGGGATGTGAGGTGGAAGCAGGGCCTAAGACCAGAAGGGAGAGCAAGGCTGGTGCATTTACTAAAAGCATGCCTAGTAAGGGGGAGTGGGATGCTGTGAAGCCAGAGAGGCCAGGAGGCCAAGTCAGAGAGGACATCAGAGGGAAGGACCGGGGTCTTTGTAAATGCAAGGGGGATTACGCAGGGGATTGAAAAGCCTAGATTAGCATTTTAGGGCCAGTTGACTCTAGCTCCTCTATGGAAAATGGGTGGGAGGGTACAGGAATAGATATGGGAACCACTTTGTGTTGACTCTGGTGTAGGGAGGAGAGAATCGAGGGGCTGGGGGAAGCAGCAGCTGGGACCAGGAGGAGAATGGGGTGGACTTCAGGTCAGTCCTGGAGACAGAACCCACAGGCCTGGGTGTGAGGAGGAGGGGAGAGACTGGAGTCAGGTTTCTGGGCTGGATGTGGTTGGGTGATTGGGAGCTACAGTGGATTCTTAAGTGCATGGAGACAAAATGAAGTCAGGACATCCCTGGGACTTCATTGGAAAACTCACAGAAGCAGTGAAGAGGTCTTGTGAGCCCATGGCCAGCACAGGGCGCAGGTTCTGTGGGGAGGAGATGGGCTCTCTCACCAGCGAGAAGTTGAGGTGCAGAATGATGGGGCTCAGCACGTCCTCCACACAATCCTGAGGGAGAACAGGCTTTCAAGAACCTGCAGTCCTCTGCGCTCCACCACAAGTCCTCCTGCACTGCATCCACTCCCCACTGCCCTGACAGTGCCCCTCCAAGAGGTGGAGCCAGGTTCTCCTGCCCCAGCTTTCCTCTCTCCAGCCCCAACATCCTAACCCTTCCCACCTCGCTCAGCAGAGAACGGGGGTGCTCCAGGCCACCCTTGGGCTCCTCCTCCCTCCCCCTTCTCAGAACCCGAAGTCTTCACTTTCAAAAGCAGCTTCAGGGTTTCACAGTGAACCCCCAGTCCCAGGGTTTTTCTTCGAGTCAAAGTCGGGTTCTTGGTTTCATCGAAAATGGCACGAGAAGTCAGACGTCCTGGGTCCAGTGCCAGATCAAACCTGACAGAGCTTTGGACGTCACCTGAAGTGCAGGGGAGAATGGAAAATGAAAAGGCAGAAATAACCTAGAATGCTCTGTTTTCATTTATTTGTTCATACAATACGTGTTTGCCGGACACTTTTACAGGCCATGAACTGTACCACGTGCTGGGGATACATGTGGAGAAGATAAATGGACAGATGGATGGATGGATGGATGGATGGATGGATGGATGGATGGATGGCTAGATAATAGATAGATGATAGATTAAACAGGTGATAGATGATAGATAATAGATGATAGATTTGGTAGATGAGAGATTAGATAGGTGATAGATCAGATAGATAGATGATAGATAATAGGTGATAGATGGGTAGATAGATGATAGATTAGATAGGTGATAGATTAGATTAATAGATAATAGATAGATGATAGATTTGGTAGATAGATGATAGATTAGCTAGCTAGATGGATATGGCCCCACTCTCACGAAGCTCACAATCTAAGAGAGAAACCAAGCACATGGGCCGTGATGTCACAGCGTGATCAGTGCAAGGGGAGGCTCTCCTGTGGTTCTAAGGATAGCATGCTCGCTGGACCTGGCCAGGCTGCCATCCCAGATGGACCATGGCTAAGCAGCCACCCAGAGAATGAGCAGGAACCAGGTGAGGAGTGGGGAGAACGTCTGGGACCGTGGAGACAGGGCCTAAGACTGGAAGGGAGAGCGAAGCTGGCGCATTTGCAAAAAGCGTGCCTAGTAAGGAAGAGTGGGATGCCGTGAGGCCAGAGAGGCCAGGAGGCCAAGTCAGAGAGGGCATTGGAGGGAAGGACTGGGGTCTTTGTAAATGCAAGCGGGGGTTACTCAGGGGAGTGAGGAGCCCAGATTTACATTTTAGGACCAGTCGACTCTAGTTCCTCGGTGGAAAATGGGTGGGAGGGTACAAGAAGGGATATGGTAACTGCTTCATGTCATGACTTTGGTGTAGGTGGAAGGGAATCAGGGGCTGGGGGAAGGCAGCGGCTGGGGCTCAGGAGAAAACTGGGTGGACTTCAGGTTAACCCTGGAGACAGAACCCACAGGCCCCGGTGTGAGGAAGAGAGGAGAGAATGAGCCAGGTTTCTGGCACAGGTGTTGAGTGGATGTGGAGGTGAGATTGGTTCCTGGGCCCATCCCATCCTCAGGATGGCATTGGGGCCCCTAATGGGATGAGGGGCCGGGGCACCTTTATGGGGGAAACACACCTAGTTGGTCCAGTGAGCTTTTCTGGATGGTGAGACAGATGGTGGCGTCCCCAGCTTCCAGGGCACTGGGCCCCTCTTCCCAGCACCAGTACACAGACTTGGCCACCTCTCCGGGGCTGAATCTCATGGTCACCCCCACTTTCAGCACTGGCAGACTCCTGAGGGGCAGGGTAGTGGGGAGGACAGAACACTGGCCTCTGGGAAGATAACAAGGCGGGGGGGCCAGCACCAGTGAATCAGACACAGCACGGGAGGGCAGGATGTTGGGGAGTTGCTACCTGAGCAGGAGCACCTGGCCCCGGGCCCCCACGGCCAGGTCCATCAGTCCGTCCTGGGTGAGGTCCTGACCCCCGCTCAGCGCCTGCCCAAAATACTGCAGCCTGGGGGAGAGTTGGGAGCCGGCGATCCGCTGGCCAGAAGAGAAAAGTGTGAATCAGGCTGGAAGGTGGGGGAAGAAGTTGGAAATAAGTAACAAGGGGAATATGGAGGTAGGACCGTGGGAAAGGGAGAGAAGGGGTGAGTTGTTAACAGATGTCACCAATAAGAGCCTGAAAAGAGAAGGTAGGAGTCGGGAGATGATTGCTAAGAAACAGATATAGGAGTGGAGATCAGAAGGGTGTCCTGGTGACCCAAGTGTCATTCATTCAATCAGTCTCTAGTTCCAGTTCTGACTCCTCCACGTATGAACCACGAGGCCGTGGGCAAGGACTCAATCTTTCTGTGCTTCCATTTGCTCATCTTTCCAGCGACCCGCTGGCCAGAGAGATGGAAGAGGCGGAAGTCAAAGGGAGGCGATGTGAAAAGTTTGAGAAGAGAGATTTGGAAAAGAGATTGTGGTGAAAGAGGATCTGAAGAGAGAAATTGAAAAGGAGAGATGTGGATGTGGGGATAGAAATTGAAAGCAAATAGGCCGGGTGGCTCACGCTTGTAATCCCAGCACTTCGGGAGGCTGAGGCGAGCAGATCAGCCTGACCAACGTGGTGAAACCCCATCTCTACTAAAAATACAAAAATTAGCCAGGTATGGTGGCCCACACCTGTAATCTCAGCCACTCGGGAGGCTGAGGCAGGAGAATTGCTTGAACCCAGGAGGCAGAGGTTGCAGTGAGCCAAGATTACGCCACTGCACTCCAGCCTGGGCGACAGAGTGAGACTGTCTCAAAAAAAAAAAAAAAAAAGACAGAAAGCAAACAGGGTGAGGACCTTGGGCTCCCCAAACAGAGAAGGGGGCTCTTTGGGTCCGACCCGTCATGAGAGTAAAGGTTGGTGAGGAAGTAAGAGCATAATAATAGGCGTAGAATATATTTGTGTATTCATCACTGGTCAGGTCACTCGTGAACCTAAGGCAAGTGGTGATTGCCTTAGCACTCTCTGTTATTTCTACAAGAAGACTAAGGAGTTGGTTTTATCATTTCTGCATTTTATAGAAAGAAACTAAGGCTGACCAAGGCTGTCAGTCACCTGCCTAAGGCCACACAGCTCAGGATGGCTGGCCAGGCCAGGGATTTGAACTGACCTCTGACCTCAAAGCCTGCTCTCCTAACCATTAAGCTGCCCACACAGATGGAAGGCTTTCCAGAACAGAGGAGAGAAGAGAGATGACGTGTGCTTAGCTGATGAACCACTGAAACAAGGAAGGGAATGGTGACAGAGACAGGAGGCTGCCTTCAGTGAACTCAGGACATGGGAAAGAGCTGGGAGTGGAAGAGGCTGAAGACAGGGGCCTCACCTGGCTGTGGGAGGGGCTGATGCTGGATTCTGAGGCTCCGTGAAACAGGTAGACAGCACCCCGGTTCTCCTGCTCTCCCGGGGCCCCAATGGCCACGTCCGACAGCTTGTCCCCATTCACGTCCCCCAACACTGTCAGGGCTGCCCCAAAGCGGCCCCAGGGGTGGCCCTGCTCCCCACAGAGAACAGCTTCACACTGCCACTGCACCCTCTGCTGAACACAAGCAGTGTCAGACCCCGACCCAGGCGACCCCTCCACCCACACCGGACCCCACTCAGTCCAGGTCCCATCAGCCACTCACCCCCCTGGGCAAGGGACACACGGACACCTGGCCCCCTCGGGTCTGCTCGTAGTAATGGGGGGCCCCGATGAGGATCAGGTCAGTGTTGCCATCACCGTCCACATCCACGGAGCAGAGGGAGGCCCCGAAGTAGGAGCCGATCTGGGGGGCAGAGCCTGGGTCACGCTGCCTGTCCCCGCCAGAGGCAGCCCTGTGGGCAGGTCCCACCTCTCCTCAGGTACCAGGACCTCCCCCAAGGCCCCCAAAGCCCCTCCATCCTCTCCCCGGCCCCGGCCACGGTCCCCACCCTCATCTTCCCCTCTGGCTCCTGTCACAGCCAACCTGCGTCCCCGTGACTTCGGCCTTCAGCCTCCACTGCCCGGACACCTGGGTGAAGATGGCAGCCTTCCCGGTGTGCTGGTAGCGGGGGGCCCCCAGGACCAGGCTCTGCACCCCCTTCCATAGGGCTAGCTCAGTGGAGTAACCTGAGGGGCCCAGGCCTCAGCACAAAGGTCCCCATTCCCCCCACCCAGAACCCTGGACCCCACCCTGGGCAGCACAGCCCCCTTCTCCCCTCCCCAGAACCCTAGACCCCACCTCAGGCAGCGCAGCCCCCTTCTCCCCTCCGCAGAACCCTGGACCCCCACCCTGGGCAGCACAGCCCCCATCTCCCCTCCCCAGAACCCTGGACCCCATCCCAGGCAGTGCATCTCCCACCTGTCCCCAACCCCTGGCCATTTCTCACCGAGGTAAGAGTCCCTCATGTCCACATTCTCCTGAGACATGTTGATGAAGGTGGGGCTCATATTTGGGGGGTACAGGAAGGCACCTCCAGACCAGCTAAAGCTCCCCACAGCCCCCAGGACGAGGCCATCCTGGGAGGAAAGAATTCCAGGGCTGAGCAGAGACTGGAGCAGGAAGACAGTATGTCCCAGAGACACGCCTGCCGCCCGCATCACTTGCCATCCAGGCCTTTCTTCTCTGTCTTCCCAGCCCTCACCAGCAGCCTCTGTCCCCACAGCCACTGCTCCGCCAGCTCACTCTCCTCTCACTCACCGCCCTGTCTGCCCCCGCTGTGCTCACCGCTGCCCCTCTGTCTACTGCCCCAGTGCCAGGCTTCCCCAAACCCAAATGTGCAGCCACCCCTGCTGGAAAACCATCGCCAAGGCCCTTCCGGTGGCACCTAGGACCCTTCCCCATCAAAGCCATGGAGCCTCCCTCTGTTCCAAAGCACATCAAGCCTTTGGCCGGGACACCTCCCTCCCCTTCTCGTTTTCTGGGACTCAGCTCATTTCCCCTCCCTGTAAGAGTCAACTTCAACTTCACCTTTTTTTTTTTTTTTTGAAACAGGCTGTTGCTCTGTCACGCGGGCTGTGATGCAGTGGCACAATCATAGCTCGCTGCGGTCTTGAACTCCTGAACTCATGCAATCCCTCCTGAGTAGTTGAGACCACAGGCACGTGCCACCATGCCTGGCTAATTTTTTAATTTTTTGTAGAGACAGGGTCTCACTATGTTGCCCAGGCTGTTCTCAAACTCCTGACCTCAAGTGATCCACCCGTCTCAGCCTCCCAAAGTGCTGGGATTACAGACGTGAGCCACAGTGCCCGGCCCAATCTGGATCCTTTGAACACACATGCACTTTGAAACCACATCTTTGATCCCACCTGGTCCTTCTCAGCCTCCAGCCCTCTCCTTCCAGGCTGCCTGGGCTCCCTGGGCTCTGGCAAGCCCCTCTCTCTCCCTCCAAGAACCTGGACCCAGGTCCGCCTGGCACTTGCTTTGTCCCGTGCCCAGAACAGTCTCCCCTGATTTGTCCAGGGCTGGCCTTTTCCATTACTGAGACTCCTCTGGCCATCTCTCTCTCTACCCTGATGCTCAGTGCTGTCTGAGAGGCTCTTGCTTACTGTCTCCTCCACTAGAATACGTGATCCTTGAGAGCAGGAACCCAGGCCACCCTCTTCCCTGCTGTGCTCCTGGCCCCTAACATACAGCGTGGAGGCCTCTCCCCAGCGAGAGGGTGAAATTGAGGACGGGGTCTGATCTTGTTTATGTCTGGCTCCCAGCCCAGGGTGGGCACAGAATTGATATCCAAGAGCTGTGGATTGAGGGCAGACTCTACCCACCATTGTGAGGGCTGCGCTGAAGCCTTCTTGGGACATCTCATGCTGGAAGGAGCTGCTTGCCCTGGACTGGGTTCCTGTAGGGAAACAAGTCAGTGAAGTTCCTAGAAGCCGTGAGACACATGAGGACTCAGAACACAGGGAGGAGAACATGATCTGAGGCTTGGGTTCTGGAGAGCAATTTTGAGTGAGTTGTGAACAGGAATGGCCCATCAAGACTGCGCGAGACAGGCCAGGAGCGGTGGCTCATGCCTGTAATCCCAGCACTTTGAGAGGCTAAGGTTGTCGAATGACCTGAGGTCAGGAGTTCGAGACCAGCCTGGCCAACATGGCAAAACCCCACCTCTAATAAAAATACAAAAATTAGCTGGGCATGGTGGCGCATGCCTGTAATCCCAGCTACTCGGGAGGCTGAGGCAGGAGAATCACTTGAACCCAGGAGGTAGAGGTTGCAGTGAGCCAAGATCGTGCCACTGCACTCCAGCCTGGGGACAAAGTGAGACTCCATCTCAAAAGAAAAAAAAAGAAAAAAAAAAAGACTGCGCGGGACCATTGGGTGGGGACCCCTTGGCTCCCAGGAGCCCTCTTGCTCCCGTTTACCCTCAACTGCATAGATCTTCTCCTGCAGCTGCTTCTGGATGCTGCTAAGGGCTGCAAAGTTGTCCACCTTGAACACGTGGTCCTGTGGAGGCGCTGAGCCGATGGTGTTCAGCTCCTGCCTGGCGGTGGGTTCCTGGAAAGCACGTCCCACCTGCAGCAGAGAGGCAGCTGAGGAGGAGGAGCCCAGCAGCACTGCACCTGCAGGAGGTGCAGGCTGAGCCTGGGGCAGGGGTGAAGAAGAGGCGCACCCCGATAGCGTAGCGAATGATGCCAGCCTTCTCTGCCTGGGGGATGACATCTCTGTATTCCAGGGGGTCTTTGTATTTCTGCCCATCTGTGATGACAATGAGGATCTTCTTGGCACTTTTGCGGGCCCCGTTCTTATGATGAAATAGCTGTGTCCTGTCAGGGAGGAAAGGAAGATGACTCTACTGAGATGTGACTCTACTGAGATGTGACTCTACTGGAAAGACGTCATTTGCCGTGCTCTCATCTGGAGAGGCTGCGGAGTCCTGGCACCCTCACATTCTATCAGGCATATTAAGGAACTGATTTGGCCATTTTTGGTTTTCTTTTGAGACAGAGTCTCACTCTGATGCCCAGGCTCTGGAGTGCAGTGGCGTGATCTCGGTTCACTGCAACCTCCACCTCCCGGGTTCAAGCGATCCTCCTGCGTCAGCCTCCTGAGTAGTTGGGATTACAGGCGCCCACCACCATAACCAGCTAATTTTTGTATTTTTAGTAGAGATGAGGTTTTACCATGTTAGTCAGGCTGATCTCAAACTCCTGACCTCAAGTGATCCACCAGCCTCAGCCTCCCAAAGTGCTGGGATTACAGGCGTGAGCCACCGTGCCCAGCTAATTTGGCCATTTTTGAAAGCCACACAAACCATAATTCGATCAATAATAAAGGAAGTCACATTCTTTGTTTCTAAATTCTATCCAAGGCTGAGCTCTCTTCCCCAGAGGAAGTGTGGTTCAAAGCAGGGGCTTTGGAGTCAGACACACTTTGCGGATGGGACTTAACCTCTCCAGGCCTCTGCCTCTCTCCATGTATGATGAGGATGACTGTGCTGTAGCTGTCTCTAAAGATGGCCCCCAGTGAACCACACCTGGTTCCCTCCCACAGTGGACCTGGCCTCGCTGAGTCCCACTCTCATCAGCAGCATGTGGTGGAAGTGACACCATGCCAATCATAGGTCTCAGAAGCCTTGGTTTCTTTTGCTTTTGCACTTTTGGGAGCCCTGAGCCACAATGAGAGAAGTCTGGCTGCCCTATTGGAGGCACCCATGGAGTGGTCACATGGAAGAAGGCCCCCGGAAGTAAGAGGCTCAGCCATCCCCACCAAGCCTGCCTTCCAGCATATCCCCCCCAGGCACCAGACACTAGCTTAGTGCTGGGTTGTTTAACCCACTTAATTTGGGGATGGTTTGTTAGGCAACAGTAGATAACTGAAACAAGTAGTGTCAGGTTATCCCGAAGATTAAACAAGGTCAAGCTTTTACAGTGAATGGCCTGTGGGTGACTACTAATTAGATGACAGCTGTAACAAACAATTAAACATGTACCTATCGGCCGGGCACAGTGGCCCACACCTGTAATCCCAGCACCTTGGGAGGCCAAGGTGGGAGGATCACGAGGTCAGGAGTTTGAGATCAGACTGACCAACATGGTGAAACCCCATCTCTACTAAAAATACGAAACTTAGCCGGGTGTTGTGGCACGTGCCTGTGGTCCCAGCTACTCAGGAGTCTGAGGCAGGAGAATCGCTTGAACCTGGGAGGCGGAGGTTGCAGTGAGCTGAGATCACGCCATTGCACTCCAGCCTGGGCGACAGTGAGACTCTGTCTCAAAAAAAAAAAAAAAAAGTAACTGCCTGCTCATGTAACTCTATAAACTCAGAGCAAATACACACAGGTGCCAAATATGATATTGGAAATAACCCAAATATCCAACACTGGGGAAAGGGTTTAGCCAGTCATGACCTAGCCTGTTAGTAGACACAGCCATTTCAAAGGAAAGCAGTATGGGAGGCCGAGGCAGGAGGATCTCTCGAGGGCCAGAGTTCAAGACCAGCCCGGGCAACATAGCAAGACCCCGTCTCTACAAAAAATATTTTTTAAAATTAGCCAGATATGGTGGCATGCACTTGTGATCCCAACTCGGGAGGCTGAGTCAGGAGGAGGCTGCAGTGAGCCATGATCGTGCCACTGCACCCCAGCCTGGGTAACAGAGTGAGACCTATCTCAAAAAAAAAAAAAAAAAAAAAGGAAAACAAAAAATTGTGGACCTAGATGAGGTGGGGAAAAAACCCAAACAGGATGAAAATAGTTTCTGCCCTGAATGTGACCATACAAAATAAGCCTGAATAAAGATGGGGATGGAAGTGGCATTGTGCTATGCGGCTGAGATTTATTGATTCACTTGCAAGTATCCCTTGATGTTACTAAAATACTGTAGGGTGGTTGACTAGAGGGACTGTGGGTAATATAATACTTCTTTTTTAAAAAGTTTCCTTACTGTTATTGCCATTTGGGTTTTGCTTTTTTTTTTTTTTGTAATAAAACTTCTTTTTAAAAAAAGAAGAAAAGAAAGAAAGGGAAGAAAAGAAGGAAGAGAAGGAAGAGGCTGAGCGTGGTGGCTCACACCTGTAATCCCAGCATTTGGGAGGCCGAGGTGGGCAGATCACTTGAGGTCAGGAGTTCGAGACCAGCCTGGCCAATATGGTGAAACCCCATCTCTACTAAAAATACAAACATTAGCCAGGCGTGGTGGTGCAGGCCTATAGTCCCAGCTGCTCAGAGGCTGAGGCAGGAGAATTGCTTGAACTGGGAATACAAAAATTCGCCGGGCATGGTGGTGTGCACTTGTAATCCCAGCTACTTGGGAAGCTGAGGCAGGAGAATCGCTTGAACCCAGGAGATGGAGGTTGCAGTGATCCAAGATTGTGCCATTGCACTCCAGCCTGGGCGACAGAGTGAGACTCTGTCTAAAAAAACAAGAGAGAGAGAGAGAGAAGGAAGGAGGGAAGGGAGGGAAAGGAGGAAGGGAAGAAGGGAGGAAGGGAAGAAAGAAAGGAGGGAAGAAAGAAAGGAGGGAAGGAGAAAGGGAGGAAGGGAAGGGAAGGGAAGGGAAGAAGGGAAGGGAAGGGCCGGCAGCAGGGAGGTCCAATCCTTGGCTGAGTCCAGCCCTGAGATGGGCTTGGCTCTGGGGAGCAGAGGCTGCTGGGAAACTCCCTGCACTCTGGGCTTGAGAGCATCACTGGAGTTGGTGAGAACCACTTGGTCACCTCTGCCTCATTCATTTTTTCTCCCAGGCCCCACCACTGGAAGAACTTTGAGGGGTGAGGTGGAGACTCCAGGAGGGGGACACTCCTGTATTACTTTAATCTTACAGGACAGACGGAGGCCTTCCTCTGGGTTGCTGAGTCACAGGGGGCCACCGTTCAAGGCAGAAGATCCTCCCAGAAGTAAAGATGGTGCGTTTGGCAGGAGCATCTCTTGCTTAAGCCAAATTCTAGCAGCACCCCATGGCCGCTCCCAGGGGTGTGTGCAGGAAGCCAAGGATCCCCGACCTTCAGCCCAGCTCCTTCCCACAAGAACCACATGCCCTTCTCGGGGGCCCCACCTCCTACATCATTTTAGGCATAGACCGTATGTGCATAAGGCAGGCCCATGGTGAGTGCCTGAGTAGCACAGGGGTTGCGCAGGGGTGAGGGATGCAGGGGAGGAGGTGAGTAGGGAGAAAGGCACCAGGACGACCTTGGGTGACAATTCCTGAGTCCCTGACTGCTCCATTCTCTGATAAAACCTCAGGCATTTATCTGACACCTCCTGTGTGCCCCGAGCTGAGCACCCCATACGCATGATCTCAATCCTAAGCTGTGAGCTTATCCTCATCTGAGAGTCACTGAGACTTGGAGCCCATCACTCCCAGGGTTACACCCAGAGTAGCTCGTGGGGAGCCAGGATGGAAGCCTGATGTGTCTGAGCCAAAGCCCGGGCCTCTGGCTGCTGTGGGGTGGGGAGGGGTTCTGGGATCCAGGCTCTGCAGAACCAGGCAAAGGGGAGGCACAGCTGCAGAGGAGCCTCATCCTATATTAGGGAGACCGGCAGTGAGGCAGCCAGGAGCACCCCGGGGGGAGGTTTTCCCTGCAGCCCTGACATGCCCCTTGGTAGCCCCTTTCCCCGGAGCCTCCCTCAGCCTCTGAGAAGAGCTGTGCTGACCCAGGGTTAGGAAGTGGGGGTGGCAGCCACATTGGCAGGCCGGGGTTGGGAGTGCTTACACCACTTGCAGGATGCCCGTGGCTGTGAATGTCAGGCCTTTCAGTTGGACGATGGGATCCACCAGGCTCTGCTGGCTCCGGCTGGTCCGGAATTGGGTGAAGGTGAAGTGGATCTTCGGGAAGTTTGAGTACTGCATCAGTGCGAACTGCAAAGGCCAGCGGGGAGGGCCCAGGGTTCAGTGCCTGTTTCTATTGTTTATTTTAATTTTTTGTAGAGACAGGTCTCTCAAGCTCCTGGCCTCAAGTGATCCTCCTGCCTCAGCCTCCCAAGTAACTGGAACTACAGGCACACACCACCATGCCTGGCTTTGTTTTTTGTTTTGTTTTGTTTTGGTTTGGTTTTGGTAGAGACAAGGTCTCACTATATTGCCCAGGCCGGTCTCGAACTCCTGGCCTCAAGCAATCCTCCCACCTCAGCCTCCCAAAGTGCTGGGATTACAGGTTTGAGCCACCACACCAAGCCATATTGTTTTTAGTTTTAATAAACTTTATTTTGGAATTATTTTGGATTTACAAACCATTTCCCATGTGTTTTGAGGCCCTACAAATAATATACTGAAACCCAGAGAAGAAAATTCATTGGCCCAAAAATACAAAATATAAACTGGAAAATCTAAACCAAATGATGTTTCCTTCACAGTTTACTAAAAATAACCTTGCCAACCACAATATTTGCTACCCTTAGCTTATAAAAAAATTTATCACACATTAAATCAATTTGTGTATTTCCTTGATTCTCAAGTATTTGTGGCTGGGCGTAGTGACTCATGCCTGTAATCCCAGCACTTTGAGAGACCAAGGTGGGAGGACTATTTGAGCCAGGAGTTGGAGACCAGGTTGGGCAATATAGCAAGACCCCATCTCTACAAATAAAAATTTTAACAAATTAGCCAGGCATGGTGGCATGCACCTGTAGTCCCAACTACTCGGGAGGCTGAGGCAAGAGGATCACTTGAGCCTAGGAGATCAAGCCTTCAGTGAGCGATGATTGTGCCCCCACACTGCAGCCTGGATGACAGAGCAAGACCCTGTTTAAAAAACAACAAATTGGGCGGTTTTGCACATACACAGACACTAGTTATTGGAAAATAAAATAATAAAAATATATCATTAGTTACATAGAAAATACAATAAATCATCAATCAGTTGACTGAGTTATAGTCAGTCAAATTTCATAGCAAAATTATTTTTTAAACACTTTCAATGTTTTTAAACAGCAGAAACATTGTATTTCCTATAGCTTTTGGATACATATTAAATGCCAAGGGGTGTCGCCTCCTAGGTCAGGGCTCAAGTTGGGCCTGCGCTGGGACCATAGCTTCATCCTCCACTCCAGCCCCATGGCATACGGCTCCACTGGCCTGCCCCCACCCCCTCCCAGGATGCCTCTCCCAGGCCAGCCTCCCCCGTCCCCCAACCCCCAGCCCCAGGTGCCCAGTCTTCACCAGGGTGTCAGTGCCCGCAAACTGGTCCATGACAGCTTGGACAAAGCCCTTCATCCGGTTAAAGTCATTTTGGTTAATGCTTCCAGAGCCATCGATCAGGAAGACGATGTCCATCTCTTGATGTGGACACTCTGTGGGGGAATGGGGAGGAATTGGAGACGCACTGTGGGGGCCCAGCCCTGTCCTGCAGCTCCTGCTCAACAGAACCTGGGAGCTGTTCTTGGCATCCCCACCTGGTTTCCGACCCCTCCTTGAAGGAGGCCCCAATCTGCCACCCCAGCCCCCTGCTCCCTCCCTCCCACATGGCCTGGAAAGAGGGAGATGAGAACCCAGGGCCCAGGTGGGCTCCTCATTCATTTAATCAATAAATATTCATTAAACACAGATGCTAGGGGTGCCACAAGCATCACGGGTGAATGTCTAGCAAAGTGGTTCAGGGTGCGTGTTCTGGAGCCAGTGTGCCTGGGCTAAACCCCAGCTCAGCCATGTGCTAATTGGTGAATTCAGGCACATTACTTAACTTCTCTGGACTTCAGTGTCCCTTTCTGTAAAATGAAGGCAATAGCAGTGGCTGCCATATGGGATTACTGCAAGGATAAAGCAACACACACATGGATGCTGGAGACAAGTCCTGGCCCTCCGCCAGGGTCAACCACTGGCACAATTCTCACCATGTGCCAGGCACCTTCGAGGCCTGTAGGATATGCCTGTAGGGCTGCTGTGGGGGTGCGGCAGGGATCCACCCCAGACCCAGCCCTAATCCCCGGTCAGATCAGAGGTCCTCATTTCCAGCTATGTGGAGTTGGCTCTGAGCTGAGTCCCTTCCCAGGAATCATGCTAGGCAGAGGGGAGCTCTTGCCCACGGGGACACCTCCTGCACCTGGAGGTAGCCTTTACCAATGACTGGTTCAGTGTCTGAAGGGCCAGCTGCACTCTGAGCCCCCCAGGCATTGGCTGAGGCCTCTGGTTTTTTCATTTTTTGTTTTTTTGAGGCAGAGTCTCACTGTCACCCAGGCTGGAGTATAGTGGTGTGATCACAGGTCAGTGCAGCCTCGACCTCTCCAGGCTCAGGCAATTCTCCCACCTCAGCCTCCTGAGTAGCTGGTACTACAGGCGTGCACCGCCTTGCCTGGCTAATTTTTGTATATTTTTGTAGAGACGGAGTTTCATCATGTTGCCCAGGCTGATCTCAAACTCCTGGGCTCTAATGATCCACCCACCTCGGCCTCCCAAAGCGCTGAGATGACAGACAAGCACCCCTGTGCTGGCCTTGGGCCTCTGTTATGATTGCATTGCGTCCACCCTTCACGCTCCCATGGAAGCGGCACCCAAGAACATTCCCAGTTGGGCGTGGTGGCTCACACCTGTAATCCTAGCACTTTGGGACGCTGAGGTGGGTGGATTACTTGAGGCCAGGAGTTCGAAACCAGCCTGGCCAACATGGTGAAACCCCATCTCTACTAAAAATACAAAAAAATTAGCCAGGCATGGTGGCGGGTGCCTGTAATCCTAGCTATTTGGGAGGCTGAGGCAGGAGAATCACCTGAACCCGGGAGGCAGAGGCTGCAGTGAGCCGAGATTGTGCCATTGCACTCCAGCCTAGGCGACAGAGTAAGACTCTGTCGCAAAAAAAAAAAAAAAAAAAAAAAAAAAAGGAACATTCCCAAGTGACCTCAGAGTCTGTAGAGTTCGCTCTGCAATTGTGAGGACACATCATATGCACATAAACAAACAAGAATTTTCATGCTGCCCCCAGGCTCATGGGGGATGTGGCCTGTGTTCAGGGCCCAGTTGGTATCTCCACCAGCAGCCACATCCTGTGCTGCCCACAGGGCGGTGGGAGATCAGGCCATCAGAGCACTAAGGTGTGAGGCCCACACCGCAGGGCTGTGGTTTCTGCCCCGCGCCCACCACTGCAGAAAAAAATGCCTTTTCCTCTTTCCTCTCCCCCACCCCACCTGCTCAATCACTTGGTGCTTCAAGGGTGCTGGGGAGAAACAGAAGGTCACCTTCCTTCCTGCTTCTTCAATCACCAGCAAATCTTGATATCCATGGGGCAGGTTGCGGATTCCCCAGGAGCTCCCCTTTTTTGCCCACATCTGGGCAGCCAATGTCTTACACTGGTACTTGTTTTTTCAGCTGCATCAAGAAACCACCCTCTCATCCTCTCTCAAGCCAGGTCTGTGGCAAATCCTCTCACAATGTCTCTTCTGTTTTCTTGGTCTTTTTATTGTATTCCCTGGGCTTCCACTAGCAGAAGCCTGGACATGTCCTTTTGAAAAATGACCCCACCAATCAGACAAGGATGGCTCAAGCTCTGGGCTCTGCCTCTTTTTATTGATGGGAACTTAGCTATCTGAACCTTGGTTTTCTCATCTATGGGAATCACCACCCGGGATGTTGTGAGGATGCAATAAGGTGATTCCTACCAGGTACTCAGCACTGCCTGGCACACAGGTGATGTTCAGTGGACCCTGGTCCCTTCCACTTGGACCCACACCCTCCTTGCCTGCACCAGGTTTATGCTCCAGTCCCATTTGCATCAGGCACCCCACCTCATGAGTTCCAGAGACGGCTGTGAGAAGACATTTACCCCTTGTTTTTAAGTGCCACCTCCCTAACCTGGCTTCACAGACATCTCAGGCTGGGCACGATCCCCCCTAAAAGCCCTGGATGTCTCTTCCCCCTTCCCTCAGTCCCCTCCATACACTCCACCCTCACCATTTGCTCTGGGAATGTTTCTGCTGCTGCTCCACCTTTGTCTAAAGGCCCAGCATGCCTGTGGTCATGGCCTCTCTGGTCTGAATCAGAACTTTCTCTCTGCCCCCATCAGAACTTTCACTCCTCAAACCGGGCCTGAGGACTCATGCCTGTCATCCCAACACTTTGAGAGTCTGTGGCAGAGGATTATTTGAGCCCAGGAGTTCAAGATCAGCCTGGGCAACATAGCAAGACTCCCATCTCTACAAAAACACAATGTTTTAAAATTAGCCAGGTGTGATGCATGTACCTGCAGTCCCAACTACTCAGTAGGCTAAGGGAGGAGGATCACTTGAGCCCAGGAGTTCGAGGCTGCAGTGAGTTATGATTGCACCACTGCACTCCAGCCTGGGTGACATAGCAAGACTCTGTCTCAAAAAAATTAACAGGGTGTGGTGGTGCATGCAGCCTGACAGAGACTCTGTTTTTCGTTTTTTTGAGATGGAGTTTTGCTCTTGTCACCCAGGCTGGAGTGCAATGGCACAATCTCGGCTCACTGCAACCTCCGCCTCCTGGGTTCAAGTGATTCTCCTGTCTCAGTCTCCCGAATGGCTGGGATTACAGGTGCACACCACATCCGACTTTTTTTTTTTTTTTTTTTGTATTTTTAGTAGAGGGGTTTCACCACATTGGCCAGGTTGGTCTCGAACTGCTGACCTCAGGTGATCCTCCCACCTCAGCCTCATAAAGTGCTGGGATTACAGGCCTAAGCCACCGTGCCTGGCGGGGACCCTGTCTTATAAAGAAAAAAATTGTAAAGAAAAACCCTACAAAGAACTTCTACCCTGGAGCAGCAGGGCTCCTGCCTGAGCCGCCTTCCCCTCCTGGCTTCTGTCCTAGCCACACTTGGCCCTCCAGGGAGGGCACATGAGCCCAAACACAGGCCTCATGCCTGCTCACCCTCAGTGCCAGCATGTGCTCCACAGGGAACCGTGGCCTGCCGGGAACCTACCTGGCAGGGCGTCGGGGACTGTCTGGATGATCTCCCAGTGCGAGCCCAGCAGGAGGCAGGAACCCTTTGAATACGAGTTCTCCCCACAGACTCTGTGCAGGGTGGGGCCACAGGCCTGGAGGCAGGAACCTGTGAGCCAGGAGCCCCTAGCACCCCCTCCTCCTTCACCCCCAACCCCAGCCTCCTCCCCTACAACCCCCCTCCCCGCCACCGTGGCCCAAAGCACTCACTCACCAGAAGCCAGGAGCGGTTGGTGGAGGCTGCTAGGGTCAGGCCCAAGGACATGTTCACGGCCTCGGGGTGGACTGCGAGGGCAGACACGTGGGGTCTCACTCACAGCACACACTTATTTGTGGGGAGGGTCTGGACTGGAAGCTAAGCGGGGGCACAGTTGGGTCCAGGAGGGTTGAGGGGCCCGATTCCCAGGTGGTCACTCACTGTGCAGCGGGATGGGCTGGCACACTCCGGTGGCAGCTGTGCAGTCATACAGCCGTCCCGTCTGGTTGGCCGCCACCACCTCCAGGGGTGCTCCCACCACGAGTCTGGAGACACAACCGTGGCCATGTCACTGTAGCCACAGGAGCGGTGGGAGCAGCAGGCACTGGGGGCGAGGAAGTGTCCCTCCATGGGGAAGTGAGACTTTGTGAGGGAAATCTTCTGGCATTTGCCATTTGGCAGAATATTCAGAAATCAGGGCCCGAGTATAACCCACAGATGCCCAGGGGTCATGCTGGGGTTTATTTGGTTTTGAGTGTGCATACGTACGTATGTGTGTATTTATGTTTAGAATTTTTTTTTTAACATTCACCAAAAAGAAAACTATTTAAAGACCAAAATGGCATTTCCCAATCATGGGTAAGTACACTGCGTTTCTGAGTTGCCATTATTTTGAATCACCCAAGAAATAAGATCATCTCAAGTTAATTGGAACGATTTCCTGAAGACATGTGCTTTCAAAACCAATAGTTGATTCTGTAATTCATTGGACCAATTTAAATATTATATAAGCAATTTCAATTGGTAAAGCAGTGTACTAGGATCCATAACTATATCTAGAGTTATGTAGAGTCCATGGTTTATTTGCAAAAATCCTTGAGTGGGAAAGTTTTTTAATTTCGGAAATGTTTTCTCACTACCCACAATCTCCTCACCCCGGTGAGAAAAACAGACAAATACTGGTGTATGTTAATGCGCCAAGCAAGGTTTCATTAAATGGCCATGTGAGGGCTCCTTCTAGGTGCCGCTCTTTACAGAAAGCTACAATCCCTGTGCGTCATGATTCAGGGGATGCCTAAGGCTTTGTGATGAAAATCTGAGCATTGGCTAGAGAGGCAGCAGTTTGGAACCTGCTGATACAAACGATGAGCAAACCTTTAGGGTAGCCCATCAACCCACATGTTTTCTGAGATGGAGTTTCACTCTGTCGCCCAGGCTGGAGTACAATGGCGTGATCTCGGCTCATTGCAACCTCCACCTCCCAGGTTCAAGCGATTCTCCTGTTTCAGTCACCCAGCTAACTGGGATTACAGGCATCGCACCAGGCTAATTTTTGCATTTTTCAGTAGAGATGGGGTTTCACCATATTGGTCAGGCTGGTGTTGAACTCTTGACCTTAGGTGATCCACCCACCTCAGCCTCCCAAAGTGCTAGGATTATAGGCATGAGCCACCACACTCAGCCAATGTATTCTTTTTTTAAAATGTGGCCTAAAAAACTGATGGTGCAGAAGTCTGACCACTGGTTCTCTAGGTTTGTTGGGTAATGAGAAGGGGTCCATGGCAGCCCTGTGCCTGTGGGATTTTACACAGGAGCAGCTGACCTAGGTGGGGCTCACCCAGGCACAAACATGTGTATCCCTCATCAAATTGGGTCTTTCGGATTCGTGCACTTCAGTTGGCCACATTTCGCAATAAATAAAAACAAAACCCTGGTGCCTGGCACTTGCTTCCATCCCCCTAGAGTGCCGGTCACATGAGGAAGGGAGAGGGATGTGCAGCTGGAGCTCGGTGACCTCTCACAGCTCCTTGTGACCAACTGAGCCTTCCTGTCCACTGGGGCTCACTGCCAGCACCGCTTCCTCCATGGAGCCCCCCTGGGTCTGCTGTCTCCCTGTCTGCGCCCCCCAGACCTTGGTGACGCCTGTGTCACACTGTGACTGGAACTCTCTGGGGCAGGAGAATGTGAGCTCCTGGAAGCGGGGATAGGCTCATCATTTGTGGGTCCCAATTCGAAAGAAACATGTGGGGTCTCTTGGGCTTGAGGGGCTCTTACCTTTCTTCTGTTCTCTCCCTCAACCTCTCCTGGGGTTTTTTTATTTGCTATGCAGTGTCCCACTCCCTCAGGGTACTCCCAGGGTGAGCGCACCTAACTGACTTTACCCAGCTCATGCCAGGGGTGGAAGGTGACAGTGGTCATTGCTCCCATGCGGATGGGGGAGCCAGCAGCTGATACCCCTTCCCTAGGAGGTGGTGGGAGGTGGGGCTGCTGCTGAGCTAAGGCTCCAAACCCCCAGTGCGTCTCCCTTCTCCCATAATTCTTTTTTTTATTTTGACGGAGTCTCACTCTGTCACCCAGACTGGAGTAAAGTGGCGCGATCTCGGCTCACTGCAACCTCCACCTCCCAGGTTCAAGCGATTCTCCTGTCTCAGCCTCCTAAGTATCTGGGATTACAGGTGCCTGCCACCATGCCCAGCTAATTTTTTTTTTTTTTTTTTTTTGCATTTTTAGTAGAGACGGGGTTTTGCTGTGTTGGCCAAATTGGTCTCAAACTCCTGACCTCAGATGATGTGCCTGCCTCGGCCTCCCAAAATGTTGGGATTATAGGCGTGAGTCATGGTGCCCAGCCCTGCCATCATTCTTTACTTACAAAACACAAATGCACAGATAAAATCAAGAATTGGCAAGGCAGAGTGGCTCACACCTGTAATCCCAGCACTTTGGGAGGCCAAGGCAGGAGGACTGCTTGAGCCCAGGAGTTCAGCCAGTCTGGACAACATAGCAAGACTCTGTCTCCATAAAAAGCAAAACAAAACAAAACAAAAAACAGGCATGATGGCATGCACCTGTGGTCCCAGCTATTCAGGAGGCTGAGGTGAGAGGATCACTTTGCCCGGGAGTTTGAGGCTGCAGTAAGCTGTGATTGCACCACTGCACTCCAGCTTGGGCAACAGAGCTGGAGTAAAAATAAAAATAAAAATCATCAGGAATTTCAAGAGGTTAAGGGCAGAACATTAAACTCCAAACTTAATGAGTGTGGGCCCTGTGTGACTGCACTGGCCCCCAAGAAGTGGGCCCTGCCTGGAAGGCAGGTTCAAGGCCTCCCTCCTGAGATAAGGTGGGGTCTTGTCTAGAGTTTTGTGGCCCTTCCTGGGATTGAGAATAATACATGCTGGTATCAGGGCCTCCAAGGAGCCAAGGAAAGATTTCTTACCCCTGCTGCCCTTCCTCCAGGACGCCTCCCTGGGGTAACCCGTGTGTACCCATCCACAGGACATGATGCAGTGGAGGTTGGGGAAGGAGGGTGAGTGGGGCCTACCGAGATCCACCAAACTGCACCACGCTCTGCCCAAAGCCGCCTGCGTCCTCCTGGAAGATGGTGGGCTCCTCCACATCCAGGTTGAATCCATGAAAAGAAGCCAGGACTGAGGAATATTTGGTGGGGGTGGGAGGGAGTGAGAGTTAAAGAAGCCCCAATCCCTCGGACCTCCCAGCCTCTTTTTTTTTTTTTTTGAGATGGAGTCTCGCTCTGTTGCCCAGGCTGGAGTGCAGTGGCACAATCTCAGCTCACTGCAACCTCCATCTCCTGGGTTCAAGCGATTCTCCTGCCTCAGCTTCCCAAGTAGCTGGGATTACAAGTGCATGCTGCCACGCCCCGCTAATTTTCGTATTTTTGGTAAAGACGGGGTTTCACCATGTTGGCCAGGCTGGTCACAAACTCCTGACCTCAGGGGATCTGCCCATCTCCCTCCCAAAGTGCCTCCCAAAGTGCTGGGATTATAGGCATGAGCCAGCGCACCTGGCCAAGCCTGATTTTTGATGGCACGTGAATGTGGCTCTGATGCAGTTTTCAGCAAGGGGACTCTTCCCTACGTGCAGTCAGGACTTGGGGGAAACAGGCCCAGGGAGATGATGTCCAACCTTTCCCCCTCCCTGGTGGCTTCTGTGGCCTTCCATTCCCGGAGGAGGCTGGGGAGACCTCTCTCGCCCACACCAGGGACCCCATCAGCGGGAGCGGGGAAGCCTGGGACAACATAGCCAGCTGAAGAGGTAGCTTAGTTGCCACGTGAGCACAGCCCCTGAGCCCCTCTTCATTCAGGTCACGCTCTCCCGACTCTGGGCCACTCGCACACGAAGCACTCCCCTGCCCCAGCTCCTCATGAGAGTGGTGGGAGCCGTCCACCAGCCCCCAGCCTGCCCTCCCAGATGGAGTCCCCTCAGAATCCCTCCAAGCTTCTCCCCAGCCCCCTGGCCCCACTCACCACTCAGAAGCAGCACGGTGCCGAAGGTCATCCCTGAGCAGTGCGTCGAGGGGAAGTGAAAGGTTGGGGCCACAGCACAGAAGGTGCTCACCCTCCCAGGGGTTAGCTGAAATAATGATTCAGGGCCTCCACGTGGCAGGAGGAGGGGCACAGTGGGTAGGAGGGCCCTGGTTAGTTAAGGAACAGAAGTGGGGGCAGGGGCCAATGACACCCTGGGGAAAAACCCTCATCCTGTCCCCCTCCACCACCTGCAAGGGACTTCCTTCTCCCAGAAGACCACCCGCCTCCAGGCCTCAGGAGCCAGTTGGTATCCAGGGAGCCCCATAGCTCTCTGACGTCCCACAGGAGTGGAAGGGCAGGAAGCAGAACGGCGGTGGAGGCCTCGGCTTGTGGATGTGAGCCTGGAGAGAGGCAGGGAGAAGGGGAGCTAGGCCAGGGTGTGGTTTCACAAAGTAGAACCCATCCAGAGGAGAATGGACACCCAAAATAACAAAGTCATGCCATGGGCTACTACTCAGCAAGAAACAAGATCAAACTACAGACCAGGTGCTGCCGCTCATGCCTGTGGTCCCAGAGCTTTGGTGAGGCCAAGGCAGGTGGATTGCTTGAGTCCAACAGTTCGAGACCAGCCTGGGCAACACAGCCAGACCCTGTCTTTACAACAAATAAATAAATAACAAAAACAAACTACAGTTCTGTACAACAACACAGGTTAACTCAATTTTATCTTAAGTGAAAGAAACCAGACAACAGAATGCCTAATGTCTGGTTCCTTTCATATACGAATTAGAGAATGGGCAAAATTCATCTACAAAGATGGAGACCAGAAGAGTGGTCGCCTACGGTGGGGCAGAGAGGAAACTTTTTTTTTTTTTTTTGACAAGTTTTGCTATGTCGCCCACGCTGGAATGCGGTGGCATGATCAGGGCTCACTGCAGCCTCAAATTCCCAGACTCAAGCAATTCTCCCACCTCAGCCTCCCAGTCATGGGATTACAGATGCACACCACCATGCCCAGCTAGCTTTTTTTGTTTTTTGTAGAGATGAGATCTCACTATGTTGCCCATGCTGATCTTGAGCTCTTGGACTCAAGCAGTCCTCCTCACTCCTCCTCCCAAAGTACTGGGATTACAGGTGTGAGCCACCACATCCAGCCAGGAGCCTTTAGCATGTGTTAAATTTAGCATTTGACATAGTATTTTAACATTTATACATGGGGTTGGGGAGAAGATAAATGAGTGGTTGTTATTTATTTTCTGTGATTTTCTGTATGTTTGAAATATTCCATGATTAAACATAAATGTTCCTTTAAAATGTGAAAAAAAAAAGTTCTATATATAAAAGGCTAGGAATAGGCCAGGCACGGTGGCTCACACCTGTAATCCCAGCACTTTGGGAGGCCAAAGTGGATGGATCATCTGAGGTCAGGAGTTTGAGACCAGCTCTGGCCAATATGGTGAAATCCTGTCTCTACTAAAAATACAAAAATTAGCTGGTCGCGGTGGTGCGCACCTGTAATCCCAGCTACTCGGGAGGCTGAGGCAGGAGAATCGCTTGAACCCAGGAGGTGGAGGTTGCAGTGAGACGAGATTGCGCCATTGCACTCCAGCCTGGGTGACAGAGCAAGACTCTGTCTCAAAAACAAAACAAAATGAGACAAACAAAATATTTAAAATGTAACTAAACATCAAGTGCAAATAATACAAAACAGTTTTCTGTAAAAAAATTTTACATCAATTTACTTGAGAGCTGACATTTAATGGACAGAATAAATTAATTGTGATGCATTAATGATGCCCTTGCGGGAAACCAGGCCGAGGGATGCGATTGCTAACTTCGAGACTGACTTATCTACTGCCTTACAAAGACTGCCAAGGCAAAGTGGAGCAGCAACTTTCTCCCTCTTGTGCTGAGGGGTTTGTAGCCAGCAGTACCCCGTCATCAGTTCTGTGGATCTGTGAACTTTTCCCTGTATTTGGAACCACAAAATAATTTGTTGATGATTCTTCATAATTCAAAAATTTAAAGATCTATTCATTTTCTCCATCTTCACTGCATCTCATCTTTTACACGTTTCTATATCCCCTTTAATTTTGGGCTTCCTTCTGTAAGCAGTGTTTGAAACTCACAATTTGCTGATATCAGCAACTGTAAAATTCTCCAACTTTGCCTAACTCATATTATCGCTTGTCTCAGCAAAATTTTTTGTTTTCCACTCATTTTTGGAGAGCAGTGATAAGGGAAAACTGCAGTAAGATAGTCAAATGCTCACAATCACCGCACGCTGCCAGGAAATCATCTTTCTCCCAGGCCTGGAGCGGGAGCTGCCAAGGCTCGGAGTCCACAGCAGCTAAAGGTGATGCCCCCAAATTCAGTGCATCCTCCGGGGACTTGATGGCAGCTCCACCCTTAAAAGGACCACCAGCTCTCAGTAAATTTTTAATTAATTAATTAATTAATTAATTTTTATTTTGAGATGGAGTCCTGCTCTATCACCCAGGCTGGAGAGCAGTAGCGCAATCTCGTTTCACTGCAACCTCCGCCTCCCGGGTTCAAGCGATTCTCCTGTCTCAGCCTGTGGAGTAGCTGGGATTACAGGCACACACCACCACGCCCAGCTAATTTTTGTATTTTTAATAGAGACGGGGTTTTGCCATATTGGCCAGGCTGGTCTCGAACTCCTGACCATACGTGATCCACCTGCCTTGACCTCCCAAAGTACTGGATTACAGGAGTGAGACACCGTGCCTGTCTTCTCTCAGTACGTTTTTAAAAGTTACACTTAGATAAATAAGAAAACAACAAATTTATGTAATTGTTTTCAAATCAGTGTGAAGGAGAATATTTTTGCAGCCTTTCTCCAGAATGAACTGTGTCTGCTGGAGAGCACAACTCCATGTCCCCATGCCTTAGAGGCCACAGCCAGGATTTGGCTTTGTTTCTCCTGGTCTTCCCCTCCTCCCGGGAAATTTGGCTTTATTCTTCACATGCATTCATAATTCTCTCTCTCCAAATCACTTTTTCCCCCCTGCATGAGAAAAATACATCCATAGTAATGTATTCAAGTTGCCTGCTTCCAATTCTCCCCTTTTCCGTTTGGGGTATGGATTAGATTCCCTGGAATATTTGCATTGAATTTTACCTATTCATCTACTTTCATCATCACAATGATCGCTGAGGGAAGCCAGGCTGTCAATAGACACATCTAAAATACAAAGTTGATAAGAAGGGTAGAGTTTGCAAATGAAAGTAATTAAATGAATTAGTCTAAAGCAGAGAAAAAGAAAACCTAGCCAATAGTTCATCAGATAGAAAAGGTTTTTCTTGATGGAAAGATATCATGAAACTGACAGTTAAAGTAGAATTAATTTTTGTTGTTGTTGTTGTTACGAGACAGAGTCTCGCACTGTTGCCCAAGCTAGAGGGCAGTGACATGACCATAGCTCACTGCGGCCTCGAACTCCTGGCCTCAAGTGATCCTCCCACCTCTGGTTTTTTGTTGTTGTTTGTTTGTTTGTTTTCTACAGATGGAGTCTCACTATGTTGCTCAGGCTGATCTCGAATTCTTGGGTTCAAGCAATCCTCTGGCCTCCCAAAGTACTGGAATTACAGGTATGAACCACCACACCTGCAGCCACTGCATCTGGCCTCGAAATTATTATTATTATTTTTTTTTGAGATGGCGTCTCACTCTGTCACCCAGGCTGGAGTTCAGTGGTGCAATCTCAGCTCACTGCAACCTCCAGGTTCAAGCAGTTCTCTTGCCTCAGCCTCCTGAGTAGCTGGGATTACAGGTGCATGCCACCCACGTCTGGCTAATTTTTTTTGTATTATTAGTTGATATAGGTTGGTCTGCAACTCCTGATGTCAGGTGATTCACCCTCCTCAGCCTCCCAAAGTGCTGGGATTACAGGCATGGGCCACCACGCCCGACCCAGAATTAATTTTTATATCATCAGGTATAAAACCCTTGTCCAGAGGGCACAAATACAGACGTTGACTTCAAATTCTTGGTCATGTCACACTATATACTATCCTGAAGATTTTCAGTAGATCCTTTTACTTATCTGTTCACACTTGTTTTGTGCATTTCTTCATCATGCTGAATTCCTGACAGGTTTGTATAAACCATGTTGTGTGGAGACAGCTTTTTCCCTCTGAGCTGATAAAGTTTATAAAATGTACACATTCACTCAGGCTAGAAACGAAATCATGACTAACTTGGATTCTGTATGTATGCCTCTCTTGAGAATCAGTTTGGCCACTTTGCCCCACTCACTCATGGGTGGGCTAACAGGCACAGATGAACAGGGGCCAGCAGAGAACACCCACGACCAGCAGGCACTAGGCATCCAATCTAGTTAATGTATTTCTTTCTTTTCACTCAGTTATCCTAAAACCACCAGCCCATGTTCCTTGCTGCAAAAATTGCCAGGTCATGAGTTAAGTCATAAAAAGTTGGATGCTCAACTTTGTTCTGGCTTTATAGATGTGCATTTTGCAGACATGCAACATTAAAGACAATTTAGCTAGGCCGGGCATGGTGGCTCATGCCTGTAATCCCAGCACTTGGGGAGGCAGAAGCAGGAGGATCACTTTAGGGCAGGAGTTCAAGACCAGCCTGGGCAACACAGCGAGACACTATCTCTACAATGTTTTTTTTTGAGACAGAGTCTCACTCTGTCACTCAGGCTGGAGTGCAGTGGTGCAATCTTGGCTCACTGCAGCCTCTGCCACCCGGGTTCCAGCAATTCTTCTGTCTGTAGCTGGAACTACAGGCACATGCCACCATGCCCAGTTAATTTTTATATTTTTAGTACAGACAGGATTTCACCATGTTGGCAAGGCTGGTTTCAAACTCCTGACCTCAGGTGATCCACCTGCCTCAACCTCCCAAAGTGCTAGGATTACAAGCATGAGCCACCGTGCTTGGCAAAATCTTTTAAAAATTAGCCAAGCATGGTGGCACACACCTTTAGTCCCAGAAGCTCGGAAGGCTGAAGCAAGAGGATCACTTGAGCCCAGAAAATCAAGGCTGCAGTGAGCTCTGATTGTGCCACTGCACTCCAGCCTGGCAACAGAGCAAGATTCTGTCTCAAAAAAAAATTACCACGTGATTTATCAATTCCACTTCTGGGTGTATACCCAAGAGAATTGAAAGCATGGTCTGGAAGAGATATTTGTGCACCCATGTTCACAGTGCATCATTCACAAGAGCCAAAAAAAGCAACCCAAATGCTCATTGATGGGCAAATGGATAAACAAAATGCGGTATACACACAATGGAATATTATTCAGCCTTCAAAAGGAGGGGAATTCTGACACATGCTACCACGTGGGTGAACCTTAAGGACATTATGCTAAGCGAAATATGCCCATCGCAAAAAGACAAACACTGTATGAGTCTATTTCTATGACATGCCAAAGCAGTCAGATTCACAGAGATAGAAAGAATTGTGGTTGCCAGGAGTTAGGGAGAGAGCAGAATTGGGAGTTGTTTAATGGGTATAGGGTTTCAGTTTTACAAGACAGAAAGAGCTCTTGAGATTGGCTACACTTAAAAATGGTTAAGATGGTAAATTTTATGTTATGTATATTTTATCACAATTAAATTTTAAGTTCCAAGTAACGATCTTTCTCTTTGACACTAATGTGAAAAGCAATCTCCTACTTGCCTATTTCTCCATACAACACTGAAAAGATGAATAGGCAATGGCCATGATTTGATCCTGTTCACCATTTTCTCTCCTTTCTTAAGCAGTGAGTCAAGGGTGAGAGGCATCCTGTGAACTGCCGTGTGCTCTGTGAATACCGCCCTGCAAGCATCAGCCTCTTTAGCCTGAGTGCACCATAAGTAGTTAGCCCATCCTACTGATGCAGGGCAGGCAAGCTCCAAAATTGGGGCTTAGCCAGGGAGGGTTCTTAGCTTTACTCAGGAAAGAACTGAAGAGTGAGCCTGTGGTGGAAGAAAGCATGTTTATTGAAGCAGCAGTGGCAGCAAGGTGGCTGTTCCTTGCAGAGCAGGATGACCCACAGGCAGTGAGCCCACAGTAGCAGCCAGTGGGCTGCTGGCTAACTGTACTTCTACTGACTTTTAATTACGTGCAAATTAAGGGGTGGGCTATTCAGAACTTTCTGAAAAAAGAGTGGGGAGTTTCCAGAACCACACGAGGTAACTTGCTGACCGTTGCTATGGGGTGTTACAATGGCATTTGTAAACTGTCATGGCACCAGTGGGAGTGTCTTTATGCTAATGCAACACAATAGCCAACCCTGAAAATGCAAACGTAATAAATGTACACAATAACATACAAAGGAAGAATATCAGAAAATAACATCTCGTCGGCCAAGTGCAGTGGCTCCCACCTCTAATCCCAGAACTTTCAGAGGCTGAGGCGGGCGGATCATGAGATCAGGAGTTCGAGACCAGCCTGGCCAACATGGTGAAACTCATCTCTATTGAAAATACAAAAATCAGCTGGGCGTGGTGGTGCATGCCTGTAATCCCAGCTATTCCAGAGGCTGAGGCAGGAGAATCGCTTGAACTGGAACCTGGGAGGCGGAGGTTGCAGTGAGCCAAGATCATGCCACTATACTCCAGCCTGGGTAACAGAGCGAGACTTTGTCTCAAGAATAAATAAATAAATAAAAATGGGCATGGTGGTGCACCCCTGTACTCCCAGCTACTTGGGAGGCTGAGGCAGGGGGATCACTTGAACCCGGGAGACAGAAGTTGCAGTGAGCCGAGATCGTACCACTGCACTCCAGCCTGGGCGACAGAGTGAGACTGTCTCAAAAAATAATAATAATAAAATAAAATAGAAAACAACAACTTGTTGCCTGAACTTAGACAAGAGCCCACTGGAGTCCCTGGAGTCCATGTGCCACACAATTATTAAGGCTGCAACACTATTTCTGTGCAAATCACCAGTTTCAAATGTTTGAAATGTATGGGTTTCTTGCTCTTTTTATCTAAAACCTATCACTTAGAAGACCGTCACTGACCACCAGTGGTTCGTGGAACACATTTTGAGAAACACCACTCTAGGGTCAATTTTTTTTTTTTTTTTTTTTTTTTTTTTTTTTGAGACACGATCTTGCTCTGTTGCCCGGGCTGGAGTGCGGTGGTCCAATCACAGCTCACTGTATCCTCAACCTCCCAGGCTCAAGTGATCCTCCTGCTTCAACCTACAAAGTAGCTGGGACTACAGGCACATGCCACCATGCCTGGGTAATTTTTAAATTTTTTTGTAGAGACAAGATTTCAATATGTTGCCCAGGGTGGTCTCAAATTTCTGAGCACAATCCTCCTGCCTCGGCCTCCCAAAGTGCTGGGATTACAGGCATGAACCACTATGCCCAGCCACTAGGGCTGAATTCTTACAAAGTCTCATCATCTGACTCCCTATCTGGGGAAACTGCATAATAGTCGTCCTGCGGACTCAAAAGCTACAAAATCCACAGGGATTTTGGACCCTCTGCTGATGTACAGGAGAGAGATTTTTGGCTGGAGGTAAAGGGCCACTTTCCACCTTCCCTTCAAATCACTCAACCGCCTCCCTTCTGTTTTTCTAATTGAAATATCCACACAGCCCGGGTCCCTTGCTGGTGACAACTGCAAGTGGCATCACTCCAAGGACAGGAATAGCTTGTCCTGTGTGCCCCCAGCTCAGTGCCAAGAACCATGATGAACTTTATGCCAGGATGGTGACATAATAGCCAGAATGACCTTACTGTGGGCAGCAGCTCTCAATGCGGGACCCCAAAGTGCTCTTCAACCACTCACAGACAGTGTGCCCTTCAACATATCCTAGGACTTGTAGGAAACGCTTGTGAGTATTGGTCACTCCAGAGACCTTTCCAGGTGGAAGAGTAGCCACTGGGGGGTTGTCCCTTCTCTATTCTATGCCCTTCCACCCGACAGCTCCACCAGCACCAGCCCTGAGAGTGGAATGAGCAGATTAAGAGGTCAGGTTACTCCCAAGAGGGATATTCACAACCCTACTCCGGTTAACCTCTTGTCCTGGCCCGCTGGTCAGGGTCCACCATGGTAAAGGGACCCCATAGGTCATCCTTCAGGACTCATATCCACAGAAGCCTTTTTTTTAGACCTTTGACATACATCCCAAGAGCGGTAGATGCGTCTTTTTGTGTATGTTTTAATTTATTAACACAAACATTTAAAGTACACTTTAAAAAAATCATGTCGTGGCATTTCTTCAGTTACTATATTCGTAACCTCAAAAAATAGAAGTGGTTGGGTCTCTTCTGCCCCTGGGGCTGGGTGAGCTGCAGCTGCACCGGGGCCATGTCCCTCCCTAGAGGGCGCTCCTCACTCCCAGCCAGCCATGCTGCTCCACGCGGGAGGCCAGCTCTGCAGAACCCAGCGTGCAGGCATCTCACTCCCAATTCAGTCTGGGAAATCGGAACTGAGAGCTCCACGATGAAGCCATGAGCTGATGCTGACATGACACTAATTCACTGGAAATTAGGGTGATAGGGGACGCAGAGCCTCTCATGCTGCGTGCCCTGAAGCCCACCCTCTGGGATGGAAGGGGACTTCTCCCACGAAGCTGGAGAGTTCAGACACTGTCCTGAGGGTAATGGGGAGCCGTTGAAGACAGGTGGGGATGAGCAGCGGGTTCAGAACTGTATTTTAGAAAGATGAGGCCGGGCGAGGTGGCGGGCGCCTGTAGTCCCAGCTACTCAGGAGGCTGAGACAACAGAATTACTTGAACCCGGGAGGCGGAGGTTGCAGTGAGCTGAGATCACGCCATTGCACTCCAGCCTGGGCGACAGAAAGAGACTCTGTCTCAAAAAAAAAAAAAAGAAAGAAAGAAAGAAAAGAAAAGAAAGATCATTCGTGCCAGGCCTGGGGTATTGTCCATGTATTTCTAGGTAGAAATTGCAAGTCAAACCCTTTGGGGAACACAGCAGGGACCCTGTCCAAAGGGTTTCCATTTGGAACCTTGACAAGACAAAGGCCCATTCCCAAGCAAGATGCTTTCTCCCAAACACAGGAAGCAGGCTGATCCCAGCCTCTCTCCGAGGTGGGATGGTTCTTCCCCCTCAGGCCTGACAGGTGAGAGTAAGCAAGTGGGGAAACCTCACAGGGGAGAGGAAGTCCAAGGCAAAGAGGAGATGATTTCTCACTGGGTGGGCTGGGGGTCTATGTCCCGTTTTCTGGAGCAATTTGTCCATTTGCCTCCTCCATCATTTGCTTGTACTGACGCTTGAAGAAGCCAACCTGGGGGGAGGACGGAGAAGAAACTCAGGAAGTCCATTCAGTGGAAGACAGGAAAAGAGATGACTGAGGGAGAGGGGTCACTATTTCTGGAATCCTTGCTAGGTTCAAAGCACTGCACTAGGAACTTTACATGCATCGTGTCATCTAGATTTAGCCAAAATTCTTTTCTTTTTGAGGTGGAGTCTCACTCTGTTGCCCAGGCTGGAGTGCGGTGGCGTGATCTCGGTTCACTGCAACCTCCACCTCCTGGGTTCAAGCAATTCTCCTGCCTCAGCCTCCTCAGTACCTGGGATTACAGCCACCTGCCACCATGCCCAACTAATTTTTGTATTTTTAGTAGAGACGGGGTTTCACCAGATAGGCCAGGCTGGTCTCTAACTCCTGACCTCAAGTGATCCACCTGCCTCGGTCTCCCAAACTGCTGTGATTACAGCCATGAACCACCACACCCGGCCTAGATGTAGCCCAAATTCTATGAGCTGGGTAGAATCACTTTCACACTGAGAAATCAAGGCCCAGAGTGGAGCAGACACTGGCCTATGGTCAAAGACAAAAAGAACCCGTGGTGATGTCGACATTCAAACCCAGGTCTGTGCTTTTATATGATAGTCTGCTGTCAAGGGAAACATGTAGAATGATGGAGAAGAGCGGGAAAGAAAGGGAGAAAGATTAGAGGAAACCTGGGAATCACAAAGTGGGGGGCCATTGGGGACAGGTGACATTGCAGGTGGGAGGCAGTTTCTCATATGAAGTGACCCAGTAAGAAAGTGCCTTCAGTGGACTCCTTCTCACTCTGCGAAAAGAGCGGGACCAGATGCTGGTGGTGTCAGGAGTGGCATAAAACACTCACTTTGTACAGTGCTGCTGTGATGAGCGCCAGCAGCAGCAGACCCCCAATGGAGCTGCCTACGATGAGGGGGGTGGGGTTGTGGACCTCGTACTTCTCCAGCACCGTTGTCGTCTGAAGTGGAGGTGACCCCGTCAGAGCACTCCCGTCCTCCTGCTATCCCAGACTCCTCCCAGGCTCCCCAACTTTTAACTCCCTCTCCTCCTTCCCCAGGCCCTGCTCCAAGAGGTGAGATGCAGCAGCACCCGTGCCCTGAGGGACAGCTGTCTTGCCCAGAGACCTTCACCCTCCTCCCCCAAGGCTTGCAAACCCCCACCCAGCACCACGGATGTAGCCCTAGGGGCCCTCTGTCCAGCCTGGTCGCTGCCCCCGACACGGTCTCTACCTGAGCTCTCATAAATGCCTCCTGTCCTGGAAGCTGGGAGTACACGGATGTGTCGAACGTAATTTCAGCCACACTCACAACCGACACCTTCTTCTGTGATGTCTGCAAAGAGGTTGGGGGAAACCTGTGGAACTGGCTCTGGGGGAGGCTCAGAGCTCCAGGGATGCCCTGGCTTGCAGATGGGCACAGACATGCCAGGTCCCGCCTGAGTCTGGGGCATGGGCTCTGTCGTTGCGCCCACACACCTGGCGGACCCAGCCGAAACTGAGGTTGCCCTTCAGGGTGAAATCCAGCTCCTCCTGGACGCTGAAGGAGGGGATGTCACAGCAGAACCGCAGGCAGCCAGCAATGGAGCAGTCCTGGGGGCAGATACATAGCATGGGGCTGAGAAAGATGAGTGTGAAGGTGGGAGGCAGCATTACACAGTGTGATTTGAGGGCAGCGGCCACATCCGAATGCAAGAGGGTACTTCAGCAGGATGGATGTGGAATATGAACGCCTGGGTCAAATTCCTCTGATGTGTGGCCTACAGTGAGGGCCGGCCCAGAGCCCTCCTCACCAGCACGGGATTCTTCTGAATGTGTGCCAGGAAGTCAGACGCTGGGGGTGCAATTTTCTCTGAGGAGCACCGAAGGGATGGGTTCTGGGGAAAATGCAGAGAACAAGTGTCTCAGCTTGGACGTCAGAGACTCACATGGGGCACAAGGAATCCAGGTAGAAAGGGCATTCGTGGAGGAGCCACATGCAGTCCTTGGGTACCTGGGGCTGGGAGACCTCCACCTCCATCCACACAGCCTCCTGGTTCAGCTCCACAGGCACCCAGAAGTTGATGCTGACAGGCAGGTCCCTCTGTCCCAGGTTATTAACCTGCACAGAGGGCGCTGAGGGCAGAGCCCACGCCAAAGCCCACATCCCTCCCCAGTCTCCGGCTCCCAGCCTCCCACCCCAGCCCAGGCTCCTGTGTCTCCACCACCTGCCTGGTATCTGTGCATGGCCACACGGCTCTCCTTCTCCTCAGAGTCTGAGAAGTTGAGGTACTTGGTGGATTGTTCGTGGCTGGAGAGAGAAGAGGCATAGGTGGATGTGAACTACCACAGGGCATCTGCAGAAGGCGTTGGCTAGACCATGAGAGGACAGGTGGTCGGTGGGGCCTTGGCGTGTCCTGGAATGAGGGCTGTGGCTGAGTTCGGTTAAAAGAGAGTTTAGAGGCCAAGCGCGGTGGCTCATGCCTGTAATCCCAGCACTTGGAGATGCTGAAATGGGGGGGATCACCTGAGATCAGGAGTTCGAGATCACCCTGGCCAACATGGCGAAACCCTGTCTCTATTAAAAATACAAAAATTAGCCGGGCGTGGTGGTGTGCGCCTGTATTCCCAGCTACTCGGGAGGCTGAGGCAAGAGAATTGTTTGAGCCCGGGAGACAGAGGTTGCAGTGAGCTGAGATCATGCCACTGCATGACACAGCAAGACTCTTTCTCAAAAAAAAAAAAAGAGAGAGAGAGAGTTTAGAGGCCAGGCATGGTGGCTCACGCCTATAATCCCAGCACTTTGACAGGCTGAGACAGGCGGATCACCTGAGGTCAGAAGTTCAAGATCAGCCTGGCCAACATGGAGAAACCCCATCTCTACTAAAAATACGAAAATTAGCCAGGTGCGGTGGCGGGTGCTTGTAATCCCAGCTACTTGGGAGACTGAGGCACAAGAATTGCCTGCAGCCAGGAGGCAGAGGTTACAGTGAGCAGAGATGGTGCCACTGCACTTCACACAAGTGCTAATTGGCTGAGTACAGTGGCTCACACCTGCAATCCCAGTACTTTGGGAGGTCGAGGTGGGAGGATCACTTGAGGCCAGGGTTCAGGATCAACCTGGGCAACATAGTGAGACCCTGTCTCTACAAAACAATTTTTAAAATTAGCCAGGCATGGTGGCACACATCTTTAGTTTCAACTACTTGGGAGGCTGAGGTGGGAGGCTCGCTTGAGCCCAAGAGCAGTTCAAGGCTGCTGTGAGCTGTGATCACATCACTGCACTCCAGACTGGGTAACAGAGCAAGACCCTGGCTCTTAAAAAAAAAATGAGTGCAAAGAGCTCATAGCTGCCTGCAGAAGAGGCTGCCAGTGGGGCTGGGTAGTCGGTGCAATGAACGGAGCAGAGAGCTCTGCCACTGACCGCAGGAGAGCAGGGGCCAGGGCCTGCCCCTCTGCTTTCCTTCCAGCCCTTTGTGGGGATGTAGGATCCCAGGGCTCTGTGGGACACAGCACAGGGTTGGGGTGACCCAGGCTGACACTGTTGACGAAATGCTACTGAGCATTGCCCCTTCCCAGTCCCCCACATGCCTCCCTGGGGGCCCTTTTCTCCCATTTCCTTGGTTTTTCCAGGCCTGGGGCTCGGAGGTGAGGGAGGGGCCACAGCAGACTCTTTATGAAGTCTCAGTTTAACACCTCCTGAGCCCGTTTTGGGCACAAGCCCGGAGACCCAGTGGGCAGCTGGGACCCCCAACGGGTGGCCGGTCTCACCACTGCCTCACTGCTTCACTCTTCCGGCACCTGTATAGTCCAAATGCCAGCCCACTACGCCTACTCTGAAACCTCATTCCTCCTCTGCCAATTTTTTGTAGAGATGGGGTCTCACTATGTTGCTCAGGCTGATCCTGAACTCCCAGCCTCAAGCGATCCTCTCACCTCGGCCTCCCCGCAAAATGCCCCAACCTGGCACTCCCTGTGCCCCAACCCACAGAGTCACATCTGCTGTGTGTGGCCGAGCTGTGGACCACACATGCCTAGAGGAGGTGGGGCCTGCCTGTGGGTCCCCCACTAAGGGGTATGAGAGCCTGGGGCACACCCCAGCACACCAGCTCAGAGCATGCACCTGGCTGGGAGCCTCCACGCGTGTAGGTGCAGGTGAGAGTGGGAAACACCAGGCACAGGAGAACATCCAGCAAGGCACACCCCACAAGGGCGAGGGTTCGTGTCTGGTTTTGATCACAGGTAATGGGGGATCAGTAAATCATCGATGAATGTCAAATGAATGTGTGGAAAATAACCGCAGCACCATGCCTGGCACATAGCAAATTTGAGGAAGGCATTGGCTGAAGGAAGGTGTCTGCTGAAACACTTGATCTTTTAGTTTCAAACACCTTATCTCATCTTCTCTGGCAGCATTTCAAGGCCTTTTTTTTTTTTTTTTTTTTTGAGATGGAGTTTCACTCTTGTCACCCGGGCTGGAGTGCAATGGTGCAATCTCGGCTCACTGCAACTTCCACCTCCCGGGTTCAAGCGATTCTCATGCCTCAGCCTCCCAAGTAGCTGGGATTACAAGTGCCTGCCACCACTCCCGGCCAATTTTGTATTTTAGCAGAGATGGGGTTTCTCCATGTTGGCCATAGCCAGGCTAGTCTCAAACTCCTGACCTCAGATGATCCACCCGCCTCAGCCTCCCAAAGTGCTGGGATTACAGGTGTGAGCCACCACACCCAGCCAGCCCTATGTTTTTATCCAGCTTCTCCCTGACATACAACCTCTGTGGCAGGCAGGTCATCTGTCCCTATCCTTCCCCAAGGGTACTGGGAAGAGGAAGAGGGGCTTCTAAAAGCCCTGCAGGATACAAGTGTATTCCCAGAACAAGAAGAAATGTCCAGTCCAGATGCCAAGGGCCTCTCGATGCTGTGGACGCTTCCGTGTTAACTGAGGCCTCTCCTTACAAGGGGTCCTAGCCCCATCTCGGAAACGCACATCCCCTGCGCCCCTGCAATACAGAACCACAGTGGCCCTAGATGGAATTCGGGCTTGGACCAGGATAACTTTGCTCCCCAGTGAGGCTTAGAAGAACATCAAAGGTAGGGACATGTCTCGTATCTCCTGGGGAAGCCAAGAGAATCTTGGTGCTTTTGAGAAAGGCTTCAGTAACCTCTATTAAAACTGGGATATAATGATAATAACATTACAATTATTATCATAACTAGCCCACAATAAACACTTGTTGACAGCCAGACATGATAGCTCATGCCCATAATCCCAGCACCTTGGGAGGCCGGAGTGGATGGATCACTTGAGGTCAGGAGTTTGAAACCAGCCTGGCCAACATGATGAAACCCTGTCTCCACTAAAAATACAAAAATTAGCTGAGCGTGGTGGTGCATGCCTGTAATCCCAGCTACTCCAGAGGCTGAGGCAAAAGAATCACTTGAACTTGAACTTGGGAGGCAGAGGTTGCAGTGACCCAAGATCACGCCACTGCACTCCAGCCTGGGTAACAGAGCAAGACTCCGTCTCAAAAAAAAAAAAAAAAAAAAAAAAAATGGGCAAAGGATACCAATAGACACTTCTCAAAAGAATATATATGGTGTTTCAGTAATAAAAAAATTAACAAAAAAGTAAAAAAACAGAACATCATACATGGCCAAAAAATGTATGAAAAAATGCTCAGCATCACTAATCATCAGAGAAATGCAAATCAACCAAAATGAGAAACTATCTCACACCAGTCAGAGTGAATATTATTAAAAAGTCAAAAACAGCAGATGCTGATGAGGCTGCAGAGAAAAAGGAACCCTTACACACTGTTGGTGGGAAAGTAAATTAGTTCAGCTACTGTGGAAAGTAGTTTGGACATTTCTCAACAAACTTAAACACAGAGCTACCATTTGACTGAGTAATCTCATTAGTGGATATATCCCCCCTTTCCCAAAATAAACCATTCTACCAAAAAGAGACATGTACTCATATGTTCACTGCTGTGCTATTCACAATAGCGAAGACATGGAATCAGCCTAGATGCCCATCCGTGGGATAAGGAAAATGTACATATACATGGGGCATATACACCCACGGAATACTATGCAGCCACGAAGAGAATGAAATCATGTCCTCTGCAGTAACATGGATGGAGCTGGAGTCCATAATCCTAAGCAAATTAGCGCAGGAACAGAAAAGTAAATACCGCATGTTCTCACTTACACGTGGGAGGTAAGCACTGAGCAAACATGGACACAAAGATGGAAACAATAGACACTGTGGACTGGAGGGTGCAGGGAGGGGCATGGGCTGAAAAACTACCTATCGGGTTCCATGTTCACTACCAGAGTGGTGGGATTTGTACCCCAAACCTCAGCATCATGCAATATTCCCATGTAACAAATCTGTACAGGTACCCCCCAATCTAACATCAAAGTTGAAATAAAAATTTAGAAAATAGGCTGGGTATGGTGGCTCATGCCTGTAATCCCATCACTTTGGGAGACCGAGGCAGGTGGATTACCTGAGGTCAGGTGTTGGAGACCATTCTAGCCAACATGGTGAAACCCCGTCTCTACTAAAAATTCAAAAATTAACTGGGTGTGGTGGCGTGCACCTGTAATCCCAGCTACTCAGGAGGCGGAGGCAGAAGAATCACTTGAACCCGGGAGGCAGAGTTTGCAGTGAGCCGAGATCGTGCCACTGCACTCCAGCCTGGACAACAAGAGAAAACTCTGTCTCAAAAAACAATAATAATAATAAAAATTGAATCAAAGATAAAAGGAAACAAAAACCAAAACAAAACAAATGTGTTGACTGGTAAGTGCTGCTGGCAGTTTTATCCACCACACAAAACCTACCACATCTCATGTTCAGCTGCTGCAGGGGGCAAGAATCACCCCCATCCGGGTCAGAGAGAAGAACCCTTTTTCCTGTGGTGGGGTACCTGCTGACCTGCTAGCCACAGTGTAGACGGCATACTTCAGCGGGAGCGCCAGCTGGAAGCTGGTCTTGTTCGTCCTGGGGGTGTTGTTCTCACTGGAGAAAGAGGAGAGACCCAGTTGCCAAAGGCCCCAGAGGAGGAGAATGGGGTGTGAGGCTGGAGATGAGGGGCACTGCCCCTGGCCTGGCCAGGCTCACCTGCTCACATTGGCTGTCAGAAGCAGCCGGTCTCCCAGGACAGCCTTGGGGGAGACGTCAAAGGTAGCCAAGAAGGTGATCTGAGGAAAAGGAACTGAGAGGTCACAGAGCAGTAAAGACAGGGTGGGGCAGGGGAGCGGCAAGGGGACAGAAGCCAGGCTGACCTGGGCGCCACCACGGAAGATGAGGTGGTTGATTCTGCAACTGGTAGTCCAGGTGCCCTGGTTTCCAGCTGGGGCGCTGTCACATGTCAGGCGCAGGGAACGCAGCTGCCCCTGTTTCTAGGCATGAGAAAAAGTAGGCGAATATTAGTTGAAACTGAAAGCAATGGCAAAAACCACAATTACTTTTGCACCAACCTAATATAACAACATTCCAAAGACACGCCATGAAGTAGTGATGAAGCTTCCTGGAGCCCGCCTTAAGCTTATGTTTTTGTTTGTTTGTTTGTTTTTTGAGACCAGGTCTCACTGTGTCACCTAGGCTAGAGAGCAGTGATGCAATCACAGCTCACTGCAGCCTCAAACTCCTGACCTCAAGCCATCCTCTCGCCTCAGCCTCCTGAGTAGCTGAGTACAGGCACACACCACCATGCCTGGGTAATTTTCTTAACATTTTTTTTATAGATGGGATCTCACTACGTTGCCGAGGCTGGTCTTGAACTCCTGGCTTCAAGCCATTCTCCCACCTTGGCCCCCAAAACACTAGGATTACAGGTATGAGCCACCATGTCCAGCCAAGGTTATGTTTTTTGTTTTTTGTTTTTTGTTTTTTTTTTGAGACGGAGTCTTGCTCTGTAGCCCGGGCTGGAGTGCAGTGGCCGGATCTCAGCTCACTGCAAGCTCCGCCTCCCGGGTTTACGCCATTCTCCTGCCTCAGCCTCCCGAGTAGCTGGGACTACAGGCGCCCGCCACCTCGCCCGGCTAGTTTTTTGTATTTTTAGTAGAGACGGGGTTTCACCGTGTTAGCCAGGATGGTCTCGATCTCCTGACCTCGTGATCCACCCGTCTCAGCCTCCCAAAGTGCTGGGATTACAGGCTTGAGCCACCGCGCCCGGCCAAAGGTTATGTTTTTAAAAGCTCCCCCATAGCTATCTGGTCAAACTTTCTTCCAAAGTAGAAATCTCAACTGTATTAAAATGTTCACCTTTTTATTGTTATTTTAAAGGCCTCTTATTATGGAAATTTTGAAACACATTCAAAAATAGAGAGACTGGAAAATCAATTACCATACAGGCATCACTAATTTTAAGTAACCAACATTTTTCTACTCTTGTTTCTAGTATGTTCTCTTTCTGAACACTTTAAAGCACATTCCGAACATCATATTGTTTCATCTGGAAATACTTCAGTGTATACCACCAACAGATAAGGGTATTTTAAACATAACCACAAGATCCAACAAATCACCAAATGCCAACAAAATTAACAATTACTCCTTAATATACCAATATTGGTTATGTTCTATTTTCTTAGATTGTCTCCAAAAATGTTATTTTACAGCTCATTTGTTAAAAGCAATATTCAACAAAGGTCCACACATTACATTTGGTTGATATGTCTAGGAGCACTTTCATTGACAGGGATCACCCCTCACATGCAAGAGATGGCCCTTCCTGGTGCGTTCTTTTATACATTAATCAAAATGCACTTCCGTTAGGAATATTAGACTAAGAGAGACAGCAGAAATAACAACCAAACATCATATGTGGACCTAGGTTGAATTTTGGTTCAAATAGACCAGAAGTAAAAAGATATTTTTGAGACAATTACAGAATTTTGACTATGATCTTAATACCAAGGAATCACTTATTTCACTGGGTGTGATAATGGTGTTGAGGTCATATAAGATGTCCTCATTGTTCAGAACTATAGAGTGTGTCTTTGTCTGTTCCCTGCTGCTGTAACAGATTACCACAAACTAGTTAGTGTATCAATAGAAGCTTTGTGGTTCTGGAGGCTGGGAAGTCCAAGAACATGGCACCAGTATCTGGTGAGGGTCTTTGTGTTGCATCGTCTCACAGCAGAAGGCAGAAGAGCAAGACAGTACATGTGAGAGTGAGAGGGAAAGGGGGCCAAACTTATCCTTTAATTAGAAACCCACTCCTGAGCCAGGCTCCATGGCTCACGCCTGTAATCCTAGTACTTTGGGAGGCCAAGACAGGTGGATCACTTGAGGTCACGAGTTCAAGACCAGACTGCCCAACATGGTGAAACCCCATCCCTAGTAAAAATGCAAAACTTAGCTGGGTATGGGGGTGGGCACCTGTAATCCCAGCTACTCGGGAGGCTGAGACACAAGAATTGCTTGAACTCGGGAGGCAGAGGCTGCAGTGAGCCAAGATCATGCCATTGCACCCCAGCCTGGACAACAGAGCAACACCCCATCAAAAAAAGAAAGAAGAAAGAAAGAAAAAGAAGGAAAGAAAGAAAGAAAGAAAGAAAGAAAGAAAGAAAGAAAGAAAGAAAGAAAGAAAGAAAGAAAGAAAGAAAGAAAGAAAGACAGAAAGAAAGAAAGAGAGGCCAATCCACTCCTGAAATGACTAATCTACTCTGGAGATAATAGTACTCATCCATTCATGAGGGCAAAGCCCTCATAACCTAATCACCTTTTAAAGGTTTCACCTTTCAACACTGTCGTATTGGGAATTAAGTGTCTAACACGTGAACTTTGGGTGATGCATTCAAACCATAGCAGAGTGAATAAGGAGGAGTACAATGACCCCCATGTCTGAGATTTGTTTTAAAATACTTTAGCCTGTCAGGCACAGTGGCTCAAGTCTGTAACTCCAACACTTTGGGAGGCTGAGATGGGAGGATTGCTTGAACCCAGGAGTTAAAGAGACCAGCTTGGACAGCATGGTAAGATCCCAACTCTACAAAAAATTAAAAAATTAGCCAGGTATGGTGTGTGTGCATGTGGTTGTAGCTACTCAGGAGGCTGAGATGGGATTTTTGCTTGAGCCCAGGACGTTGAGGCTACAGTGAGCTGAAATTGTGCCACTGCACTCCAGCCTGTGTGACAGAGCAAGACCCTATCTCAAAAAGAAAGAAGAAAGGAAGGAAGGAAGGAAGGAAGGAAGGAAGGAAGGAAGGAAGGAAGGAAGGAAGGAAGGAAGGAAGGAAGGAAGGAAGGAAGGAAAGAAAGAAAGAAAATACCTTAGCAAAGGGGAACAATTGATGAAACAAATGTGGCAAAATGTTGCTAATTGTTGAATCTAGGTGACAAGTTTTGGGGAGGTTTGTTGAACTACTTTCTACTTTTGTAAATGTTTTAAATTATTCATAATAACATTTTTCTTTTTTTTTTTTTTTTTTTTGAGACAGAGTCTTGCTTTGTCGCCCAGGCTGGAGTGCAGTGGCACAATCTCGGCTCACTGCAATCTCCACCTCCCGGGTTCAAGCAATTCTCCCGCCTGGGCCTCCCCAGTAGCTGGGATTACAGGCGCCCGCCACCACGCCCGGCTAATTTTTGTATTTTTCGTGGAGATGGAGTTTCACCATGTTGGCCAGGCTGGTCAAACTCCTGACCTCAGGTGATCTGCCTGCCTCAGCCTCCCAAAGTCCTGGGATTACCAGCGTGAGCCACCGCCCTGGCCATAATATTTTTGTTTAAAAAATCTGGTTCTCTTTGACTCCCTGTGGTCCCAGTTCTCCATTCTAAAACAGAGATTGGCAAACAACAGCCACTACTTATTTTTATACATAAAGTTTTACTGCATCGCAGGTATTTTCATTCATAAACTCATTCATGTCAATGGCTGCTTTCATTCCACAACAGCAGAGGTTAGCAGCTGTGACACAGACCACGTGGACCACAAAGTTGAAATATTTACTATCTAACCCTTTATAGAAAAAGGTTGCCAAGCCTTAATGTACAGCGACCAATAAATTCAACCCCTTGCTTCTACAGAACAGTGTTTTAAAATATTTGAAGGCTGAGATATGTTTTCCTTCAAAAGAGTAGTATTGATATAACAAGGAATAGAAAGACATTTGGGCAGGGTCCCCTCTGTCTCCACATTAGTGGCCTCTCAGGAAATCATTCCTGATAGTCAGTGTCCTTAAACTGTGATGCCCAAAGTTGAACACCGCACGAGTGGAGGCGTGCCCCAGATGGCACTACCACCTCCAAGCCCAGCCCAGGCTCTGAACCGCACAGGAATCTACACTAGTGCCCAGCCCAACCTCCTCCTCCTTTCCCAGAGGGAGCACCTGGCCCTCTGCCACGTGGCGGTAGGACAGTCCTGCCGGGTGGGAGAAGGTGATGGTGGTTCCGTAGGAGTCTTCCCCGTCATTCCACACCATCACTTCTGCGTTCAACTCCAGGTTACTCCCCACCAGCAGGGTCTTCAGGCTGGGTATCAGGGGTGGGGAAGGAGAAGATAATTCTGTGACTGAGGCTAGAAATGGTCTGGGATAAAATGGGGTGAGTGGGGATGTGGGAGATAGACAGGGGACAGGACACCTGGGTTCTTCTTCTTCTCTTTTTTTTTTTTTTTTTAAGAGACGCAGTCCTGATCTTTCACCCAGACTAGAGTGCAGTGGTGTGATCATGGCTCACTATAACCTCCAACTCCAGAGTTCAAACAATCCTTAAGCTTCAGCCTCCTAAGTAACTGGGACTATAGACATGCTCTACTCAGCTGATCTTTTGTTGTTGCTGTTGTTTTGTTTTGTTTTTGTAGAAATGGGATCTCACTCTGTTGCCCAGGCTGATCCCTAACTCCTGGCCTCAAAAGATCTTCCCGCCTTGGCCTCCCAAAGTGCTGGGATTATAGGTGTGAACCACTGTGCCCAGCCAGGACACCTGGGTTTTGAGTATAGGATGAGACAATGTTAGGGATAGCCAGAGACAGGAGTTCCAGATTCCAGGAAGGAGGCTGGGGCAGTAGGGCAGGTCTAAGGTGGGGGCGCTCACCCTGGGAAGCTGAAGGAGATGCCGAGATTGTCCTGGCAGATATGGTCGGCTCCACAGTTCTTCTCAAAGGGGAGCTGCGTGGGAAGGCAACGGGGGGGTTTTCTCCGAGATCCAGGCCCCACGCTGTGCGCCCTCTCTGGGAGACCCCAGCGCCAGGACTCACGGAGGCCATGAAGTATCTCTGAGCATCGGCGGCCAGCATAGGCCGCAGGTTTCTGAAGGCAGGGAGGGGCTCGCCCACCAGCGTGAAGTTCAGACGCAAGGTGATGGGGGTCACAGAGTCCTCCACGCAGGTCTGGGGGATGGGCGTGGGGAAGAGCGGAGGGTGAGGGGAGCGCTGTGCAGAGCTGCGCTCGGCCCCACCCGCAGTTCTCATCCTGCCCCTGCCCCTGCCCAGCTCCCACGCGGCTTCCGCTTCCTTCAGGGCCTGCTTAGCATCACCGCCTTCAGGAGGCCTCCCTGACACCCTCTCTGTTCTCTCCCCTGCTTTGTCTTTGTTTTTTTTTTTCTCCTCCCCACAGACCTCCCGATCAGCAATGACTGTTTTGGCCACCGCTATGCGCCTGGCCCCCAGGGCAGGGCCTATCTCCCAGGAGCAGCTCGATAAATGCGTGTCCAGTGAGTGCCTGAAAAAAAGCCCAGCCGGAAGCCGCAGAGCTCTCTCAGGCTGCCGGATTCTCTTTCCTGAAATCCAACCGTGTGGCCCCTGGCAGTTGCAGCCGATCTCATCACTTGTTCGCTCGCTCACTCACTCACTGGCTATGCAGTAAGTAAGCACCTCCTTCATGCCTGGTCCTGCGTTGGGCTGAGCCACAGGGAGGCTGGAACGCAGCCTGTTCTCTCCCTGCCCTGCCTTCTGCCAGCCCCAGCGCGGCCGCCACCCATGTTCGTGCCCAGACGCACCGGGAGCAGCAGGGTGAAGGTTTCACAGTATGTCTCCAGCCCGAGGACTTGGACTCTGCTCAGACTCCGGTTCTTTGTTTCCTGGAAGGTGGCACGGGGACTCAGGCGGCCAGGGTCGAGAGCCAGGTCCACGGTCAGAGAGCTTTGGAGGTCATCTGTAGGCGGTCACAGAAACGGCGTTGAGAGAGACAGGAACTCCTTGGGTGGACAACGGGCAGGGTGGGAGAAAGGCGTCTGGGGCTGGGGGATCCCAGAGGTCAGGGTGTCCTGGGTTGGAGGGGAGGGACTCACGGCTCCCAAGCAGGTTCTTGGAACGTTTGTCAATGTAAAGGCAGATGCTGGACTGTCCCAGGATCTGGTCAGAGACCATCTGCTCGCGACACTCAAATGCAGACCTGGGGATCTCCGCAGGTTTGAACTGAATGCTCACCTGCACCCAGAGCACAGGTCTCGTCCTGTGGGCAGAGCACCGAGCTGAGGACAGGCCCTTGGCTCCTGGGAGCACCATGTGGGGTGGGGTGGGGGTGGGCACCCCCATCTGGACCTAGGACCACCCGGGGAGCGTCCGAGAAAGGCTGCTCTCACCTGAGCAGGAGCGCCTGGCCCCGGGCCCCCACAGCTAGGTCCACCAGTCCATCCTGGGTGAGGTCTTGACCCCCGCTGAGTGCCTGCCCAAAATACTGCAGCCTGGGGGAGAGCTGGGAGCCGGCGATCCGCTGGCCAGAAGAGAAAAGGGTAAATCAAGCTGGAAGGTGGGGGAAGAAGTTGGAAATAAGTAACAAGGGGAATATGGAGGTAGGACCGTGGGAAAGGGAGAGAAGGGGTGAGTTGTGAACAGATGTCACCAAGAAGAACCTGAAAAGAGGAGGTAGGAGTTGGGAGATGATTGCTAAGAAACAGATGTAGGAGTGGAGATCGGAAGGGTGTCCTGGTGACCCAAGTGTCATTCATTCAATCAGTCTCTAGTTCCAATTCTGACTCCTCCACCTATGAGCCATGAGGCTGTGGGCAAGGACTCAATCTTTATGTGCCTCTGTTTCCTCATCTTTCACATAATGATACTATTAGCTCAGAGTTTAGCCGTGCGCAGGAGAGGAATTCCTACAGTTCTTAGAACAGCACCCAGAATACGGCCAGCAGTCAATAATGTATCACAATGAGTATTAAGGCTGAAAGGGACCTTGGAGCTCATCCAGCCTCACCTCCCTGGTTGCAAAGATGCAGGAGAGAGGTTGGGGACCGTGCCAACTCCATGTAGCCTTTAAGAGGCCGACTCCAGACCTAACACCAGACACTCCGACCCCAGGCCCAAGTCCCCTTTTTGTTTCTTGCTGTCACTCTGTCTCTTCAAAGGACAGAAAAAGCTGGGGTGGAGTAGGGAGTGGTCGCAGCCACACGCAGATCCACCCTCCCGGGCACTGCCTCCCCTGTAGAACCTATCACCTTCATTCCCAGTGCTCATGTTATGCCCGCTCCCTGGAAGAATCTGCCCTTTAAATCTCTGTACACTAATGGAACTGGCAGGCATTAAAAGTAATAATAATGGGTGGACGCGGTGGCTCACGCCTGTAATCCCAACACTGGGAGGCCGAGGCGGGTGGATCACCTGAGGTCAGGAGTTCCAGACCAGCCTGGCCAGCATGATGATACCCCGTTTCTACTAAATATACAAAAATTAGCCAGACATGATGGCACACACCTGCAATCCAAGCTTCTCAGGAGGCTGAGGCAGGAGAATCACTTGAACCCGGGAGGAGGAGGTTGCAGTGAGTGGAGATGGTGCCACTGCACTCCAGCCTTGGTGACAGAGCAAGACTCTGTCTCGAAAAAAAAAAAAAAAAGTAATAATAATGAGCCCGGCACACTGGCTTGTGCCTGTGGTCCCAGCTACTCAGGAGGCTTTGGCAGGAGGATCTCTTGAGCCCAGGAGTTCGAGGCTGCAGTCAGCTGTGATTGCGCCACTGCACTCCAGCCTGAGGGACACGATGAGACTCTGTCTCTAAAAAATAAAAACTTAAAAAAGAAAAAGAAAAGAAAAAAGAATAATAACAAAATAAAAAGAGAAATTTACCAGTTACTGAGGGAGTCTATAAAGGGTAGGTGTACCCCCTCTAAATCTAAAATAAAAGTTCAAAAATAAAAATAAAAAATTAGATTGGTAAAAAATGCTAACGATCATTTAAGCCTTTAGCAAGGCATAATCTTTTTGCCTATGGAGGGTCTTGCTGATGGTGACACGGTGACACGGTTGACTGATCACAGTGGCAACTCCTGGAGGTTGGGGAGGTTATGGCAATTTCCTAAAATAAGAAAGTGAGGAAGTTTGCTGCCCGGATGGACTCTTCCTTTCATGAAATTTCTCTGGAGCATGGGTTGCTGGTTGATAACATTTTACCCACAGTAGAGCTTCTTTGAAAGTTGGAGTCAATCCTCTCAAATTCTGTGCTCATTTATCGACTACGTTTATATAATATTCTTTTTTTTTTTTTTTTTTTTGAGACACACTTTCACTCTGTTGCTGGAGTGCAGTGGCGTGATCTCGGCTCACTGCAACCTTCGCCTCCCAGGTTCAAGTGATTCTCCTGCCTCAGCCTCCTGAGTAGCTGGGATTACAGACAACCGCCACCACACCCAGCTAATTTTTTTAGTAGAGATGAGGTTTCCCTATGTTGGCCAGGCTGGTCTCAAATTCCCCACCTCAGGTGATCTGCCCACCTCTGCTTCCCAAAGTGCTCGGATTACAGAGGTGAGCCACTGTGCCCGGCCTGTTTATGTAATATTCTTAATCTTGTGTTGTCATTTCAACAATTTTCATAGCATCTTCACCAGGAATAGATTCCATGTGAAAAAAAAAAAAAAAAAAAAAACACTTTATTTCCTCATCCGTAAGAAGCAGGTCCTCATCTGTGCAAGTTTCATCATGAAACTGCAGCAATTTAGGCTCCATCTTCTAAGTCTGGTTCTCTATTTCCACCACATCCGCAGTCACTTCCTCCCCTGAAGTCTAGAACCACTCAAAGTCATCCACGAGAATCGGAATCAGCTTCTCCCAAACTCTTGTTAATGTTGATATTTTGACCCCCTCTCGTGAATCATGAATGTTCTTAATGGCATCTAAAGTGGTGAATTTTTTCCAGAAGGTTTTCAATTGACTTTGCCCAGATCCGTCAGAAGAATCACTATGTATGGCAGCTATAGCCTTATGAAATGTATTTCTGAAATAATGAGACTTGAAAGTCAAAATTACTCCTTGGTCCATGGACTGCAGAATGGATGTTGGGTTTGCAGGCATGGAAACAACACTAATCTCCATGAACATCTCCATCAGAGCTCTTGGGTGACCAGGTGTATTGTCAATAAGTAGCAAACTTTGGAAAGAAATCTATTTTTCTGAGCAGCAGGTCTCCAGAATGGGTTTAAAACACTTACTCAACCATGCTGTAAACAGATGTGCTGTCTCCCTGGCTTTGCTCCATTTCTAGAGCACAGAAGGGTGGATTTAGCATCATTCTTTGGGGCCCTGGAATTTTCCAAATGGTAAATGAGCACTGACTACAACTTGAAGTCCTACCAGCGGCATTAACCTCTAACAAGAGTCAGCCTGTCCTTTGAAGCTTTGAAGCCAGACATTGACTTCTCTGAAAGTTCTAGATGGCATCTTCTTCCATCGAAGGTCGTCTCATCTACATTGAAAACCTGTTGTTGAGTGTAGCCACCTTCATCAGAGATCTTCTGGAGAACTTGTTGCACCTTCTCCATCTGTACTTGCTGCTTCACCTCGTACTTTTATGTTATGGAGATTGCTTCTTTCCTTAAACCTCATGAACCCTGCTGACTTCCACCTCTGCTGACTTCCAGCTTTTCTTCTGTAGCTTCCTCACCTCTCTCAGCCTTCATAGAACTGAAGAGCATTTGCACCTTGCTCCGGATTTGGCTTTGGCTTAAGGGAATATTGTGGCTGGTTTGATCTTCTATCCAGAGCACTCAAAACTTCCTTCGTAATAGCAATTAGGCTGTTTCACTTTCTTATCATTCCTATGTTCACTGGAGTAGCACTCTTAATTTCCTTCAATAACTTTTATTTTGCATTCAGAATTTGGCTGTTTGGTGCAAAAGGCCTTCACTCCGTCTTGGCTTTTGACATGGCTTCTTCACCAAGCTTAATCATTTCTAGGTTTTGATCTAACATGTAAAATAGGTGGCCAGACATGGTGGCTCACGTCTGTGATCCCAGTGCTTTGGGAGGGCAAGGCAGGCAGATCACTTAAACTCAGGAGTTTGAGACTAGCCAGGCCAACATGGCGAAACCCCATCTCTACTAAAAATACAAAAATTAGCCAGGCAGGGTGGCACGCACCTGTAATGCCAGCTACTCAAGAGGCTGAGGCAGGAGAATCACTTGAACCCCAGAGGGGGAAGTTTCAGTGAGCCGAGATCACACCAGTGTACTCCAGCCTGGGTGACAGAGCGAGACCCTGCCTCAGTAAATAAATAGTGAGAGACATGTGACTCTTCCTTTCACTTGAACACTTAAAGACCATTGTCGAGTTATTATTTGGCTTAATTTCAATATTGTTGCACTGCAGGGAATGGGAATAGGGAGGCCAGAGGAGAGGGAGAGAGAGACAGGGGAGCTATCGGTGGTGGAGCAGTCAGAACACACACATTCATGAAGTTTGCCTTCGTATATGGACATGGTTCATGGTGCCCCAAAACAAGGACAATAGTAACATCGAAGATCACTGATCACAGCTCACCATCACGGACATGATAATTTCAAAAAGTTTGAGACATCGTGAGAATTACCAGACGTAACAGAGACACAAAGTGAGTGCGTGCAGCTGGGAAAACAGCACTGATAGACTTGCTCAGCGCAGGGTCGCTGCACACCTTCAACGTGTAAAGAATGCAGTATCTGCAAAGCGCATAAAACAAGGTATGCCTGTGTGTGATGGGTCATGGGAGTTGGTATGAACTGTTCGTGGTTTCATGACAACATGTGGGCCCTTGTGATTCTCAACCGTCTTTCACCCTCTTCTTTAGATTCCCCTTCGGTCGTTAAACTATGTCTTTTTTGTTTATTTGTTTTGAGATGGAGTCTCACTCTGGCACCCAGCCTGGAGTGCAGTGGCGTAATCTCAGCTTACTGCAAACTCCGACTCCTGGGTTCGAGCCATTTTCTTGCCTCAGCCTCCCGAGTAGCTGGGATTACAGGCATGCGCCACCACGCACAGCTAATTTTTGTATTTTTGGTAGGGACGGGGTTTCCCCACATTGGCCAGGCTGGTCTGGAACTCCTGACCTCAAGTGATCTGCCTGCCTCGACCTCCCAAAGTGCTGGGATTACAGGTGGGAGCCACTGCGCCTGGCCAGTTGTTAAACTATCTTAATGATAATTAAAACAGATTATAACAACATGACACCTATTGTGTGCCAGGCACTGTGATAAGCACTTCATGCATACTAACTCATTTAATCCTCACAGCAGCAGCCCAGTAAGGTTAGTTCTATTAGTATCACCATTTTACCAACGAGAAAACTGAGCACAAAGACAGTGTGTGAGCTCCTGTCAAAGATCACACAGCTGGTGTGTGACAGAACTGCAGGGACCTTCCCTGCCACTTTTTTCTTTTTGGTAACAACTTTTTTGAGCTATAGACCATATAGCACAAAACTCACCCCTTTAAAGTACATGACTTAGTGGTTTTTGGTATGTTTACAGAGTTGTGAAACCACTACCACAATCAATTTTAGAACATTTCCACTACCCCAAAAAGAGACTCCATACCCATTCGCAGTCACCCTCATGCCCCTGACTTCCCCCCACACCCAGCCCTGTGAAACTGCTCATCTACTTTCTGTTTCTACAGATTTGCCTGTTCTGGACATTTGGCCTGAATACATGTGGCCTTCTGTGTCTGGCTTCCCTCACTTAGCATGTTTTATAGGTGGAATTGCCAGATCACATGGCAACTCTACGTTTAACTTTTTGTTTGTTTGTTTGAGACGGAGTTTTGTTCTTGTTGCCCAGGCTGGAGTGCAGTGCCGCAATCTCGGCTCACCACAACCTCCACCTCCCAGCTTCAATCAAGTCTCCTGTCTCAGCCTCCCGAGTAGCTGGGATTACAGGCACCCACCACCATGCCCAGGTAATTTTTTTTTTTTTTGTATTTTTAATAGAGATGGGGTTTCACTGTGTTGGCCAGGCTGGTCTTGAACTCCTGGCCTCAGGCGATCCACCTGCCTCGGCCTCCCAAAGTGCTGGGATTACAGGTGTGAGCCACTGTGCCCAGCCTATGTTTAATGTTTTGAGGATCTGCTAGACTGATTTCCAAAGCAGCTGCGTGGATTTACATCATCCCTAGCAGTGCCGGAGGATGTTCGGTTCTCCCAATCCTTACCAACACCTGTCATTATCCGTCTTTGTTTCTAGTCATTCTAGTAGGTGAGAAGTGGCATTTCATTATAGTTTTGATTTCTGATGACCAATGATGTTGAGAATCATTTTATGCACTCATTGGCCCCTTGTACCTCTTCTTTGGAGAAATATCTATTCCTATTCAAATCTTTTTTTTTTTTTTTTGACACAGGGTTTTGCTCTTTCACCTGGGCTAAAGTGAAGTGACACAATCATAGCTCACTGCAGCCTCAACCTCCTGGGCTCAAGTGATCATCCCACCTCAGCCTCCCGAGTAATTGGGACTACAGTTACTACAGCACCACGATGCCTGCCTAATTTTTAAAATATTTTCTAGAGATGAGATCTCCCTATGTTGCCCAGGCTGGCCTGAAACTCCTGGCCTCAAGTGATCCTCCTGCCTCAGCCTCCCAAAGTGTTGGAATTACAGATGTGAGCCACCTGGAGCGGCCCCTTTGCCTATTTTTTAACAGGGCTTTCTTGACTTTTGCCAAGGAAAGCAGCCCTTGTTCTCAGGGAACCCTGCTCCCTTGGGTGGAGGGCGGCTGCAGGGATGGGTATATGGTGGGACCTTGATGGCAGGAAGGGAATAAAATCATGTAGCATCCAGGGAGGCGAGGAGCGAGTGGAAGGGTAGGTTGAAATGACTGGACCTAAGTGGTGAGCAGCAAGGAGCCCGGAGACTGCACGCCGGGTTAGAGGTCAAGAGGCCGGAGCACCCTTCACCATCCCGGACCCACTCTGAACCTCTGGCAAACCAAGGCTCTTGTCTTCCCAGTGTCCCACATTCCATCTGTAAAATGGGTTTTCTGTGCCTCACCTGTGTGCCTTGTAAAACTGGCAAGGGGCTGGGCGTGGTGGCTCACGTCTATAATCCCAGCACTTTGGGAGGCTGAGACAGGTGGATCACCTGAGGTCAGGAGTTCAAGACCAGCCTAGCCAACATGACAAAAGCCTATCTCTACTAAAATACAAAAAATTCACCGGACATGGTGGTGCATGCCTATAATTCCAGCTACTCCGGAGGCTGAGGCAGAGAATCACTTGAACCTGGGAGGCGGAGGTTGCAGTGAGCTGAGACTGTACTACTGCTACAAGGTGCTCAGAGCTGGGCAAGGGAGGTAGGAAAAGGTAAAAAGGGACAGTTTTCCTGTATGACAGAGCGGGAGAGGCAAGGAGGAGGCTGCTCTAATGACAGAAGCGGGACACGGCCTCACCTGGCTGTGGGAGGGGCCGATGCTAGGTCCCAAGGCTCCATGAAACAGGTAGACAGCACCCTGGTTCTCTTCCTCTCCTGGGGCCCCGATGACCACATCCGTCAGCTTGTCCCCATTCACATCCCCCAGCACTGTCAGAGCCGCCCCAAAGCGACCCCAGGGGTGGCCCTGCTCCCCGTGGAGAACAGCATCACACCACCACTTTCTCCACTGCAAAATGAAAGCAGTGCCAGGCCCAACCCAGGCAACCCCTCCACCCACACCGGACCCCACCCAGCCCAGGTCCCATCGGCCACTCACCCCCCTGGGCAAGGGACACACGGACACCTGGCCCCCTCGGGTCTGCTCGTAGTAATGGGGGGCCCCGATGAGGATCAGGTCAGTGCTGCCATCGCCGTCCACATCCACAGAGCAGAGGGAGGCCCCGAAGTAGGAACCAATCTGGAGGGCAGAGCCTGGGTCATGCTGCCTGTCCCCGCCAGAGGCAGCCCTGTGGGCAGGTCCCACCTCTCCTCAGGTACCAGGACCTCCCCCAAGCCCCCCAAAGCCCCTCCATCCTCTCCCCGGCCCCGGCCACTGCCCCCACCCTCATCTTCCCCTCTGGCTCCTGTCACGCCCAACCTGCGTCCCCGTGACTTCGGCCTTCAGCCTCCATTGCCCGGACACCTGGGTGAAGATGGCAGCCTTCCCGGTGTGCTGGTAGCGGGGGGCCCCCAGGACCAGGTTCTGCACCCCTTTCCAGAGAGCCAGCTCGGTGGAGTAACCTGAGGGGCCCAGGTCTCAGCACAAAGGCCCCCATTCCCCCCACCCAGAACCCTGGACCCCCACCTCAGGCAGCACAGCCCCCTTCTCCCCTCCCCAGAACCCTGGACCCCACCCCAGGCAGCGCAGCCCCCATCTCCCCTCCTCAGAACCCTGGACCCCACCCCAGGCAGCGCATCCCCCATCTCCCCTCCTCAGAACCCTGGACCCCACCCCAAGCAGCGCAGCCCCCATCTCCCCTCCTCAGAACCCTGGACCCCACCCCAGGCAGCGCAGCCCCCATCTCCCCTCCTCAGAACCCTGGACCCCACCCCAGGCAGCGCAGCCCCCATCTCCCCTCCTCAGAACCCTGGACCCCACCCCAGGCAGCTCATCTCCCACCTGTCCCCAACCCCTGGTTGTTTCTCACCCAGGTAAGAATCCCTCATGTCCACATTCTCCTGAGACATGTTGATGAAGGTGGGGTTCATATTTGGGGGGTACTGGAAGGCACCTCCAGACCAGGTGAAGCTCCCCACAGCCCCCAGAATGGGGCCATCCTGGGAGGAAAGAATTCCAGGGCTGGGCAGAGGCCGGAGCAGGAAGACAGCGTGTACAAGAGACACGCCTGCCGCCCGCGCCCCTTACCCACCTGACACCCACCCTGGCCTTCCCTGCTCCTGCCTCCCCTCACCGCACATCATCGGCCTAAGGGGCTCCACTCACAGGCGTGAACACAGCGCTGAAGCCCTCCTGCGCCATCTCCAATTCGAAGGAGCTGCTGCTTGTGGTCTCCGTACCTGGGGGAAGGTGTGACACTCGAGTGCCAGGGAGGGAGACAGGCTTTGCCAGGTCCAAGAACACTTCAGCTTTAGGAGAAGCTAAGACTGGAGGCCCAGGGAGGGCTGATGCCTATGACAGGGAACAGGCTCTGCCCTCCAGATCAGCTCCAACTTCAGGGCCCCCCCTCTGCTCCATGGATGTGAACAGCGATGGCAGCACAGATCTGGTCCTCATCAGGGCCCCCCACGGGTCTACGAGCAGACCCGAGGGGGCCAGGAGTCCGCGTGCCCCTTGCCCAGGGGAGTGAGTGGCTGGTGGGACATGGGTTGGGTAGGTCCCAGTGTGGGTGGAAGGGTCTCCTGGGCTGGGCCTGCAGTGGAGCCGGTGGTGGTGTGAGATCATTTTCTGTCGGGGGCAGGGCCATCCCTGGGGCCACTTTGGGGCGGCTCTGACAGTGCTCGGGGACATCAGTGGGGACAAGCTGACAGACGTGGCTATCGGGGTCCCGGGAAAGCAGGAGAACTGGGCTGCTGTCTACCTGTTTCGCGGAGCCTTGAGTTCTAAGTGGAAAGGTGTTACGACTGAGGAGTCCCCAAGCTAAGAGCTCCCTTCAGACTCACCTTCAATGGCAAAGATCTTCTCCTTCAGCTGGTTTTGAATATCTTTCAGAGCATCAAAGTCCTCCACTTTAAATATGTGTTCCTGGGAGGGCTTCGATGCAATGTCATTTAATTCTTTCCAAGAGTTTCTGTTTTGAAAAGCTGATCCAACCTGTCTCCAAAAAAGATCAACTCAGTAAAAATAATAAATTGAATGTTCCTGTGTGCACTGGGTGCAACATCCTCCAATAACCCCACAAGATCAACATGATCACACCCGTGGACACAGGAGAAACATGAGGCCCGGACAGCATCAGGGAGTTTAGGAGAAAGGATCATGGTCTCCAGTCTGGGGCAGAGTTTTCATCCTGAAGGCAGTAAGAGCCGAGAGAGCTGATGTTTCTATCCTTGAAAGGCATGTTGTTGGCAGTAGTTCATGCCTGTAATCCCTGAGCTTTGGGAAGCCAAGGTGGTAGAATTGCTTGAGGCCAGGAATTTGAGACCAGCCTGGGCAACATAGCAAGACCCCATCTCAACCAAAAAAATAAAAAAATAGCCAGGTTTGATGGCACACGCCAGTGGTCCCAGCTACTGGGGAGGCTGGGGTGGAAGGATCACTGGAGCCCAGGAGTTTGAGGCTGCAGTGAGCTAGGATTGCACCACTGCCTGAGGGATAGAGCAAGACCCTGTCTCAAAGAGAAAAGAAAATAAATAGAAAGGGAAGTTGCCCTGAGAGGAAGCCGTTGGGAGAAGGGGGAAGCCGTCCCATGCCCTACCCCAATTGCATAGCGGATGATGCCTGCTGCATCAGCCATGGGGATGACATCCTTATAATCCAGGCTGTCGCCTTCTTTCCTCCCATCAGTGATGACAATGAGAATTTTGGTGGCATCCCCACGGGCCCCATGTGAGGCCTGGAACAATTCGCGCCTATCAGGAAAGAAGAGACCTTAGAGGCCTGTGAACAAAACCACACTAGCCCCTGGTGCCCTTGTGAAAATGAGAAGATGCCTTTTCCTTTGGGAGGTCCTAGTCCCACCCAGAGGCCCAAGCTTGGCAAGGGTATCACGGGCTGGATTTCAGTCCCTGCCTGTCCCCTTCTCGTGGAGACAGATGAGGCCCAAGGGAAGACCTGGGTGCTTTGGGACTGTGCCTGGAAGAAGTCAGGACTCACACGACTTTTTGGATGGCAGTGGCCGTGTGTGTGAACCCTGTCAGCTGGTGAACAGAAGCCAACAGGTCGAGGGGGTTTGAGGTGCGCCTGAATTCCTCGAAAGTGAAGTGTATGTCGAATTTACTGGAGAACTGCATCAGGGAAAACTGGAGGAAGCACACAGGGCCGGGGCTGAGGCCATTTCACCAGGATCCAAGCACCTGCCCCCCAGCAGCCTCCCTGCCCCAAAGGCACACCTGGGTGCTGGGTCTCTGGAACTGGTTTATCACAGCTCTCACGAAGTTCATCATCATGGCAAAGTTGCCAGAGGAGATGCTGCCCGAGCCATCAATCAGGAACACAATGTCCAGCTCCTGTCTTGGGCACTCTGGGGAAGGAGGTGGCACCGATCCTCCAAGAGACACTCCCAAAGCCCAGGACTGTGGCCTTTTGGCCACAAGAGCTCACTCTCCCAAAACTCTTCCTCCCCTAAGCCTCTAGTCTGGCGATGGGAGTCAGACTCCATACCCTGGGTCCTTTCCTCATCGGGGGCAGGACTTCCCTAACCCCCTGCCTGGAACAAGGCCCTTCATTCTCTTAAAGTTGCATAAAGAGGCTGTGATATGCCGGGCGCAGTGGCTGACACCTGTAATCCCAGTACTTTGGGAGGCCGAGGTGGGCGGATCATGAGGTCAGGAGATCGAGACCATCCTGGCCAACATGGTGAAACCCCATCTCTCCTAAAATACAAAAATTAGCTGGGTGTGGTGGCATGCACCTGTGGTCCCAACTACATGGGTGGCTGAGGCAGAATTGCTTGAACCCGGGAGGTGGAGGCTGCAGTGAGCCAAGATCGTGCCACAGCACTACAGCCTGGCAACAGAGTGAGGTTCCACCTCAAAAAAAAAAAAAAAAAAAAAAAAGTCTGTGATGAAGCTGCTCACCCCTGCGCAGCCAGCCCTATCGATAAAAAAAAGTGAAGGTCAGACCGGGTGCAGTGGCTTACACCTGTAATCCAAGCACTTTGGGAGGCCTAGGCAGGAGAATTGCTTGAGCCCAGGATTTCAAGATCAGCCTGGACAACATAGCGAGATCTCACATCTACTAAACATTGTTAAAAATCAGCTGGGCTTGGTGGCTCTTCTCTGTGGTTCCAGCTACTCTGAAGGCTGAGGTGGGAGGATCACTTGAGCCCAGGAGTTGGAGGCTGCAGTGAGCTGTGATTGTACCGCTACACTCCAGCCTCAGTGACAGAGTAAGACTCTCAAAAAAAAAAAGAAGAAAAAAAAAAACAAAACAGGAAGATTTCTCCAATTCAGATGGTAGGAAGCAGAGGGCTTCCCCCTCCACCCTGGATATCTGTGCCCCTCCCTAGACCCATTCCTCCTTCCTCCCTCAATGTCACTCCATCCAGCAATGATACAAACTGGCACCAGTTCCTGGCCAGTGTTTGTCCTCACTGTTCAGTGCTGAATGGTAGTTTTGTTAATTTTTTTTTTTTTTAATTGAGACGGAATCTCACTGTCACCCAGGCTGGAGTGCAGTGGTGCGATCATAGCTCCCTACAGCCTCCAACTCCTGAGCTCAAGCGATTCTCCTTCCTCAACCTCCCCAGTAGTTGGCACTATATGTATGTAACACCATGCCCAGCTACTTTGTATTTTATATTTCTTTTTTGTAGAGATGAAGTCTCACTATGTTGCCCAGGCTGGTCTCAAACTCCAGGCCTCAAACGACCCTCCTGCCTTGATTGTTAATATTTGAAACAAATCATCACAGGCAACAGCCACACACTGGACCTGTTCTGTTCTCAGCTTAAATACAGGCCCCCACTCCCCTCCTGTGTGAAGGCAGCGTCTGTCCTGAGAAGAGGACGCTCTTACAGCACCTGGAGAGGAGACCCCCTTCCATGTGACCTCTCAGCATCCCCTCTGCCCCAGAGGCCTCCACCAGAGAGACAGGTGTCCTGGGCATTCTGATGAGTGCCCAGGCCCCTGTGGATGGAGTCTGGACCCACGGAGGTGCTGGAAGGTGCACCCTATTTGCAACCAGATGTCAGTCTCACCAAGGGCTTGAGAGCAAATGTGAAACCAAGGGGTGGCCTCAGCCTGCCAGGTCTGAAAAGCCCACTGTTCCGCTTCCTTGTCTTTCTTCCCCATCAGCACCAGGGAAGCCAGGCCCTGTGTCTCAACCTGCATGTGCACACGCACACACACACACACGTGCGCACACATGCATGTACATGTGTGCATGCACACATGTATACACATGCATATGTATACACACATGCGCGCACACACACACACGTTGCTCACACTGCACTTTCACTGACCTTTCCTAAACTACTGCACAAACCAATTGGTCATATCCCAGGACCCGCTGGATGAAAATAGATCCTCTTCTCTAAAAATAACAGCAGCTGGCCTTCATGGGGCCGTCGCCTAGTGCTAGCTGCTGTGCTAGCCCCTGGCCATGAATCATCCTATGTTACTTCAGTGCTGGGTGTGTTATTCTCCCCACCCAACAGATGAAGAAACAGATGCTTGGAGAGGTTAAGGTCACAGGAAAGGTCCGGCGGCGTGCCAGGAACAGGCAGGGTGTGCGGGCAGCAGCGTCGGGAACCACTGCAACACGTGGTAACTCTTTTTCCAGATCCCTTCTTTCTGATCCAGTCTGGCAAGACTGTCTCTAGCCCACCGCACCCCCAATTGGATGTGCGTGAGCTCCTCAAAGACTTGGTGGTCCCGACACTCACCCTGCCCGGACGCCGGGAGCCTCCGGGTGAGCTGGGTGGGGGCCAGGAGGAAGCAGAGTCCGGTCAGGTACATGTTCCTCCCACACCCGTGGTGCACGGTGGGGCCGCAGGCCTGGGACACAGCAGGCTGCTGGGGGGCTGCTCCTGCTCCCTCCCACCCTCGCATTCCGGCACCTCCACCCTACAAGAGACTCCCAGCCCCTGTGGCCCTGGCTCCTCCCTCCCTCAGAGGCCTCCTGTGCCCCAGGGCCACTCACCAGCAGCTGGGGGGGGCTGGTGGTAGCCGCCAGGGACAGGCCCAGGGACATGTTCACGGCCTCCGGGGGGACTGCGGGGACAGATATGTGCATGGTCACTTTCGGGGGTACAGAGAAGGCTGTGGAAGAGCTGGGCAGGGGTCACCTCCACCTGGGAGACAAGGTCTGATGGTGAAGGGAGCTGTCGGGTTTTGACAGAGCTGCAGGGGTGTGATGAGCAGGGAGGCCTTAAGAGGCCAGGAAGCATGTCTGAGGGTGAGGGTCTCAGACACAGCAAAAGTTGGAAGTGAAACTCCCGTGAGCCCCACGGGCCCCTGGAGCTGGGGAACCTGGTAGCCCTGCCCTGGGTCCCAGGAGGGGCGGCGACTCACCCTGCAGGCCAATGGGCTCACAGGCACCGGTGCTGTAGCTGCACTGGTAGAGGCCGCCCGTTTGGTTGGCAGCTGTTCTCTCTTGCGGGGCTCCAACCACCACCCTGCGAGGAGCCAAAGGACACTTCAGGTGAGAGTATGGTGCCGCTCCAGCGAGTTTGCGTTCCCTCTCTAAACCTCAGCTTCCTCATCTGCAAGATGGATTTTCATCATTTAAATTCCATGTGGAAGGGATTTCTGTCTGTTGGATTCTCTGGCGTATGGAGACAATAAATATTTGTTGAGTCTGGGTGTGGTGGCTCACACCTGGAATCCCAGCACTTTGGGAGGCTGGGGTGGGAGGATCGCTTGAGCCCAGGAGTTTGAGACCAACGCAGGCAACATAGTGAGACCCTGCCTCTCTATATTTTTAAATGTATAGAAAAAAAAGAAAGAAAAAACAAGTAAGTGTTTGTTGCACGACTGATTCCTACTCACAGGTTGTCGTGTGGACTCAGTCAGCGTCCACCTATGATGAGCCTGGCACTGCACTTACTGCTCTGTAAATGTTAGCTGTGAGGCTGTGCCTGCTTTCAGGGCAAATCTTCATTAGCCAGGGCAGTCGCTACACCAGACAGAGAGGAGAGTTTGCAAATAACAGGGCAGGGCCAGGGGCACGCGGCCCTGAGCAGGGAGAGGATGGATGGAGCCGAAGGCCAGCGCCACCTGGGCCTCACCAGGAGTTGGCATACTGGACCACGCTGTCTCCAAACCCAGCGCTGTCCACACGGAAGGCTGTCAGCTCCTCTGTGTCCAAGTTGAAACCCAGAGACGTTGCTAAGGCTGGGAAAGAGGTGGGAAGAGAGCTTTGGAGAAGGGTCTTCCTCCTGCCTGGCCACCCTCTACCCCTTGCCCCAGCACCCCAATCTCCCCTCTGAGCCTGATGCCCGGGGTGCCTGGGTCTCCTTCCCAGGGTCCAGGGAGGCCGCTTGCCCACCATCCGCTATCGAGTTTCAGTCCTCCGTTTCTGCAGAGCAGTACCCAGGCTCTAAAAAGGATCTTTCCCCAACGTGCCCCTCAAGTGCTATGAGAGAGACTCCAGGAAAACCTGGGTACCAGAGCATTCTGTCCACAGAGCACAAGTTTGGCACGTTCTATCTATTTTGAAAATCTCTGGAGTGTCGAGACAACTGGTGTCTCTTCCAGCATCTCTGGAACTCCCCCAAAATTGGTTCATCAATATCCTCTCCTCCACAAACTCCAAATCTCAAACCCTATGTGCCAGCCTCCCCCTCATGCTTGACTCAGTCTCTCTTCCTACCCAGATCCTAAGGCCCCAGCCTGAGCCCCCAGTTCAGGGCCCTGGCCCCTTTGGGCCTGGGTCCCCAACCCTACTTCACTGGGGCCCAGGCTCACCTGTGAACAGGAGGAGCGCTGCCCTGGTCCTGGTCATGACTAGAAGGTCAGACGAGGAGCTCTGAGCTCTTGGGCCGCTGCAGGAAGAGCTGGACCAGGGTACTGAGGAAGCAAGTGGGCAGAGAGGTGGCCAGGGGCAGGAAGAACGTTGTCAGCATGAGTCAGAGGGGGCGGGCAGAGAACGCAGCTGATCCGAGGATGGGCCGGCCGCCCACACGCCCCCCGCCCCACCGCAGTCTCTCATCAGATGACTTGGCTTGATGCCCTTTGCTTGGGTGGATGCAAATCCCTGCTCTGCCCCTCCCAGGCTCCCCCTTGACTGCCAGAAGGCACCCCTTGACCTTGACATTTCAGCCAGACTGGAGGGGGTTGGGGCAGATGCCAACCCCTCAGGACCCTAAAGGAAACCCTGGTGGGAGCCCTTCACTCTGGCCTGGAAAGTCTGGGCCAAGGAGTGGGGCATCCGAGTCCCTAAGAGGAGTACAGAGCGAGTATTTGTTCATTCATTCATTCTCTCATTTATTCATCATTTATTCAAGATGCCTAATTTGAGCCTGGAGACGCAAGCCCTCTGCTAGGTGGGGAAGAAAATACAAACCACAAAGCCCCAGCCCTGGAGTCAGTGGAGAGGCAAATGTATAAACAGCAAGTTCCCCCCGCTGTGAGGGGGAAGTGCAGAGCCCACAGGGTGCCTCACCCAGGCTGAGAAGGTGTGGCTTTCTGAGAAGGCTTCCTGGAAGAGGTGGCACTTGAGCTGAGCACTGAAAGCAAAAGAAGTCGGGAGATGATAGGTCAGCCAGACATGGATGAGGCAGGGGACAGGAGGGTCTGTGTGTGAAATCAGCAATGGGAACCAGTCAGGTGGGAAGTGGTAAGAGACAAGGTCAGGGTCACTGGGAGGAAAGGAAGGAGAAGCAGGCCCCAGGCCCTGGAAGCCCCCCTAATGTACATCAATTTTTTTTTTTTTTTAATTTCAGAAACAGGGTCTTGCTCTGCCACCCAGGCTGGAATGCAGTGGTGTGATCATAGTTCACTGCTGCTTCCAACTCCTGGGCCCAAGGGATCCTCCTGCCTCAGCCTCCCGAGTAGCCAGGACTATAGGATTGCACCATTGCACCTGAATATATATGTGTGTGCGTGTATACATACGTGTGTGTGTGTATATATATGTGTGTGTGTGAGTGTGTATATATATATTTTTTTTAGTAGAGACAGAGTTTCCCCATGTTGGCCAGGCTGGTCTCAAACTCCTGGTCTCAATCAAGCCTCCTGCCTCAGCCTCCCAAAGTGTCGGGATCACAGGTGTGAGCCACTGCACCCGGTGAAGATACATTGCTTTTGTCCTGAGGGTAGAGGGGAGCACTGAAGGGAATTCATGAGGACTGAGATCTTCACATTTTCATTTTAGAAAGTGGGTTTTATGGGCATGGTTTGTTTGGGAAGCAGTTGGAGACTGATTTGTCAGGAGAGAGATGTTGGGGGTCTGTGGGCTGGGTAGGCTGGTGACTGTGGGGATGGGCTGGAGGCTGATCGATCACTGCAGGGAGGACAGAGGTGATGGAGGAGGAAGCGTGGGGGTTAGGCCAATCTCAGTTTTGAGGAAAACAGAGTGTAGTGTTTAAGAGCTTGGACTATTTCAACCTCTCTGTGCCTCAGTTTCCTCATCTGCAAAATGGGAGTGATCATGAAAGTCCACACCCCTTGTTGTTGCTGAGAGAGTTGAGTCGTGTGGAGGGCTCGGGAGAGCGGGTAGGAGCCTGGGCGGGCAGCTGTGATCATTGCCGTGCTGTGACAGCCGTCCTGGTGGGAAGAGGGCATCTGTGGAGCCTCCGAGAGAGAGGTCAGAGGTAGTTGGGTGTGTGGGTCTGGACCTCAGGAACAGCCTTGGATTCTGGGCGCATTAGCAGAAGTGCTGGGCGAGGTCCTCGTGAGAGTGTGATGAGGGAGGAGCATGCAGGCCACGGAAACAGCAGTGATGGCTTCGGAGCAGGAGATGCTGAAGACTGAGGCGGCCCCACAGAGAGGCAGGAGGAGGCTGGGAGAGAGACGGGCAGGCCGGACGGGGGACATGAACCATGGCGCAGCCTGCCAAACATCCACTGAGGCAGGAGAGGAGGAGGTCCCCGGCTCTGGTCGAAGAGGCCATCAGAGATCCCGGAGTGGGCCACGCCGGGACGGCGGGAAGGCCAGGCTGGCATGGGCAGAGGAGGGGCCGGCACAAGGAAGGCGGCAGCGCTGTCACCTGGAGTGAGAGCCTCGGACACGCTTCCAAGCAGCATGGCTGGGAGAGGGCCCTGGAGAAAGGGAAAAACAAGGAAAACTGCAGAGAGAGAAGATGGAGGGTTGAACGCCAAGAAGGAAGCAGAGACAGAAAATCCCCAAAAAGAGGAAGAAGTAGTGCAGGTTCTGGAGAGGATAAAGGAGGAACTGGCAATTGGGGCTGTGCAGGGCTGGGCTTGTGGGCAGGATGAGGGCCAGAGAGCCCTCACCTTTGAGGAGGCCATGATCCCAGCCTTCTCGACACCCCCTTTCCCTGGGTCGAGGTCCACCTCTGGAGGAGGAGGCAGGAGAGGAGGACCCCAGACACATGAAAGACTCGCTGTCCTCCCAAGCTGCCCACCGACTTCTACCATGCCCTGGGCTCAGCCAAGGTGAACTTGAATTGGAAGAAAGCCATGGTGAGATCACTCGCTTTTGGAACAGACAACTCAGGCTCAGCAAAGAGGAAGGCAGGACGTGTCCTCAACTCACCCCACCCCCTTCTTACAGGTGAGAGCCGTGCGGCTGCAGTCAGGACCTCAGGGTGTCTAAAACTCATAGCCCCACTTCAGTGAATCATGACTGTGATGTTTCCAGAGAAAGGATGGCAGCTGGGGAAATGATATCAGCGAGGAAGGAGGGGGCTGCCCGTCACCCATCTCCTCAGCCCCGTGGGGCTCTGAGTCAGCAGAGCCCAGTTCCCCATCTAGCCTCCTGGGGTGCTCAGAGCCCAGACTGATCTCATGGCAAGAGGTCAACGGCAGAGGGAGGGTCTGGGGGAGTCTGGAGAGCAGCCAGCCTGTCTTGGGCTGATCCTCACCATCCCTGCTCCATCCCTGAACCCAGGGACGCTGGTTGAAAAAGGTTCCAGCAGGGCAGCAGGTCAGGGGGGTGTGGTTCTGACACAAACAGGGGAGGAGGTAGATATGGAGAAGCCAGATCGGATGCTGCTGCCTTAATTCGGATCTGATTTGCCTAAGTGGAACTGAAAAATTTGGGGTCTATCTCCTGTGTCCTTTGTTTTCTGTGGAAAGATGAGAACAGAAACCTGGTGGGCAGAAACCCTCGGATTTCTGGTCCGTTTTTGCCCCATGTTCACCCATGAGGCCCGCGTGGAGTTACCCTAAAGTTTCTGCCCTTCCTCTACCTGCCTGCAGTCGCTCTCACTTCTCTCTTTGAAGGTCAATCCCTGCTGCACCCCCACATTTTCTTAAAATACAATTTATTTTAATTCTAAAGTGTAGAAATACACACATACAGAGGTACTCGGGAAGACGCTGTGCTCCAAAAACACCCTGAAGGCCTGGCGTTCTGGTGTGGTGACAGTTTGGAGCACCGTCTGGGAAGCTTGGGAAGCGGAAGGGAGAAGCAGGCATGGGATAACGATGGGGTAACGATATCAGGCGGCCGACACAGGAGCTGCCATGAAGACATTTACAGCACCACGCACTTTATTTATTTTCTTAGTAAAAACAATTTTTTTCTTTTCTCTTTTTTATGTATTAATTTTTTTAGTAGAGATGGGGTTTCTCCATGTTGGCCAGGCTGGTCTTGAACTCCTGGCCTCAGGCGATCCACCTGCCTCAGCCTCCCAAAGTTCTGTGATTACAGGCATGAGCCACCTCACTCAGCTTCTTTTATCAAATTTTAGATTCAGCGGGTACGTGTGCAGGTCTATTACACAGGTATATTGCGGGGTGTTGAGATTTGCACTTCTGTTGATCCTGACACCCAAATAGTGAGCAGAGTACCCGAAAAGTGGTTTTTCAACCCTTGCTCCCCTCCCTCCCTCTCCCCTTCTGGAGACCCCAGTGTCTGTTGTTCCCATCTTTATGTACATGTGTACCCAATGTTCAGCTCCCACTTATAAATGAGAATGTACAGTATTTGGTTTTCTGTTCCTGTGTTAATTCACTTAGGACTATGACCTCTAGCTGCATCCATGTTGCAGCAAAGGACATGATTTCATTCTTTTTCATGGCTGCATAGTATTCCATGGTGTGTGTAGCATGTTTTCTTTAACCAATCCACCATGGATGGGCACCCAGGTTGATTCTACGTCTTTGCTATTGCGCTTTATTTATACTAGCTAATCGAACCCTCACAGCAGTCCTGTGATGGGGACTGCTGTCACCCCTATTTAACAGATGCAAAACTGAGGCCCTGAGAAGTTGGGTCATCTGCCTCAGGTCACCCAGCTAGTGCGGGCTGAGGACAGGACTCAAGGTGCTGGAGTCTTGACTATTTTGCTAATGACTTTACTTCCTCCTCTCTGCCCTAAAGGCTGCTTGTGTCATATTTGTTCCCTCAACCACTCATCCCACACACATGGGCTGCCCACATGACCCAGGCTCTGTGCTGGCCACTGTGAGAAGCAAGACAAACAGGAAAGGGTCTCAGCCCTCACGGAGTCACACCCCAGAAGGAGATTACACCCCAGAAGTTTTACTAGACAGTAGAGTGACCCAAGGAAGGAAGTGATTAGCTCTGCTTGATGAATTGCAGAGGGAGAGGCTTGAGATGAATGAGGCAGTGCCTGATGCGCCAGGGGCTGGGCAGGGACTGCTGCCTTCCACACACTGGGGCTGTGTCCTTCTAACATTTCTTTTATTGTTTTGTTTTTCAGAAACAAAGTCTTACTCTGTCACCCAGGCTGGAGTGCAGTGGTGTGATCAGAGCTCACTGCAGCCTCAACCTCCTGGGCTCAAGTGATCCTCCCAATTCAGCTTCCTGAGTAGGTGGGACTACAGGTGTGCACCACCATGCCTAGATAATTTTTAAATGTTTTGTGAAGTTGGGGGTCTTGCTATGTTGCCCAGGCTGGTCTTGAACTCCTGGCCTTAGACAATCACCCCCACCACCTCAGCCTCCCAAAGTGTTGAGATTACAGGTGTGAGCCACCATGCCCTGCAGTTTTAACCCTTTTATTCCCAGTTCTTCACACAATGCCTGATACATGGGAGGCACACAATCCATACTTGGCTCATGAATGAAGTGAAAGAATGGCAGAGTGTTATCCAGGCAACACAAGGATCTGATAGTTCCAGTCCCAGTCACTATTGCAGCTCAATTATGTGCCTGGGAAACAGCATTTGCTGCAATTGTTCTAAGCTAAGGGTGGGGGATGGGAAGTTAATAATCAGTCTTTCTCAGTGAAGAATAAAAGGTGACACTCTCTAGATGAGAGTTCATTGAAGGGAGATACTGCATCTCACTTCTCCTTGTCTCTCCAACAATGGGCATTGGATACCGAGCAGATACAACCAGGGGTCAGTTCCTGTCTGTGGGTGTAGGATGGATGGGTGATGCGAGGGTGAATGGGTTTGTGTGTGGACAGGTGGATGGATGAAAGGATGAGGTGGAGGGTGGACGGGTAAATGGGTGGGTGGGTGGGTGAGTGAACAGGTGGATGGGGGGAAGGATGGGGTGGTGGGTGGATGGGTAGATGGGTGGGTGAACAGGTGGATGGGTGGAAGGGTAGATGGGTGGGTGTGTGGGTGGGTGAACAGGTGGATGGGTGGAAGGATGAGGTGGTGGATGGATGGGTAGATGGGTGGGTGGGTGAACAGGTGGATGGGTGGAGGGATGGGGTGGTGGGTGGATGGGTAGATGGGTAGGTGGGTGGGTGAACAAGTGGATGGATGGAAGGATGGGGTGCTAAGTGGATGGGTAGATGGGTGGGTGGATGAACAGGTAGATGGGTAGGTGAAGGAGAGACTGCACAGGTTTGAAGCGAATGGACAAAATGCTCAGCCCGCTCACCCACAGACCTGCTCAATAATTGCATGAATCAGAAGCCATCTGGAGCAAAGCAGGAGTCGCCTAAGAGGTAAACTAACTTGAATCGGTGCGAATTTAGAATAAAACAAGGATTTAACTTGAGTGACAGGCAACAGGAAACAAGTCAAGCAGAGAAAAGCAATGAGAAGTTGGGGAACGTGGCCAACGCATCCCTGGCGGACAGGGAAATGCTGGGTCACGAGCAAAGGGAAAAAGGAGGAGGGACCTCCTGCTGGCAAAACCCAGGAAGAAATGAGGGCTGTACCTGCTCAGACTCCCACGCTGGCAAGCAATTTCACCAGAATGAGAAGAATATGGATTTAATTTGTACTTAAATTCAGGGAAATAGACATACAGGAGAAAAGGGGAAGTGAAGACAAGTCACTGAGAAACCGAGGAAGAAGGGAGAGAAGAGGAAATATTATAGAAAAGAGGTGGTCACAGAAGGGGGCTTGGGTTTGCAATGTTGGTGACAACACCCATATCTTCCATTTGAAGGCTTCCATTTGAAGGTGGAGGCTCCCCTACATCCACCCATCCACCTCTTCACCCATCCACCCACCCATCTGCCCATCCACCCACCACCCCATCCTTCCATCCATCCACCTGTCCAAACACAAATCCACCCTCCCGTCACCCATCCGTCCTACACCCACAGACAGGAACTGACGCCTGGTTGTATCTCCTCAGTGTCCAATGCCCATTGTTGGAGAGATGAGGAGAAGAAAGCAGGATGGAGTGGGGAAAGAGGCTAAGTACAGGGAGCTCTCCCCTGACCCTGACTCCAGCCTGGTTCCCGGAAGCTGTGAGCATGAACGGGTCCCTCCTTGAGGCTGAAGTGTGGCCCTTGGTTCTCCCTGGGTGGGTCAGTCATTGACCACCAGCCATTCTTCCCCGCTTCCTCCAGCTTATCCTACTGCCACCCAGGAGAAGTTGCGGCTCCCCTGCAGCCAAGACCATTCCCCAGAGACTGGGGACACTTGTGAACCTTGAGCACCAACACAGCAACTGAGAAATTGGTGTTAACCCAATGTTAACCCTCCAAGCAAGAGTTTTTAAGGGCAAGGTACATTTCAGGAAAGCAGAAGTTATAGGCAAAATCATAAACCAATACCTGGAGGTTATACATTAGTTTGGCCTAAAAAGCTAGGATATCTTGAAGCAAGGCTTACAAGTCATACATGAGTTCAAAGATTCTTTGATTTGCAATTGGTTAAGGAAGCAAGGCTTTGACTAAAAACTTGGGATCAGCAGGAAGGAATGTTAAGGTCTGGCCTATGGGAGTGACTGTCTCTCCAGGGCCCTCAGGAAGAAATTTAGAGCAAAGAATAGTGATCAGAGTTCAGTCTTCAGTTCCATTATCAGTGGCCTACATACCAGCAGATGGCATTTTCCATTTGGGGGTGATATGGTTTGGATTTGTGTCCCCACTCAAATCTCATGTTGGATTGTAATCTGCAGTGTTGGAGGAGGGGCCTGGTGGGAGGTGATTGGACCATGGGGGCGGATTTCTCCCTTGCTGTTCTCATGATAGTGAGTTATCAAAAGTTCTGGTTGTTTAAAAGTGTGTAGCATCTCGCCCTGCTCTCTCTTCTTTCCTTCTCCAGCCTGTAAGACATGACTCCTTCCTCTTTGCCTTCACCATGACTGTAAGTTTCCTGAGGCCTCCCCAGCCACGCTGCCTGTAATGCATGAGGAACCAACCATTAGCCAATTGAATCTCTTTTCTTTATAAATTACCCAGTCTCAGGTAGTTCTCCGTAGCAATGCAAGAACGGACTAATACAGTGGGGGTCCAGGTTTCTGAAAAACAACTCAGGGATGTATGTTAAAACCCTTGGTTTTCTGGGGAACCACACATCTTGTGGCTCTCACTTTCTTGTTTGAAGTGACTACTATCTTCCTGCTTACCAGGCTGCTCATATACTTCTCTGGATTAGCAAGGCATCTAGAATTCTCCTTGAAGAAACTCAAGATTTTTCTTTATTTCCATGTGTTGGGGAACCCAGCAGGCCTCTAAGAGGGGTCCCCGCTCTGTCTCAGGCACGACAACATCTAGTGACCACAGAATGATTTCATCTTAATCCCTTTTTAGGGTAAAAGAAGGTAGCAAGGGAATCCCTAGGAAGGTGGGGTGAGAGAATAGAACAGGGCAGACATCCAGGGTCTCTGCGAGAACTTGAGTCAGTGTGGCCGTGCCTGGGAGGGGCTGGGCTGGAGATGCCTGTGTGAATTAAGAGAGGGAGAATTCCAAAGAGGAGGAGTAAGGCGGGGTCATCCCACTCAGCTTCTCTTTCCTGGCCCTGGCATGGTAGCACGATTGGTCTCAACAGGCAAATGCGTATGTGGCAGAACTTGGCAACCAATGCATCCTGTTCACGTTCACTCAGCCCAGCCTGCAGAGGGATCTTATCCTTTAATGGCAGTGGGGGATGGGGGGCAGATAAAGGGAAGGATTCTAGCACTTGTTCAAGTCTGCGCCAAGATGGGAATGCCCACAGAGGAAGCAGAAAGGAAGTTGCTCTATTGATCTATTTATCACAGTAGCTGGACCAGATGATTGCAGAAAGACACAAAGATCAACCAAACAAGAACAGGCAAAGCCTATTCATTCAGAGCTGGCTCTAGCAAGGGAGTCAGTCGCCATCACTTGCGTTTTGGCAGAGACTCAAAAATGGGCAGCACAGTAGGAAAGCTTTGTAGTGGAAAATGGGAAGGTTTCAGGGATGCCCCAAGTAGAAGCTGCTGGCGTGGGAGGCTGTACGTCGCTCACTGGAAGCAGGCATCCTGTGCAATTGACTGGGGGACATATTTGGCTTTGTCTGGTTGGTCCTAAGTTAGAAGCAGGGACAAAAACTAGGGAAGCTATCAGTAATTGATTAAGTCCTGGACATGGGGCTGATAGTTAGTTATTGATAGGCCTTCTGGGCTGGTTGCGGCAGGCTTTGGGGCAGATGTCTATTTTTATGTCTGGTCTGGCCACTATCCCTTTGTATATTCGGTCTCTTGGGCTCTAGAAAATGTGAAGTGTGCCAGGTGCAGTGGCTCACTCCTGTAATCCCTGCACTTTGGGAGGCAGAAGCAGGAGGATCACTTGAGCTCAGGAGCTCGAGACTGTCCTGGGCAACACAGTGAGACCCTGACTTTAAAAAAATTTAAAAATCAGGCTAGTACTGGCCGGTTACAGTGGCTCACACCTGCAATCCCAGCACTTTGGGAGGCCAAGGTGGGCAAATCACGAGGTCAGGAGCTCGAGACCAGCCTGGCCAACATGGTGAAACCCTGTCTCTCCTAAAAATACAAAAACTAGCCAGGCGTGGTGGTGGGTGCCTGTAATCCCAGCTACTCAGGAACCTGAGGAAGGAGAATTGCTTGAACCCAGGAAGCGGAGGTTGCAGTGAGCTGAGATTGCACCATTACACTCCAGCCTGGATGACAGAGCGAGATTCTGTCTCAAAAAAATAAATAAAAAATTAGACTAGCACAGTAATGTGGGCCTGTAGTCCCAATCACTCAGGAGGCTGAGGCAGGAGGATCCCTTGAGCCTAGGAGATCAAGGGTGCAGTGAGCTGTGATCACACCACTGCACTCAGCCTGGGTGAAAGAGAGAGCTCCTGTCTCAAAAAAAAAAAAGAAAGAAAGAAATGAAAATGTGAAATGGCCCCGTTGGGTGCTGTATGGTCGTAAAGACATGTTAGAATGAAGGGAAACAGATGTCTGAGAGCTGTCTCTCCTCAAAGAGGGCACAGAGGATAGGCAGCTGGGGAAACCCAAGTCTGTTCATTCATTCATTCCCTTTCTCAGCAATTGTTTGTTACATGTTCCAGGTATTGTCCTAGGGTCTAGGGGTGCGATGGGGCTTCCTGTCCCCTCGGAATGTACAGTCTCCAGGGAAAGAAATGCAGGTTGCCATGGCAGCAAGCAAGAGGCAGAATTTCTCCCAGCTAGGGGATCAAGAGGATCTGGAGGAAGATCACTTCCGCTGAGGCAGGGGTCAGGTGAACGAGAAAAGGAAGTGAGTTCTGGGCAGAGGATACAGCATAGGCAAAGGTTGAGAGGTGAGAGGGAGTTAGGGGAACCAGACAGGTCCCGACCTTCCCAGATAGGCCATGCTGAAGCCGGGCTTCTCCGGTAATTACTAATCAGAATGCCTTTCACTTTCAGAAGGGTGTTGGTCACCCGAAGTGTGGCTCACCTCGGAAATGTGAGGTTCAAGATGGGGAGGTGGGCTGGAGCAGAAACTGAGCTACAGAGGAAGCCAGGGTCTCAAAAGTCACCTCAAAAACAACTGCCCAGGCTCAGGGGCCAGAGTGCTATGTGGAGTTGGGGGACCGGAGTGATTGGAGAGCCGTGTCCTGCCTCATAGGGCGGTTCTGTTGTAGCCTCATATTGCCAAACATTTCAGTTTTTCTTTTTCTTTCTTTCTTTTTTTTACCCCCGTTTGAGGCAGGGTATTGTTCTGTTGTCCACGCTGGAGTGCAGTGGTGCCATCATAGCTCACTGCAGCACTGACCTCCTGGGCTCAAGCAATCCTCCCACCTCAGCCTCCAGAGTAGCTGGGATCACAGGTGTGCACCAGCACACCTGGCTAATTTTTGTTTGTTTGTTTTTGAGATGGAGTTTCACTCTTGTTGCCCAGGCTGCAGTGCAATGGTCTGATCTTGGCTCGCTGCAGTCCCCACCTCCTGGGTTCGAGCGATTCTTCTGCTTCAGCCTCCTGAGTAGATGGGATTACAGGCACCTGCCACCACGCCCAGCTAATTTTTTGTGTTTTTAGTAGAGATGGGGTTTTGACATGTTGGCCAGACTGGTCTCAAACTCCTGACCTCAGGTGATCCACCAGCCTCAGCCTCCCAAAGTGCTGGGATTACAGGTGTGAGCCACTGAACCTGGCCCCTTTTTTTTGTTTTGTTTTTTTTTTTAAGAGACGGATCTTGCTATGTTGCTCAGGCTAGTCTGCTCTTGAACTCCTGGGCTTAAGCAATGCACCCTCCTTGGCCTCCCAAATGCTGGGATTACAGAACTGCACCACCATGACTGGCCTCCACTTTTTCAAGAAAAGCTATAAATACAGATTCCTCTCAGAAATCCCTCAAGTTTAAAACGTCAACAACTAATCAAAAACCAACAAACAAGACTGTGTGGGTCAAATAAAACCTGAGAACTGGATTTGGCCCAGAGACTGCGAGTTTACAATCTCTTTTCTGAACTGGAAGTGATTACGAGTTAAGCATCTCCAAAAGCAAAGCCCAGGTGTTTTCCCTGGGAAAGGGAAATCCACACCATCCGGGCACACGTCTCTTGGGAATCACTGCAGAGAGGGAGGGAAGCACCTTTCTAGTAGCTTTCTCATGCATCTGCAGGGGGACAGATCATGGCCTATTTCTCTCTGAAGTCATCCTGCCACCAGGTGGGAAGGGATGAAGGTGGGGGACCTACCCCACAGTGCTCTCAGAGGTGGAGGGTAAATCCCTAGAGACCAAGCCACGTGGGCTCATCACAGAAGGTCCTACACAGGGAGAAAACATAACTGCACCTGTGACCATCTTGGGGACTCTCTATTTTGAGTGCTGGCCTTATCGTGAGAGGAAAGGTATTGAAATGCTAGGGGCTGGGGTAGCTGCACCATCAAGAGGCCTTCAGAGGCCGGGAGTGGCAGCTCATGCCTGTCATCGCAGTGCTTTGAGAGGCCAAGGAGGAAGGATCACCTGAGGCCAGGAATTCAAGACCAGTTTGGGCAACATAGCAAGATCCCGTCTCTACAAAAAAATAAAACAATCAGCCAGGCATGGTGGCACATGGAACTACAGAGTTCCACCTACTGCGGAGGCTGAAGTGGGAGATCACTTGAGCCCAGGAGCTCGAGGTTGCAGTGAGCTGTGATCATGCCACTGCACTCCAGCTTTGGCAACAGAGCGAGACACTGTCTAAAAAAAGAAAAAGAAGAACAAGAAGAAGACTTCAGGCTTTACCACAGATAGGAGAACAGAATCTTGGGGAAGGTGGTGATATCAGTTACAACACAGATAAACGCTGTATCAGAGGCTCTGAGTAATAGTGTTTTCAACAAGACCAGTGTTCTCGTCTCTTTCCTATAATGGCATGAGAATATGGAGTCCAGGGCTGACATGGTGCCTCCGCAGAGGCAGGACCCAGCCTCCTCTGTTCCACTCTTGCATTCTTCGATGTCAAACTCATCTTCGAGGTCCAAAATGGTGCACTGTGATGCCGACACTCCAGCCAGTGGGAAGATGGTGAAAAGAAAGGACACTTCTTTTCTCAAAGGACCTGGCTCCAAAGTTGCTCACTTCACTGCTGCTCACATCCCATCAGCCTGAACCTCGCCAGGCAGCCACGCTAGCTGCACAGGAGGCGGGGAGATGTACCCTGTAACTAAGGGGCTAAATGCAATATCCATTGCAGCATAACAAACCACCACGCAGGACCGAGACATCAGCAATCGATTATTTCTCACAATTGCATGAGGTGACAATCCATGCAGTTCTGTGGGACTGTCCAGTGGCTGCAGGTATTGGACAGCTGGATGGAAGGACCACAGTGGCCTCACGCATGCACAGTGGCAGTGGCCTCCGCTGTCTCCTCCATGAGGCCACTCATTCTCCAGTGGGCCATATGGATCACGGCGCAGTGGCCTCAGCATTCCGAGGGGTGCAGGGCAGGAGCTGCTGTGCTCCTAAAGGTCGAGGCTCCAGAACTCACACGATCACACTCCTACTGTATTCTATTAATCAAAGCAAACCACAGGACCAGCCCAGATTCAAGGAGGTAGACAGGCCACACCATGTGGTGTCAGGGGCAGCAATGTCACACTGCAAGGGTGTGGGGCCAGGAAGCACCACTCACTGGGGGTCAGAACTGTAACCATCTCCCATGGTGGCCCAGATTAAGATTCTACTCTAAGTAGGAAAAGGAGGGTGGATACTGAAGGGATTCATTTACTCTGAAGCGAGAAATCCCAAAAAATAAAAGCAGACAGACATTCCTGGACTTGGCCACTTATTACCAGATTTATGGTACTGTGTATTAGTCACTTTGTGGTCATGCTAGGGCAATTTGTCACTTGAAATGATTTACTTTTCTAACCCGTCATAAAGTTCCTATCTGGCTGAATTCAACACAAGCTTCTCATTCGAAGACACCGAGGTGAACTCTGAGCTCATGGGACTTTAACTACCCTGCAAGGACGGGCGGCTACAGGCATGGAGGCTGCAAGGACAGGTGGCTACAGGTATGGAGGCTGCAAGGACAGGCGACTACAGGTGCGGAGGCTTCAAGGACAGGCAACTACAGGTATGGAGGCTGCCAGGACAAGCAACTAGGTACGAAGACTGCAAGGACCAGCATGGAGGCTGCAAGGACAGGCGACTAGATATGGAGGCTGCAAGGACAGGTGGCTGTAGACATGGAGGCTGCAAGGACAGGCAACTACAGATATGGAGGGTGAAAGGACAGGCGACTGGAGGTACGGAGCTCTCTCGTTCCTAGAGCAATTCAGGACTTCTGGAGATATTGAGGACTTTTATCTTTCAACATAAGGAAAGAGAGAAATTCGTAACAGATTTTATTTAAGTCAGGCGAGGAAATAGGAAAGAACCGTCTAAAGGTGACCATGTATTGTGTCACCCCCACAGATACAAAGGGCCATTGTCTCATCAGCCACCTTTTCAGGGCATCTCACTGCACTTTGAGTGAAATTGAGACTCCTCGCTCCAGCTTGTAAAGCACTTGTGCCCAAGCCCTGCCCACTCTCCCAGCCTCCCCTGCCCTCCCCTCTGCCTGGAGGACTTCTGTCCCTGCTTCAGTCAGGTGTCACCTGCCTTGGGGACCCTTCCTTCACCTCCCTAAGGAGTAAGCCCTCTCTCCTCCTGCCACATGTGGAACAAGTGTCCCTCTAAGTCATGAGTTTCTTGTATTTCAATGAAGATCATGAAATTACCATTTTTTGGCCGGGCACAGCGACTCACACCTGTAATCCCAGCACTTCGGGAGGCCAAGGCAGGTGGATCACCTGAGGTCAGGAGTTCAAGACCAGTGTGGCCAACATGGCAGAACCCCATCTCTACCAAAAATACAAAAAAAAAAAAAAATTAGCCGGGCATTGTGGTGCACACCTGTAATCCCAGCTACTGAGGAGGCTGAGGCAAGATAATCACTTGAACCCGGGAGGGAGAGGTTGCAGTGAGCTGAGATCACGCCACTGCACTCCAGTCTGGGTGAAAGAGTGAGACTCCACCGAAAAGAAAGAAAAGAAAAGAAAAGAACAGAAAAGAAAGAAGGAAGGAAGGAAGGAAGGAAGGAAGGAAGGAAGGAAGGAAGGAAGGAAGGAAGGAAGGAAGGAAGGAAGGAAGGAAGGAAGGAAGGAAATAAAGAGAAAGAAAGAAAGAGAGAAGAAAGAGAAAGAGAGGAAAGAAAAGAAAGAGAAAGAGAAAGAAAAAGAAAGAAAGAAAAAGAAAGGAAGAAAGAAAGAAAGAAGAAAGAAAAAGAAAGAAAGAACCATTTTAGTCCAAAAACATGTCATCAATTTCATATACTTTAACCTAATATCATAACAGTTAAATAACAGCCACCCTCTCCCCACACTCCCTCATGCCTGCTCTGGGGCCATTCCTCTGAGGCTGTCAGGACAGTAAAAGAGAAAAGCTTTAGAGCTAGGCAGAGCTGGGATCAATTCCTAGCTCCATTCCTTCTCAGCTGTATGAACTCAGGCAATCGGTATGATCTATCTAAGCCTTGGTTTCCTCATAAGTGAAATTCATATAAATACCAAGGACTGGTGTGAGGATTAGAGAGGATGTATGTTCAGCCAGGGTAGTGTTTACTGTGTTTGCAAAGTATGAGAGACAGGCACTGGGCGTCCTCCCTCCGAGGAAGCCGCCACCAAAACGTCACTTGCACACACCTTGGCTGCAAGTGCTGCTGGTGCCCTGACCTGAACCAAAAAGACCGTGCCAGGGGCTGTGTTCACCTGTCAGACATGGAGCCGGCAGCACTGGTATCGCTTTCTCTGGCCAGAAGAGCCCGCTCTGCTCACACTCAGGGCAGGCCAGAAGTGGTATGAAATTAACACTCCCCACCAAGAGCAGCCCTCATCCAATAGCTAAGTGGAATCGGTGTCTACGCACTCCAGTCTTCTCCCTTGGGTGTGGTGATACTGAGGCACGTGTTTGCACTGCCTCCCAGAACTGCCCAGTGGGATGAAGCTCCAGGAACTAACAGCAGCTTCTCTGTGGATGATACACCTGTTATTGGCAGCCTTCCCTTCCTTAGTATTTCCTGGAGTCATCTCTTTATTTTATTTTTATTTATTATTATTTTTTTAAGATGGAGTCCTGCTCTGTCACCCAGGCTGGAGTGCAGTGATGCAATCATATCTCACTGCAACATCTACCTTCCAGGTTCAGGCAATTCTCCTTCCTTGGCCTCCCAAGTAGCTGAGATTACAGGCGCCTGCCACCATGCCTGGCTAATTTTTTTGTATTTTTAGTAGAGATGGGGTTTCACCATGTTCGACAGGTTGGTCTCAAACTCCTGACCTTAGGTGATCCACCTGCCTCAGCCTCCCAAAGTGCTGGAATTACAGGGGCATAAGCCACCGTGCCCGGCCTTTATTTTATTATTTTGTTTATTTTTGAGAAAGGATCTCACTCTGTCACCCAAGCTGGAGTGCAGTGGTGCAATCATGGCTCACTGCAGTCTAGACCTCCTGGGCTCGAGTAATTCTCCTGCCTCAGCCTCCGAAGTAGCTGTGACTACAGGCACGTAACACCAGGCCTGGCTAATTTTTTTTTAATTTTTCAGGAGACAGGGTCTCAATATGTTGCCCAGGCTAGTCTCGAACTCCTGAGCTCAAGCCATCCTCACACCTTCACCTCCCAAAATGCTAGGATTTCAGGTGTGAGCCACCGTGCCTGGCCTGCCACCTCTTAAATATGCTTGTTTCACTCAAATTCTTGGGTTTGCTTCTGGGAGAACCCAAACTTCCAGGAACATATCCTATAAATTATCCTTACATATATGCAAAAATGACATATATTTGATTTATTAACTCAGCATTGATGCAATAACAAGAGATTGAAAATAATATATCAAAAGAAGACTGGTTAAATACACTATGGTACACTCACACAATGGAATACTATGCAGCGGTATAAAAGAATGAAAAAGTAATTTATGTCAATATGAACCGATGTTTGAGAAACATTAGTGAAAAAAGCAAGATACAGACCAATATAAAGTATGCTATCATTTGTATAAAAAAGCTTGTGTGTAGGCTGGGTGCGGTGGCTCAAGCCTGTAATCCCAGCACTTTGGGAGGCCGAGACGGGCGGATCACGAGGTCAGGAGATCGAGACCATCCTGACTAACACGGTGAAACCCCGTCTCTACTAAAAATACAAAAATTAGCCGGGCGCGGTGGCGGGCGCCTGTAGTCCCAGCTACTCAGGAGGCTGAGGCAGGAGAATGGCGGGAACCCGGGAAGGCGGAGCTTGCAGTGAGTGGAGATCGCGCCACTGCACTCCAGTCTGGGCGACAGAGCGAGACTCCGTCTCAAAAAAAAAAAAAAAAGCTTGTGTGTGTGTATGTGTGGTGTATGTGTGTGCACACGTGTGTACATTTGCACACCGCCTGGAATCTGAGGGAAACCTCAAAACACAAGCGTGACTACCTTTAAGGAGGTGACTTGAATATCTGGAAAGGGAGAGTTTTCACTGTACACTCTTGAATGCTTTTTGATTTTTGTACCATAGACAGGCTTATCCATTGAAAAAATGAAAGTCACATTGAAATAACAAATGAATCCATAAAGGGAGATTCATCATTCCTCAGTGGACATCTTTACTGGGCATCAGCGCTGGCGTGGAGTGGATTTGGTGAGGCTCCTGGTTCCACCCACGGCTTCTCACGGAATCTCCATCCAAGCTGCGCTGGCTCCCGTAGGCCGCACAGGCTCTCCGGCGACAGGAAGTCCCACTTCCTTCAGTGGAGAGGAGCTGCTGCGTTTCCCTCTGTGTTCACCCACAGGATTGACCGTCCCCTCTCCGGGAGGAAAACCCAGCAGCGGCTTCACCCAGGCACAAGGGAGCCCAGGCAGTTCCCTTCTGCGGGAGAGGCTGCGCTGCCACCACCTACCCACACGCCAAGGACATCTGAGTCACACACGTGAGCCATACACCCCTGAGCACACACATGCACTCACACACACGCACACACATATGCATACGCTTACACACATTTGCACACACTTGGACACACGCACACACAGTTGGACACACTCACATACTTGACGCACACGTGGACATGTGAGTGCACATGCACGCACACGCACACGTGCACACGCTTGCACACAGACACTTGCACACACTCACACACATGCACATACACACTTGCACACACACAAATGTAAGCCCAAGCTGGTCCTGTCTTGGGGAGACTTCGCCGTCTGGTGTGTCCAGCAGCCTGGGGGCTATGTGTGGTCTGGGCAGAGTCCTGCTGGCCACGGAGAGGCAGCTCGGTTGGTCGGGAAGGAGCCACTACTGGGGTACGGCCCCCGGGGGACCCCCTTCACTCATCATGTCCTTGTACTGCCGCTTGAAGAAGCCGAGCTGTGGGGCAGAGGAGGGCAGTGAGGGTGACAACAGCCAGGGAGAGGGCGACTCTGCAGACCAGGGGGAGGGGGTGGGAGGGCCAGCACGGGTCCCAGAGCACGTGGCAGAGACAGAAGGGACCCAGGAGGGCGGGGCGGGAGGAGAGTGACATCCGCTTCAGGGCCTGGAGAGAAACAGAAACTACAACAAGGAGGGCGACTCTGCATTTGGTGGAGTCTGTACCTGGGGCGTTCTCAGCGCGCCCTGCGCATGAACCTGGCCACCCTCCCTAAGAGACTGAGGCGCAGAGAGACTCCCGGACTCGCCCCAGTCACAGAGCTGGCAGCCCCGCCGGGGAAACTGAGGCATGGAGCTGCAGCGCAAGGCCCGAGAGGAGGAAGGGAGGGGTGGCGGAATGGAGGGGAGCACCTTGTACAGCACGGCGGTGATGAGGGCCAAGAGCAGCAGCCCTCCCAGAGAGCTGCCCACGATGAGCGGCAAGGGGTTGGGGACCTCCAACAGCTCCACTTTGGTCTCTGTCTGGGGGAGGAAGGAGGGACGTCAGGGGAGACGACTCCGGATATCTGGAGGTTCCCCATTCACACCGTGTGCACCCCTGAATCAAGTGGGGAACCCCTCCTCAAGTCCCCCAGAATCCCAGCCCTCAGTCCTCCTCCCCCACCTCTTCTCCCTCCTCTCCCTCCTCCCTCGGTTTCTCTGTCCTCTATCTTTCTCTCTTTCTGCCTCTCTCTGTCTCTCTATCTCCATCTCTCATTGTCTCTGTCTCTGTCTCGCTCTGTATCTGTCTCTGTCTCCATCTCTATCTGTCTCTATCTCCATCTCTCCCTGTCTCTGTCTCGCTCTGTATCTGTCTCTGTCTCCATCTCTATCTGTCTCTATCTCCATCTCTCACTGTCTCTGTCTCTCTCTCTCTCCTTTGTGTCTGTCTCTGTATCTGTTGCTCCCTCTGTCTCTATCTCTCTGTCTCTGTCTCTTTATGTCTGTCTCTCTCCTTATGTCTCTCTGTTGCTGTGTCTCTCTCTCCCTCTCTCTTTGTGTCTCTCTCTCCCCTCCCCCAGAGATCTCCACAAGCCCAGCCCCTCTCCCTCCAATAGTTCCTCAGCATCCAAGACAGGTACCTGGGCCCTCACAAACGCCCCCTGTCCCGGAAGCAGGGTGAACGTGGAATTGTTAAACATGATCTCAGCTGTGCTCACGACCAGGAGGTGGTTATGCGAGGTCTGTGGAAGAGAGCGGGTGTGCACTGCACCTGGGCCCTGAGCACCACGCCTGTGCCCGGCGAAGCATCAGGACCCCACACACCTTGATGTACCAGTCAAACGAGAGGTTGCCTTTGAGGGTGGCATTGAATTCTTCCTGGATGCCAAAGAACGGGATGTCACACTTGATTCTCTGGCAGACAGCGATGGAGCAGTTCTGGGGAATGCAGGAGGGGAGGGGACGGGTAAGGAAGCAGAAGGCAAAGAACACCCCTCCCCATGTGCTCAGAGACCATACAGGTTGCAGCAGGGAAGCGCGCTGGGTCTCCATATGGCCCTGGGACTGACTTAGCTTCTCACCACCACTGGGTCCTTCCGAAGCTTAGCCAGAAAGTCGGTGTGAGGGGTGGGAAGTATTTCCTCGGTGTGGCACGTACTCGAGAGGCTCTGAGGAAAGAGACGCACTGAGAAGGGGCAGAGATGAAGGCGCCAGGGCCCACCTCTCAAGAGGTGAGATGGCTTGGGTCCAGGAGGGAGGGGGAGCAGCTCCAAAACCCAACAGTGGAGACAGAGGTGAGAGGAAGGCCCAGGGCGCTGCAGGAGTCAGGCCGAGCTCCGCTCACCTCGGAGAAAGTGACCTGGGGGCGGTCCCATATGATCGTCTGGTTCAGCCGGACAGGCACCAAGAATACCAGGCTGATGGGGAGGCTCCTTTGCCCCAGGTTTTTGACCTGCACCGGGGAGGGCGGGGTCAGGGCTCTGGCCGTCCTCCCCCACCAGCCTGGAAAATCAGCCTCCCCTCCCTATGGGGCAGGCCACAGGCCGGGGCGTCCTGCCCCTTCCTGTTTGAGAGAGTAGAGTGTACACCTAATATGCATTCCAGTGCCACATGGCCTGGTCTCCAGTCCTAGGTCTCCCACTTACTCGGTGGGAGACCTCGGGCGTGTTCTGTAAACCTCTCTGAGCCTCAGTTTCTTCATCTGTAAACTGGGGATCATGACAGTGCCCCACAGAGTCGTTACGAAGGTAACACAAGATAATTACGTGCGTGCATGTCACATACATACGTGCGTGCATGTGTGCATACTGACAGCAGCGTGGACCAAGTCCGGCACACCACAGGCGCCTTGCGCACATTTCCCATCCCTGTTTCTGCATTGTCTACCATCGATTTTCCTCCCCAGCCTCCTTCTCAGGACCAAGATGCCCCAGCTCCCCACCTGATATTGATGCTGCATGACCCGACTGGTGTTCTCTGAGGCCGTGAAGTTGATATATTTAGTGGAGACCTCATGGCTGAAGGGAGAAAGAAGGGACAGGAGGTGACAAAACATGATGGGTGCCCTGGGAGGGTGTCTCAGGCTAAGTGTGTAAGGAGCGAACAGGCACATGGGTAATGAAGGCCTGGGGGGTGGAGATGTGGTAGGGTGCAGGAGGATGGGGGAAGCAATGTATGCTGGACACACAGTGCGTGTCCATTTGGGCCACTTACACACACATGCACAGATGCACACCCATGCACGCATACACGCATGTAGACTCTCAGACACACACACGTGCACAAATACACACCCATGCACACATACATGCACATAGACCCTGAGACACACACATGCACAAATACACACTCATTCACACATACATGCACACATAGATCCTCAGACACACATACATGCACAAATACATACCCATGGACACACACCCATGCACACATACGCACATGAATCCTCTCACACACGCACAAATACACACCCATGCACACACACATATGCACATAGATCCTCACACACACATGCACAAATACACACCCATGCACACATACATGCACAGAGATCCTCAGACACACATGCACAAATACACGCACAAGGATCCTCACACACACATGCATACACGCCCATGTACACATACACATGCACATAGATTCTCACACAAATACACACCCATGCACACATACACACATGCACATAGATCCTCAGACACACAAATACACACCCTTGCACACATACACATGCACATAGATCACACTCACATGCACACACGCCCATGCACACATACACACATACAGATAGATCCTCAGACACACACATGCACAAATACACATCCATACACACAAACATGCATAGATCCTCACACTCACACACCCATGCACACATACACATGCACATAGATCCTCAGACTCACACACACACAGACATGCACAGACTCTTGCACACAGATCAGTCATGTCCAGCCCAGAAGGGAGGCTCAGCTAAAGTCCTGAAGCCAGCACCTGGTGACCACCATGTAGACGGCATATTTCACCGGCAGCTCCCGTTGGAATTCGGTTTTGTTGGTTCTGGACATGTTGTTCTCACTGGAGGGAAAGAGAGAGCTCCAGCAAGCTCTTGAGAACGGACAGTCTTTCCTCCTCCCTCTCCCTCACTCCCTGCCTCCAATCAGCCACCAAGTTCTGTTATCTCTGCGTCTGAAACCCCACTCTTCTCCAGCCCCTGCCCCTGCCTAGCCCAGGCCCATCCCTCCCCACCTGGATGTCTACAGCCACCTTCCCCTAACTGGTCCCTGAATTCACACCTGCTCCCACCCCAATCGTCAGCCCTCCTGAAGAGTGATCGTTCTAACATGCCAATATGATTATGTCACTCCCAGAGGCGAAACTGCAAATCCCTAGCAACACCCATCAGCCATTTTGGGACATGGCCTGTATCTAACCACCACCAGCTCCTTCAACCCTGCATTTCATGCTGAGGCCACTCTTAAACACACCCGGATCTTCCCATCCCTGATACCTGCTTCCTGCCTTCTGTCTTCATGCCCGCCCTCAGTTCATGCTTTTGCTTTGTCTAAATATATTTTCTTTTTTTCCCCCTTTCATTTTCTTTTTTTATTTTTATTTTATTTATTTTTTATTTTTTTGAGACTGGGTCTCACTCTGTTGCCCAGGCTGCAGTGCAGTGGCACAATCTCAGCTCATTGCAGCCTCCATCTTCCAGGCTCAAGCAATTCTTGTGCCTCAGCCTCCGGAGTAGCTGGGATTACAGGCATGCACCACCATGCCTGGCTAATTTTTGTATTTTTTGTAGAAACAGGGTATTGATATGTTGTCCAGGCTGATTTTGAACTCCTGGGTTTGAGCCATTGTTTTGCCTCAGTCTCCTAAAGTGCTGGGATTACAGGGCTGAGCCACCACATCCAGCTCCTAAATATATTTTCTTTAGAAATCTTCTCTGAACACCAGACTCCCAAGAACACTGGCCATCCGCCATCTAATCTTGCATCTCATACTGGATTTGAGATGCCAGATTAATGGCTAGTTTTCTTGCCTGTCTTTGCCACTCAATTATCATCTCTGAGAGGGCAGGAACCACCATCATGTGATCCACCACCGTCCCACCAGCACTCAGCACAAGACCCAGCACATGGTGGGTGCTCAGTGAGTGTTTGCTAAGTGAACAAATGCATTGAAGGGAGAACCAGTGGGCAAAGGGCAAAGGCCCACCCTGGGCCAGGGGCTGGGGCCTCAGAAGGGCAACTGCATGCAGAAGCCTGGCAGAGAGCACCTGGTCACATTGGCCTTGAGGAGCAGTTTGTTTCCAAGGGAAGCCTTAGAGTCCACATCAAATGTGATATTAAAGGTGACCTGGAATGGGAGAAAGGAGAAGCAATGATAGAAATAGGAGAGAAGAAATAACCCAAATGCCCGTCATCTGATTAATGGAGACATGAAATATGGCCCATCCATACAACAGGATATTGTTCACCAAATAAAAAGCAATGAAGGCCGGGCGCGGTGGCTCACACCTGTAATCCTAGCACTTTGGGAGGCTGAGGCAGGTGGATCACCTGAGGTTGGGAGTTCGAGACCAGCCTGGCCAACATGGCGAAACCCTGTATCTACTAAAAATACAAAAATTAACTGGGCGTGGTGGTAGGCGCATGTAACCCCAGCTACTTGGGAGGGTGAGGCACAAGAATTGCTTAAACCTGGGAGGCAGAGGTTGCAGTGAGCCAAGATTGCATCACTGCACTCCAGCCTGGGTGACAAAGTGAGACTCCATCTCAAAAAATATACTAAAAAATTTTTTTAAATGTAAAGCAATGAAGTACTGACACATACAACGATGTGAATGATCCTTGCTAAGTCCTTGCTTAATATTATGCTAGCAAAAGGATCACATACGGTATTATTTCATTTATATGAAATGTCCAGAACAGGCAAATCTATAGACACAAAGTAGATTAGTGGTTTCCTAGAGCTGGGGGAGATGGGAGGGTTGGGGTTGAGGGCCAACAGGAACAGAGGCTTTCTGTGAGGTAATGAAGATGTTCTGAAATGGATCATGATGATGGATGCAAGACCCTGTGAATTCACAAAGCCACTGAACTGTATGCTTTATTTTATTTTATTTTATTTTATTTTATTTTATTTTATTTTATTTTATTTTATTTTTGAGACAGGGTCTCACTCCGTTGCCCAGGCTAGAGTGCAGTGGTGTTATCATAGCTCGCTGCAGCCTCAACCTCCCAGGCTTAGAAGATCCTCCCACCCCAGCCTCCCAAGTAGCTGGGACTACAGGTGTGCACCACCACCCCCAGCTAATTTTTACAGTTTTTGTAGAGACAGGGTCTTGCCATGTCACCTAGGCTGGTTTCAAACTCTTGGACTCAAGCAATCCTCCTGCCTCGACCTCCTAAAGTGCTAGGATTACAAACATGAGCCACTGTGCTGGGTTTGAAATGTATGCTTTAAATAGGTGAATTGGATGGTATGTGAATTATATCTCAATAAAGCTGTTTTGTACAAAAAGGAATCACTACTAAAGAAGAGAAGAAGAAGAAAAGAATCCCCAAAGAAATCAAAGAAAGAAGGAGGGGAGGAGCCAGGAGTTCTGACCTCTGAGTTTTCTGGGAAGATGGGGTGGTTTATGCTGCAGCTGGTGCTCTTCAAGGCCCCAGGCACTTCGGTGGAGGAGGCAGACTCACAGGCCAGGCGCCAGGATCGCTGTGAGCGCTGGTTCTGGAAGGCAAGGGAGGCAAAGGTGGTGATATCCACCTCCAGCCATGAGGACGGTGAAGCAAAGGTCAGATGGAGCCTGAGAAGGATGTGGTTACCTGGAGCCTGGACACCTTCCGGTAGGACAGGCCAAGTGGGAAGAAGAAGGTGACCTGTGTCCTATAGGAGTCCTCGCCGTCATTTCTCACAGTCACTGTCACGTTGAACTCCCGGGGCCCACCCACCACGAGGCAGTCCAGGCTGTGGGAAGAAGACAGGCCGGGGGTGGGGCGCTGGGGGATTCCCTGTGGCAAAGCCTGCTTCAGCGGAACGGAGACTCAGGCACTGGATGAGAGACAACAGTACAGGGGCAGCCACACGGGACCTCAGAGCCCAGGAACACCCGGCTCCCTTGGGGGCCAGGAGGAGAACACAGCGGGTCATGGTCCGGGTCCTCCTCTGGAGGAGGTGTGGAAGAAAGGAAACTCACCTCATGAAACTGAAGGTGATGCTGAGGTCATCCTGGCAAATGTTGTCATTGCCACAATTCTTCTCAAAGGGAAACTTTTAAAAAAATGAATATGATCAAATGAAAGGAAAGGAAATAACCAAATGTTGTGAAATTAAACAATAAAATAAAATGTTGAAGTAAAATTAGATGCGATCAAATAAAATGAGTTTCAACCACCTTGGCCTCTGGTCTCTTCCACACCCCTGCAGGATCCCAACTCCGGACTCACTAAGGCTATGAAGAGTCTCTGAGCATCCTCAGCCAGCACCGGCCGGAGGTTCCCGAAAGCAGACAAGGGAGTTCCCACCAGAGAGAAGTTCAGGCGCAGCACAATGGGGCTCACTGGGTCCTCGATGCAATCCTAAGAGATAGCCGGGATTTGGGGATCTGCCCTCCTTAGCTCCCCAAGCCCACCCCATGCTTGGAGAACACAGGGTTCTGGCCACTCTCCTGCTCACCGGCAACTGTAGCTTCAGGGTCTCACAAGTCTGGGTCAGCCCCAAGGTCTTCGTCTGCCTGCGCGTGCTGTTCTTTGTCTCACCGAAGACAGCGCGGGAACGTGGGCGGCCGGAGTCCAGAGCCAGGTCGTAAGTCACAACACTCTGGATCTGCCCTGAAGGGACAGGGTGGCACAGCGGGTGAGCGGCCTGCACCTCGGAGCCCGGCAGATGGGAGCTCAAGGCCCAGCTCCTCTGCTTCTCAGCTGTACGACTTGCGGTATGTTGTCTGAACTCTCTGAGTCTCCCTTGCTTGCTTGCTTCCTTCCTTCCTTCTTTCCTTCCTTCCTTCCTTCCTTCCTTCCTTCCTTCCTTTTTCCTTTCTTTCTTTTCTTTTCTTTCTTTCCTTCTTTCTTTCTTTCTCTTTCTTTCTTTTCCTTCCTCCCTTCCTTCCTTCCTTCCTTCCTTTTTTCCTTCTTTCCTTTCTTTCCTTCCTTCCTTTTCTTCCTTTCCTTCCTTCCCTTCTTCCTTCCTTCCTTTCTTTTTAGTTTTCATTTTCTTTTTTGAGACAGAAACTTGCTCTGTTGCCCAGGCTGGAGTGCAGGGGTGCAATCTTAGCTCACTGCAACCTCTGCCTCCCAGGTTCAAGCGATTCTCCTGCCTCAGCCTCCCAAGTAGCTGGGATTACAGGCACATGCCACCACGTCCTGCTAATGTTTGTGTTTTTAATACAGATAGGGTTTCACCATGTTGGCCAGGCTGGTCTCGAACTAATCCACCTGCCTCAGCCTCCCAAAGCACTGGGATAAAAGGCGTGAGCCACTGCGCCTGGCCTCCATTCTTTATTTTTAAAGTGAGGATAATAATGATAATAATGACACCCAATGGTAAAAAGGAAGTGAAACAGTGCTTATCAAGCATTTAGCACAGTGCCTTTTATACAATAAGTGCTCAATAAATGGTAGCTATTCTGTTACTCAATAAAAAATTTACTGTATTTTTCTGGCTTCTTTAAATTTTTTTTCTCTTTGTCTTTGGTCTTCAGCAGTTTGATTATAACATGCATTGATATAATGTCCTTTATATTTATCCTGCTTTGATTTTGTAAAGAATCTTGATGTCTTTCATCAGTTTGGGGAATTTTTTTTTTTAATGGACTTTCACTCTTGTCACCCTGGCTGGAATGCAATGGGGGGAGCTCAGGTCACTGCAACCTCAGCCTCCCAGTTTCAAGTGATTCTGCTTCAGCCTCCTGAGTAGCTGGGATTACAGATGCGTGCCACCACACCTGCTAATTTTGTATTTTTTGTAGAGATGGGATTTCAGCATGTTGGCCAGGCTGGTCTCAAACTCCTGTCCTCAGGTGATCCACCTGCCTCGGCCTCCCAAAGTGCTGGGATTACAGGTGTGAGCCACCGCGCGACTGGCCAGTTTGGGGAAATTCTTTTTTTATTATTATTCTTATAATTTTATTAGTATGCATAAACGGTTAATGGATGGTTAATGGACAGATTAGTATGCATAAACGGTTACCAACTTGACTGACCTATCTTACCTACCCTGTAGAGAAAGTATATGTTATTTTAGCTAACTTACCCAGTGCCTGTTCACAAGCTGGCTAAAACTGTCATCTTGGACCCAAGTTGATACAATAGATAAATCTAACTTATATAATCACCCATTATATCTTAACAAAAAATAAATTAAAAACCATTAGCTAAAATAATGTCACTTTTCTTCAGCTTTTAAAATGCCTGTCCAACTTGCTTACTGGGATTAGAAGCAGAAGCCTGACAAAGAAGCATAAGATAAAAATACTGTGAGACTGTCCATCATCGATGCTTTGTTGATGGGACGTTCTCTCATACTGATGTATCAAAAATACATTTTGAAGAGTAAAGGAAGAAATATCTTCATTCAGTTCTTAAATTCCTTACCCCTTAAGTGTCCACATTAATAAGTCTTATGTCCAAGTGAAACATCATGACAATATCTGAGTTTTGCAATGTACACTACACTGAAAGGCAAATCAAATAGCAAAGTACTTAAGAATCTGGGAAATGCTACTCAATCCCCCTTTTCTGCTTTATTCATCTGGACACAAGTACATAACCCTGGAAACAGAAAACATGCTCTTGTGGTATTTCCAGAATAGTAACAATTAACTTTTCCACCATGAATAAAAGCAGCCCATGCAGCCCAGGCCAATTACACAGAAATAGGCAGCTCCTATAAAAAGAGTAGCAGTCCTCTGGTCTGTCTCTCATTATCGCAAAGGTGGTTATCTCCACTGCAGTGTTGGCCCAACTTCCTCCACCAGGAGGTGGGAATAGACATTCTTGAACAGAAGACAGTCTGATCGCTTTCATTTTTACAGCAGGATTTGTTCCAGTATTTATAATGGCATTTCAATGAGTTACCTATTCCACTGCATATTCTGATCAAATGACATCCAAGAGCTTAAGAAGATCATCACCCTGACTGGATATGAGCAAAAGGCTTGGCCTGGTACAAACTCTGGACAATCAATCAGTTGAGAGAAGTCTGTTGGTGGCACATCGCGTGGAAGAGGGCCTGGAACTGGCCACTTTTCTGGTTCTATCTTTTTTCTCATTTTCTCATCCACAATTTCTACTTCTGTGCTATCCTTCAGTGCTTCTAAGATGAGATTAAAGTTTGTAGTGAGAGCCTGAACACGCTGAAAACCAGCAATCAGGGAAATAGGCAAGAAACCTTGTTCATCCATCTTTCCCCGAAGAAAGAAGTCTCGTTCCCAATTTTCTACACTGAAGTAATATTCAATTTGATGCTTAATATACTCTTTAAGCAATGCTTCTTCCACAGGATACACCTGTACACCTGTACCATCATCATAGTAATACATCATGCTGGTATTAAGTCCTGTTTGAAATGGTCAATCAGTCCTTTCACCATGTTCTTGATAACCATATGAATAGTCAAAGTTCAGTCGAGGATTTCCTCTGCCTCGTCCTCTTCCCCATCCTCCGCCTCTTCCTCGACCTCTAAAGGAACCTCGGATATTACCACCCTCACTTCTCACACTGGAAACTTCATCTTGATCATCTCTTTTTTTCTCTGTCTCGCCTCCAATTTCGTGTATCATTTCTCCTATTGTTATGTGTTGGTTTCTTTGCTTCAGGTTGACATCTTCAGGTGTTCCGGGATCCAGGTCTTTCTTGACTCTCTGATCTTACATCATCTAAGTGGAGTGGTACCCACTTGCGCTTATTAGCTCTCTTTCGTTGATTACTTGACTGAGCCTCATCCTCACTGACATTTTCACCGGGACCATTTAACTTTGTTTTCCGATTTTCTTTGCTCTCATTGTTACTTCTCTTTTCAACCTTCTCTTCTTTTTCTTTTCTATTTTGTGGCTTTTTATTTCCTTGGCTGAGGACACTCTGAAATCCAGTGTTCGCTGATTCACTTGGCGTTGGCCAATTCTCCATATCGCTGAAATCACTAGCCTTGTTGGATTTCTTTGTCTTGAGTTTTCCTGCTTTTATAATTTTGAGGAAACCGAACTCGGCTCCTTCCCTCGCCGGGCCACCCGCGGGAGTTGAGGGATTCGACCGCCCGGGTGCCGTCAGGCCCGAAGGCCTGCCCCGCCCCAGCGGCCCTCCAAGTGCGAGGGACGACTAAGGGGACAACTCCCGGCTCACGGGCTGAGGCCGCTCCTACTGCGGGCTCAGGGGCGGGGCGCGCACTAGGCCTCTGTGGCTCGCGGCCTGTCCCCGCGGCGACGGTGGCCAAGGGCCTGAGCGGGCTGCGCACACGGCGCCGGGAGGACCGGGCGCTTGATTTGCCCTTAGGCCCTAAAGCTGGGTCGCGGCTAGGCTAAGGGAGGGGACGCTGTGTCGCCCCCTGGCCTGGGGCGGCTCCCAAGTGAAGTCGGAAATTCTTTAACATCTTTCCTATTCCATCCTATTCCATCTTTCCTATTCTGTCTTTCCTATTCCATCTTTCCTATTTTCTTTCTCTCACTCTCTCTCTCTGTCTCTCTCTCTCTCCTCCCCCACCACCACTTTCTGTAATTCCAATTACATGTTTGTTAGATCTTTCACCATATCCCACACATCTCTTATGATGTTTTTCTGTATTTTTCATTCTTTTTACCTGCATATTTATCCAGATACTTTCAAATGACTTGTCTTCTAGTTCACTAATTCTCTGTTCTGCTTCTAATCTGCTATAAATCTATTTACTGAATTCTTCATTTCAGTCATTGCATTTTTTGGTTCTAGAGTTTCCATTTGACTCTATTTTATGAATTCCAGGTTTTTGATGAAGTTCTCATCCTTTCTCTTTTTTCTTGAAGATATTAATTATAGTTACCTTTTTAAAATTCCTATCCAATCATTCTAATTTCTGAATCACCTGTGGGTCTGTTTCTATTGTACATTGTTTCTCTTGGTTGCTAGTCAGTTGTCTCAATGGAAAGACCAAGGCATTTACCAAGGCCTCTCAAATCTCTGTCTCCCCAGCAGTGGGGAGCTGCTGAATTGTCTGATCAGCTCTTTGGCTTTTCAGTTGCTGTTTTCTACTGGGTTTCTTGGAGTACTGACCTGGGCATTCATGTCTTAGGAGTCAGCCAAAGAGTAGAGGGGGATTTCTATGTAGGTTTGGGAGTAACTCTTCTTCAATTCCCTACTCTCTAACATTTTGCTCTTAATTTCTAGCCATGCTGGCTGCCCTCATATCTGGAATGCTATCTCCTCAGCCTAGGAAAACTGCTCCTAGAAAGGTAATCATTTTTTAGGGATGGGTCTTGCTATGTTGCCCAGGCTGGCCTCAACCTCCTGGGCTCAAATGATCCTCCCACCTCAGCCTCTCAAGTAGCTGAGACTACAAGAAATTGCCATCATGCCCAGCTAATAATTTTACCTTTAAAGAGGATACAATTCTTTCTAGTACTGTCATTACTAGAGACAGTTATTCCTACTACTGTCACTACTAAAGACAGTTATTCTTAGTACTGTCATTACTATTCTCCCACCCCAAACACAATTCTACTCTTTGAGAATAGGAACAAGGGAAGAAGTCACCAGTGATAAAATGTGTATGTGAGTGCTTTGTAAATTTCTGTTTAGCTTCATCAATTCAATCTCCCCAAATAGGTTTTCTCTCCATTTATTAAAAAACAAAAACATGGTTTGTTCACAGACATGGGGACCTCAGTCCTCCGGAGAACTGAGGGAGTAAGGAAGTGCCACATGCCCACCTCTTTAGGGAGGTCCACTGGACTTCCCCACCCAGCAGGGCAATAGCCTGCTCACCCAGGTAAGTCTTGGAGAAGGTTGTCAGAGCCTGTGAGAACTCAGTTCAGGACAGCTAGAAGGCTGGGCAGAGTGGGTTGCAGCACCCATTCATGTCCTCGGTCATTTAACCTCTTGAGACTCACCTTCTCTTAGCCGATCCCGTGTGCTCTTCTGGACACGGAGGCAGACTCTGACCTCCCCAGCTTCCTTGCCTTTCACCATCTGATCATTACACTCAAATACATTCCTTGCCACTTCCCTGGGATTGAACTCCATAGTTGCCTCGACTCTCAGTACTGGCTGGGACCTGCAGGGACACCAGAAAACCATCAGGGACCTTCAAACAAGAAACATTCCTTCAAGGGAGAATGTCTGGTTGACTCCAAAAGGCATTCTCACCTGACCAACAGCACGTGCCCCTGGGCTCCTACAGTCAGGTCCACCAGTCCATCCATTGTGAGGTCCTGCCCCCCACTCAGTGACTGACCAAAATACTGGAGTCTGGAAGGGAGCTTGGAGCCTGCTATCCGCTGAGGGTAAAAAAGAGGTGGAGAGAGAGGGGGTAGGAAAGACAGGAGATATATAACTCAGTCATCCAGCATGACCCAGACAGAGGTTCTCTAAGCTCTACTCAAGTCTCATCTCTTGCAACTAACCAAGGAACTAGGGCAGCTTAGACCTTATCAAGGAATTATTCACCTTTAGACCACAACCTCAAGAGGATACCCATAATTTCTTTTTTAAAAAAACTTTAAAAATAAAAACGGGGGTCTCACTTTGTGGCCCAGGCCGGTCTTGAACTCCTGGGCTCAAGCAATTCTGCCCTATCAGCCTCTCAAGTGCTAGGATTACAGGTGTGAGCCACCACGCCCAACCCCAAGTTTCTATTAATTACCTGCATTTCCCTGGGTACAGGGAAAAGTAAAAGTATATTATTCAGCTCAGCTGAATTTCATTTATGTAGTCAGAATAATGCAAATACTGAATGTTGATCTAACCAAAATGATCACATAAACATGAGGAGTGAATGGGGGTAAAAGAGTGCTACTATGTGGCAAAAGGAAAACTGAAAAAGAGATCAATCTCCACCTTCCATGGTGGGAAGTCAGTGCTAAAACAAAAATCAAAAAGTAGCAAAATTATTATTATGTAATTTGAACAGATAGAGAATTGAAAGAGCTGAAAGTGGTTCTGTCAAGAGCAGGGGAAATGAAGCCAAAACCATAGTGTATGTGGAAATTGTTGTTTTTTTAACAGTGAGCTTTTTGGAACTATTTTGACTCTTTAAAGTATGTGCAAGAGTAATATTGAAAAACTGACAGCCAAATAATAAATTTTAAAGAAATTTTAAAAGTGATTTTGTCATGTCCTTAATGCCAGTGAATTGGACACTTTTAATTATGGTATAAAAGTTATAAGACAAAGATATTAAAAATAACTATAGCTAAAATTATGTTACTGGATACACAATATAAATAACTGTAAATTGTGAATCAATAACATAAAACATGTAGTGGGGAATAAAAGTATAGGGTGTATGTGATTTAAGTTCAGTTGTTATCAGCTTAAAATAGACCATGATAATTATAAGATGTTTTGTGGAAAACACAAAGAAAATACCTTTAGAAGTTATATACACAAAAAGAAAACAGAATGAAAGCATATTAATACAAAAATTAACAACAATAAAACACAAAGGAAGACAGCAAGGAAGAAAAGAGGGACAAAAGACCTACATGACAAACAGAAAACAATTAATAAAATTGCAGTAGTAAATCCTTCTCTAACAATAATTACTTTAAATGTAAACAGAAGTAAACTCTCAAAACAGAGTGGCAGAATTAATAAAAATACAAAATCCAATTATATGCTGTCTACAAGATACCCACTTTGTATTTACTGACACTTAGGCTAAAAGTAAAGGAGCAGAAAATGCTATTCCATGAAAATGGCAACCAAAAGAGAGCAGAATGACATGCTAATACAGACAAAATGACTTTAAGTCAAGAAACAAATTATGATATTATATAATGATGAAATGGCCATTTCACCAGGAGTTGTAACAATTAATTATATACACACCCATCAGACATCTAAATATATAAAGCAAATAATGACAGAACTGAAGGGAGAAATAAACAGCAATTCAATAGTAAGAAACTTCAAAATCCTACCTTCAATAGCAAGTAGAACAACTAGGCAAAAAAAAAGAGAGAGAGAGAAATAGTACATTTGAATTACACTATGGACCAAATGGCCTTAACAGACATATACAAAATACACAAGCTAACTACTGCAGAATATACATGCTTCTCAAGCACACATGGACCATTCCCCAGGACAGACCACATGTTAGGTCACAAAACAAGTATTAACAAATTTAAAATGATTGAAATTATATCAAGAATCTTTTCCAACCACAATGGAATGAAACTAAAATTCAATACCAGAAGAAAAACTGGAAAAAACATACATATGTAAAAATTAAGCAACACACCCTTGAACAACCAATGGATAAAAAAAGAAATTAGAAAATAATTTTTTTATCCATTGAGATAAATGAAAACAAAAACGTAATATACCAAACTTACTGGGAGGCAGCAAAAGCAGTACTAAAGGGAATTTCAGAGTGATAAACACCTAACTTTAAAATAAAAAGAAAGATTTCAATTACAAAACCTAACTTTACACCTTGAGGAATGAGAAATAAAAGAACAAACTAAACCTAAAGTTAGTAGAAGGAAGAAAATAATAAAGATCACAGAAAAATAAATCAAATAGAGAATAGGAAAAAAATCAATGAAATTAAGTTGATTTTTCAACAAGATAGAATTGACAAGCTTTGGCCAGGCACGGTGGCTCATGCCTGCAATCCCAGCACTTTGGGATGTCGAGGCAGGTGGTTCACCTGAGGTGAGGAGTTCAAAACGAGCCTGACCAACATGGTGAAACCCTGTCTCTACTAAAAATATGAAAATCAGTCAGGTGTGGTGGCACATGCCTGTAATGCCAGCTACTCGGGAGCCTGAGGCAGGAGAATCACTTGAATTTGCGAGGTGGAGAATGAAATGAGCTGTGATCATGCCACTGCACTCCAGTCTGGGCAACAGAGCAAGACTCCGTCTCAGAAAAGAGAAAAAGATTTGACAAGCTTTTAGGTAGACCAAGGAAAAAGGGAGAAACAACAGAAACAAAAGATAAGTAAAATTATAAATGAAAGAACATACAACTGATGCCATACAATAAAAAGGATCATAAGAGACTACTGTGAACAATTATATGTTCACAAACTCGATAACCTTGAAGGAATGGATAAATTCCTAGAAATATACAACCTACCAAGCCTGAATCATAAGGCAATAGAAAGTTTAAACAGATCTATAATGAGTAAGGAGATTGAATCAGTAATCAAAGTCCTCCTAACAAAGAAAAGCCCAGGACCTGCTGGCTTCTCAGGCAAATTCTACCAAACATTTAAAGAAGAATTAATATCAATTCTTCTCAAACTCATCCAAAACATTGAAGAGAAGGGAATACTTCCAAACTTATTGTATGAGGCAAGCACTATCCTGACACTAAATCCCAACAAATACACCATGAGAAAAGATCACTACATGCCAATTTCCCTATTGAACATAGATCCAAAATCCTAAATAAAATACTAGCAAACTGAATTCAATAGCACAAAAGGATCATACACCATGACCATGTGGGCTTTATTCCTGGCACACAAGGATGGCTCAACATATGCAAATCAATAAATGTGATGTACCACATTAACAGAATAAGGAATAAAAATAACATGATCATATCAATAAAAAAAAAGAAAGCATTTAATAAAATTAAACATCTGCCTTAGCTTATTTGGTATAACAAATAACATAGACTGGATGGGTTACAAGCAATAGATATTTATTTCTCAGGGTTCTGAAGACTTGTGACATCCAAAATCAAGGGGCAAGCAGATTCAGTATCTGGTGAAAGCCTATTTTCTGGTTCATAGGCAACCATCATTTTGCTTTGTCTAAGTGCACTAATCCTATTCATGAGGGCCACACTCTTATGACCTAAACACCTTCCAAAGGTCCCATCTACAAATACCATCACACAAGGAATTAGGCTTCAACATAGGAATTCAACTTATGGCTTCAACATATGAATAGCAAGACACAAACATTCAGGCCACAGGAATAGCCACTCATGATTAAAAACCCTCAACAAACTAGAAATACAGGGAAATGACATCAACATGAAGAACATAAATAAAAAGTGTCTGGTTAACATCATACCCAGTGGTGAAAAATTGATTTTACCACTAAAATTAGGAACAAGGCAAGGATGCCCACACTCACCACTTCTATTCAACACAGTACTGAAAGTCCAAGTCAGAGCAATTGAGCAAGAAAAAGATAAGAAACGCATCCAAGTTAGAAATAATAAAAAAATTGTCCCTGTTTGCAATTGACATGATCTTATACATAAGAAACTTGTTACAAACACTCTACAAAAAAGTTATCAAATTTAATAAACAAATTTAGTAAAGTTATGGAATACAAAATGAACATATAAAAATTAGTTGTATTTCTATACACTAATGATGAACTATCTGAAAAAGAAATTAATCCCATTTACAATGGCATCAAAAAATAAAATACTTACAAGTTAATATAACCAAGAAGGTGAAAAATATGCGCACTAAAACTATAAAACATTGATGAAAGAAAATGAAGATAAAAATCAAGGGAAAGATATCTCATATTATGGATTGAAAGAATATTTTTTAAAGGTCCATACTACTCAAAGTGATCTATAGAGTCAATGTAATTCCTACCAAAATCCCAATGGCATTTCTTACAGAAATAGGAAAAACAATACTAAAATTATGAAGTCACGAAAGACCTCAAATAGCCAAGACAATCTTGAGCATATACAATAAAGGTAGAGGTATCACACTACCTGACATCAAAATACGCTACAAAGGTATAGTCAGCAAAACAGCATGACACTGGCATAAAAACTGAGACATTGACCAATGGAACAGTATAGAGAGCTCAGAAATGACCCCATGCATTTACAATCAACGAATTTTCAACAAAGGTGCCAAGAGCATACAATGGGAAAAGGACAGTCTTTTTAACAAATGGTGTTAAGAACACTGGATATCCACAGGCAGAAGAATAAAACTGAGCCTTTATCTCAAACCAAATACAAAAATCAAAAGCGTTGGGCTGGGAGCAGTGGCTCATGCCTGTAATCCCAGCACTTTGGGAGACTGAGGCGGGTGGATTACCTTAGATCAGGAGTTCGAGACCAGCCTGACCATCATGGTGAAACCCTGTCTCTATTAAAAATACAAAAAATTAGCTGGACGTGGTGGCAGATGCCTGTAATTCCAGCTACTTGGGAAGCTGAGGCAGGAGAATCTCTTGAACCTGGGAGGCAGAGGTTGCAGTAAGCCAAAATTGCACCATTGCACTCCAGCCTGGGCAACAGAGCTAGACTCTGTCTAAAATATAATAAAATTTAAAAATTTAAAAAAATTAAAAAGTGAGTTAAAGGCTTAAATGTAAGATCCAACACTATAAACTATTAGAAGGAAACATAGAGGGAAAGCTTTGTGATATTGGTCTGGGCAATTATTTTTTTATATGATCCTGAAAACACAAGCAACAAAAACAAAAACAGACAAGTGGAATTGCATCAAACTAAAAAGCTTCTGCACAATAAAGGAATAATTAGCAGAGTGAAGAGACAACCTACAGACTGGAAGAAAATATTTGCAAACCATATAACTGATAAATGGTTAATATCCATAACATATAAACAACTCAATAGCAAGATAATAAATAACCCAATTTAAAAATGGGCAAAGAGGGTCGGGTTGGGTGACTCACGCCTCTAATCCCAGGACTTTGGGAGGCTGAAGCAGGTGAATCACTTGAGGTCAGGAGTTTGAGACCAGCCTGGCCAACATCGTGAAATGCCATTGCTACTAAAATACAAAAATTAGCTGGGTGTGGTGGTGGGCACCTATAATCCTGGCTACTCAGGAGGCTGAGGCAGGAGAATCACCTGAACCCAGAGGCAGAGGTTGCAGTGAGCCGAGTTCACGCCACTGGACTCCAGCCTGGGTGACAGAGTGAGACTGTCTCAAAATAAAAGAAAAAAAACTGCCCCGTACTACCACAGGAGGACCAGCCTAACCATTTGCTGCAAAAGTTGGCTGTAATTGATCTTGTGAAAACTACTATAAATTTCATATGCAACCAAAAAAGAGCCCATATAGCCAAGACAATCCTAAGCAAAAGAACAAAGCTGAAGGCATCACACTATCTGACTTCAAACTATACTACAAGGCTACAGTAGCCAAAACAGCATGGTGCTGATACCAAAACAGATATATAGACCAATGGAACAGAACAGAGGCCTCAGAAATAACACCACACATCTACAACCATCTGATCTTCAACAAACCTGACAAAAACAAGCAATGGGGAAAGGATTCCCTATTTTATAAATGGTGCTGAGAAAACTGGCTAGCCATATGCAGAAAGCTGAAACTGGGTCCCTTCCTTACACCTTATACAAAAATTTACTCAAGATGGATTAAAGACTTAAATGTAAAACTTAAAACCATAAAAACCCTAGAAGAAAACCTAGGCAATACCATTCAGGGCATAGACATGGGCAAGGACTTCATATCTAAAACACCAAAAGCAATGGCAGCAAAAGCCAAAATTGATAAATGGGATCTAATTAAACTAAAGAGCTTCTGCACAGCAAAAGAAACTATCATCAGAGTGAACAGGCAACCTACAGAATGAGAGAAAATTTTTGCCACCTATCCATCTGACAAAGGTCTAATATCCAGAATCTACAAGGAACTTAAATTTACAAGAAAAAAACAAGCAACCCCATCAAAAAGTGGACCAAGGTTATGAACAGACACTTCTCAAAAGAAGACATTTATGCAGCCAACAAACATAAAAAAAAAAAAAAAAAAAAAAAAAGCTCATCATCACTGGCCATTAGAGAAATGCAAATCAAAACCACAATGAGATACCATCTCACGCCAGTTAGAATGGTGATCATTAAAAAGTCAGAAAACAACAAATGCTGGAGAGGATGTGGAGAAATAGGAACGCTTTTACACTGTCAGTGGAAGTGTAAATCAGTTCAACCATAATGGAAGACAGTGTGGTGATTCCTCAAGGATCTAGAACCAGAAATACCATTTGACCCATCAATCCCATTACTGAATATATACCCAAAGGATTATAAATAATTCTGCTATAAAGACACATGCACACGTATGTTTATTGAAGCACTATTTACAATAGCAAAGACTTGGAACCAACCCAAATGCCCATCAATGATAGACTGTATAAAGAAAATGTGGCACATATACACCATGGAATGCTATGCAGTCATAAAAGAGAATGAGTTCATATCCTTTGCAGGGACATAGATGAAATTGGAAACCATCATTCTCAGCAAACTAACACAGGAACAGAAAACCAAACACCACATGCTTTCACTCATAAGTGGGAGCTGAACAATGAGAACACATGGACACAGGGAGGGGAACATCACTGGACCCTGTTGTGGAGTGGGGATCAAGGGGGAGGGAGAGCATTAGGACAAATACCTAATGCATGTGAGGCTTAAAACCTAGATGACGTGTTGATGGGTGCAGCAAACCACCATGGCACTTGTATACGTAGGTAACAAACCTGCAAGTTCTGCACATGTATCACAGAGCTTAACGTATAATTTAATTTTTTTTTTTTTTTTTTGAGACAGAGTCTTGCTCTGTTGCCAGGCTGGAGTGCAGTGGCACAGTCTTGGCTCATGGCAACCTCCGCCTCCTGGTTCAAGCAATTCCCCTGCCTCAGCCTCCCAAGTAGCTGGTATTACAGGCACGTGCCACCAAGCCCAGCTAATTTTTGTATTTTTAGTAGAGATGGGGTTTCACCATGTTGGCCAGGCTGGTCTTGAACTCTTGACCTCGTGATCCGACTGCCTAGGCCTCCCAAAGTGCTGGGATTACAGGCATGAGCCACTGTGCCTGGTCCAATGTATAATTTTAAAAACAAATAATAAATAAGTAAAACATGAAGATTAAAAAAAAAAAAAAAAAAGACTGCCCCCTACTACCACAGGAAGACCAGCCTACCCATTCACTGCAAAAGATGGCTATAATCGATCTTGTGAAGGCATTACTGAGCAGATCAAGATCTCTGCAAATGAACACTAAAGATGTTCTGAATAAATTATAGTCCGGCGGAGTGCAGTGGCTCACACCTGGAATCCCAGCACTTTGGGAGGCCAAGGTGGGAAGATCACTTGAGCCCAGGAATTGGAGATCAGCCTGGGAAACATAGAGAGACCCTGTCACTGCAAAAGAAATTTAAAAATTAGCCAAGCATGGCAGCATACACCTGCAGTCACAGTCAGGAGGCTGAGGCAGGAGGATCACACGAGCCTGGGAGGTCAAGGCTGCAGTGAGCCATGATTGCACCACTTCACTCCAGCCTGCGTGACAGACCAAGACCTTGTCTCAAAAAAAAAATAATAATAAATACATTTTAATCCAGTGGCATTTTAGTGTCTTTTTTGAAAACAAAAATTACATGTAATGTTACATTCTTGCCTGTTCTGTTGACAGCATTAATTGATCCATTGAATTTCTTTTCTTTTTTTTTTCTTTTTGTGACACAACTTTTAGTCTCACTTGCATTTATGTGTGTTTTTCAGACCACAATTAATAATTATATTGAAAATGTAGCAGCAATTGTCTTGAAGTATGTTCATATATTATTGGACACTAACACTACATTGGACTCACTTGTGTGAACTCACTGCTAAACATGATTTAAAAGCCATTAAGAGTACCTTGCAGCCAGGCATGGTGGCTTACACCTGTAATCCCAGCATTTGGGGATGCTGAGACACGCAGATCACAAAGTCAGTAGTTCAAGACCAGACTGGCCAATATGGTGAAACCCCATCTGCACCAAAAATACAAAAATTAGCTGGGCATGGTGGCACATGCCTGTAATCCCAGCTACTCAGGGGGCTGAGGCAAAAGAATCTCTTGCCCAGGAGGCAGAGGTTGCAGTAAGCCAATACCATGCCACTGTACTCCAGTGTGAGCAACAGGGCAAAATTCTCCATCTCAAAAAAAAAGAAAAAAGAGCGCTTACCTTGCATTAGCACTCTTAAAAATGCTAATAGACATCACTATTAGCTGTGAAGGTTTGAGTTTCATATGTCCGCACTGATATTCTTATCAAAAATTTCTACATTAGCTTCAAATATTCAGTTTAAAACTCAAACTTTGAGATTTTTGTAGTTTTTAGTTGGTTCATTTTGAAAATTTAATATGTTGATGGAAGTTTTAAATTATCATCATTATTTTACAAAATGATGGAGGAGGAGCTAAAAATCCTTGTTAGTTAAGGGAATTATGAAGGGTCAAAAAACTTCCTCATTAGGACACAAGGAAAAAGGATGGCCTGCTAAATCATGCAAAAATGCTTTTTGGTACCTTGGATTAGTCATATAATAGCTATAGCAAGAAATAGATACCATGAACAGACCAATAACAAGCAGAGAGATTGAATCAGAAAGAGCCCAGGACCAGAAGGTTTCACAGCTGCATTTTAACAGACATTCAAAGAATTGGTACCAATGCTATTGATGCTATTCCAAAAGACGGAGAAAGAGGGAATCTTCCCTAAATCATTCTATAAAGCCGGTGTCACACTAATACCAAAAACAGAAAAGGACATAACAAAAAAAAGAAAACTACAGAACAATATCCCTGATGAACATAGAAGCAAAAATCCTCAACAAAATACTAGCTAACCAAATCCAACAGTACATCAAAAAGATAATACATCACGATCAAGTCGTTTTCATCCCAAGGATGCAGGAATGGTTTAACATATGCAAGTCAATAAATGTGACATATCACATAAACAGAATTAAAGACAAAAACTATGTGATCATCTCAATAAATGCAGAACAAGCATTTGATAAAATCCCTTTATGATAAAAAATAAAGCTTTCAGTAAATTAGACATAGAGGGGACTTATCCCAAAATAATAAAAGCCATATCTGACAAACCCACAGCCAATTTCAGATTGAAGGGGGAAAAGTTGAAAGCATTCCCCCTAAGAACTGGAACAAGACAAGGATGCCCACTTTCAGCACTTCTATTCGACACAGTACTGAAAGTCCCAGCCAAACCAATCAGGCAAGAGAAAGAAACAAAGGGTTCCAAACTGGAAAAGAGGAAGTCAAACTAGAGCTGTTTGTCAATTATATGATCATTTACCTAGAAAATCCTAAAGGCTCATCCAAAAGATTCCTAGATCTGATAAACAATTTCAGTAGTCTCAGGTTACAAAATCAATGTATGCAAATCAGTAGCACTGTTGTACACCAACAACAACAAAGCTGAGAATCAAATCAAGAACTCAATCTCTTTTGTAACAGCTACAAAAATAAAATAAAATACCTAGGAATATAGTTAACCAAGAAGATGAAGCTCCATACAAGGAAAACTACAAAACACAGCTGAAATAAATTATAGATGACACAAACAAATGGACACATGCTCATGGATAGGAAGAATCAATATTGTGAAAATGACCATACTGCCCAATCTACAGATTCAATGCAATTCCCATCAAAATACCAACATCATTTTTCACATAACTAGAATAAAACAATCCTAAAACTCATATGGAACAAAAAAAGAACCCAAATAGCTAAAGCAATACGAAGCAAAAAGAACAAATCTGGAGGCATCACAGTACCAGACTTCAAATTATACTACAAGGTTATAGTTACCAAAACAGCATAGTACTGGTATAAAACTAGGCACTTAGACCCATGGAACAAAATAAAGAACCCAGAAATAAAGCCGAATACTTTCAGCCGACTGATCTTTTACAAAGCATACAAAAACAAATTGGGAAAAGGACACCCTATTCAGTAAATGTTGCTGGGAAAACAGGCAAATCACATGTAGAAGAATGAAACTGGATCCCCTTCTCTCAACTTATACAAAAATCAACTCAAGATGGATCAAAGACTGAAATCTAAGACTTGAAATCATAACAATTCTAGAAGATAACATTGGAAAAACTCTTCTGAACATTGGTCTAGGCAAATAATTCATGACTAAGACCCCAAAAGCAAATGCAACAAAACCAAAAATAAATAAATGGGACCTAATTAAACTAAAAAGCTTCTGCACAGCAAAGAAATAATCATCAGAGTAAACAGACAACTCACAGAATGCAAGAAAATATTTGCCAACTACGCATCTGATAAAGGACTACTATCCAGAATCTATAAGAAGCTCAAACAAATCAGCAAGGAAAAACAAATAATCCCATCAAAAAGTGGGCAAAGGATATGAATAGACAATTCTCAAAAGAAGATATACAAATGGCCAACAAACATATGAAAACAATGCTCAACATCACTAATCATCAGGGAAATGCAAATTAAAACTACAATGAAATACCACCTTACTCCTGCAAGAATGGCCACAACTAAAAAGTCAAAAAACAATAGATCTGGCATGGATGTGGTGAAAAGGGGACACTTTTACACTGCCAGTGGGAATGTAAATTAGCACAACCTCTATGGAAAACAGTAAGGAGATTCCTTAAAGAACTAATAGTAGATCTACCATTTGATTCAGTAATCCCACTACTGGGTATCTACCCAAAGGAAGTCATTATATGAAAAAGATACATGAACATGCATGTTTATAGCAGCACAATTCACAACTGCAAAGATATGGAACCAACCAACCTGTGGTACCCATCGACCAATGAGTGGATAAAGAAAACATTTTGTATATATATACACACACACATACACACACACACACACACACACACACACACCATGGAGTACTACTCAGCCATAAAAAGGAATGAAATAATGTATTTTGCAGCAACTTGGATGGAACTGGAGGCCATTATTGAAGTAACTCAGGAATGGAAAACTAAATATATGTTTTCATTTAAAAATGGGAGCTAAGCTATAAGGATACAAAGACAAGAGTGATACAACGGACTTTGAGGACTTGGAGAAGGGGTGTCTGGGAGGAGGTAAGAGACAAAAGACTATATATTTGGTACAGTGTACACTGCTTTGATGGCAGGTGCACTAAAATCTCAGAATTCACCACTATAGAATTCATCCATGTAACCAAAAAACACCTGTACTCCAAAAAGCTACTGATTTTTTTTTAAATCATATAATAACTATAGTTCACTCAGTACTTGCTTAAATTTTAGATAATAACTATAGTCCATTCAGTACTTGCTTAAATTTTAGAAAAGCTACATAAATTACTGGTATATAACTTGAAGATTGCTCTGGCTGGGCGCAGTGGCTCACATCTATAATCCTAACACTCTGAGAGGCCGAGGCAGGAGGATGGCTTAAGACCAGAAGACCAGGCTGGCCAACATAGTGAGACTTCATCTCTACAAAAAATTGAAAAATTAGCCAAGCGTGGGGGTGCACACCTATATTCTCAACTACTTGGGTGGCTGAGAAGGGAGAATTGCTTGAGCCCGGGTGTCAAGGCTGCAGTGAGCTGTGATCTCGTCACTGCACTCCAGCCTGGGCAACAGAGGGAGACCCTGTCTCAAAAAAATAAAAAGAAAGCGACAGAGACAGAGAGAAAGAGAGAGAGAAAGAGAGAGAGAGAGAGAGAGAGAGAAAGAAAGAAAGAAAGAAAGAAAGAGAGAGAGAGAGAGAGAGAAAGAAAGAAAGAAAGAAAGAAAGAAAGAAAGAAAGAAAGAAAGAAAGAAAGAAAGAAAGAAAGAGAAAGAAAGAAAGAGAAAGAAAGAAAGAAAGAAAGAGAAAGAAAGAGAGGATTGTTCTTCCTTAAGAAAGAGAGAGAAAGAGAGAAAGAAAAGATTGTTCTTCCTTTAAGAAAGAAAGAAAAGAAGAAAGGAAAGGAGAAAAGAAAGAAAAGAAAAGAAAAGACTGTTCTTCCTTTGGCTAATTAAGTAATGCCCTCACAGCACTAGATTGCGTGGTGCACTTACTGGATAAACTCAATAGTGCCTCTAGTTGGGTTGATTGAGGATGTCTGAAAAGTGCTCACAGAGCCCAATGCCTGCTATTGCACAACAGATGAACATTTTCCTTTCTACACTGAGAATTTTCTTCTGTTTTTAGTGTGGTTTATTTTTGGCTCAGAAATAGTTGCTATGATGAAAATATTCCTTTGTTAGAAAAGACAGTAGCTACAACATCGTTTTGAAAGAACCATGAGCATGAGCTATTTTTAAAAGCCATAAGAAGTGGTTTGTTTATTTGTCAGGGTTAATTCTTGATTATGTTAACACTGTTTTATGATAAGGTGACTTTTTTAGATTCAAGTCAAAGAGGTTCTCTATTTTTATCATTACAGATCACAGTCACAACATAGTGAGTTCTGCATACTGACTCATGTACTGAAACCTTAAATAAGTTAGCAAGAAAAGCAATAGTTTTCTGAAGCCATGATATGGGTGATACACAGTTCATACTCGGATTATAATAAAGCTCTTCATAATTATGAATTATAGAACACTACTTTTTATAAAACCATATTTTTAGGGATATTTAGGAGTGATATAGAACTGGTAAATTAGTAAAATAAGTTTTACTGGATTTTTGTATATAATCATCTCTAGTACTCTGGAAATTGAGGATTCATTATGCTGTGATCAACTTCAAATACTTTTTAGTTCCAAATATATGAGTTAATAAAACTTGCTTTTATGAGTATGTGCCAAATTGGGCAACATCAATGGATTTTCTAAAACAAATGTAAGTGTCTTTCATTTAATGTTATTTGACTCTAATAAAATGCAGGATTTTGTATATATAAATGACAAAGTTATAGTACTTAAAATAGTATGGTACTAGCATAAAGATAGACATATAGACCGATGGAACAGAATAGAGAGCCCAGAAATAAACCCATCCATATGGGTCCAACTGATTCTCCAAAATAATACCAAGAATATACAATGGGTAAAAGATACTCTCTTAGACAAATGGTACTGGGAAACTGGATATACGAATGCAAGATAATGCAACTTGACTCTTATATCATACACAAAAATCAATTAAAAATGAATTAAAGACTTCAATGAAAATGTAAAACATCTAGAATAAAACTCAGAGGAGAAGCTGTAAAGATGGTGGTTTGAGCAATGAGTTTACGGCTATGATACCAAAAGTACAGGCAACAAAAATAACCAAATCTGACTGCATCAAACCAAGTGAGACTTCTACAGAGCAAAGGCAACAATAAGCAAGGTAAAATATAACCTACAGAATGGGAAAGAGTATTTGCAAACTATGTATCTGATAAGGGGTTAATCTCCAAAATACATAGTGAACTCATACAACTCAATAGCAAAATATCTAATAACTTTTTTTTTGAGACACGATCTCCCTCTGTCTCCCAGGCTGCAGTGCAGTGGCACAATCTCGGCTCACTGCAACCTCCGCCTCCCGGGTTCAAGTGATTCTGCTGCCTCAGCCTTCCGAGTAGCTGGAATTACAGGCCACCACAGCCCAGCTAATTTTTGTATTTTTAGTGGAGATGAGGTTTCACCATGTTGGCCAGGCTGGTCTCAAACTCCTGACCTCAGGTGATCCGCCCGCCTCGGCTTCCCAAAGTGCTGGGATTACAGGCATAAGCCACCGCGCTTGGCCTTAATAACTTAATTTAAAAATAGGCTTAAGGGCTTGAAGACACATTTTCTTCAGACACAAAAATGCCCAATAGATACGTGAAAAGATGCTCAACATCACTAATCATCAGGGAAATGCAAATCAAAGCCACAGTGAAATATCACTTGCACACCTGCTAGCCTCACTATTGTCAAAAAAACAAAAGACAAGTGTTAGTAAATACATGGAAAAATCGGAACCTTTGCACACTGTTGGTGAGAATGCAAAATGGTGCAGCCCTTAGGGAAAACAGTATGTAAGTTCCTCAAAAAATTAGAAATAGAACTACCATATGATTTAACAATCTTCCTTCTGGTTATTTATCCAAAGGAATTGGGATTATGATCTCAAAGAGATATGAACATGCCCATGTTCATTGCAGCACTATTCACAATAGCCAGGATGTGAAAACAACCTAAATGACTATCAACAGATGAGGGATTTTTTCTCCCCTCTCTACCAGGAAATGATGGATTTTTTTAATGTGGTATATACACACAGTAGGATACTATTCAGCGTTAAAAAAGAAAGACATCAGCCTGGACAACATAGGAAGACCCCATCTCTACAAAAAAAAATAAAAACAAATTAGACAGGCAGAGTGGCATGGGCCCACAGTCCCAGCTACTCAGGAGACTGAGATGGGAGGGTCGCTTGAGCCCAGGAGGTTGAGGCTTCAGGGAGCCGTGTTTGCACTGCTGCACTCCAACCTGCATGACAGAACAAGACTTTGTCTCAAAAAAAAAAAAGAAGGAGGAGGAGAAGAAAAAGAAGAAAGATATTCTTTCATTTGTGACAACATGGATGAACCTGGAGGACATTATTCTAAGTGAAATAAGCCAGTCACAGAAGGATAAATATGGCATGGTTTCACTTATATGAGTTATCTAAAATAGGCAAACTGGCCGGGTGCAGTGGTTCATGCCTGTAATCCCAACACTTTGGGAGGCCAAGGCAGGTGGATCACTTGAGCCCAGGAGCTCAAGACCAGCCTGGACAACATGGCAAAACCCAGTCTCTACAAAATATACAAAAACTAGCCAGGCATGATGGTGTATGCTTACAATCCCAGCTACTCGGAAGGCTGAGACAGAAGAATCGCTTGAACCCAAGAGGTAGAGGTTGCAGTGAGCCGAGTTGGTGCCACTGCACTCCAACCTGGGCGACAGAGTGAAACTTCGTCTCAAAAAATAAAAAAATAAGATAACCAAACTCATTGAAGCAAAGAATATAATAGTGGCTGCCAGGGGCTGGAGAACAATGAGGAGTTGCTAATCAATGGGTATACATTTTCAGCATGCAAGATGAAGTTCAAGAGATCTGCTGTACAACATTGCACCAATAGATGACAGTATTACATTGTGCATTTTTAAATCTGTTAAGATTTTAAATAAAAAAAAATTTTAAACATAAAGAAAGAAAAACGTGAGGCTGGTAAAAACCCAGAGACCAGAGGCCAGAAGACTAGACGGTCTCAGGTGGCTGTGGTGGGAAAGAGGATGACACAGGGAAGATGGAACCAGACTGTAAGGGTCCCTCTAGACAGTGAGCTCCACCTGGCAGGAGACAGAAAGCCAACTTACAGAGGAAAACAGTTGTCAGGGCCAGAATATAGGGTGACAAGTCATCAGAATGGGCTCCATGCTTTGCAAGACTCAGTGCAAAAATTGTAGGACCCCTTGTTGAAAAATTATTAAGAATTGAAGATGGCAATAGCAGAGCATGAAGCCAAGCACAGGGCCCTTCTGAAAGAGCGGCACGTGTGACTGCACAACTCCACATCTGTGAAGTGTGCAATACTGTAAGGTGGCCAACCTCATAGGTTTCCCAGGATGTGGGATTTCAGTGCTAAATCTGGGACAGAGCTAGGCAAACTAGAGTTCTTGGTCACCTTACCAGGACCAAGATTCAGAAGAAAGGAATGCCTGCATCCCAATACTGCTAGCTTGCCATGTGCCATCGCTGGGCCTTGCTCTACTCATCTACAAAGTGGGAGTGATGAGGCTATCATGTACCTCCTATTGCTGTAGAAATAATCAATCCGGAACTAAGAGTCTTTGAGATTTTTGTGAAGTGTGTGTGTGTGTGTGTGTGTGTGTGTGCATGCACGTGCAAGTCTGACTCTGTCACTCCAGCTGCTGGAATACAGTGGTGTGACCAGGGCTCACTGCAGCCTCAACCTCCCAGGCTCAAGCAATCCTCCGGCCTCAGCCTCCAGAGTAGCTGAGACCATGGGTGTGTGCTACCACACCTGGCTAATTCTTTTTCTCTTTTTTTTGGAGAGATGGGTTCTCACTATATTGCCCTGACTGGTCTTGAACTCCTGGGCTTAAACAATCCTCCCAACTCAGCCTTCCAAAGTGCTGGGATTACAGGCATGAGCCACCAGGCCCAGTCACATGTTATTATTTTTGAAGGTTCTGAAAGGAGTACTGTGAGAACTTATCTAGCAGCTGTGGGCACACTGAATTAGAAGGAGAAAGATCAACAAAGAGGCTACTGTCATGACAAGGACAGTGATCAGGTCTCACCTGGCTATGAGAGGGGCTGATGCCAAATCCTGAGGTTCCATGAAACAGGTAAACAGCACCCTGGTTGTCCTCCTCTCCTGGGGCCCCAATGGCCACATCCGTCAGCTTGTCTCCATTCACGTCCCCCAGCACTGTTAGGGCTGCCCCAAAGCGGCCCCAGGGTTGGCCCTGCTCCCCGTAGAGAACAGCATCACACTGCCACCGACCCCTCTGCTAAACACAAACAGTATCAGGCCCAAACTCAGGCGACCCCGCCACCCACACCGGGCCCCACCCAGCCCAGGTCCCATCACCACTCACCGCCCTGGGCAAGGGGCACACAGACACCTGGCCCCCTCGGGTCTGCTCATAGTAATAGGGGGCGCCGATGAGGACAAGGTCAGTGCTGCCGTTGCTGTCCACATCCACGGAGCAGAGGGAGGCCCCGAAGTAGGCGCCGATCTGAAAGAGACAGGGCCATAATCACACACCTCTTCCCACCTAAAGCAGATGTGTGGGTTTTCTCTCTGTGAAGAAAAGTTATGTCTGCTGGAGAATCCCTCTGGAGAAGATGTGATCTTCTATATGGTTCATGATAAATTATCATTTGAATGTGCTACCAGCTAAAGGAACCTATATAATAAGCCTGGCAGAGTGGTTTCTGCCTGTAATCCCAGCTACTCAGGAGGCTGAAGTGGGAGGATCCCTTGAGCCAAGGAGTTTAAGGCTGTAGTGAGCTTTGTCACCATTGCACTCCAGCCTGGGCAACAGAGCAAGACCCCAACCTCTAAGTGTGTGTGTATATATATGTATACACATATATATATATATGTTTTTAATAATTTAAAAGATAAAGAATAATTTAAAAAATAAAAACATATATATATATATGTTTTTAATAATTTAAAAGATAAAGAATAAAGAAGCCTATAGTAGAGTCAATGAGCAGTGCGTGAGGATTTACCCCAGATGGTATTCCTGGGAGATTATTAAGGCAGCAAAGAAGGATTTGGGTTGGAAAATACAGATAGAAAATTCTAGAAGAGCAGACAGAATACCACCCTTTCAATATATTAGGAATCTTAGTGGGGGTAAAAAGTCAAAGTTGGCACTCTAATAAGGCTAATAACTGGCTTAGATTAAAAATAACTATTGCTACCCAGGAATATTTGTTGTGATATTAAGAAATGCTGTTTACCTACAAGTAAAAAGATGTTTCGAATATCTTCAAGGTCGATATGTAGAATTCATCCATAAAATTCACCTATTTAATCACCCATTCATTCATTCATTCATTCATTCACCAAACGTGTTATTGCTAAGCACACAGCTGGGTAATAGAGAAACAGCGCCTTCCAGGGCCTGAGCTCAGTGCAGCCAGGTGGAGGGGAGGAGAGTAATCGATGGATTAACAGGGAGATGTGTACAGCAATTTCAAACTGGGACAAGTTCTAGGAAGGGAATGTGCAGGGGACATCATGCCACGGCTCTGCAAAGTGATTTCTGCCTCATACACCATTGAGGGATGATTCATTGATAATTCAATACAGGCATTTAAGCTTTATCCTAAAGTCAACAGAATTTTTATTGTTTTTTAGGTCAGATTTATTGGGGAAGAGTTTACATACAATAAAATTCAGGCTTTTAGTACATAGTTTTATGAGTTTTGACAAACATACAAAGTCATATAACTGGCCGGATGCCTCCCAGCACTTTGAGAGGCCAGTGGGTGGATCACCTGAGGTCAGGAGTTTGAGACCAGCCTGGAAATCATGGTGAAACCCCATCTCTACTAAAAATACAAAAATTAGCTGGGCATGGTGACTGTAATCCAGCTACTTGGGAGGCTGAGGCAGGAGAATTGCTTGAACCCAGGAGGTGAAGGTTGCACTCCAGCCTGGGCAACAGAGCAAGACTCTGTCTCAAAAACAATAAAGTCATATAACCAACACCACAGTCAAAACAGAAAATAGCTTCTTCATCCCCAAAATATTCCCTTCTGCCCCATCATAGTCAATCTCTCCCCTCCAACTACCAACATCTGGCAACCACTCAACTGTTTTCTGCTCTTATTGGCTTTTCTGGAATGTCATATAAATAGAATTATATTGTATGTGGCCTTTTTAATTTGGCTTCTTTCACCTACAATAATGCATTTAAGATTCATCTGTGTTGTCGCATGTATTAGTAATTTGCTCTCTTTTATTGCTGATTAGTATTCCCATTGTATAGGTGTGCCACAGTTGGTTTATCCATTTCTTAGTTGAAGGACATGTTGGTTTTTTCTAAGGGGTGATTATTAATAGAGCGACCAGAAACGTTTGCATACAGGTTTTCATGTGGACATCTGTTTTCATTTCTCTTAAGTAAAGGCTTAGGAGGCTGGGCGCAGTGGCTCACACCGGTAATCCCAGCACTTTGGGAGGCTGATCACGAGGTCAGGAGATCAAGATCATCCAGGCTAATACTGTGAAACTCTGTCTCTACCAAATATAGAAAAATTAGCCAGGCATGGTGGCGGGCACCTGTAGTCCCAGCTACTTGGAAGGCTGAGGCAGGAGAATGGAGTGAACCCAGGAGGCGGAGCTTGCAGTGAGCCAAGATCATGCCACTGCACTCCAGCCTGGGCAACAGAGTGAGACTCTGTCTCAAAAAAAAAAAAAAAAAAAAAAGGCCGGGCGCGGTGGCTCAAGCCTGTAATCCCAGCACTTTGGGAGGCCAAGACGGGCGGATCACGAGGTCAGGAGATCGAGACCATCCTGGCTAACACGGTGAAACCCCGTCTCTACTAAAAAATACAAAAAACTAGCCAGGCGAGGTGGCGGGCGCCTGTAGTCCCAGCTACTCGGGAGGCTGAGGCAGGAGAATGGTCTAAACCCGGGAGGCAGAGCTTGCAGTGAGCTGAGATCCGGCCACTGCACCCCAGCCTGGGCGACAGAGCAAGACTCTGTCTCAAAAAAAAAAAAAAAAAATCCTTAGGAGGGAAGTTGCTGATATGATAACCATATGTTAAACTTTTAAAGAAATTCCTTATTTTGAATTAATTTTTATATGGCGTGAGGTATCAATAGAAGTTTATTTTTATTTTTTTACTATGTCCAATTGTTCGAGAACCATTTGGTGAAAAACTCTTAAACCATCTTTGCACCTTTATTGCAAATTAATTGATAAAGTGTGACATTAATGTAAAATGTGTGGGGAGGAGAAGTTAAAGGGTCGAGTTTTTGTATGTGGTCAAAGTTGTTATTAGCTTGGCATAGACTGTTATAACTAAAAGATGTTTTATGTAAGCCTCATGGTATCCACAAAGAAAAAAAAAAAACTGTGGTAGATACACCAAACATAGAAAAAGGAATCAAAACATATTAACAACAAAAAAAATCAAATCACAAAGGAAGACAGCAAGAGAGGAAGGAAGAATGGAACAAAGGAACTACAAAGCAGACAGAAAACAATAAACAAAATAGCAATAATAGTCCCTTACCTGCCAATCATTAATTTATATGTAAATGGATTAGATTCTCCAGTCAAAAGACATAGAGTGGCTGAATGGATTTTGTAAAATCCAACTATATGCTGCCTATAAGAAACTCAATTTAGATTTAAGATCACACATAGGCTGAAAGTGGAAGGATGGCAAAAGATATTCCATGCAAATGATAACCAAGGGAGATCAGGGAGAACTATGCTTATATCAGAAAAAATAGATCTTTCCTTAAAACTGCCACAAGAGACAAAGAAAGTCATCATATAATGATAAATAAGTCAATTAATCAAAAGAATATAACAATTGTGAAGATATATGTACTCAACATCACGGCACCTAAATACATAAAGCTAATATTACTAGAACTGAAGGGAGAAGTAGGCAGCAATACAATAATAGTATTATCATTATTATATTCTAATAATAGTAGGGAACTTCAATATCCTACTTGCAACAATAGTTCAGAGAGACAGAAAATCAATAAGGAAACAACAGACTTGGACAATACTATAGACCAGATAGATCTAACAGACATTTACAGAACATTCCATTCAGTAGCAGCAGAATACACAGTCTTTTCAAGCACATGTGGAACATTTTCTTTTTCTTTTTTTTTTTTTTTTTTTTTTTTTGAGACGGAGTCTCGCTCTGTCGCCCAGGCTGGAGTGCAGTGGCCGGATCTCGGCTCACTGCAAGCTCCGCCTCCTGGGTTCACGCCATTCTCTTGCCTCAGCCTCCCGAGTAGCTGGGACTACAGGCGCCCGCCACCTCGCCCGGCTAGTTTTTTGTATTTTTTTAGTAGAGATGGGGTTTCACCGTGTTAGCCAGGATGGTCTCAATCTCCTGACCTCGTGATCCGCCCATCTCGGCCTCCCAAAGTGCTGGGATTACAGGCTTGAGCCACCGCGCCCGGCCTGGAACATTTTCTAAGTAGATCATATGTTAGGCCACAAAACAAGTCTTAAGAAATTCAAGATTTAAATCATATCAAGTATTGGCCAGGCACAGTGGCTCACGCCTATAATCCTAGCACTCTGGGAGGCCAAGGTGGACAGATCACCTGAGGTCAGGTGGTCAAGACCAGCCTGACCAATATGGTGAAACCCCGTCTCTACTAAAAATACAAAAATTAGCCACGCTTGGTGGCGGCCACCTGTAATTCCAGCTATTCAGGAGGCTGAGGCAGGAGAATTGCTTGAACCTGGGAGGTGGAGGTTGCAGTGAGCCAAGATTTTGCCACTGCACCTGGGTGACAGAGCAAGACTCTATCAAAAATAAATTTTAAAAAAATAAATAGATAAACAAATCATATCAAGTATTTTTTCTGACCCAATGGTTATGACACTAGAAATCAACAAGAGGAAAATTTTAAAAGTCAAAAATAGGTGAAAATTAAACAACAAATTGCTGAACAACCAGTGGGTCAAAGAAGAAATCAAAAGAGAAATCAAGAAATATCTTAAGAAAAATGATGATGAAAACACAACATACCAAAACTTATTGGATGCAGAAGAAGCAGATTTAAGAGGGAAGTTCATAGAGTTAAACACCTACATTAAAAATCACCTAAATATTGATTGATCATTTCTGGTGGTATGGAAATTTTTTGTTTTATTCTTATAACATGTTTGTGTTTTCTGATTTCTACATGATGTTGCATTCCATTTATAATAAAAATAAAAAACACAATTTCACTTTAATTTTGATGGAAGGAAGGAAGGAAGGAAGGAAACAACTTAACTTTACACATCAAGGAAATAGAAAAAGAAAAAAAACTAAACTCAAAGTCAGCATAAGAAATAAATGATACAGATCAAACCAGAAATAAATCAAATAGCGGCTAGAAAAATAATAGAAAATGTCAATAAAACTGAGAGTTACTTTTTTATTTATTTTTTATAAAGGTGGAGTCTCACTATGTTGCCCCGGCTGGTCTCAAACTCCTGGGTTCAAGCGATCCCCTCACCTTAGCCTCCAAAGTGCTGGGATTACAGCTGTCAGCCACCACACCTAGCCAGAGTTGCTTTTTTAAAAAGATAAATGAAATTGACAAACCTTTAGCTAAACTAAAGAAAAAAAAAAAAAAAAAACTCAAGTAAGTAAAATCAGAAATGAAAGAGGAGGTGTTACAAAGGATCATGAGAGATAACTATGAACAATTTAATACCAAAAAATTAGATAAACTGGAATAAATGGATAAAATTCTAGAAAAATACAACCTACCAGGACTGAGTCAAGAAGAAATTTAAAAATCTGAAAAGACCAGTAATAAGTGAAGACATTGAACCAGTAATCAAAAACTTCCCAACAAAGAAAAGCCCAGGACCTGATGCTTCATAGGTGAATGCAAACATTTAAAGAATTAATGTTGCCAGGCGCAGTGGCTCATGCCTGTAATCCCAGCACTTTGGGAGGCCAGGGTGGGTGGATAACTTAAGGTCAGGAGTTCAAGATCAGCCTGGCCAACATGGTGAAACCTTGTCTCTACTAAAAATACAAAAATTAATCGGGCACGGTGGTGAGCACCTGTAATACCAGTTACTTGGGAGGCTGAGGCAGGAGAATCACTTGAACCCAGGAGGCAGAGGTTGCAGTAAGCCAAGATTGTGCCATTGCACTCCAGCCTGGGCTACAAGAGCAAAACTCCATCTCAAAAAAAAAAAAAAAAAATGAATTAATGTCAATCCTTTTCAAACTCACGTAAAAAAAAATTGAAGAGCAAGGAACACTTCCAAATTTATTTTATGAGTCCAGCATTACCCTGATACCAAAGCCAGACAAAAATTCTACAAGACGTAATTATAGGTCAATATCCCTGATGAACATAAACGGACAAATCTTCAACAAAATACTAGCAAACTGAATTTGATAGCACATTAAAAAGATAATAACTGGCCAGGCGCGGTAGCTCACGCCTGTAATCCCAGCACTTTGGGAGGGTGAGATGAGCGGATCATGAGGTCAGGAGATCAAGACCATCCTGGCTAACACAGTGAAACCCCGTCTCTACTAAAAATACAAAAAAAAAAAAAAAAAATTAGCCGGGCATGGTGGTGGGCGCCTGTAGTCCCAGTTACTCAAGAGACTGAGGCAGGAGAATTGCGTGAACCCAGGAGGTGGAGCTTGCAGTGAGCCGAGATCACACCACTGCACTCCAGCCTGGGCGACAGAGCGAGACTCTGTTAAAAAAAGATAATAACCATGATCAAGTGTGATTGATCCCTGGGATGCAAGATGCAAGGATGATTCCACATATGCAAATCAATTAATGTGACATGTCACATTAACAGAATGAAGGACTAAAACCACATGATCATCTCAATATACACACACCAAAAAAAAAAAAAAAAAGCATTTGACAAAATTCAACATTCTTTTATGATACAAACTCTCAATAAGTTCACTACAGAAGGAATGTACCTCAATATGATAAAGGCCATATATGACAAGCCCACAACAAACATCATACTCAATGGTGAAAAATTGAAAGTTTTACCACTAAAATGAGGAAAAAGGCAAGGATGCCTACTCTCACTACTTCTACGTAACACAGTACTGGAAGTCCTGGTCACAGCAATTAGGCAAGAAAAATAAATGAAAGAGACCCAAATCAAATATAAAAAAGGAAATTTATCTCTGTTTACACTTAAAATGATATACATATAAATATATATGTGTGTGTGTATATATATATATAAAAAAAACCCTAAAGACTCCACCAAAAAAGAACTACTAGAACTAATGAATAAATTCAGTAAAGTTACAGGTTACAAAATCAATGTCAAAAATCAATAGTGCTTCTATACACTAACAATGAACTGTCTGAAAAAGAAATCAAGAAACAATCTCATTTACAATAGCATCAAAAAAAATACCTAAGAGTAAATTTAACCAGAGAGGTGAAAAACATGTACACTGAAACTATAAAACATTGATGAAGGAAGTTAAACAAGACAAAAATAAATGGAAAGATATCTTATGTTCATGGATTGGAGTATTAATGCAATATTCTGATTCAGACAATCCGTATCAAAATCCCAATGGCATTTTTTTACAAAAATAGAAAAAAAATTAAAATTTATATAGAACCACAAAAGACCCCAAATACCCAAAGCAATCCTCAGGAAAAAAATACTGGAGGCATCACAATTCCTGATCTCAAAACATACTGTGTCAAGAAAGCTCTAGTAATCATAACAGCAAGGTGGTGGCATAAAAACAGACACATCAACCAACGGAACAGAACAGGGAGGCTAGAAATAAAACTATGCATTTATGGTCAATTGATCCTCAATAATGATGGCAAGAATATGCAAAGGAGAAAGGACAGTCTCTTCAACAAATGGTGTGGGGAGAACTGGATATTCATATTCAAAAGGATTAAACTAGATCTTTATCCCAAACCATATACAAAATCAACTCAAAATGGATTAAAGACTTAAACACAAGACCTGAAACTATAAAACTACTAGAAGAAAACAAAGGGAAAAGCTTCTTGACCATCAAGCTTTTGAGCAATGATATTTTGGATATGACCCCAAAAGCACAGGCAACAAAAGCAAACCAGACAAATGGGGTAGCATCAAACTAAAAAGTGTCAGCTTAACAAAAAAAGAAAATTTCAGGCCAATATTCTTGATGAACACTAATGCAAAAATCCTCAACACAATACCTGCAAACCAAATCCAGCAGCACATCAAAAATCTAATCCACTGTGATCAGGTAGGCTTCATCCCCGGGGTGCAAAGTTGGTTCAACATATGCAAATCAATAAATATGATTCATCACATAAACAGAACTAAAGACAAAAACCACATGATTATCTCAATAGATGAAGAAAAGGCTTTAATAAAATTCAACACCCCTTTATGTTAAAAATTCTCAATAAACCAGGTGTTGAAGGAACATACCTCAAAATAATAAGAGCCATCTACAACAAACCCACAGCCAATATCATACTGGATGGACAAAAGCATTCCCCTTGAAAGCCATCACAAAACAAAGATGCCTTTGCTCACTAGTCCTATTCAACATAGTATTGGAAGTTCTAGCCAGAGCAATCAGGCAAGAGAAAGAAAAAAGGGCATACAAATAGGAAGAAAGGGAGTCAAACTATCCCTGTTTGCAGACAACATGATTCTATATTTAGAAAACCCCATAGTCTTGGCCCAGGAGCTCCATCAGCTGACAAATAGCTTCAACAAAGTTTCAGGATACAAAATCGATGTACAACAATCACTAGCACTCCTATACACCAACAAGAGCTGAGAGCCAAATCAGGAAGGCAATCCTATTCACGGTTGCCCAAAAAAGAATAAAATAACTAGGAATACAGCTAACCAGGGAGGTGAAAGATCTGTACAGTGAGAGTTACAAAACACTGTTCAAAGAAATCAGAGATGACACCAAAAAAATGGTAAAACATCTCATGCTCATGGATAGGAAGAATCAATATCATTAAAATGGACACACTTCCCAAAGCAATTTATAGATTCAGTGCTATTACTATTAAGCTACCAATGACATTCTTCACAGAACCAGGAAAAACTATTTTAAAATTCATATGGAATCAAAAAAGAACCTGAATAACCAAGGCAATCCTAAGTAAAAAGAACACAGAAGGAGGCATAACATTACCTGACTTCAAACTATACTACAGGGCTACAGTAACCAAAACAGCATGGTACTGGTACAAAAACAGGCCCATAGACCAATGGAACAGAATAGAGAGCCCAGAAATAAGGCCATACACCTATGACCATCTGATCTTTGACAAAAATAAGCAATGGGGAAAACACTTCCTATTCAACAAATGGTGCTAGGATAACTGGCTAGCCATATGCAGAAGACTGAAGCTGGACCCCTTCCTTACACCATATACAAAAATAAACTCAAGATAGACTAAAGACTTAAATGTAAAACACAAAACTATAAGAACCCTGGAAGACAACCTAGGCAATACCATCCTAGACACAGGAATAGGAAAAGATTTCCTGACAAAGACACCAAAAGCAATCTCAACAAAAGCAAAAATTGACAAATGGGATCTAATTAAATATAAGAGCTTCTGCACAGCAAAAGAAACTATCAACAAAGTAAACAGACAACCTACAGAATGAGAGAAAATATTCACAAACTATGCATCCAACAAAGGTCTAAAATCCAGCATCTAGAGGGAACTTAAACAAATTTACAAGAGAAAAACAACTCCATTAAAACGTGGGAAAAGGAAACGAACAGACACTTTTCTTTTTTTTTTTTTTTTTTTTTTTTTTTGAGACGGAGTCTCGCTCTGTCGCCCAGGCTGGAGTGCAGTGGCACGATCTGGGCTCACTGCAACCTCTGTCCCCCGGGTTCACGCCATTCTCCTGCCTCAGCCTCCCGAGTAGCTGGGACTACAGGCACCCACTGCCTCGCCCGGCTAGTTTTTTGTATTTTTTTAAGTAGAGACGGGGTTTCACCGTGTTAGCCAGGATGGTCTCGATCTCCTGACCCGCCTGTCTCGGCCTCCCAAAGTGCTGGGATTACAGGCTTGAGCCACCGCGCCCGGCAACACTTTTCAAAAGAAGACATACATGCAGCCAACAAGCATATATAAAAAAAGCTCAATATCATTATCATTAGAGAAATGTAAATCAAAACCACAAGGAGATACCATCTCACACCAGTTAGAATGGCTATTAGTAAAAGTAAAAAAATAGATGCTGGTGAGGTTGTGGAGAAAAGGGAACACTTATACTGTTAGTGGGAGTGGTAAATTAGCTCAACCACTTGGGGAAAGCAGTATGGCAACTCCTCAAAGAGCTAAAAGCAGAACTACCATTCTACCCAGCAATCCCATTACTAGGGATATACCCACAGGAATATAAATGATCCTACTATTAACCACACATGCACATGAATATTTATTGCAGTTCTAGTCACAACAGCAAAACATGGAATCAACCTAAATGCCCACCAATGACAAATAGGATTTTAAAAAATGTGGTACATATACACCATGGAATACTATGCAGCCATAAAGAAATAGCAAGATCATGTCTTTTGTGGGAACATGGATGAAGCTGGAGGCCATTATCCTTAGCAAATTAATACAGGAACAGAAAAACAAATACTGCATGTTCTCACTTATTAGTGGGAGCTAAACAATAAGAACTTATGAACATAAAGAAGGAAACAACAGACACCGGGGTCTACTTGAGGGTGGAAGTTGGGAGGAGGCAGGAGCAGAAAAAATAACCATTGGGTACTAGGCTTAATACCTGAGTGATGAAATACTCTGTACAACAAACTCCCATGACATGCGTTTACCTATATAACAAACTTTCACGTGTACCCTCAAACCTAAAGTAAAAGTTAAAAAATAATAAAATATCAATCTAATTTTTAAAAATTAAATAAATAAAAAGTGACAGCTACTTAATGGTTTGTATCAAGATTCTTTTCAAAATTCTTTTGGATACTCAATTTTTTTATTTTTATATGCATTTTAGAATTGGCTAAATTCTGCAAATTATACTTTCAGGATTTTTACTTTTTCATGTATACATAATAATTGCACATATTTATAGGGAACATGTGATATTTTGATACAAGCATACAGTGTGTGATGATCAAATCAGGGTAACTGGTATATCCATCACCTCAAGCATTTATCATTTCTTTTGCTGGGAACATTCCAATTCCACTCTTGTAGTTATTTTGAAATATACAATAAATTATTGTTAACTATAGTCACCCTACTGTGCTACCAAACACTAGGTCTTATTTTTCCTAACTGTATTTTTGTACCCATTAACCATCCCCTCTTTAACCCATCCTCCTCACTACCCTTCCCAGTCTTTAGTAACCATCATTCTACTCTCTACCTTCATGAGATCCATTTTTTTTTAGTTCCTACACATGAATGAGAACATGCAATATTTGTTTTTCTGTGCCCGGGTTGTTTTACTTAACATAATGTCCTCCAGTTCCAATCCTGTTATGGCAGATCACAAGACATCATTCGTCTTATGGCTGAATAATATTCCTTTGTGTACTAGAAAAATGCAAATGAAAACCACAATGAAATATCATCTCATTCCAGTTAAAAGGGCTTTTATCGAAAAGACAAATAATGATGGATGCTGGCAAAGATGCAGAGAAAGAGGAACCCTCATGCACTGTTGGTGGGAAAGTAAATTAGTAAAGCCACTACAGAGAACAGTATGGAGGCTCCTCAAGAAAACTAAAAATGGAACTACCATATGATCCAGCAATCCTAGTGCTGGGTATATTGCCAAAGGAAAGGAAATCAGTATACCGAAGAGATAAACTGCACTCCCATGTGCACAATGGAATATTATCCAGGATTTTTACTGCATTGAATCTGTAGATCAACTCAGGAAGAACTGACACCTTAACAATATTGGAACTCCAATATTCGAATCCATGACCACAGTGTATCTCTCCATTTATTTAGATCTTTTATTTCTCTCATTAGTGTTTTGTAGTTTTCAGCATAAAGTTATCATACATGTTTCATTTGATTTATACCTAAATATTTCATGGTATTTGATGCTATTGTAAATGGTACTTTTTAATTTAAATTTCCAGTTTAATTTCCAGTGTATTATAGAAATACAACTGGTTTTTATATGTTGCTCTTATATCCTGAGAACTTACTGAAAAAACCTATTATCATAGCTGTTTTATAGATTCTTTGGCATTTTCCATGCAATTGTAACATCTTTAAATAGAGATGGTTTTATTTCTTCCTTTCCTCTCTGTATTTTTTTTCTTGCTTTATTGCATTGGCTAGGTCTTCCAGTACAATGTTGAATAGGAATTATAAAAGTAGATATTCTTGCCTTGTTACCAATTTTAGGTGAAAAGCATTCTCTTTCACTTTAAGTATACTGCTTGCTAGAGAATTTTTGTAAATGCTCTTTTTTCAGGTTGAGGCAGTTCCCTTCAGTTCCTAGCTCACTGAGAGTATTTTTAATCATGAAAGGATGTTGTATGTTGTCAAATTCTAGTTCTATATCTGTTCAGGTGGTTACATGTTTTTTCTTCTTTAATCTGCTGTTATGGTGAATCACATTGTTTTCTTCAAAGTAGTTTTTATAATTTAGATTAAATGTACAGACCATAAACTTTACCATTTTAAAGTATAAGGTTCACTGGGTTTTAATACATTCACAATGTTGTGTAATCATCACCACTACCTCCAGAACATTTCCATCTTACCAGAAAGAAATTTTGTATCTGTTTGCAGTACTTCCAATCCCCAATCCAACCCCCAGCCCCTGGAAACCACTAATTTATTTTCTGGCTCTATGGCTTTGTAAGTTTTGAATTGTAAAGTGTGAACCCTCCAACTTTGTTCCCCTTTTCTAAGATTGTTTTCAATACAAGATCAATATGTAAGAATCAGTTGTATCTCTTCTTCTTTTTTTTTTTTTTTAGACGGAGTTTCACACTTGTTGCCCAGGCTGGAGTGCAATGGCATGATCTCGGCTCACCATAACCTCTGCCTCCCGGGTTCAAGCAATTCTCCTGCCTCAGCCTCCCAAGTAACTGGGATTACAGGCACGTGTCACCACACCCGGCTAATTTTGTATTTTTAGTAGCAACAGGGCTTCTCCATGTTGATCAGGCTGGTCTCAAAATCCCGACCTCAGGTGATCCAGCTGCTTCAGCCTCCCAAAGTGCTGGGATTACAGGTGTGAGTCACTGGGTCCAGCCAGTTGTATTTCTATATCATTGAACAATTGAAAATTTAAATTTAAAAACCAGTACAATTTACAATAGTGGCAAAGGCCATGAAATATTTAGGTATAAGTCTAACATATGGGTCCCTTCTGTTTCCATATGAACTTCAGGATCAGCTTGTCCATTTCTGCAATATTGATATGTGGGATGTTGAACAAGCCCTGCATGTCTGGGATAAACCACACCTACTCTTCTTCCTGTTTTCTCCCACCACTCCTCCCACCTCCATACACCCATATTCTGACCCTCCGTTCCATTCTACCTCCCTCCTCTGGCCCCTTGCTTCCCCACACCCCTTTCACTTTTCTTGTGCTTCTGCCTCAGGCCTTGGCTTAGCCGCCACTTCCTCCAGGAAGACTTCCCTATCGCCTTTCTGTGGGTGCCCCTCCCACTTGTTCTCATAACTCCCAGACTGACCCAGTTTAAGCATCTATTACTCTTAACGGTAATGTGCGTGTACTTGTGTGGGGTGGGGGATTTGAACAGCCAGCCTTCCTCATGTGGTTCTGACCACACACCCAAAACAGAGAAGTGGCGTCCAATCCACACTTGACTTCCCGTAATTCCTCTACACTTTCTTCCCCACCCCATCCCTTATACATATCAGGCATTGACACCATCAATGGCCAATATGTGTTTAGAGAGACCACGTGAAGAATTTGACTATTGGCAAAGAATTATGACAAGCTGTTCAGGTATCAGGACAAACTGGTTTCATCTTCATATAATGCGTTAATTACAGGTCAAAGAGAACCATTGACAAAAATTTTAAAAACACACAGAACTACAGGCAGACACAAAAAATGAAGTACCTGGGAACACAGCTAACCAAGGAGGTGAAAGTTCTCTACAAAGAAAAACACAAAACACCATTGAAAGAAATCAGAGATGACACAAATAAATGGAAAAGCATTCCATGCTCATGGATTGGAAGAATCAATATTGTTAAAATGACCACACTGCTCAAAGCAATTTACAGATTCGATGCTATTTGTATCAAACTACCAATGCCATTGTTCACAGAATTAGAAAAAACTATTCTAAAATTAATATGGAACCAAAAAAAGAGCCTGAATAGCCAAAGCAATCCTAAGCAAAAATAATGAAGCTGGAGGCATCACACCACCCAAATATGAGGCTATAGTAACCAAAACTATAGGTATTTGTATCTATAGTATGAGGCTATAGGTACAAAGACAGACACATAGACCAATGGAATAGAACAGAGAGCCCAGAAATAAAGCCACCCACCTACAACCACCTGATCTTCAATAAAGACTATGAAGCAAGCAATGAGGAAAGAACTCCCTATTCAATAAATACTGTGGACATAACTGGTTATCCATATGCAGAAGAATGAAACTGAATCCCTTCCTTACACCTTACACAAAAATCAACTCAAGGTGTACTAAACATTTAAATGTGATTAAAGACTTAAATCACATGGATTAAAGATTTAAATGTGAGCCCTCAAACTATTAAAATCGTAGAAGAAAACCTAGGAAATACTTTCTCAACACCGGTCTTGGCAAAAAACTTTTGGCTAAGTCCTCAAAAGCAACTGCAACAAAAACAAAAGCAACAAGTGGGAACTAATTAAACTAAAGAGTTTCTGTAGAGCAAAAGAAACTATCAACAGAGTAAACAGAAAACTTACAGAATGGGAGAAAATATTTGCAAACCACATCTGATAAAGGTCTGAAATCCAGAATCTATAACGAACGTCAACAAATCAACAAGCAAAAAACAAATAACCCCATTAAAAAGTAGGTAAAGGACATAAACAGACACTTCTCAAAAGAAGACATATAAGTAGCCAAAAAAATTTGAAACAAAAGTTCATTATCACTAATCACCAGAGAAATACAAATCATAAACCACAATGAGATACCATCTCACACCAGTCAGAATGCTATTATTAAAAAGACAGTAACAGATGCCGGTGAGGCTATGCAGAAAAAGGAACGCTTATACACTGTTGGCTGGTGGGAATGTAAATTAGTCCAGCCACTGTGGAAAGCAGTTTGAAGATTTCTCAACGAATATAAAACAGGGCTACTATTCAACCCAGCAATCTCATTACTGGCCATATATCCAAAAGAATATAAGCTGTTCTACCAAAAAGATACATGCTCATATATTCATCACAGCACTATTCACAATAGAAAGACATGGAATCAACCTAGGTGTCCATCAATGGTGGATTGGATAAGAAAATGTGGTACATATACACCATGGAATACTACGCCACCATAAAAAAGAATGAATCACATCCTTTGAGACAACATGGATGCAGCTGGAGGCTATAATCCTAAGTGAATTGACACAGGAACAGAAAATCAAATACTGCATGTTCTCACTTATAAGTGGGAGCTAAACATTGGTTATACATAGACATAAAGATAGGAACGATAGATACTGCAGAATACCAGATGGGGGAGCAGGAGGTGGGTTGAAAAACCACCTATTGGTCCAGGCTCAGTGGCTCACGCCTGTAATCTCAGCATTTTGGGAGGCCAAGGCAGGAGGATTGCTTGAGCTCAGGAGTTCAAAACCAGCCTGGGCAACATTGCTTGAGGTCAGGAGTTCAAAACCAGCCTGGGCAACATAGTGAGACCCTGTCTCTAAAAAAAAAAACAAAACAAAAAGAAAGAAAGAAAAGAGAAAGAAAAAAGAAAAACCACCACAGGTACTATGCTCACTACCTGGGTGATGGGATCTGCAGCCCAAACCTCAGCAACATGCAATGCTGCATGTAACAAGCCTGTACGTATACCCCTGAATCTAAACGTTGAAATTATTTTTTTTTAATTGAGACAAAGTCTTGCCCTGTCGCCCAGGCTGGAGTGCAGTGGCATGATCCCAGTTCACTGCAACCTCTGCCTCCTGGGTTCAAGCGATTCTCCTGCCTCAGCCTCCCGAATAGCTGGGATTACAGGCGCACACCACTACGCTTGGCTAATTTTTTTTATTTTTTATTTTTAGTAGAGACGGAGTTTCACCATATTGGCCAGGCTGGTCTCAAACTCCTGACCTCAGGTGAGCCACCTGCCTCAGCCTTCCAAAGTGCTGGTAAGGGAGTAGACCACCCCTCATGTTGTCTTATGCCCAATTTCTGCCTCCAAAGAAAGAAGTAAAAACTAAAAGGCAGAAATGAAATCCACAGGCAGACAGCCCGGGACCACGCCCTGGGTCTGGTTAAAGATTGACCCCTGACCTAACTGGTTATGTTACCTATAGACTCCAGATATGGTATGGAAAAGCATTGTGAAAATCCCTGTCCTGTTCTGTTCTGTTCTCATTACCGGTGCATGCAACCCCCAGTCACGTACCCCCTGCTTGCTCAATTGATCATGACATCCTCAAGTGGACCCCCTTAGAGTTGTGAGCCCTTAAAAGGGACAGGAATTGCTCACTCTGGGAGCTTGGTTTTTGGAGACCTGAGTGTTGCTGAAGCTCCCGGCCGAATAAAGCCCTTCCTTCTTTGACTCAGTGTCTGAGGGGTTTTGTCTACGGCTTGTCCTGCTACATTTCTTGGTTCCCTGACCATGAAGTGAGGTGATTAATGGACAGTCAAGGCAGCCCCTTAGGCCTGCCCTGTGGAGCATCCCTGCAGGGACTCTGGCCAGCTTGAGCAATGCAGATGCTGACAGCACTCCTGGGTAGGCAATTGCCCTGGTGGAATGCCTTGCCAGAGCAGTGTGTGGCAGGCCCCCACAGAGGATCAACGCAGTGGCTAAACACCAGGAAGGAACTGGCACTTGGAGTCCAGACATCTGAAACTTGGTAAGACTGGTCTTTGGAACTTGCCCACTCCGTTTGAGTGGAAGTGTGGCCTGATCACCCATGATGTGCCTGTACTGGCATTTTGGTTTTTGTTTTTGACTTGACTTGGATTGCTTGATACTTTGGTTTTGGTTTTGACCTGGCTTGGATTCCTTGATACTCTGATTTTGATTTTGATTCTGGTTTGGTGTAAACTTTAAAAGTGTGTGTGTGCCCTTTTTACCCATTCTTTGTTTTGTGGTGTGTGTGTGGTGTGAGCATGGTGTTTTGTCTCAAGGAAGCAAGGGTCAGGCACAAAGTAAGCCCACTCCACTAGGAACTATGTTGAAAAATTTCAAGAAAGGATTTAAGGGAGACTATGGAGTACTATGACACCAGGAAAACTTAAAACTTTGTGTGAGACAGACTGGCCAGCATTAGAGGTGGGTTGGCCATCAGAAGGAAGCCTGGACAGGTCCCTTGTTTCAAAGGTATGGCACAAGATAACCTGTAAACCAGGGCATCCAGACCAGTTCCCATACATAGACACTTGGTTACAGCTAGTTTTAGACCTCCTCCCACCTCCCACCACACTGGTTGAGAGAACAGCAGCATAAGCAGCTGAAAGAGGCAAGGAAAGACCAGCAGAGAACAGAAAGGAAAGAGACAGAGGAAAAGAGGCAAAGAGAGAGAGGAAGAGATAGAAAGGAAGAGACAGAGAGACAAAGAGGGAGTCAAGGGGAGAGAGAGAGAAAGACAGAGGCAGAGAGAGAAAGGAAGAGACAGAGGCAAAAGGAAAGTCAAAGAGAGAGAGACAGAAAGTCAAAGAGAGAAAGGAAGAGAGAAAGAGAGAAATATGCAAGTAGTTAAGAAAAAAACAGTGTACCCTATTCCTTTAAAAGCCAAGGTAAATTTAAAACCTATAATTGATAATTAAAGGTATTCTCCGTAACCCTATAACATGCCACACCACTTTGTTGTCAGTGTAAACAAGGGCATATCCTGAAAGCACTGAGGACTTCATATCAAAAATCCTTAACCCAGTAACCCACGGATGGCCCACATGCATTCAATCTATAGCAGCAACTGCTTTGCTAACAGAAGAAAGTAAAAAAATAACTTTTAGAGGAAACCTCATTGTGAGCACAGCTCACAGGTTCAGAAGTATCCTAAGGAAAAAAAAAAAAAAAAGATGATTTGACATTAACCACTGAAAATTCCCTTAACCCAGCAGGTTTCCTAACAGGGGATCTCAATCTTAATTACCATATAAAGTTCCAACCAGACCTAGGAGGAACTCCCTTCAGGACAGAACTGTAGATGGTTCCTCCCGGGTAACTGAAGGAAAAAAAAAAAAGCCATCTATACCAATTCTAAGTTAATTTGAACTAAACAAGGTCTTATTAATAGCAAAGGATAATTGAAATCCCAAACTTACAAGGTTTTCAACAAAAGCAAAGTTTGCTAAAAGTTAAAGTTTAACGTGTATTATAGTAACTTCTAATCTTGTGGCCCTAGACAGTCTAGTCCACAGGCATAAAAGAAGTTCGCTTCGGAAAAGAATGGTTATCTTCGAAAAACAAAAGGGGGGGAACTGGGGGAGGGGGCAGAATTTATGTAAAAAGAATGTTATATGGTAAATTCTTGTCCTGAAATAAATTAACTGGTTGTTTAAAGAAAGAAATGTTTGTGATAAGTCTGAAAGTTGAAGCAGGTCGAAGAATTATCTGTGAAAGTCATGAAAGAGAAAAAAAAGTTATAAAAAAATTTATGCAAGAAATGTTGTATAATTTAAACAGTACTCCTGAGTACTATTTTAAAAACAGTTTACGTCCAAAGTGTATAAGGAAAGTAAAATATACCTTTGGTAAAAAGATTACAAGGAGGCATAAGAATGTAAATTTTTGCCTACATTAAAAGGTTAAAAAAATTTTTTGTTTTGAAGGTTTAAGCAAGTTTTAAAACGTTAATTGTAAAGAAAATGCTGTGTGTAAACGTATTAGCTAAAGTTAAAGGGGTATCATCCAGTTTTTCTGTGAACTGAATATTAAAATAAAAACACAATGGGTTTTTCTTAAAGCACTAACCTGCTCTGTAACAAAGATTATAAAAGGTTAAAAAAATGTCTACAAAAATCTTACCTTATGGTCTGACTTTAAAAATTGAATAAATACGTCTACAAAGTTTTATTAAAACTAAGTTTAACATTAAAAACATACTAATATGAAGGTGAAATTTAGCTTATCTAGTATAAAAATCATATAGGAAGCATTGTCAAATATAAAATGGTGTTTGGCTTCTTTGGTCTAAAAACTAATAAAAATAGGTGCTAAAGGAAATTTCTCAGTAGAAAGGCACTGAGGACTATGAAGTCCACTGCTGATGTCCCCATATTTAAAACAAAAGGTCAATCTCTTAAAAATTATATACTTGGTTTATCTTCCACTTTCCTTTCCCTCAAAACCGAAAAAGTCTTTTAGCACATGTAGCACCCCTAGAATTTCTGGTAAACCAGCACCAGCCTGAAGATCACGTTCTCATCAAAAGGTGAAAAAAAAGGAAGCTCGAGCCACTCTAGGAAAGACTCTACCTTGTGCTGCTGACCACCAAGACTGCTGTTCGTACAGCGAAGAAAGGATGGACTCATCACACCCGAGTCAAGAAAGCGCCACCCTCTCCAGAGTTGGGGGCCATAGTCCCAGGGGAAAACCCTACCAAACTAAAGCTAAGAAAAATTTAACTCTTTCATCTATTCTATTACTCTTTCTTCTTTCCTTGCTCTATTGCTCACCCTCTAGTTGTTAACATAACCAAGCCAATTTTACCTCAAACTACTGCAATTAATGCTTGCCTTGTTATACCCTGTAGGGAGGTGCCAAGTCAAAGACAGCTCTCTACTTCAGAAAAGTACCTCTGTCGCTCCTGACTCTCCTCAGACTGGGCATTAGTAAATTAGGACCATTTAATCTGGGGAAATTTTGGTAAAGTCTCCAGTGTCAACCAGGAGTCTTGCCCCGCAATGTAGAGCTTTTATGCTGTAGTTGGTCCAAAGTTCTGTGGACCACGAAAGAGCAAGGATGGACTGCCCCAACTGGTTTTTGTAATTTCCTAAAATCATACATTCATTTTTACTAAAGGATCATAGAAATTAAAGACTTAAACTTTGGCAATTAAGACAGGATACCAAGATGCAAATGCCTGGTTGGAATCGATCAAATATTCCATTGGCACGTTAAACAAAAGCAATTGTTATGCTTGTGCACATGGCAGGCCAGAGGCCCAGATTGTCCTCTTTCCACTAAGGTGGTCCTCCAGTCGACCAGGTGTGGGCTGCATGGTAGCTCTTTTCCAGGATTCTACAACCTGGAGCAATAAGTTGTGTCAAGCTCTCTTGGCTATATCCCAAAGTCCAGCACACTGCGGGTCAGCCCCTGAGAGGCATCCAGCTTCCATCTCCCAACACTAAGTTCATTTCGTGTCTCTCACGACAGGGAGGAAACAGCGTTCCTTGGAGACCTGAAGGGATGCAGTGAGCTTAAGTATTTTCAAGAGCTTATCAATTAGTCAGCCCTTGTTCATCCCTGAGCAGATGTGTGGTGGTATTGTGGTGGACCTTTACTGGGCATTCTGCCAAATAACTGGAGTGGCACTTGTACCTTAGTCCAATTGGCTATTCCTTTCACCCTGGCATTTCATCAACCAGACGGAGGAAAAATAAGCCATCATAAAGTGAGAGAAGCCCCTTATGGGTCTTTCGACTCTCACGTCCATTTAGACACAATTGGAGTCCCAAGGGGAACACCAGATCAATTTAAAGCTTGAAATCAAATAGTTGCAGGATTTGAGTCAATATTTTGGTGGGTGACAGTTAATAAAAATGTAGATTGGATAAATTACATCTATTACAACCAACAGCATCAAGCTTTTCATGAGTTAAAACAAAAACTCATGTCAGCCCCATCCCTGGGGCTACCTGATCTGACAAAACCCTTTACACTCTATGTGTCAGACAGAGAAAAAATGGTAGTTGGAGTTTTAACCCAGACTGTGGGGCCCTGGCCAAGGCTCGGGGCCTATCTCTCAAAACAACTAGACAGGGTTTCCAAAGGCTGGCCCCCAAGTCTAAGGGCCTTGGCAGCAATGGCCCTGTTAGCACAAGAAGCAGATAAAATAACCCTTGGGCAAAACCTGAATATAAAGGCCCCCCATGCTGTGGTAACTTTGATGAATGCCAAAGGACATCATTGGCTAACAAATGCTAGATTAACCAAGTACCAAAGCTTGTTATGTGAAAATTCCCACATAATCATTGAAGTTTGCAACATCCTAAACCCCACCACCTTGCTCCCAGTATCAGAGAGCCCAGTTGAACATAACTGTGTAGAGGTATTGGACTCAGTTTATTCCAGTGGGCCCAACCTCCGAGACCATCCTTGAACATCAGTAGACTGTGAGTTGTATGTGGACGGGAACAGCTTCACCAACTCCTGCAAAGTGATTCTGAAAAAGACGACAAGCCCTACTCCAGTCACACCCGGAAGCTGACTGGTCCACACACGGCCGAAGCATGAGGAAACTCATCACAGGACTCGTTTTCCTTAAAATTTGGACTTTTACAGTAAGGACTTCAACTGACCTTCCTCAGACTGAGCACTGTTCCCAGCATATACATCAAGTCACTGAGGTAGGACAAAAGTTGCTACGGTCCTATTATTTTATGGTTATTGTAAGTGTACCAGGACTCTAAAAAGAACTTGTTTGTATAATGCTATTCTATACAAGGTGTGTAGCCCAGGAAATGACCAACGTGATGTGTGTTATGACCCATCTGAACCTCCCATGACCACAATTTTTAAAATGAGATTAAGGACTGAGGACTGGTGGGGGCTCATAAATGACACGAGTAAAGTGTTAGCTAAAACAGAAGAAAAAGGGGTGCCCAAACAAGTGACCTTGAAATTTGATGCCTGCACTGTCATTAATAGTAATAAGTTGGGAATAGGATGTGGTTCTCTTAATTAAGAAAGAGGCTATATGGCAGGAAATAAGTATATTTGTCACAAATTAGGACTGTGTGGAAATAAATGTGGATACTGGTCTTGTGTCATTTAGGCTACTTGGATAAAAAAATAAAAAGAATCATGTCTACCTTCAGAAAGGGAAAAAGTGGCCCTTCCTGTACCAGTGATCAGTGTAACCCCTTATAACTAGTAATAACCAATCCCCTTGATCCTCACTGGAAAAAAGGGGAGCATGTAACCCTAGGAATCTATGGGGCTGGACTGGATCCTCGAGTAAGTATCGTGGTTTAAGGAGAAGTTTATAAACACTCTCCTGAGCCAGTATTTCAAACCTTCTATTATGAACTGAATGTGCCAGTACCAGAAATTCCAGGAAAAACAAGAAATTTGTTTTTGCAATTAGCTGAGCATGTAGCCAAGTCTCTCAATGTCACTTCATGTTATGTATGTAGAGGAACTGTAATGGGAGATCAATGGCCATGGGAAGCCCGAGAATTAGTACCTAAAGATCCAGTTCCTGACAAATTCCCAGCTCAAAAGAATCACCCTGATAACTTCTGGGTCCTAAAAGCCTCAGTCATTACACAATACTCTATAGCAAGAGTGGGGAAGGACTTCACCCTTCCTGTGGGAAGACTCAGCTGCCTTGGGCAAAAACCGTATAATAGTATGACAAAAACAGCCACCTAGTGGAGTTCAAACCACACTAAGAAAAATCCATTTATTAAATTCCTAAAGTTGCAAACCATGTGGATCCACCCAGAGTCCCACTGGGACTGGACAGCCCCCACTGGATTATACAGGATATGTGGGCATAGAGTTTATACCAAATTACCTGACCAGTGGGCAGGTAATTGTTACTGGCACTATTAAACCATCTTTCTTTCTACTGCCCACAGGAGAACTCCTGGGCTTCCCTGTCTATGCTTCCCATGAAAAGAAAAGCATAGCTATAGGAAATTGGAAAAATAATGAATGGCCCCCCTAATCATACAATATTATGGGCCTGCTACTCAGGCACAAGATGGCTCATGGGGATACCAAACCCCCATTTACATGCTCAACCGAATCATACAGTTACAAGCTCTCTTAAAAATAATCACTAATAAGACTGGCAGAGCCTTGACTATTCTGGCCTGGCAAGAAACTCAGATGAGAAATGTTATCTATCAAAATAGATTGGCTCTCGACTACTTGCTAGCAGCTGAAGGAGGGGTCTGTAGGAAATTTAACCTTACTAATTGCTGTCTACACATAGATGATCGAGGGCAAGTAGTTGAAGACGTAGTTAGAAATATGACAAAACTGGCACATGTGCCCGCGCAAGTGTGGCATGGATTTGATCCTGGGGCCATGTTTAGAAAATTGCTCCCAGTGCTAAGAAGATTTAAAACTCTTATAATAGGAGTTATAATAGTAATAGAAACCTGCTTACTGCTCCCTTGTTTGCTACCTGTACTTCTTCAAATGATAAAAAGCTTCATCACTACCTTAGTTCACCAAAATGCTTCAGCACAAGTGTACTATATAAATCACTATCGATCTGTCTTGCAAGAAGACATGGGTAGTGGGAATAAAAGTGAGAACTCCCACTATTGAGTGAGAGTCTCAACGCAGGGGAATAAGGGAGGAGACCACCCCTCATATTGTCTTATGCCCAATTTCTGCCTCCAAAGAAAGAAGAAGTAAAAACTAAAAGGCAGAAATGAAATCCACAGGTGGACAGCCCAGCACTGGGTCCTGGGTCTGGTTAAAGTTCGACCCCTGACCTAACCAGTTATGTTATCTATAGATTCCAGACATGGTATGGAAAAGCATTGTGAAAATCCCTGTCCTGTTCTGTTCCATTTTGATTACTGGTACTTGCAGCCCCCAGTCACATACCCCCTGCTTGCTCAATTGATCACAACCCCCTCATGTGGACCCCCTTAGAGTTGTGAGCCCTTAAAAGGAACAGAAATTGCTCACTCAGGGAGCTCAGTTTTTGGAGACATGAGTCTTGATTAAGCTCCCAGCTGAATAAAGCCCTTCCTTCTTTAACTCGGTGTCTGAGGGGTTTTGTCTATGGCTTGTCCTGCTACACTAGGATTACAGGCATAAGCCACCATGCCCCGCCTGAAATTTTTTTTTTTTTAAAGAACTACAGGCAGAGGAGCTTCCAAGATGGCTGAACAGGAACAGCTCCAGTCTACAGCTAACAGCGTGAGTGATGTAGAAGATGGGTGATTTCTGCATTTCCAACTGAGGTACTGGGTTCATCTCACTGGGGTTTGTCAGACAGTAGGTGCAACCCATGGAGCATGAGCCAAAGCAAGGCAGGGCATCGCCTCACCCGGGGAGTGCAAGGGGTCAGGGAATTCCCTTTCCTAGCCAAGGGAAGCCATGACAGATGGTATGCAGAAAATCAGGACACTCCCCCCTAATACTTAACTATTCCAATGGTCTTAGCAAACGGCACACCAGGAGATTATATCCTGCACCTGGCTCGGAGGGTCCCATGCCCACAGAGCTTCACTCACAGCTAGCACAGCAGTCTGAGATTGAACTGCAAGGTGGCAGTGAGGCTGGGGAAGGGGCGTCTGCCATTGCTGAGGCTTGAGTAGGTAAACAAAGCAGCCTGGGATCTCGAACTGGGTGAAGCCCACCACAGCTCAAGGAGGCCTGCCTGCCTCTGTAGACTCCACCTCTAAGGGCAGCGCATAGCTGAACAAAAGGCAGCAGAAACTTCTGCAGACTTAAAAGTCCCTGTCTGACAGCTTTGAAGAGAGTAGCGGTTCTCCCAGGATGGAGTTTGAGATCTGAGAATGGACAGACTGCCTCCTCAAGTGGGTCCCTGACCCCTGAGTAGCCTAACTGGGAGGCACCTCCTAGTAGGGGCTGACTTACACCTCATACGGCTGGGTGCCCCTCTAAGGCACAGCTTCCAGAGGAAGGATCAGGCAGCAACATCTGCCATTCTGCAATATTTGCTGTTCTGCAGCCTCTGCTGGTGAAACCCAGGAAAACAGGGTCTGGAGTGGACCTCCAGCAAACTCCAACAGACCTGCAGCTGAGGGTCCTGACTGTTAGAAGGAAAACTAACAAACAGAAAGGACATCCACACCAAAACCCCATCTGTACGTCACCATCATCAAAGACCAAAGGTAGATAAAACTACAAAGATGGGGAGAAACCAGAGCAGAAAATCTGAAAATTTTAAAAATCATAGTGCCTCTTCTCCAAAGGAACGCAGCTCCTCACCAGCAATGGAACAAAGCTGGACAGAGAATGACTTTGACAAGTTGAGAGAAGAAGCCTTCAGACGATCGGTAATAACAAACTTCTCTGAGCGAAAGGAAGATGTTCAAACCCATCACAAGGAAGCAAAAAACCTTGAAAAAAGATCAGATGAAAGGCTAACTAGAATAAACAGCATAGAGAAGACCCTACATGACCTGATGGAGCTGAAAACCTTGGCACAAGAATTACGTGATGCATGCACAAGCTTTAGTAGCCGATTCAATCAAGTGGAAGAAAGGGTATCAGTGATTCAAGATCAAATGAATGAAATGAAGTGAAAAGAGAAGTTTAGAGAAAAAAGAGTAAAAAGAAATGAACAAAGCCTCCAAGAAATATGGGACTATATGAAAAGACCAAATCTACGTCTGATTGGTGTACTTGAAAGTGACGGAGAGAATGGAACCAAGTTGGAAAACACTCTTCAGGATATTACCCAGGAGAACTTCCCCAGCCTAGCAAGGCAGGCCAACATTCAAATTCAGGAAATACAGAGAATGCCACAAAGATACTCCTTGAGAAGAGCAACTCCAAGACACATAATTGTCAGATTCACCAAAGTTGAAATGAAGGAAAAAATGTTAAGGGCAGCCAGAGAGAAAGGTTGGGTTACCCACAAAAGGAAGTCCATCAGACTAACAGCGGATCTCTCAGCAGAAACTCTACAAGCCAGAAGAGAGAGGGTGCCAATATTCAGCATTCTTAAAGGAAATAATTTTCAACCCAGAATTTCATATCCAGCCAAACTAAGCTTCATAAGTGAAGGAGAAATAAAATCCTTTACAGACAAGCAAATGCTGAGTTTGTCACCACCAGGCCTGCCTTACAAGAGGTCCTGAAGGAAGCACTAAACATGGAAAGGAAAAACCAGTACCAGCCACTGCAAAAACATACCAAATTGTAAAGACCATCGATGCTAGGAAGAAACTGCATCAACTAATGAGCAAAATAACCAGCTAACATCATAATGACAGGATCAAATTCACACATAACAATATTAACCTTAAATGTAAATGGGCTAAATGCTCCAATTAAAGGATACAGACTGGCAAATTGAATAAAGAATCAAGACCCATCAGTGTGCTGTATTCAGGAGACCTATCTCCCATGCAGAGACACACATAGGCTCAAAATTAAGGGGTGGAGGAAGATCTACCAAGCAAACGGAAAACAAAAAAAAGCAGGGGTTGCAATCCTAGTCTCTGATAAAACAGACTTTAAACCAACAAGGACCAAAAGAGACAAAGAAGACCATTACATAATGGTAAAGGGATCAATTCAACAAAAAGAGTTAACTATCATATATATATCTATATCTATATCTATATCTATATCTATATCTATATATATATATATATGCACCCAATACAGGAGCACCCAGATTCATAAAGCAAGTCCTTAGAGACCTACAAAGAGACTTAGACTCCCACACAATAATAATGGGAGACTTTAACACCCCACTGTCAACATTAGACAGATCAATGAGACAGAAAGTTAATAAGGATATCCGGGAATTGAACTCAGCTCTGCACCAAGCAGACCTAATATGCATCTACAGAACTCTCCACCCCAAATCAACAGAATATACATTCTTCTCAGCACCACATCGCACTTATTCCAAAATTGACCATATAGTTGGAAGTAAAGCACTCCTCAGCAAATATAAAAGAACAGAAATTATAACAAACTGTCTCTCAGACCACAGTGCACTCAAACTAGAACTCAGGATTAAGAAACTCACTCAAAACCGCTCAACTACATGGAAACTGAACAACCTGCTCCTGAATTACTACTAGATACCTAATGAAATGAAGGCAGAAATAAACATGTTCTTTGAAACCAATGAGAACAAAGACACAACATACCAGAATCTCTGGGACACATTTAAAGCAGTGTGTAGAGGGAAATGTATAGCACTAAATGCCCACAAGAGAAAGCAGGAAAGATCTAAAATTGACATGCTAACATCACAATTAAAAGAACTAGAGAAGCAAGAGCAAACATATTCAAAAGCTAGCAGATGGCAAGAAATAACTAAGATCAGAACAGAACTGAAGGAGATAGAGACACAAAAAAACCTTCAAAACATCAATGAACCCAGGAGCTGGTTTTTTGAAAAGATCAACAAAATTGATAGACCACTAGCAAGACTAATAAAGAAGAAAAGAGAGAATAATCAAATAGATGCAATAAAAAATGATAAAGGGGATATTACCACCGACCCCACAGAAATGCAAACTACCATCAGAGAATACAATAAACACCTCTATGCAAATAAACTAGAAAATCTGGAAGAAACTGATAAATTCCTGGACACATACACCCTCCCAAGACTAAACCAGAAAGAAGTTGAATCCCTGAATAGACCAATAACAGGCTCTGAAATTGAGGCAATAATTAATAGCCTACCAACCAAAAAAATTCCAGGACCAGGCGGATTCATAGCTGAATTCTACCAGAGGTACAAAGAGGAACTGGTTCCATTCCTTCTGAAACTATTCCAATCAATAGAAAAAGAGGGAATCCTCCCTAACTCACTATTTTTTGAGGCCAGCATCATCCTGATACCAAAGCCTGGCAGAGACACACACACACAAAAGAGAATTTTAGACCAATATCCCTGAAGAACATCGATGCAAAATTCCTCAATAATTTACCGGCAAACTGAATCCAGCAGCACATCAAAAAGCTTATCCACTATGATCAAGTTGTCTTCATCCCTGGGATGCAAGACTGGTTCAACATACGAAAATCAATAAACATAATCCACCATATAAACAGAACCAAAGACAAAAACCACATGATTATATCAATAGATGCAGAAAAGGCCTTTGACAAAATTCAACAGCCCTTCATGCTAAAAACTCTCAATAAACTAGGTATTAACGGGATGTATCTCAAAATAATAACAGCTATTTATGACAAACCTACAGCCAATATCATACTGAATGGGCAAAAACTGGAAGCATTCCCTTTGAAAACTGGCACAAGACAGAGACGCCCTCTCTCACCACTCCTATTCAACATAGTGTTGGAAGTTCTGGCCAGGGCAATCAGGCAGGAGAAAGAAATAAAGGGTATTCAATTAGGAAAAGAGGAAGTCAAATAGTCCCTGTTTGCAGATGACATGATTGTATATTTAGAAAACCCCATTATCTCAGCCCAAAATTTCCTTAAGCTGATAAACAACTTCAGCAAAGTCTCAGGATACAAAATCAATGTGCAAAAATCACAAGAATTCCTACACATCAATAACAGACAAACAGAGAGCCAAATCATGAGTGAACTCCCATTCACAATTGCTTCAAAGAGAACAAAATACCTAGGAATCCAACTTACAAGGGATGTGAAGGACCTCTTCAAGGAGAACTACAAACCACAGCTCAACAAAATAAAAGAGGACACAAACAAATGGAAGAACATTCCATGCTCATGAATAGGAAGAATCAATATCATGAAAATGACCATACTGCCCAAGGTAATTTATAGATTCAATGCCATCCTCATTAAGCTACCAATGACTTTCTTCACAGAATTGGAAAAAACTACTTTAAAGTTCATATGGAACCAAAAAAGAGCCTGCATTGCCAAGACAATCCTCAGCCAAAAGAACAAAGCTGGAGGCATCATGCTACCTGACTTCAAACTATACTATAAGGCTACGATAACCAAAACAGCATGGTACTGGTACCAAAACAGAGATATAGACCATGAAACAGAACAGAGCCCTCAGAAATAATACCACACATCTACAACCATCTGATCTTTGACAAACCTGACAAAAACAAGCAATGGGGAAAGCATTCCCTATTTAATAAATGGTGCTGGGAAAACTCGCTAGCCATATGTGGAAAGCCAAAACTGGATCCCTTCCTTACACCTTATACAAAAATTAATTCAAGATGGATTAAAGATTTAAATGTTAGACCGAAAACCATAAAAACCCTAGAAGGAAACCTAGGCAATACCATTTAGGACACAGGCATGGGCGAGGACTTCATGACTAAAACACCAAAAGAAATGGCAACAAAAGCCAAAATTGACAAATGGGATCTAATTAAACTAAAGAGCTTCTGCACAGCAAAAGAAACTACCATCAGAGTGAACAGGCAACCTACAGAATGGGAGAAAACTTTTACAATCTACCCATCTGACAAAGGGCTAATATCCAGAATCTACAAAGAACTTAAACAAATTCAAAAGAAAAAAATCAAACAACCCCACCAAAAAGTGGGCAAAGGATATGAACAGACACTTCTCAAAAGAAGACATTTATGCAGCCAATAGACACATGAAAAAATGCTCATCATCACTGGCCATCAGAGAAATGCAGATCAAAACCACAATGAGATACTGTCTCACACCAGTTAGAATGGCGATCATTAAAAAGTCAAGAAACAACAGGCGCTGGAGAGGATGTGGAGAAATAGGAATGCTTTACACTGTTGGTGGGACTGTAAACTAGTTCAACCATTGTGGAAGACAGTGTGGCGATTCCTCAAGGATCTAGAACTAAAAATACCATTTGATCCATTACTGGGTATATACCCAAAGGATTATAAATCATGCTGCTATAAAGACACATGCACACATATGTTTATTGTGGTGCTATTTACAATAGCAAAGACTTGGAACCAACCCAAATGTCCATCAATGATAGACTGGATTAAGAAAATATGGCACATATAAACCATGGAATACTATGCAGCCATAAAAAAGGATGAGTTCATGTCCTTTGTAGGGACATGGATGAAGCTGGAAACCATCATTATGAGCAAACTATTGCAAGGACAGAGAACCAAACACCACATGTTCTCATTCACAGGTGGGAATTGAACAATGAGAACACTTGGATACAGGGTGGGGAACATCACACACCAGGGCCTGTCGTGGGGTGGGGAGACTGGGGAGGGATAGCATTAGGAGATATACCTAACGTAAATGACAAGTTAATGGGTGCAGCACACCAACATGGCACATGTATATATATGTAACAAACCTGCACGTTGTGCACATGTACCCTAGAACTTAAAGTATAATTAAAAAAATAAAAATAAAATGAAAAACTATAGACACCATATCATGGGTGCAGTCCTATTTCAGGAATTTGCAAGAATGATTTTGACTACAGAGTTTTGCCTCACTCACTAGTTCCCACATAATATGTGACCATGCTGCTTTTGCAGGGGTGATATTCAAAATAATGAACATCTGGGGCTGCACAGGTACTGAGCAGGGGCATGGCTGGAGCAGATCCTAGAGGGTCTGTGAAGTGTCCTGCCTGACCTCATAGTTGTTGGATCACGGGGAAGCCCACAGAGACTGGGGAAGCACCACAGTGCATGGCTGAGGGAGAATCCACCATTTATCAATGAATACGGAATTAGTTCAATATTTTATTAACTAACAGGGCTATCCTGGTTATATATGGGTTGAATACCAGCTCTGAGTACAGGAAGACCCATAGAGAGCTCTGTACAGGCAAGCATTGTTATTTATCATTGTTAAAAAGCTGAGGACACAGCTTTCTCAAATGCTAAGCTGATCCCACAACTTCCCAGCTCACAGCCTCCAAAGGCTCCTTTACCAGAGGGCCATGCATGTCATCTGAATGCCCCTCCTGGAATCTCTAAGCCCCCAGGGCACCTCTGTTTGCACATTCATGCTCCACAAACCACACTCACCTGGGTGCCCTTGACATTGGCGTTGGACTCCCACATGCCAGTGTTCTGCCTGAACATCGCCACCAGGCCGATGTGCTGATATCGAGGTGCCCCCAGAACCAGGTTTTGCACTCGGTTCCGCAAGATGACGGTGGCAGCATAACCTGAAGGTGGGGGTCTGAGAAGTGAAGTGCATTCCCTGACCCCTCCTCCACCATGCAGACCCACTCCTTGAGTAGGCAATGGGGCAGCCCCATGCTTGCTGTGTTGGGGTAACTGATCCCTACACTATATTTCTCTTTATGAACATAATTACAATTCAATTTAGAAGTTTCTGGCCGGGTGAGGTGGCTTACACCTGTAATCCCAGCACTTTGGGAGTCTGAGGCAGGCGGATCACCTGAGGTCAGGAGTTCCAGACCAGCCTGGCCAACATGGTGAAACCCGGTCTCTACTAAAAATACAAAAAAAGGCCGGGCACGGTGGCTCACGCCTGTAATTCAAGCACTTTGGGAGGCCAAAGCAGGTGGATCACCTGAGGTTGGGAGTTCGCGACCAGGCTGACTAACATGGAGAAATCCCGTCTCTACTAAAAATACAAAATCAGCCAAGCGTGGTGGCACATGCCTGTAATTCTAGCTACTCAGGAGGCTGAGGCAGGAGAATCGCTTGAACCTGGGAGGCAGAGGTTGTGGTGAGCCAAGATCGCGCCATTGCACTCCAGCCTGGGCAACAAGAGCGAAACCCCATCTCAAAAAAAAAAAAAAAAAAAAAAATTAGCCAGCGGTGGTGGTGCATTCTTGTAACATCAGCTACTCGGGAGGCTGAAGTAGGAGAATCGCTTGAGCCCAGGAGGCAGAGGTTGTAGTAAGCCGAGATTGTGCCATTGCACTACAGCCTGGGAGACAAGAAAGAAACTCCACCTCAAAAACAAACAAAAAAAAATTGAAGTTTCTGTCTTTAAAGCTATCCCAAGAACCTATGAAAGACCCAGACATCTATGCTAGTTGACTTATGCCAAATCCTGACCCCTTCTTAGAGCAACCCTTGCCCTCCCCACTTACCCAAGTAAGCATCATTCATGTCTGAATCCACTCTGGTCATGTTGATGAAGGTGCTTTTCTCATTTGATGTATATAGAAAGGCTCCACCAGCCCAGTCATAGCTCCCCACAGTGCTCAGCAAGGGGCCGTTCTGGGAAAGAGGTAGAACAGGGTTGATGAGGAAGGAAGAAGGGACCACCGCTGCCCCTCACAGAGCTACCTCCCAAGTACCTATCACAGAGAAGAGTCCCCAAACTCCTGCATCTCTCCTATCTCTTCTTTTTGCTACCCCCTGCCCCACCCCCGCAATTTAATGAAGGGCCACTTACAGACGTGATGGCAGCACTGAAGCCTTCCTGAGACATCTCATGCTCAAAGGAGCTGGTACTTCCTGTCTGAGTACCTGTGAAGAGGAGAACTTTCTACATTAAAGAAAGCAGAAGGCTGGGCACGGTGGCTCACGCCTATAATGGGAGGCTGAGATGGGCAGATCACTTGAGGTCAGGAGTTAGAGACCAGTCTGGCCAATATGTTGAAACCCCGTCTCTACTAAAAATACAAAAATTAACTGGGCGTGGTGGTATGCGCCCATAATCCCAGCTATTCGGGAGGCAGAGGCAGGAGAATCACTTGAAGCTGGGAGGCAGAGGTTGCGGTGAGCCGAGATCGCACCACTCCACTGCAGCCTGGGCAATAGACCAAGACTCAGTCTCTAAAAAAAGAAAAAGAAAAGAAAAGAAAGCAGAAGAACCTAGAATAGGTACTGAAAACCCAAATGCTCTGGTGGCCAGACAAAAGGAGACTCCGACGGGATCTGTGTCAAGCTGGACAGCATATGTCCCTCTTAGAAGGGTGACAGCCATTCACCTCCAGCCACTTCCTGCCAAGTGGGAATGCTGCCTTCAAGGTCTTCAAAGTGTCTAATCTTCCAGTTTTTCAAGATAAACCATAAACCCAGACTGTATATGAAATCCCCCAATTTCTAAATTCCTTTTATTCAACAAACATTTACTGAGCACCTTCTGAGTACCAGGCACTATTCTAGGCAATTGGGATATAATAGTGAACCAAACAGACGACTGCTGGCAACACATCCAAATTTCTGTTAAAATACTGGGTGGGATTTGACTCCCCCATACTCCAATTTACCAGCCTATAGCCAAGATTTGCAAAATTAGAGGTAAAAGTATGGATTCTTTGACTTCAAAGGAATTAACCAAGTGAGGCTGGGACTGAGAGCTGAAGGAAGTGGAGAGAGTTGATGCTGGGGGATACCAAGGGTTAGGAAGGTCTGGATTCTAGAGGGGACTATGTGTTCTGGGGTGGGAGGCTGCCTAAGGAGCTGCTCTGGGAACACAGATGCCTGACTCACCCTCGATCGCAAAGATCTTCTCCTGAAGCTGCTTCTGAATGGTCTTCAGAGCCTCAAAGTTATTCACCTGGAACACGTGATCACGAGGTGGCTTGGATGCGATGGTATTAAGCTCTTGGCGGGATTTCGAACTGCGGAAGGCATCTCCCACCTGTTACCAAGGAACAGAGGCCAAGCCATGATCTGAGGGTAGCAGTATCATCTGACAAAGACAATTCTGCAGGAGACTAGTCTGAACCATTATTCATCAAGTGAGGAAATGCATCAGAAGGTCCCTGAGACAGGGTTGCCAGGTATAGTTGGGCAGGTTGTACACTGCACAAGGCACTGTGCTAAGGAAGCAAGTTGGGGCAGAAACCCAGCTGCTGATCCATGTGCTGTGGCCACGTCTCCTGGTGTGGAGCTGACCTCCGCCTAGAGGAAGGTGAGGCTTTGTCTTTATATGAAGGTATTTCCTACATGCCAAGGCATGTATCCATGGTTATATCGCTTTCTGTGTCACACACGTGCTGTCGTAGTTTGATTACACTGATGATCCTGACTCCTTGCCTCTTCCTGTGTCCAGGCCTTTTTCCCTAGCGCTCTGCTGTGCCCTCCTGCTCTTGGTGGAGTCATCTGCCCACTTCATTACCTCTGGGCTCAGGCATGAGTCTTGCTTTAGCCCATTGTATATAGAGCACCCTTGACATAACTAACTCCATCTTAGAAAAAGGCTGCATTGTATATTTCACAGGGCACTTTGCCAACAAGGATAAGGTTGTTTTAAACAAATTTTTTAAATAGGCCAGGTACGGTGGCTTATTCCTATAATCGCACACTTTGGAAGGCCAAGGCGGTCGGATCACTTGAGGTCAGAAGTTCAAGACCAACCTGGTCAACATAGTGAAACCCCATCTCTACCAAGAATACAAAAAAAAAAAAAAAAAATTTGCTAGGCATGGTGGTGCATGTCTGTAGTCCCAGCTACTCAGGAGGCTGAGGCACAAGAATTGCTTGAACTCAGGAGGTGGAGGTTGCAGTGAACCAAGATCATGCCACTGCACCCCAGCCTGAGCGATAGAGCGAGACTCAGTCTCAAAATAAATAAATAAATAAATAAACAAACAGATAAATAAATACATAAACAAATAAAGACTACATCCAACCAGATAAGGACACAAACAAGCACATTCTTCCCTGTCTGTTCTCACCAGAGGGCTCTGTGACTAGAAGAAATCTAGCCTTCAGCAGTTCAAAGCAGCCGTTGGAACTCACACCTCACAGTCGCTTGTGATGAGAGCCTGGCATTTGCCGCCGAGGACTCTGCCGCATCAAAGATTCTGCCTTGCAAGATTAATGTGACTAGGACCCTTGGGCCCAGACCAGGAGTCCTTTTCATTCATCCTTTCTCCTCTTTCTTTTTCTTCTAATGTCAAACGTTACTTTGTTTGCTGTGGAATGTTCAACCTATAACTTTTATATATTGATTAAGTATACTATTATATACAGTTTGCAGTATTGACTGATTCGTGGGTGGCTTGAGCCAGAGTGTCCGAGTGAACAGGATGCACTAAGGAGAACTGCCTCCTTGGGAATTCCATGCAGCTCGTGGCATTTGTGATTGAAATAGGATCAACGAAAGCCTGATGTTGCAGAAAGACACCAACCTGCATGGACCTAGTTATCTCTAACCTTGCACCGCTCATGACACCCATGGATGTTATCAAACATGATGCAGAGGCATGAAAAAGCACTTGCAACATCTCCACTGTTCTCTTGCTCCCGTTTTCACCATGAGGACATGCCCAGGCTAGCCCTGGAGAATGAGAGCCAGGTTGCCAAAGGGCCAAGTCACCCTAGTGGTTCCACCCAAGGCCATCAGGTCCAGCAGATGACATAGCTGGCAACCCTCAGAAGCAGAGAGAGCCTGGCCAAGATCAGCAGAGCAGCCTGCCAACCTGCAGCTAATGGCTGAGGAAGGCCATTGAAACCAGAACTCTTGGCCAGCTGACCCACAGGCTTACTTATTATTTTAAGCTGTTGAATTTTGGGATAGTTTATTACACAGCATTGATGTGGCAACAGATAGCTGATATGGTGTATATGAGCTAGCAATAGCTCTCATGTCACTTTGATTTTATTAATATTTGCAAATTGGAGGATGGACCCACATAGAAACCCTCCACAGAAGCATCACCCTGAGAGCGGCATTCCATACCCCAATGACGTAGCGAATGACTCCCTCTCTGTCTGCCTCAGGAATGACGTCCTCATATCCCAATGGATCGCCAAACTTTTCTCCATCTGTGATGACAACTAGGATCTTACGGGCATTCTTTCGGGCTCCCTGGTTGACGTTAAACAGTTCTCGTCTGTGCAGGAAAGAGGAGGGACAAAGTCAAATGCAAGCAGATGACATGCTAATTTTTTTTTTTTTTTTTTTTTTTTTTTAAGAAATAGACACTCACTCTGTTGTCCAGGCTGGAGTGCAGAGACACAATCATAGCTTACTGCAGACTTGGACTCCTGGGTTCAAGCGATTCTCCTGCCTCAGCCTCCTGAGTAGCAGGGACTACAGGCATGTACCACCACACCTGGTTTATTTTTTTATCTTTTTAGAGATAGAGTCTCACTATGTTGCCAATTGGTCTCGAACTCTTAGACTCATGTGATCCTCCCACCTCAGCCTCCCAAAGTGCTGACATTACAGGTGTGAGCCCCCGCACCTAGCCAGAGATGCTATTAACGTCAGAAAGGAAATGTCAGCAGAGTCCCAGACACAGATACAGCTGGCTGAGGCCTCGGAGGGGCTCCGTCTCCCCTGAGACTTAGCACTGAGATGCAACTGCCCCAGGACCTGGAAAAGCAGCAGGGAAGGGAAAGGAAGCCTTCACGGTTTTTGTTTTTATACTTTCACATAATTTGGGGTTTTCAACTGAGTATTATTACTTTTGAATTTTAAAAAATATATATATTTATGGCTGACGCCTGTAATCCCAGCACTATGGGAGGCCGAGTCAGGTGAATCACCTGAGGTCAGGAGTTCAAGACCAGCCTCGTCAACATGGAGAAACCCCGTCTCTACTAAAAATACAAAAATTAGCTGATGGTGGTGGTGAGCGCCTGTAATCCCAGCTACTCGGGAGGCTGAGGCAGGAGAATTGCTTGAACCCAGGAGGTAGAAGTTGCACTGAGCAGAGATCAGGCCACTGCACTCCAGCCTGCTCTGTCTCAAAAAATAAATAAATAAATAAATAAATAAATAAATAAATAAATAAATATATGTATATATACACTTAATTGGCCTTCAGGAAACCTCTCCCACAGCACTGCACCAGCTCCCCAGTGCCTCTAGGACGCTACAGTGCTTCTTGTACTTCTGTCCCAACCCCATCCTTGCCTCTACACACACCCCAGAATCAGAGCGAACTTCCCAAAATGAGACATGGTGATGTCTCACCACGGGTTGTAAAGCCGCCTTTGGTTCCCTGGCCTGAGCCGATCTTTCTAGCCTCCCTCCAGACACTTTTTCTCACTTCCCCACTCCACTCCCACTTTTCACTCAACGACTTGTCCTTTGATGAATACACCACGCACAGCCCCTCCTCCCCACCTCTGCCCGTGGGGGAGCATCCTCTACTACCCTTGTCTGAACGGCTCCCTTCATCCATCAAAGCCCAACTAAAAGTGTCTCCTCCTCCCTCCATCCTAAGCGAAAAGGGGAAGCTTACACCACTTTGCGGATGGCCGTGGCCGTGTGTGTCCGCCCATACAGCTGCGTTATTGAGTTCACCAGTGATCTCGGGTTAGGGTTGCGCTGGAACTCTTCGAAGGTAAAGTGAGTCCAGAATTCTTCGGAGTACTGCATCAAAGAGAACTGCGGAGGGGGTGGCTGGTGTGATGCTGGAGAAGGTGCCCCCACCTCTCAGACATCTCCCAGCAAGCTCCACAAAGATCTTAAACACTCCAGTCTCCAAATTCCTCCTCTGCACTGCCCCTAATCCCCTGCCTCACCAGGACAGAGAGCTGCCAGCAGCTCCCATCTCTCCTCAATACTAGAAGACGGCCAGCGGCCAGGAGCAGTGGCTCACACCTGTAATCCCAGCACTTTGGGAGGCCGAGGCAGGTGGATCACCTGGGGTCAGGAGGTCAAGACCAGCCTGGCCAAAATGGTGAAACCCCATCTCTACTAAAAATACAAAAACTAGCCAGGCATGGTGGCACGCGCCTGTAATCCCTGCTACTCGGGAGGCTGAGGCAAGAGAATTGCTTGAACCCGGGAGGCGGAGGTTGCAGTGAGCCGAGATTGCACCGCTGCACTCTAGCCTGAGAGACAGAGCAAGACTCTGTCTCAAAAAAATAAAAAATAAAAATGAAAATAGAACTCAGCCAGCAATGACATGTGGGCTCCATCTGCCATGCCAACCCTTAACAATTAGAGCTGCCCGCTTTATAAAAGGCGAAAGAATGCTGAGACTGCATCCAACGGAGCAGAAAAGAGACTCAGGAAGGCAAACCACAATCGACTGTCAATTTGGCAATGTCTGCAGTTGAACTGGGAGGAGAACATGGTGGCCCGGTTGCTATGTATCTTCCAGCCCTGTGTGAGCTCTTCCCTAACCTACCCATGGGCCCTCACCAAGGTTTTGGACTTTTTTAATTGCTCCATCATGATCGAGACAAAATCCTTCATCTGCTGAAATTCACGTGGGTTGATGCTACCAGAGCCGTCAATCAAGAAGGCGATGTCCTGTTCAGGACACCCTGAGGAAGGGGAAAAAGAGTATGAATCAAGTAATTTGACACTTGGTGTTTTGGGCTTTTTTGTATGTCAGCTCTCTGCTGAACAATGAGGATATGGGACCCCGTCTCTATAAAATATATGTTATATAATATATACAAACATATATATTATAGAGATGGGGTCTCTATAAAATATATATGTATTTTGTAACATATATACATATATGTTAAAAATTAGCCGGGCACAGTGGCACATGCCTGTAGTCCCAGTTCCTCAGGAGGCTGAGGGTGGGGGATCATTTCAGCCCAAAAGGTTGAGGCTGCAGTGAGCTCTGATCACGCCATTGCACTCCAGCCTGGGCCACAGAGAAAGACCTTGTCTCTAAAAAATAAATAAGTAAGTAAACAAACAAGGGCAAAGTAGTATGGAAAATTTTCATTAATTCTGCCCAAGGGAATCAGGGAATGTGGTGATGTTTGACTGGATCTTGAAGAACAGGAAATAACTTGCCAGCTGGGCACAGTGGCTCGCACCTGTAATCCCAGCACTTTGGGAGGCTGAGGTAGGTGAATCACTTGAGATCAGGAATTCGAGACCAGCCTGGCTGACATGGTGAAACCCCATCTCTATTAAAAATACAAAAAGTTGCTGAGATCGCACCACTGCACTCCAGCCTGGGTCACAGAGCAAGACAAGAAAGAAAGAAAAGAAAGAAGAAAGAAAAGAAAAAAGAAAGGAAGAAAGGAAGAAGGAAAGAAGGAAGGAAGGAAGGAAGGAAGGAAGGAAGGAAGGAAGGAAGGAAGGAAGGAAGGAAGGAAGGAAGGAAGGAAGGAAGGATTGATTTGCCAGATATATAAAAGGAATAGATTCTAGAAAAGAGAATGACACACACACATAAAGCAATGTGGAATGTGCTCCTCTGCCTTCTGCCCCATCCCCAAATCCACTTTCTACCCATTGCCACTCAGCTCTGTGGCCTGGGAGGTCAACCTGCAGGGACCCCATCACCAGGACTCTGTTGCCCTCTGGATTCCCATTGGATTTGGTGGATGAGGGGGCTCAACAGAAGACTGGAGGGAGGAGGACAGTGAGGTCCGGGTGTTCTCCCATTGAGGTTGCTTGGGCACAGCTATGTCCTTCACAAAAGACCAACTGTTCCCCAGAAGGAGGCCAGCCCCACATGACTCTCTCCGGACCCTGGTGAGCTCTCCCTCCCCTCAACCCTATAAGCCCAGGGGTGAAAATAGACCTGCTTGCCCAAGGCTTGCAAAGTCCCTGATGGCTCCCTTAGATCTCTCACAGTTTTATAATTATTCCCTTTATAAATAAACCCCCCTCTTTGTAAATAAATCTTACTGAAACTGCCTTTGCAAAATTATGGCGGAGACAGTGAAAGAGATCTAACCTAACCGACTCCATCTTGCTTCTAACCTCCAAGCTGTCCTTGTTCATTCCTGGGTGTAGGCTGAACTAACTTTGGGAGAAACTTAGTTTATAGTTTATAGTTTAAACAAAGATCGTAACAGCTCTTTTCCAAAGCAGACCTCCTTCTTGCCTGGGGACTAGATTGCCTTTGTAGGACTAACATTAGTCACAAGATTAGAAATTATGGTTTAGGAGTCATGCAGCTGGAGGGTACAAGATTCTGACCCTCCCTAAACTGCTCCTAAAATCAGCACTTGAGATATTTTGCAGACCTTGCACTTGACGGATCAGCTGGCACTGCCCAGATCAATAAACTGGCTCATCTGATCTTGTGGCCCCCACCCAGGAACCGACTGAACCCAAGAAGACAGCTCCGACTCCTGATGATTTCATCCCTGACCAATCAGTACTCCCGGCTTGCTGGGTCCCCCCACCCACCAAGTTATCCTTAAAAACTCTGCTCCCCAAATGTCAGGGAGATTGATTTGAGTTGATAATAAAACTCTGGTCCCCTGCACAGCCGGCTCTGTGTGAATTACTCTTTCTCTATTGCAATTCTGCTGTCTTGATGAATCGGCTCTGTCTAGGCAGCAGGCAAGGAGAACCCCTTGGGCAGTTACATTACTGGAATGTGCTTTTGGTCCCAGCTGAGACTCCTACTGATACATGGGACAAGGGCCTCAAAAGGATTCTGGCAGAATCCAGGAATGCCGTTCGATGGAAACAGCACTACAGGGGCAAACGTATGTGACGGCAATGGAAACCCAGTGGTGGCATCAAGCAAAGAACAGCGGGCAAGGGCCTCTCTACTCCAATAAGGAGTTTGACTTTATCTGTAGGCAATGGGGAGCCACGGAAGGTTCTTAGAAAAGGAAGTGAGATTATTTGTTTTGTATTTCAGAAAGACTGGCAGGGCACAGTGGCTCATGCCTGTAACCCCAGCACTTTGGGAGGCCTCCTGAATAATTAAGACCACAAGCACACGCCATCATATCTGGCTAAATTTTTTTTTTTTTTTTTTTTTTGTAGAGATGGTGTCTCATTATGTTGTCTAGGCTGGTATCAAACTCCCGGCCTCAAACAATGCTCCTAACCTGACCTCCCAAAGTGCTGGGATTACAGGTGTGAGCTACCACACCCTTTCGAATTTTGAACCAAGTGTATGTGTTATATATTTTTTAATAAATGAAAACATTTTTAAAGAAGTAGTCTTGAACCCTGAGAGTGAGGTCTAAAGAGGTAGAGGTGTTAGCTGAAGCCACAGAACTGGGTGATTTCAGGAAAGAAGAACACGTGGGTGAAAAGAGAACCCGGAACCCAGTGCCCCTAGGTGGAGAGGGAGGTGGAGGCCAGCCAGGGGTGAAGAGAATGCACTCAGGAAGTTTGGGTGGTGAGGGTGGGGAGAGATGGCAGGAGATGAGGAGGAGATTAGAAGACAGAAGATCATTTTCATGGCTATCAATTGTGGTGGTTGATCGTTTTTCAGATACAGGTAGAATGAGAATGTTTACAACCAGAGGAAGGGAGAAGTTAAATGTCCTAGAGAGAAAACAAGTGATTCAAGAGATGCTGGGCCAGGCACAGTGGCTCACACCTGTGATCCCAGCACTGTGGGAGGCTGAGATGGGAAGATCTCTTGAGACCAGGAATTTGAGACCAGCCTGGGCAACAAGGTGAAACCCCATCTCTACAAAAAATACAAAAATCAGTATATGCACACCTGTGATCCCAGATACTCCGGAGGCTGAGGCACAAGAATTTCTTGAGCCTGAGAGGCAGAGGCTGCAGTGAGCTGAGATTGTGCCACTGCACTCCAGCTTGGGTGACAGAGCGAGACCCTGTCTCAAAAAGAAAAAGGAAAGAAAAAGAAAAAAGGAAGACAGGTGATCACCTTAGTTGGTACATGAGAGACTCTCAAAAGTCCAGATGGAAGAATTTAGTCATGAAACGGAGGAGAGACAGGTCTTCCTCTAAAACCAGTGAGTCACTGCCAGGAGTGCTGTCATTATGGAAATTTGAGAAAAAGGAGAAAGTGCAACGTTATAGCTCTTTCCGAATTTGTCTAACAAATTCCAGTGAAGACTGGAAAACTGTTTATTAAGATAAAATAAGAGAAGGGGAAAGTGGAGGGAGTCCATGCCTGAAGCTTTTGTTTTCTCTGTGGAGGAAGGAGGATTATCTGTGGAGGGTGAAGTATAGAGGAACAGGGCTTGAGAAAGAAAAAAAAGAAAAACATGCAAGGGAGAAACATTCGCCTATGGTGCCAGAATCAACATGAAGACAAGCAAAAAGATGGCAGAGCCATTGAACAAAGCAGTGGGAAAAAGCAACTGGAAAGATCCATGCACCCTGACCAGGCACAGTGGCTCATGCCCACCACTCATTCCCTGGCTCATTCCCAGCACTTTGGGAAGCCGAGGTGGGCAGATCACCAGAGCTCAGGAGTTCAAGACCAGCCTGGCCAACATGGTGAAATCCCATCTCTGCTAAAAATACAAAAATTAGGCGGGCGTGGTGGCAGGCACCTGTAATCCCAGCTACTTGGGAAGATGGAGCAGGAGAATCGCTTGAACCCTGGAGGCAGAGGTTGCAGTAAGCTGAGATAGTGCCACTGCACTCCAACCTGGGTGACAGAGCGAGATTCTGCTTCAAAAAAAAAAAAAAAAAGGTCCATACAGTCGTTCAGAATCTCAATTAATGGAGGTTTGGGGAACAGGGGTCTGGAAGGCAGCCCCTCAAGATGGTTCCCAAGATTCCCACCTCCTGCCAATGACACCTTGCGCCATTCCCTCCTCTGCAGTGTGACCTGGACTTATTTTTTAAAGACAGGGTCTTGCTCTGTCAGCCAGGTTGGAGTACAATGGTGCAATCATAGCTTACTGCAGCTTCAACTTCCCAGGCTCGAGTGATCCTCCTGAGTAGCTGGAACTGCAGGTGTGTGCCACCACACCTAGCTAATTTTTTTTTTTTTTTTTTTTTGTAGAGACAGGAGTCTCCCTATGTTGTCCAGGCTTGTCTTGAACTCCTGGCCTCAAGCAATCTTCCCACGTTGGCCTCCAAATAGCTAAGACTACAGGTGGTCATCACCACACTCAGCTAATTTTTTTTCTTTTTTTTTAGAGACAGGGTCTCGCTACATTGCCCGGGCTGATCTCAAACTCCTGGGCTCCCAAAGTGTTGGGATTGCAGGTGTGAGCCACTGTGCCTAGCCAAGGAGTTTTCCTAAAGTACAAGACCCTAGCACCTCCTTAGCCTCCCTCTCCAATGGGACCCACTTCCCCTACCCTTCTGCACCCAGAGCCCAGACCTTGAGCAGATGTCACCTCAGTCCTGCCCCCTCCCCTGGTCTTTTGCTGCCCATCTGTTCCCTCTGCCAAATGCAACGCACCTCGGAGGGTCCCTGGGAACTTCTGGGGCTGCTGCCGTAGGTTGGATCCAAACAGGAAGCAGAGCCCTTTCACATACGTGTTCTCACTGCAAGTCTGGTGCATGGTGGGGCCACAGGCCTAGGGGGCAGGAGCCAGTGGAAGGGGCTGCCCCTGCTTCCTGTCCTTGTACCCCAGCACCTCCACCCTCCACAAGACCCCCTGCCCCACCATGCATGGGCCCCCAAACACCCCCATTAGGATGCTCCTCTGATCCAGGGCCACTCACCAGCAGCTGGGGGGGGCTGGTGGTGGCTGCCAGGGACAGGCCCAGGGACATGTTCACAGCCTCCTCGGGGACTGCGGGGACAGATATGGGCAAGGTCACCCTCGGGGGGGACAGAGAAGGCTGTGGAAGAGCTGGGCAGGGATCACCTCCATGCGGGAGACAAGGAGGTCTGACAGTGAAGGGGGATCCTAGATCTTGGGAAAGAAAGGAACATGGAGGGATTGCCTGGGGATGTCTAGGGGAGAGACTGCAGGCAGAGGAGAGGGTAGGGGGGCACACACCTGTGCCCCCACCACAGATCCTCCAGCACACAGGAGTGCCTGGCAAGTCCCTTTGTGTTCACAGGGGGAATCCCAGTCCTGGCCCGGCGGGGCGGTGACTCACTCTGCAGGCGGATGGGCTCGCATGAGCCTATGCTGTAATCACACTGGTAGAGGCTGCCCGTTTGGTTGGCAGCCACTATCTCCTGGGGGGCTCCAACCACCACCCTGTGGGGAGAAGTGGAAATAGAGAAAACTCCGACATGTGGGGAGAGAAGGAGACCACAGAAGAAGTTCTGCCACCCAGAGGAAGGTGGGGGCCCATACCCAGATTCCTGAATTCCCATGACTAGGAGGAAGAATTAGTAAAGAAAAAAAATGGGAAAATGTTAAGACTCAGAATGAGAAAAGGTCTTCCTAAGAATGACACAAAAACCAGAAGTCATGTAAAAATAGGGCCAGGCGCGGTGGCTCATGCTTGTAATCCCAGCACTCGGGGAGGCCGAGGGGAGCGGATGGCCTGAGCTCAGGAGTTCAAGATCAGCCTGGGCAACATGGTGAAACTCCGTCTCTACTAAAAATACAAAAAATTAGCCAGGTGTGGTGGTGCGTACCTGTAATCCCAGCTAAACGGGAGGCTGAGGCAAGAGAATTGCTTGAACCCAGGAGGCAGAGGTTGCAGTGAGCCGAAATAGCACCACTGCACTCCAGCCTGGGCGACAGGGCAAGACTCTGTCCCAAAAAATAAATGAATAAATTTTAAAAGTAAAAATAGGTCAATTCAAGCTGGGCACCATGGCTCATGCCTGTAATCCCAGCAACTTGGGTGGTTGAGGTGGGAGCATCACTTGAGGCCAGGAGTTTGAAACTAGCCTGAGTAACATAGCGAGACCCCATCTCTACAAAAAGGTTTTTAAAAATTAGCTAGGTGTGGTGGTACACACCTGCAGTCCCAGGACAACTTTTTTTTTTCTTTTTTTTCTTTTTTGAGACAGGGTCTCACCCTGTTGCCCAAGATGGAGTCCAGTGGCATAATCATAGCTCACTGCAGCCTCTGCCTCCTGGGCTCAAGTAATCCTCCCACCTCAGTCTCCCAAAGTGCTGGAATTACAGGCATGAGCCACTGGACCCGGCCCACACAGTCATTTCATTTATTTTTATTTTTATTTATTTTCTTTCTTTGAGACAGATTTTCACTCCATCACCCAGGCTGGAGTACAGTGATGTGATCTCGGCTCACTGCTGCAACCTCCACCTCCCGGGTTCAAGCGTTTCTCCTGTCTCAGCATCCTGAGTAGCTGGGATTACAGGTGTGTGCCACCATGGTTGGCTAATTTGTGTATTTTTAGTAGATATAAGGTTTCGCTATGTTGGCCAGGCTGGTCTTGAACTCCTGGCTTCAAGCGACCAGCCCAGCTCGGCCTCCCAAAATGCTGGGATTACAGGCGTGAGCCACTGCGCCCGGCCTCCACACAGTCATTTTAAATAAATTTCTGGACCGGGCATGGTGGCTCATACATGTAATCCCTGCACTTCGGGAGGCCAAGGCGGGTGGATCATGAGGTCAGGAGATTGAGACCATCCTGGCCAACATGGTGAAACCCCGTCTCTACTAAAAATACAAAAAATTAGTCAGGTGTGATGGCACGTGCCTGTAGTCCCAGCTACTCGGGAAGGCTGAGGCAGGAGAATCGCTTGAACCCAGGAGGCGGAGGTTGCAGTGAGCTGAGATCACTCCACTGCACTCCAGCCCGGGCGACAGAGCGAGACTCTGTCCCAATAAATAAATAAATAAATAAATAAATAAATAAATAAATAAATAAATTTCTGTATGTGATAAACTACCATAAGCATATTCAAAAGAAAAATACTGCACAAAGAGAGATTCACAACTCATACCCCAGACTACTTTCTTCAGTGTACTCAAAGCTTGTACAAACTAGTAAAAAAAAAAAAAAAAAAATTGAAAAATGGCCAACAGATAAGAAAAACATGTTCATAGAAAATACCTCTCTCATAAAAAAAAAAGAAGCAATTTAAAGCTAAATTAAGATACCACTTCTCACCTACTCAATTTGCAGAGATCAGTAAGTTTGATAGCACACTGAGTTGACAAATGAGTGAGGGAGTATGAGGAGGTAGGTATTTTCATGAACTTCTGGTGTGAGTGTAAATTGTTGCCACTTCTGTAGAGGGTGATCTGGAAAAATCTATCAAAATTGCACGTGCTCATGCACCCCTGGATACCACAATCCCAGTCCTAGCCTTTACTTCCAAATAGGCTTGCACATGTGCAGAATGACAGCATTGTTCATAGAGCAAAAGTTTGGAAACAATCTAAATGTTCATTAACAAGAGATCTAATGTAATGTAAAAGGGGATTACAAGCCAAGTGCAGTGGCTCACGCCTGTAATCCCAGCACTTTGGGAGGCCAAGGCAGGTGGATCACCTGAGCTCAGGAGTTCAAGATCAACCTGGCCAACATGGTGAAACCCCATCTCTACAAAAATACAAAAATTAGCTGGGTGTGGTGGCAGGAACCTGTAATCCCAGCTACTCAGGAGGCTGAGGCAGGAGAATTGCTTGAACCCAGGAGGCAGAAGTTGCAGTGAGCCAAGATCGTGCCACTGCACTCCAGCCTGGGCAACAGAGCGAGTCTCTAAAAAAAAAAAAAAAGTAAATTATAGTACCTCCAAATTTATGGCATGCAATGCAAGCATAACATGGAATTAATGGACTTATCTGGTCAAATCACCAGGCTGTATTATGGGAGATAAAGCAAAGAGCAGAGACCAGCCCCCTTCTTCTGGAAAGGTACTATCGCCTCCACAAATACTATTTCTGTAAAGGTAAATGTTTTAGGCTTCGGGTTGCATACAGTCTCTATCACAGCTCCTGGATTCTGCTATTACAGCTCAAAAGTGGCCATAGCCAGGCACAGTGGTTTACGCCTATCATCCCAGCAAGTTGGGAGGCCCAAGCAAGAGGATGACTTGAGGCCAGGAGTTTGAGACCAGATTGGGCAAGAGTGAGACCTCGTCTATACAAAAAAATCAAAAAATTAGCTAGGTGTGGTGGCACATGCCTGTAGTCCCAGCTACTCGGGAGGGTAAGGTGGGAGGATTGCTTCAGCCCAGGAGTTTGAGTCTACAGTGAGCTATGATTGCACCAGTGCACTGCAGGCTGAGTGACAGAGCAAGACCATGTCAGAAAGGAAAGAAATAAAGAAACGGAAGGAAGGAAGGAAGGAAGGAAGGAAGGAAGGAAGGAAGGAAGGAAGGAAGGAAGGAAGGAAGGAAGGAAGGAAGGAAGGAAGGAAGGAAGGAAAGGAGGGAGGGAGGGAAGGGAGAGAAGGGCAAGAGGGAAGGGAGGGAAGGAGGGAAAGAGGGAAGCAGGGAATGAGAGAGGGCGGGAGGAAGGTAGGAAGGAAGGGAGGGAGGGAGGCGGGGGGTGCAATAAACAGTAAGTGACAAGTGAACGGGGTTGTTTTCAATAAAATTTATTCACAAAAATAGGCAGCAGCCTGCAGGCAGGCCTTAATTGCAGTACAATGTGTGCTACACATGGTGTGTTGGCTGAGGGAGGGACGTGTATGTGTTATGTACACACAGAGTCTCCCCAAAGCAACACACAAGAAACCATTCGTCAGGTCCCTCCTGGGAAGGGAACTGGGGGAAGGGAGTGAGGAAGAGAGTTTTACTCTTATACCCTTTTGCATCTTTTGAATTTAGAACACTGTAAATTCAAAAGATAAATTTATTGTATCTTTTGAATTGATTTATCTATTCAAAAATATCACTCAATGAAATCGCTGATTTTTTTCAGGTATGTAAGTCTCGGAGAGAAAGCACTGAGAAAGGGGGCTCCATCTGAGGGTCTCACCTGGATCCCTGAAGCTGGACCACGCTCTGCCCGAAGCCCTTTGCGTTCTCTTGGAAGGTCATTACGTTTTCAGTGTCCAGGTTGAACCCATGACATAAGGTCAAGGCTAAAGGGAGAATGGGGGAAGAGTGAAACAGAGGAAAGTAGCATGCCAGCCAGGGGCAGGGGCACACGTCTGTAGTCCTAGCACTTTAGAAGGCTGAGGCAGGAGGATCACTTGAGCCCAGGAAGTTGAGGCTGCAGTGAGCCCTGATTGTGCCACTGCACTCCAGCCTGGGCAACAGAGAGATACCCTATCTCAAAATAAAACACATACACACACACACAAAAAAAATGATAATAATAATAATTTAAAAGAAAGCAATGGCTGGCCGTGGTGGCTCATGCTTGTTATCCCAATAATTTAAGAGGCTGATGTGGAAGCATCACCTGGGCTCAGGAGTTTAACACCAGCCTAGGCAATACAGTGAGACCCCCATCTCTACAAAAAATAAAAAATTAGCCAGGTGTAGTGGTACGTGCGTGTAGTCCCAGCTACTTAGGAGGCTGAGGTGGGAGGATTGCTTGAACCCAGGAGGTCAAGGCTGCAGTGAACCATGATCATGCCACTGCACTCCAGCCTGGGCAACAGAGCAAAACCCTGTATCAAAAAAAAAAAAGAGATAGCATCATATCTTCCTGCTCCATTCCCCTTCCCGTCCATTCGGTCACCCTAACTAACCCAGCACCCAGATGTCTGCCTCCCAGGTACAGCTCTGATAGCCTGGGGCAGGGATTAGCACACTTTTTCTATAACAGCCAGATAGTAAATTTTAGGTTTTGCAGGCCAAGAGGCTGATAGAATATGTTGCACAAGTACTCATACAACAAGACAGAAAATACTTGTCCACAAATTTGTCATTAGGGAAATTCCAAACATAATGATTACGTACAATTTGTTCGTAATACAGGTTTATGAATGGGACAAATAGAATTCTTTGGGGGTGGTGCTCCCTATGATCAAATCGATTGTCAGTGTTCATCTTCAACCTCTGGCTGGCAGGTTGTGCAAAAACAGGTGGTGGGCCATATCGGGCCCCCAGGCCACTGTTCGCTGACTCCTGACCTAAGAACCACCATCATGGGGTATGTCCAGTCCCGCTCTGAATTCCAGCCTCCCTTCTGAGCACCCAAATGGTCTCTTCCCCCAGTGTCACCACAATGATGATTTGCCCAACAGTGAAGTTTCTATGCATTCTCAATTAGATAATTTCCTTCCTATGCAGCTCTCAAGCATTTCCTTCCCTTTTGTGGAGAATTTCATTTTCCACAACATACAAGCATAAAAGGAAACAAACTCAAATCGTTTTGATTCATCAGTCATTCAACAAACATTTGCACCCGGGTCCTTGGAAAATGGAACCGGAGGCAAAGTGAAGATGGTGAGAGGGGATCCAGGAGGAAGTACTCAGGAAGGGGGTCTCACACTTGCTGTGCACCCTGGGCCATGTCACTTCTCCTCTCTGGGCCTCCGTCTCCTCATCTGTGAAGCAAGGACCAACCAAGCAGCCTTGCACAGTCCATGAATGTGGTCATTCATCCAGGCTTCCCTGGCCAGCCTGTCTGGGTCTAGCTGTTCTCCCTGCTTCTTCTTGAACCCTTTCTCCTTCCCCAATCCCCTTTGCCTCTCCCCAGACTGAATCCTACATACTCTGGGCCCTCTCTTTATGACAGACCCAAAAGTTCCCCTCCTCCTCACCCAGAGTCCCCCACCCCACCCCCATGCACCTGTTAACAGAAGGACTCTGAGAGCCATGGCTGGAAGGAGCCAGAACCTGGAAGGAGGTGAACCGGGGGTTGCAGGCGCCACTGAGGAACCCCAAGGAAGCTGCCAAAGCAAGGAAGGGCAGAAAAGGAGAAGTAGGAGGCAGAAGTCTATCAGAGATTCAAAGGAAGAGGGCGGAGGCTCAGTGACCACACAGCCCTGCCTGGTCTTCCTCCCAGTCCTCCCAGCACTGCCCACAGCCTGCCCACCCTTCCTCCCCAGCTTCCTGGCTCAAACCATCAAAGTCACTACCACTATCCAAAAGGTGCCATTTGTCACATACTCGTTTCTTGGGTTGGCCAAAGCATATGAACAAGCTGAATAGACTTAGCCTGCCTCCTGGAATTCATGTTCTAAACATTAATACGGGCCAGGCGCAGTGGCTCATGCCTGTTAATGCCAGCACTTTGGGAGGCCAAGGCAAGAGGATTGCTTGAGCCTGGGAGTTTGAAACCAGCCTGGGCAACACAGAGAGACCCTGTCTCTACAAAAAAATATTTTTAATTAGCTGGGCACAGTGGTGCGCACCTGTATCCTCTGCTACTCGAGAGGCTGAGGCGGGAGAATTACTTGAGCCTGAGGTCCAGGCTGCAGTGAGCTATGATCACACCACTGCACTCCAGCCTGGGCAACAGAGCGAGACCCCGTCTCTACCAAAAAAATACATTTAAAAAATTAGCCAGGCATGGTGGCACGTGCCTGTAGTCCTAGCTACTCAGGAGGCTCAGGCAGGAGGATTGTTTGAGCCCAGGAGTTTGAGACTGCAGTGAGCCCCAATAATGCCACTGCACTCCAGCCCAGGTGGCACAGTGAGACCCTGTCTCAAAATAAATAAATAAGCAAACATTAATACCGATCAGACAAGTGTAGGAGGTCAAACTCTGTGTCTTCCTGGAAACACACTTTGCAAAATGTCTCTCGTTCAGCCCATGGAAATGGGAGCGCCCTTCAGCCAGAGCAGTCCTCATTTGTAGCCATACAAGGACAACTCAAGTACAGGCACACCTTGTGCTTTTTAAGTATTATTTTGTGCTTTTTTCAGAGACAGAGTGTAGCTCTGCTGCCCAGGCTGGAGTGCAGTGGTATAATCACAGCTCACTGCAGCTTCAATTAACCTCCTGGGCTCAAGTGATCCTCCTACCTCAGCCTTCTGAGTAGCTGGAACTACAGGCACATGCCATGGCCAGCTAATTTTTTTTTTTAATTTTTTGTAGAGACAAGATCTTGCTATGTTGTTCAGGCTGTTCTCAACCTCCTGGACTCAAGTGATTCTCCTTCCTCAGCCTCTCAAAGTGCTGAGATTACAGGTGTGAGCCACTGCATCCAGCTTATTTTGTGTGTGTGTGTGTGTGTGTGTTGTTTTTTTTTTTTTTTTTAAAGGCCTCAAGCTCTTCACCCAAGAATTTTCACTACTAGTAATTTATCCTAAGAAATAGTTAAGAAGTATAGTCAAAAGTATATGTACAAGCTTGGCTGGGCTCGGTGGCTCATGCCTGTAATCCTAGCATTTTGGGAGGCCAAGGCGGGTGGATTACTTGAGGTCAGCAATTGAAACCAGCCTGCCCAACGTGGTGAAACCTCATCTCTACTAAAAGGACAAAAGAATTAGCCAGGCGTGGTGGCAGGCATGTACAATCCCACCTGGGAGGCTGAGGCAGGAGAATCGCTTGAACCCTGGAGGTAGAGGTTGCAGTAAGCAGAGATTGTGCCACTGCACTCCAGCCTAGGTGACAGAGCAAGACTCCATCTCCAAAAAAAAAAAAAAAAAGAAATATATATATATATATGCAAGCTTGTTCGTTGCGGCATTATTGTTAATAGTGAAAGGCTAAAAAAAAAAAGACCTGAATATTCAACAACAGAGGAATGGTTCAATGATACTTCACTCTGTCATCTATCCTTACCCTCCCCTGTGTCTGTCACTTTTAATTCTGTTTTCAAAGGCACAAGAAAATAGGTATCCTTCCACACACACGGAACACAAACCTCACCTTTATGTGACCGCCAACGTGAATCTCAAGCCAACGATTTTTTTCACTCTTTCTCAACACCTTTTTTTTTTTTTTTGAGACAGAGTCTTCCTCTGTCACCCAGGCTGGAGTGCAGTGGTGTGATCTCGGCTCACTGCAACCTCTGCCTCCCGGGTTCAAGTGATTCTCCTGCCTCAGCCTCCCGAGTAGCTGGGATTACAGGCGTGTGCCACCACGCCCAGCTAATTTTTTGTATTTTCAGTAGAGACAGGGTTTCACCATTCAACACATTTTCTTTTGCCTCTAATTCTACTTTCCTGATAACTAGATGGAAAAAAAATGCTTGCTGGCTGGGGAAAAAAAAAAAAAAAGCAATTAAAATTATGTACATTTGGTTTAAAATTATCTGTTTGTAATTTTTATATCTAGCCAGGTATGATGACTCCTGCTTGTAAGCTCAGCACTTTGGGAGGCCAAAGCAGGGGGATCATTTGAGCTCAGGAAGTCAAGACCAGCCTGGGCAACACAGCAAGACCCTGACTTTACAAAAAAAATTTTAAAAATTAGCTGGGCGAGGCCGGGCGCGGTGGCTCAAGCCTATAATCCCAGCACTTTGGGAGGCCGAGACGGGCGGATCACGAGGTCAGGAGATCGAGACCATCCTGGCTAACACGATGAAACCCCGTCTCTACTAAAAACAAAAATAAAAAAACTAGCCGGGCGAGGTGGCGGGCGCCTATAGTTCCAGCTACTCCGGAGGCTGAGGCAGGAGAATGGCTTAAACCCGGGAGGCGGAGCTTGCAGTGAGCTGAGATCCGGCCACTGTACTCCAGCCTGGGTGGCAGAGCGAGACTCCGTCTCAAAAAAAAATTAGCTGGGCGTAATGGTGCAACCTGTGGTCCCAGCTACTCAAGAGGCTGAGGTGGGAGGATCGCTTGAGCCAAGGAGGTCAAGGCTGCAGTGAGCTATGATTGCACCACTGCACTCCAGCCTGGAAAACAGAACCAGACCGTGTCTCTAAATATATATAGGCAGGGCGTGGTGGCTCACGCCTGTAATACCAGCACTTTGGGAGGCCGAGGTGGGAGGATCACCGGAGGTCAGGAGTTCAAGACCAGCCTGCCCAACATGGTGAAACCCCATCTCTACTAAAAATACAAAAATTAGCCAGGTGTGGTGGCGGGCACCCGTAATCCTAGTTACTTGGGAGGCTGAGGCAGGAGAATCTCTTGAACCTGGGAGGCGGAGGTTGCAGTGAGCTGAGATTGCACCATTGCACTCCAGCCTGGGCAATACAGCTTGACTCAATTTCAAAAAATAAAAAATTAAAATTAAATAAATAAGTACATACATACAAAAATAAATCATATATGTATGCAGGAGAACCAAATGTTAATAGTCGTTATCTCCAAGATGGAAGGATTACAGGTATGTTCCAGTATCTATTGCTGCAGAGTGAGTTACTCCAAAACTTAGTAGTTAAAAACAGCAGCGTATTATTATCTCTCGCGAATCTGTGAATCGCCTGGCCTCAGCAGTTCTCAGCAGGGTCTCACATGATTGCAGTCGGATCATGACCAGGGCTAGAGTAATCCAAAGCTCAATTGGGCTGGGCTCCCAAAATGGGTCACTCCCACAGCTGGCAGTTGGCTGTGGGCTAGGAGCTCAGTTGGGGCTATCACCTGGGCACCCCCATGTGCCCTCTCCATGTGGCTTGGGCTTCTCGCAGCGTGGTGGCTGGGTTTCAAGAGCAAGTGTTTCAACAGACAGGAAGCAGAAATTTCCAGACTACTAAGGTCTTGATCTGGAAACTGGCACCAAGTCATCTGTACCACATTCCATTCATCAGGCAGTCACAGAGCTCATCCACTTTCAAGCAAAGGGGACACAGATCCCACCTCCCAATGGGAGGAATCTGTGGTTGTATTCAATCTTCTATAAGATGACTTTAATTTTCTTTTCTATATTATTTGTACTTAAAACATTTATACAGGCCAGGTGCAGTGGCTCATGCCTGTGATCCCAGTGCTTTAGGAGGCCAAGACAAGAGGATCACCTGAGCCCAGGAGTTTGAGGCTGCAGTGAGCTATGACCTCAACACTGCACTCCAGCCTGGGCAACAGAGCAAGACCCTGTCTCAAAGAGAAAAACAAAAAAAGATCTTTATACAAAAAAAAAAAAAAAAAAGACTTTCATAATCATTAAAAAAACCAATAGATAATTTAAAACAACAGGTTACCTGTATTTGTTAGCAGGTAAAGAGGCCAAGGAAAGGAAGAACTAAGTCATGAGCCCAAGATGAAAAGATACCAACCAGGGTGCTGGGGGAGGAGTTTAGTGGATCAGCTGGGTTTGCTTTGGGAAAAGTTTTCACACTCTGGCCATGACAGGGGCTGCTCGAACTCAGACAGGGAGGCCCCTCCTTGCCCTGAACAGTGGCCAAGGGTCCACTCTCTGTAAAAATATAGGCAAGATCTCAGACTGGCTGTCCAACCTGCAGAGGCTTTCTCAATGAGCCACCACCAAGTGTGCACCTGACCTGGTGACTGTGGGTGGGGACATATCTATAGGCTGTTGGCTGTTCCCTCCCACCTCTCCCCCATCCCCACTCTTGATAAAATCTTAGCTTGGTTTCCGCTATAAGTGGACGCTAAGACAAGGCTTCACACGTAAGTAATTTGTCTGGAAGGTGATCCCGGAAACACTGGCAGGAAAGTGAGGAAAAGGAGCGAATGCCAGGCATAATGGTTCATTGCCTGTAATCCCAGCACTTTGGGAGTCCACGGTGGGAGGCTTGAGCCCAGGAGTTCAAGACCAACCTAGGCAACATAGGAAGATTCCGTCTCTTAAAAAAATTTTTTTAATTAGCTAGTGTGATACTGTGCACCTGTAGACCCAGCTACTCAGGAAGCTGAAGCAGGAGGTTCACTTGCACCCAAGGGGTCGAGGTTGCAGTGAGCTACAATCATGCCACTATACACTGTACTCTAGCCTGGGCAACATAATAAGACCCCATCTCTTAAATTTTTTAAATTAATTAATTAATTAAACATTAATATGTATCAAACAGGTGTAGGAGATCAAACTATCTCCCTGAAAACACTCTTTGCAAAATGTCCCTTGGACATTTTGAGCCCAAGTGTTGGAGGCTGCAGTGAGCCATGATCATACTACTGCACTCCAGTGAGATATTGTCTCAAAAAAAAAAAAAAAAAAAAAAAAAAAAAAAAACAGAAAGAAAGAAAGAGCTTATAAAAGACATGTAATTAAACAAATTACTGGCCGGGCATGGTGGCTCACATTTGTAATCCCATCACTTTGGGAGACTGAGACAGGTGGATCACCTGAGGTCAGGAGTTCGAGACCAGCCTGGCCAACATGGCAAAACCTGTCTCTGCTAAAAATACAAAAATTAGCCGGGCGTGGTGGCACACCCCTGTAGCCCCAGTTACTCGGGAGGCTGAGGCAGGAGAACTGCTCGAACCCAGGAGGTGGAGGTTGCAGTGAGCTGAGATTGCACTACTGTACTCCAGCTCCATCAAAAAAATAAATAAATTACCACTGTAGATAACTGGCACTCAAGACACTGAGGAACTCCGGAAGCCGGTGCAGAACGTGCCTCAGAGCTACCTGCCTGCGGAGGAAGGAAACGAGATTCTTATCCACAACTCATATCAGTATGTGTTATTTCAGCTCTCTAGGGCTGTCTCAATTCTCTGATGCTGCCAGCTTGTCCTGCACCCGGGAGTCTGACTGCACATCCTGGCTCCTGAAAGCCACACGAGCAGGTCCTGGAACGCATGTACAGCTGCCTGCCAAGGGCTGGGGGCTGGGGGCTGAGTAACAGTGCTGAGAGCTGAGATTGACCAAAAATTAACCACAATTTACCATCCAGGTCTTCCTCAGGAAGTTGTGAGCTTTTGAATAGACTCCAGAAATCCAAAATAGTTACATTAGACAGTTTCTGCCAATTGCGGTCTAAGTGGGGAGATGAAATCCTGGTGCCTCCTATTCTGCCATCCTTATCTCTGAGAAGCGAGAGAGAGCCCTCAGGTGAGTAGTTGCAGGTGCTGCCAGCAGGAACCAAGCCAGCTCACATGAGAGTGTTAAATGCTGACAGGACACGGATGGAACAACTGCAGTGTCTGCTACAGATACTCAAATATTTTTTATAGCACTTATCATTACATGAAATTATATTATCTATTTTAGTTGTCTATTTTTTTGAGGCAGGGGTCTCACTATGTTGGCCAGGCTGGTCTTGAACTCCTGTCCTTAAGCAGATCTCCTACCTTCGCCTCCCAAAGCGTGAGGATTACAGGTGTGAGCCACCTTGCCCAGCCTTAGTTGTCTGTTATCTGACTCCCTAAAATAAGATCTGTGAGAGAAGAGATTCTTGTCTGTCTTGCTCATAAATCTATCCCCAGGGGACAGATAGTACCTGGTTCATAGTAGACAGTCAATACAAATTAATTGGATGAGAGAGAGAATTCTGGGAAGATGGCAGAGTAGGAGGCACCAGGATTCCATCTCCTCACCTAGACTGCAATTACAGTGACAGAATCTGTCCAAAGTAACTATTTTGGATTTCTGGAGTCTATTCAAGGCTCACAACTTCCTGAAGAAGACTCGAACGGTAAATTGTGGCTGCTCCCAGCACAGTAACTGTTACCCATCCCCCAGCCCCCAGCCCTTGGCAGGCAGCTGTGCATGCGTTCCAGGAGCAGCTTATATGGCTTGCAGGAGCCAGGATGTGCAATCAGATGCCATCCTCCAAATATCAGAGACGGGTGCCCTGATTGTTGATTGCTGCCTCTGATATCAGAAGTGCAGATACGGAGACGCCAGCCATTGCTGGACCAGCCCCTCCCCATCATTGCAAGCCCTTCCTCCTCTGGCTGAAGCAACGTCCAGGGAACTTAAAGGGCCAGAGCCTTTTTCTCCCTTCATTTTTCTCTTTTTCCCCATTTGGTAGCCAAATATTTAAAGACTAGGACATTCAAAAGCAACTGAATTTACAGAGAAACTTAGAAAGTCACCACACAAGCCCAGGGAAAGGCACAGAAAAGACCTGAGAAGACCTCAAGTTTATACCTAGGCTGATTCCTGGCACAGAGACAGTTTACCACAACCAAGAAATACAATAATACCAGAAAATAACAGAAAACTCTCAGGAAGGGGGAGACTCTGATTTCCAGAGTTACCACATTCTTAGATTCAAGTGCCTAGTTTTCAACAACAACAAACTCGTAAGGCATACAGTTAAAAGAAAACTGTGTCCCATTCAAAGGAAAACAATAAACTGATAGGAACCACCCAGGAAAAATACCAGATAGTAGACCTACTCAACAAAGACTTTAAAATGACTGTACTAAAGATACCCAAAGAACTAAAGGAAGACATACAGAAAGTCAATAAAACAATGTGTGAACAAAATAGAAATTGCAATAAAGAGGTATCAAACCTAAAAGGAAGCCAAAAGACATTTCTGGAGCTAAAAAGTACAACTGAAATGAAAAACTCACTGAAGAGATTCAAAGGTAGATTTGAGTAGGCAGAAGAACAAATCAGCAAACTTGAAGATAAGACCATGGAAATTATTACATCTGAAGAACAAAAAGAGAAAAAGATTAGAAAAAAGTGAACAGAACCTAACGTGTGTCCGGAATTTATTCTTTCCGGTGGGTTCTTGGTCTCACTGACTTCAAGAATAAAACTGCGGACTTTCGTTGTGAGTGTTACAGCTTTTAAAGGTGGTGTGTCCGGAGTTTGTTCCTTCACATGTTCACATGTGTCCAGAGTTTCTTCCTTCTGATGAGTTTGTAGTCTCGCTGACTTCAGGAGTGAAGCCGCAGACCCTTGCAGTGAGTATTACAGCTCATAAAGGCAGTGTGGACCCAAAGAGTGAGCAGAAGCAAGATTTATCGTGAAGAGCAAAAGAACTAAGCTTCCACAGGGTGGAAGGGGACCTGAGCAGGTTGCTGCTGCTGGCTGGGGTGACCAGCTTTTATTCCCTTATCTGGCCCTGCCCACATCCTCCTGATTGGTCCATTTTACAGAGCACTGATTGGTCCATTTTGCAGAGTGCTGATTGGTCCCTTTTACAGAGTGCTGATTGGTGCATTTACAATCCTTTAGCTAGACACAGAGCGCCGATTGGTGCATTTACAATCTTCTAGCTAAACAGAAAAGTTCTCCAAGTCCCCACCTGACCCAGAAGTCCAACTGGCTTCACCTCTTAAAAGGACCTGTGGGACACCATTGGAGAGACCGGCATATGCACTATGAGTGTCTCAGAGGAGGAGAGAAAGGGGCAAAGAAGATTTTGAAATAATAATGGCCAAAAAACCCAAATTTGGTAAAGTCATGAAGGTAAACATCCAAGAAACTCAACGTACCCACAAGTAAGATGAATTCAAAGAGACCCTCACTGAGATACATTATAATCAAACTGTTGAAAGACAGAGAATCTTGAAAGAAGCAAGAGAGAGGCAACTTGTCACCTACTAGAGAGACTCTATAAGATTATCAGAAACTTTGAAGACTAGAAGACAGTAGGCTGATATATTCAAAGTGCTAAAAAAAAAAACTGTCAACCAAGAATCCTGTATCTGGCAAGATTGCCCTTCAAAAGTGAAGGAGAAATTAAGACATTACACATAAGCAAAAGCTAAGATAATCCATTACCACTAGACCTACTCTGCAAGAAATGGTAAAGGGAGTCCGGCAGATTTAAATGAAAGGACGCTAGACAGCGTCAAAGTCATTTGAAGTAAAAAGATTGCAATAAAGGTAAATATAAGGGCAATTATAAAAGCTACTACTATTGCAATAATGGTGTATAACTCCGCTTTTTTTAATACATGATTTAAGAGAAAAACACTTTTTAAAATTATTAGTTTATGTTTTTGGACACACATATATAAAGGAACACCTGTAATTTCAGCTACTGAGGAGGGTGAATTGGGAGGATCACTTGAGCCTAGGAGTTCAAGGCAGGAGTGAAGTATGATCACACCACTGCACTCCAGCCTGGGTGACAGAACAAAAACATGTCTCTAAAAAAAAAAAAAAGAAAAGAAAGTAAATGAAAACAATTTCACTTACAAGAATATCAAAAAGGATAAAATACTTAGGAGTTAACCTCCACCAGAGTGTTAAAGTCTTATATAATTAAAACTACAAAAACATTTCTGAAAGACATTAAAGAAGGCATGAGTGAACATTATGCTAAGTGAAGCCATTTACCAACAGACAAATAGCCATATGATTCCATTTAATGAGGTACCTAGCGTAGTTATAGTCATGGAGACCAAAAGTAGAATGGTGTTTGCCAGGGGCTAGAAGGAGGAGAGAATGCAAAATTATGGTTTAATGGGTATCAAGTTTTAGTTTTGCAAAATAAAAACAGTTCTGGAGATAGATGATAGTGATTGTTACACAATAATATTAATGTACTTAATTCCACTAAATATACTTAAACTTAATTCCACTAACTATACACTTGCAAATACTTAAGACAAGACAGGGCATGGTGGCTTATGCCTGTAATCTCAGCATTTTGGGAGGCTGAAGCAGGAGGACCACTTGAGCCCTGGAGTTTGAGGTCATCATGAGCAACATAGTGAGACTCCATCTCTACAAAAACTTTAAAAATTAGCTAAGCATGGTGGTGCACACCTGTAGTCCCAGTTACTTGGGAGGCTAAGGCAGGAGAATTGCTTGAGCCTGGGAGGTTAAGGCTGCAGTGAGCCATGCTTGCACCACTGCACTCCAGCCTGAGTGACCGAACAAGACCTTGTCTCAATATAAAAGTGGTTGAGACCAGACACGGTGGCTCATGCCTGTAATCCCAGCCCTTTGGGAGGCCGAGGCAGGTGGATCATGAGGTCAAGAGATCAAGACCATCCTGGCCAACATGGTGACACTCCATCTCTACTAAAAATACAAAAATCAGCTGGGCGTGGTGGTGTGTGCCTGTAGTCCCAGCTACTCAGGAGGCTGAGGCAGGAGAATCACTTGAACCCAGGAAGTGGAGGTTGCAGTGAGCCAAGATCATGCCATTGCACTCCAGCCTGGAGACAGAGAGAAACTCGTCTAAAAAAAAAAAAAAAAAAGATTGAAATGGGTCAGACGCGCTGGCTCACACCTGTAATCCCAGCACTTCGGGGGGCTGAGGCAGGCCAATCATTTGAGGTCAGGAGTTCATGACCAGCCTGGCCAACATGGTGAAACCTCGTCTCTACTAAAAATACAAAAATTAGCTGGGCATGGTGGTGTGCACCTGTAATCCCAGTTACTTGGGAGGCTGAGGCAGGAGAATCACTTGAACCTGGGTGGCTGAAGTTGCAGTGAGCCATGCCACTGCACTCCAGCCTGGATGACACAGCAAGACTCTGTCTCAAAAACAGAAGAAAAAAAAATGGTTGAAATGGTAAATTGTATGTTATATATATATTGCTACAATAAAATTTGGAAAAAAATAGTAATTGAATGAAGGAATGAGGTGACATGGAATGAAAAAGATAAACTGGACCCATTCAGGTTTCCTCCTTTAAGAATCTGGACTAAAAACCAAGACTGAAAGGAAGACACCCAGTTAGCAGTGGGAACTGAGGCTGAAATCTTGGGATGCGGATTTACGGCTGGAGAGGATTTGTATAAACTAAAATTATAAGCAGGAGAAGCTAGTTATTAGTGAGAAAAGATCAGACTCAACTTGCAGAGATGAAGACACTCTGCATGAGAGACAGTATAATCCCCAGAAGAGAGACGCACAAAGGTGACCTGCAGCTGCCTCTGATTCACATGAGTTTTCAATCTGGATTGTGGATTTCTGTATCAGTAAGTATAGGCTAGGTCATACTGCAGTAACAAGCAATACCAAAGTCTCAGTACCTAATACAAAAGTTCACTTCTCCTTTGTCCAAAATTCACTGCAGGTCTGAGAAATTTCTAGGCAGCTATCCTCCATGTGTTATCTCAGAATTCCAGTCTTTTTTTTTTTTTTTTTTTTTTTAAATTTTAGAGACGGAGTCTCACTTTGTTGCCCAGGCTGCTCTCAAAATGAGGCTCTAGTGATCCTCCTGCCTTGGCCTCCCAAAGTCTAGGATTACAAGTGTGAGCCTCTGTGCTGGCGTCCAATCTTCTGGAAGAACAATGACACAGAAAGCCATGCAATGAGGCTCTTAAATGTTTCTTTTTTTTTTTTTTTTTTTTTTTGAGAGAGAGTTTTCACTCTTGTTGCCCAGGCTGTAGTTCAACGGCACAATCTCACTTCACTGCAACCTCTGCCTCCCAGGTTCAAGAGATTCTCCTGCCTCTGCTTTCCAAGTAGCGGGGGTTACAGGCTCACCCCACCACACCCAGCTAGTTTTTTTGCATTTTTAGTAGAGATGGAGTTTCAACATATTGGCCAGGCTGGTCTTGAACTCCTGACCTCAAGTGATCCTCCCACCTCAGCCTCCCAAAGTGCTGGGATTACAAGCGTGAGCAACCGCACTCAGCCTCTTAAATGTCTCTACCTGACTGTGACACATACCATTCTGCTCACATTTAATCAGCCAAACAAGTCACCAGTCCACATCTAACTTTAGGGGGCAGAAAGTACAATCATGAAGTGGTGAAGCCTATCATCAAATCCTAACAGCAAAATATCCCTAACTTGAAATGATTTTAAGTGAACCAGTGTTCCTAACATCAAATCAACCTAAATAGAACATAATGCAACTTGTAGGGTATTCAAGGGTAAAAGCAACACCATTTACCTAGTGCTTTAGAACTCACTGTAATAGATATGATCTCTTCTGATACCCACACTTAAGCCATGAGTTAGTTGGTATTATTAATGATAATTGGCCAGCTGGGCGTGGTGGCTGTCACCTGTAATCCTAGCACTTTGGGAGGCCGAGGCAGGTGGATCACCTAAGGCCAGGAGTTTAAGACCAGACTGACCAATATGGTGAAACCCTGTCTCTGCTAAACAATACAAAACATGGCCAGGCATGGTGGCGTGCACCTATAGTCCTAGCTACTCGGGTGGCTGAGACAGGAGAATTGCTTGAACCCAGGAGGTAGAGGTTGCAGTGAGCTGAGATCATGCCACTGCACTCCAGTCTGGGCAACAGAGCAAGATTTCGTCCAAAAAAAAAAAAAGATAATTGACCAGGTGCAGTGACTCACGCCTGTAATCCCAGCATTTTGGGAGTCCGAAGTGGGTGGATCACTTGAGGCCAGGAGTTTGAGACCAGCCTGGTCAACATGGTGGAATGCCATCTCTACAAAAAATACGAAAATTAGCTGGGCTTCATGGTGCATGCCTATAATCCCAGCTACTCGGGAGGCTGAGGCATGAGAATTGCTTGTACCCGGGAGACAGAGGTTTCGGTGAACTGAGATTATGCCACTGCACTCCAGCCTGGGCAACAGAGCAACACTCCATCTCAAAAAAAAAAAAAAAAAAAGAGAGAGAGAGAGATGTCATCTTCATGAATAACTGGATAACAAGACCACAGATGTCAGTACAGATGTCGGTACTCCATTTAATTACTCAAATTCATTGTAATCTCACCCAGTAGAATTTTTCTAGAATTTGACGTGCTGATTCAAAAATTGACTGGACTAGAAAACACACAGCAACAGCCTATAAAGCAAAGGGACATACCTTATGATGTCATGTTATTCCATAACCAGTGCCCTATCAAAGCAATATTCTAAAGCCACAGTAGGTAAAAGTACAGCATTGGCTCTGGAATAAGTATATAAGACCCTCGGAAAGAATACAAAATACATACATAGAAATCTGGTGTTCCCGAGGTCAGGAGATCGAGACCATCCTGGCTAATGCGGTGAAACCCCGTCTCTACTAAAAAATACAAAAAAACTAGCCGGGCGAGGTGGCGGGCGCCTGTAGTCCCAGCTACTCGGGAAGCTGAGGCAGGAGAATGGCATGAACCCGGGAGGCGGAGCTTGCAGTGAGCTGAGATCTGGCCACTGCACTCCAGCCTGGGCGACAGAGCGAGACTCCGTCTCAAAAGAAAAAAAAAAAAAAAAAAAAAAAAAAAAACAAGAAATCTGGTGTTCCCATCAGAAACAATACATTTCTCCTACTGAAAAAGCAAACAAGCCTTTCTTTGATTCCACTCCCCTCATCAACCACCACCCATTTTTTACTTCCCTTTTGCAAAACTTCTCCAAAATAGTTGTCTGTGTTGGCTGCACCCTATTCTACTACTCATATCCTCCCTTAACCCCATTTCAACCAAGCCTGGGCCCCAGCCCGGCACCTACTTCACCTAAGCTATTTTTATCAAGGTCACCAAGGCTGCCTGTGTGCCTCCAGTGATCAGTTCTGTCTTCATGTTGAGTGACTCAGCAGCAGCTTCTGACACTCAGCCCTCTCGCTTCCTGTAACCGATTTCTACATCTGTCCTCTGACCCCACACGCTCCTGGTTCCCGCCTACTGCCCTGGACCCTCCTTCCCAGTTTCTCTTGCTGATTCTCCTCTTCTCCCAACCTCTTCAGAAGGATCTCAGAGCTCAGTCCTTTGACTGCCTTTTTTTCCCAACTCCTGGGTTCAAACGATCCTACCACCTCAGCCTCCTAAACAGCTGGTACCACAGGCACACACTACCATGTCCAGCTAATAAAGTTTTCAATCTTTTTGTAGAGATGGGGTCTCACCAAGCTGCCCAGCCTGATCTCAAACTCCTAGCCTCAAGCTGTCCTCCCACCTCAGCTTCTCAAAGTGCTGGGATTACAGGCATGAGCCACCGCGCCCAGCCAAAGTCAATTTTCAGTACAGCAGCCAGAGGCAAGACATATCATGCCACTCCTCTGCTCAAAGCCTTGCGAAGGCTTCCTTGTTACTGATAGTAAAAGCCAGTCCTTTCTACAACCTACAAGGACCTGCATGACCTGTCATCCCAGCCCCAACCCTTAACTCTCTGAGCATATCTCATTTTCTGAGACGGCAGTCACCCTGGCCTCCTTGTCGTTCCTGAAACCTGCCAGGCATGCCGCCACCTGAAGGCCATGGCACTGGCTGTTCCCTCTGATGGGATCACTCTTCCCTCAGGGACCTGCAGGCTCACTGCCCCAGCTCCTTCAAACAAGTGGGTTTTGCATCACATGATTCTGTATACTCAACTTCGCAAACCTTCTTTGCCACGTTCCTCAACATTTTCCAGCTTTGCTCTCAAGGGAATGAAGGTATCAGGTCTTCATCTTCCCCTTTCCTGCACAGCACCCAGGGTCACAGTTTCTTTCTTCCCAACAAAATCTCCCGGTCCCACCTCTCCAAATTGCTTTCCTTGTCTACACAGACAACTTATCTCTGTCTGAGCTCCTCCAATTTGCTTCGCTCATCACACTCAAAGAAACTTACTACAGGATCCGCCCTCCTGAGAAAGTTGTGGGAACAACAAGAACAAAATATTGTTTTTCCATGCCACTGGACTGTCAAGAAAAGTTCCTGTGATCCTGTCAGGCCTCTGAGCCCAAGCTAAGCTATCATATCCCCTGTGACCTGCCCATATACATCCAGATGACCTGAAGCAACTGAAGATCCACAAAAGAAGTGAAAATAGCCTTAACTGATGACGTTCCACCATCGTGATTTGTTTCTGCCCCACCCTAACTGATCAATGTACTTTGTAATCTCCTCCACTCTTAAGAAGGTTCTTTGTAATTCTTCCCACCCTTGAGAATGTATTTTGTGAGATCCACCCCCTGCCCACAAAACATTGTTCCTAACTCCACCGCCTGTCCCAAAACCTGTAAGAACTAATGATAATCCACCACCCTTTGCTGACTCTCTTTTCGGACTCAGCCCGTTTGCACCCAGGTGAAATAAACAGCCTTGTTGCTCACACAAAGCCTGTTTGGTAGTCTCTTCACATGGACACGTGAGATAATCCCAGCTACCCAGGAGGCTGAGCGGGGAGAATCACTTGAGCCCAGGAGACTGAGGCTGCAGTGAGCTATGATTGCACCACTGCACGCCAGCATGGGCAACCCCCAGGGAGATACTGTCTTAAAAAAAAAAAAAAAGGAAGAAAAGTTCCACCTGAATGTCATCCTCAGCCGTCTGGTTAAGCCTTTGGGTCTGGAGTCAGACTAAGGGCACTAAAATCCTAGGTCTATGCCGGGCACAGTGGCTCACACCTGTAATCCCAGCACTTTGGGAGGCCAAGGCAGGTGGATCACCTGAAGTCAGAAGTTTGAAACCAGCCTGGACAATATAGCGAAACCCTGTCTCTACTAAAAATACAAAAATTAGCTGGGCATCGTGGACATGCCTGTAATCCCAGCTACTCAGGAGGCTGAGGCAAGAGAATCACTTGAACCCAGGAGGCGGAGATTGCAATGAGCCAAGATCATGCCACTGTCCTCCAGCCTGGGCAACAGAGCAAGGTCTCGTCTCAAAAAATAAATAAATAAATAAAAAATAAAAATATCCTAAGTCTGTAAGTATGCCCTCGAACAACTTACTCTCTGAACCTCATTGTCCTCATCTGGAAAATGGGGCAATAATTGTACTAACATCTTGGGGTGATTGTGATAGTTAAATGAGATAATAGTAGATGTCAAAGTGCATGTAGTCAACATTCTCTGGAATCATTCTACCAGCCGCGCTGGGTTGATGGATGGCCTGGCTAGCGCACCCTCGATGACACACAGAGGTTGGTGGCTGAAAGCTGCCTGTGGCTCAGTGGGAAGCATTCTGGATGCTTCCCCTGCCACCTCAGTTGCACACGCAGTGGGCCAAATGTCTGGCAGGCCAAGGAAATTGTTCTGCCACAGGCTTTTTGAGTACCAGGTGTTTCCACCGAGGTCACACAAAGAGCACGGTTGGCCAGAGGTGACTTGCAGGGCAGGGACAGCCATTTCACCTTCTCTAAAATAGTTGCTCTTGCCTTCAAACTTTGAAAGCAGAAGTTGCTCTGGGCCTGACCCGAGCAGGGCAGGAAACAAAACCGCTAATTCCTGGATTAGGCTACTTGGTACTCAGTAAATCTCATGTTCTACTTGTTCTGTTGTTTTTCCCCAAAAGGCCCTAACTGATGTGTGACTTAACAGAGTTTTTGTAAGGGTTAAATTAAATAATGCATGTGAAAAGCTTAGCACAGTGCCAGGCATGTAAGATGTGCCCCCCTCCCCACAAAGATGATTATTCGTATTAGTGGAGAATAAGGTTCAACTGCTGTAATAAGACCCAAAATCACAGAGGCTTAGCCTAGACTGTCCTGTGACAGCCCCAGCATCAGCATTTGGAGGTTACAGAGGCTCCATGGTGTTGGAGATCCAGGCTCCCTCCAGCAGGTTGCTCTGTCATCCTGACGGTTTTGTCCTCATCTGCCTGGTCAAAGACAGCCCACCGCCAAGTCTACCCTCGGGCTGACAGGAAGGATAAAAAGAAGTGGTGCCTGGCAGGGAGTGGTGGCTCACACCTGTAATCCCAGCACTTTGGGAGGCCAAGGCAGGCGGATTACCTGAGGTCAGGAGTTCAAGACCAGCCTGACCAACATGGTGAAACCCTGTCTCTACTAAAAATACAAAAATTTGCTGGGTGTGGTGGCACATGCCTGCAATCCCAGCTAGTTGGGAGGCTGAGGCAGGAGAATCACTTGAACCCAGGAGGCAGAGGTTGCAGTGAGCCGAGATCAAGCCACTGTACTCAAAAACAGAAAAAGAAAGAAAGAATTGAGGCCAGGCACGGTGGCTTACATCTGTAATCCCAGCACTTTAGAAGGCCGAGGCAGGCAGATCACTTGAGCCCAGGAGTTCAAGACCAGCCCAGCAACATGGCAAAACCTTGTCTGTATAAAAATTACAAAAAAAAAATTAGCTGGGCATGATGGTGTGAGCCTCTGGTCCCTGCTACTTGGGAGGCTGAGGTGGGAGGATCACCTGAGCCTGGGAAGTCAAGGCTGCAGTGAACCATGATTGCACCACTTCACTCCAGCCTGGATGACAGAGCAAGAATCTGTATCAGAAAAAAAAAAAAAAAAAAAAAAAAAAAAAAAGCAGGGCACAGTGGCTCACATCTGTAATCCCAGCATTTTGGGAGGCCAAGATGGGTGGATCACATGAGGTCAGGAGTTCGAGACCAGCCTGGCCAACATGGTGAAACCCCGCCTCTACTAAAAATACAAAAATTAGCCAGCCATTGTGGAGGGCACTTGTAGTCCCAGCTACTCAGGAGGCTGAGACAGGAGAATCACTTGAACCAGGGAGGCAGAGGTTGCAGTGAGCCAAGAGCATGCCACTGCACTCCAGCCTGGGTGACAGAATGAGACTCTGTCTCATAACAAAGAAAAAAAATGGTAGGAAGGCCCCTTTCCTTTAAAGGTGAGACCAAATGTTACACACATCATTTCCTCTCACATCTCACAGGAATTAGTCACATGGCCACACACAACTGCAATGGCAACTGGGAAATGTAGTGTTATCCTAAGTATCTATGTGCTAATTAATCGGGCTGCATTACTAAAGGAAGAGGAGAAAAGCACATGGGGGCAACCAGCTCTCTCTGCCACAATATCATTATCATTACTCTAAACATGCTCTGGATGAAACATCTTGTACAACTTGACAAAGTAACCATGGCCCTTAGGCATCCTTGACCTGATAGAAGTATCATTACCGTCACACTCAGCTCAGGGTCTCTCTATTCAGAGCTTTACAGGCCTTGGGATTTGGGGAGAGGCTGCAGATTCAACAAGAGCTTTCCTCCAGAAAAGTTTTATGTGCCTTAAATAAGGTGGCGAAATTGAGGGAGACAGGAGCTTCCTGGTTCCACAGGAAGGAACACAGAGGTTGGAGAAAGGGCGAAGGCAAAGCCCTGAGGGGAGGCAGGCATCCCTCACTCCAAGTGGCCCTCAGCAGAGGGGAGAGCCATGGTAAAGCTAAGTAGCACCCCCAGGAACACCTCAGCTGTACTTCAGCTGCTGGGGACCACAAGCAAAAGATGTACCCAGCTTGGAGTCTAGGGACAGTCGGGGCATTTCCAACCACAAATGGGCACCAGGCATGTGGAACCCCTGCCATCCCTCCAATTATTTCCTCTCAATCTCTCACAGTGGGGGAGCCACAACCAGAGGAAAGAGGAGAAGGAGGAGAAGTAAAAGGGTGGATCGCACCCCCGGCCCCTCAAAGTCCCTAGAGCTAGCATTAAACTGTATATGGTGTGATGACTTGGAGATTATGCCCATCTTTCCACTAGACTCTTCATTCAACAGGTAATAGCTATGTGCCAGGTGCTGCTCCAGGCTTGGGGAAATGGATGTGAACAAGAGAGGAAACCTCCCTACCTTTAAGGAGCTGCCTCAAGAGCAGTAACTACGTCCTGCTCATGGCTTTATCCCAGGACCCAACACCTTCTCTGGCTGGGGCTCGCTGAATGTTGCTTAGATGAACCACATCACAATTGATTTTGTGTTGGACACTTGTGCTTATCTCCAGTTTCCCCCTTCCCAGCGACTCTCAATTTCCACTTGGAGGACTACGTGTTGGGGGAAGAACTGGCTTTGCCCCCAGGTCTGAGGGTCGAGCATGTGAACTACACTAAGACAATGCGAGTATTCTATCGCCCTGATATAAGTGGTTGGTTCAAGTGTGGGCATGCAACTAATCAAAGTGGATCTCAGGACAAAGATTCTTTTTCTCTTCCCAGTGTGATGTAAAACCTGGAACCACTGCAGTTATTTTTACTACTGTGGTGCTGGGATTACAGATGTGAGCCACTGCACCCGGCCAAAAATTTTTTAAAATTTAAGAAAAGAAATCATGGGAGATAAGAAATGATTACTGTTGTTTTGAACTTCTAAGCTTAGGGTCATTTGTCACGCAGTTTCAGATAAGTATTGGGTTGGTGCAAATGTAATTAAAGTAATGGCCAAAACTACAGATGTTTGCATCAAACTAATAGTACAATTTACTACTGGGCATGTCTGGAATACCATCCTTCTGCTTCTTTTTGTTTTCCTTAGAAACTCCTACTTGCTCTCCAAGGGCCAACTCAAGTTGTCACCTCCTCTGAGAAGCATGCCCTAATTTTCCTGCTTAGCCCCAAGCTCTGTTACACATAGCTCTACTAGCAGTCCTCACACTGTGATCTTATTGTTTATGAGGTAATTTCTCTCACTACAGCTTTTTGAAGGCAACAATTTTGAATGATCCAAATGCATACTCCCAAGATTAAGCATGGTATGTGCTACATTAAAAGGAGTTTAATGAAGGTTGGTTGAATAAATAATGGAAACTTCAGCTGTGGACAAGACAAAGAATGCTGCCGGGCGTGGTGGCTCATGCCTGTAATTCCAACATTTTGGGATGCCGAGGTGGGCGGATCACAAGGTCAAGAGATCGAGACCATCCTGGCCAATATGGTGAAACCCTGTCTCTACTAAAAAATACAAAAATTGGCCGGGCGCGGTGGCTCAAGCCTGTAATCCCAGCACTTTGGGAGGCCGAGACGGGCGGATCACGAGGTCAGGAGATCGAGACCATCCTGGCTAACACTGTGAAACCCCGTCTCTACTAAAAATACAAAAAACTAGCCGGGCGAGGTGGCGGGCGCCTGTAGTCCCAGCTACTCCGGAGGCTGAGGCAGGAGAATGGCGTAAACCCGGGAGGCGGAGCTTGCAGTGAGCTGAGATCCGGCCACTGCACTCCAGCCCGGGCTACAGAGCAAGACTCCATCTCAAAAAAAAAAAAATACAAAAATTAGCCGGGCATGGTGGCGGGCACCTGTAATCCCAGCTACTCAGGAGGCTGAGGCAGGAGAATTGTTTGAACCTGGGAGGCGGAGGTTGCAGTGAGCCAAGATTGTGCCATTGCACTCCAGCCTGGCGATAGAGCAAGACTCCATCTCAAAAAAAAAAAAAAGACAAAAGACAAAGAATGCCTTCCACTGGTTTTGGGAGTAAAGCAGAGGTAATAAAGAAAAAAAGAAAGAATGGAGAGAAGGGCTGAAGATATTATTGATCTAGCTCCTAGCTCTTTAGCCCACATTGAAAATCCCTTTCCCTGGTCATAAAAATGCCAAGTAAGCCTACATAAGCTATAGTGGGTGGTTCCATAGTATCTTTTGCCCTCAAAAACTTAGTCTAAGGATAGGAAAAGATGAGAACCATTGCAAAATAGAACTGGAGCCAATGGCCGGGCACGATGACTCACGCCTGTAATCCCAGCACATTGGGAGGCCGAGGCACACAGATCACTTGAGGTCAGGAGTTTGAGATAAGCCTGGCCAACATGGTGAAACCTCATCTCTACTAAAAATACAAAAATTAACCGGGTGTGGTAGCGCACACTTGTAGTCCTAGCTACTTGGGAGGCTGAGGTGGGAAGCGTCATGGGTATCCCTGTGAAGAGACCACCAAACAGGCTTTGTGCAAGTGATAAAGCTGTTTATTTCACCTAGGTGCAGGCAGACTGAGTCTGAAAAGAGAGTCAGCAAAGGGTGGTGGGATTATCATTAGTTCTTATAGGTTTGGGATAGGCGACAACGTACATTCTTAAGGGTAAGGAAGAATATTACAAAGTACCTTCTTAAGGGAGGGGGAGAATATTACAAAATACCTTCTTAAGGGTGGAGGAGAATATATGTATCAGTTAGGGTAGGGCAGGAACAAATCACAATGATGTAATGTCATCAGTTAAGGCTATTTTCACTTCTTTTGTGGATCTTCAATTGCTTCAGGCCATCTGGATGTATAAGTGCAAGTCACAGGAGATATGATGGCTTAGCTTGGGCTCAGAGGCCTGACGTTCCTGTCTTCTTATATTAATAAGAAGAAAACAAAATAGTGGTGAAGTGTTAGGGCAGCGAAAATTTTGGGGAGTGGTATGGAGAGATAATGAGCAATGTTTCTCAGAGCTGCTTCTAATGGGATTAGGAACGGTGTGGGAACCTAGAGTGGGAGAGATTAAACTAAAGGAAGATTTTGTGGTAAGGGGTGATATTATGGGGTTGTTAGAAGGAGCATTTGTTGTATAGAATGATTGGTGATGGCCTGGATACAGTTTTGGATGAACTGAGAAACTAAACAGAAGACACAAGGTCCGAATAAGAGAAGGAGAAAAATAGGTATTAAAAGACTAAGAATTGGGAGGACCCAGGACATCCAATTAGAGAGTGCCCAAGGAGGTCTGACATAATTACTTGCTTGGTTGGAGAGTTTTTGGGCTCTATCCTTGAGTTTTTTTATGTTGTCATACACCAGGCCAGATTGATTTAGGTAAAAACAACACTCTTCGCCGGGCGCGGTGGCTCACGCCTGTAATCCCAGCACTTTGGGAGGCCGAGGCGGGCGGATCACAAGGTCAGGAGATCGAGACCACGGTGAAACCCCGTCTCTACTAAAAATACAAAAAATTAGCCGGGCGTGGTTGTGGGCGCCTGTAGTCCCAGCTACTCGGGAGGCTGAGGCAGGAGAATGGCGTGAACCCGGGAGGCGGAGCTTGCAGTGAGCCGAGATCGCGCCACTGCACTCCAGCCTGGGCGACAGAGCGAGACTCCGTCTCAAAAAAAAAAAAAAAAAAAAAACACTCTTCATTTAAAAATATACAGAGTCCTCCATTTTCAGCAGAGAGTAAGTAAAGGCCTCAGCAGTTTTGGAGGACAACTGCAGCTAAAGAGTCAACTTGGGCCTAAAGGACTGATAAAGTTTGTGATATGTCTGTGATGCTAGCAGAGAAGTCATTAGAGAGGCTACGGAAAGTCATGACAGATATTGAAATGCCTGCTATTCCAGTACCGAGAGCAATAATGGAGGCAGAAAGTCCTAAACTGATCAGCAAGGGAATTAGTGGAATAACTCTTTTTTGTCATGTCAGTGTCATGAGGGGAACGGGAAGCTCTTTGGTCCCACTTGCAAATTGAATTTGGGGAGTAAGGAAAACTAGTGTGCATGTGCCCGTCCAATTAGGTAGACACATGTAGGCAGAGGATCCACAGAGGAAGAAGAGAACTTATGTGAGGCAAAACTGGCAATGCAAAGTAAAAAGATGAGAAAGAGTACTAAAAGAGGTGTCTTGTTCCCAGACTCCTAGGGATCCAGCCAGGGCGGCAGACATCAGAGCCTGTAATGGGGACTGATGGGGTAACTGTGTAAAGGGGGAGGTTCGATTTTCATGGTGTAGGAGAAAACGCTGAGTGTCTACGAGCAACCTTTCACTGTTATTTATGGCTCTGGGTATAAATAAACAAGAAGAGGGCCTGGGAGGAGAGTCTGATGAGCAAGGGGAAGGTAGCCAAGGATGGAGTGAAATACAGGGTAAGTGTCTTCCTAAGCAATAATTACTGCTAATGTTTTTAAGTTTGCCTGTATTGATAGAGGGCTTATCTGTAATACAGAGCTGGAAGGCTCCAATTATTTCAGTGGCGTGTGTAGTTGGGCTTTGGAGATGAAGAGTGAAGGAACATCGAGAAGGTGAAAGGTTACCCAAGGGAATTTCAGTGGGTCTTTGCCTAGAGATACATAAAGGAGCGGCCACAGGAATAGTAGTTTGTGTTGCGCGGGGTCCAAATGTGGGGGGAGTAGAGTTGATGTAAGGAGAAAGGTTTTTTAAGTAAGTGCGGAGGAGGGCAGCAGCTTGCTGATGTGAAATGTCTGGAGAGGTCTTGCTGGACCTGTCTAGAAAGTAAAGAAGTTCTTCAGGAGGGTAAAGGTGAGGGCTATTAAAAGAAGTTTGGAGGTGTAGGGAGACAGGAGATGTTGCCCAGTCTGTATGTAAGGCGGGACAGCTGTGTAGGTGCAGAAAGAAAGGGAAATGCGAAGCCAGCAATTGTTCACTAAGGAGGGATTAGAAACGGCTCGGAGAGAGTGAGTAAGATCGATAGTGTGGTGGAGATAGCTGGGGAGAGGTAGAGGGTGGCATAAAAATGGGAATGAGAAAAAGAGTGAGTATAAAAGTAAAGAATAGAACTTCATCAGGGTGAAAGTATTGGAGGGTGCCCTGCCAGCAAACATCGTCTGTCCACTCTAAGACGGAGTTAAGAGTGGCGGTTTGGGGATAGCACCAGGAGATATCAGCTTGAGGGCTTGGAGAAACAATGTAAACCGGCAGTGTAAACAAGAGCAGGGCATTTACGAGTAGTTGAGAATGGTGAATAGGAGTATGACTAGACAGAAGTTAGTAGAGATGACAAGTTTTTGGGGCACAGTTCAAGTAGTGGGGGTGACTGTGTAAAGCCCTGTTGCAAAAAGTAGGGTAAGCATGAATAGACTTAATAGAATGAAGGGATGTATTAGACTCATGAGGGTTATTACCGTTCTTCAGAAATGTGAGTGAGTTTAAGGGAAGTAGGGGAGAGTACTTGCGACTTCCAGGAGGAAGAAGAGAGATTAGGCTGGCTGTCCAATGCACACAGCTTCATTCTGGAACGGCGAACGCAGTGGGGAGGATCCTGCAGGTGGATGGTAGTTGGGGTACTATAGATGACTAAGTAGGGTCCGGTCCTTCGAGGTTGTAGAGTCTGAGGGGTCAGGTTCTTAACAAAAACTGATCGTCCAGCTAAGGGGTCTTCATATGGCTGGGAATCTGCAGTAGGCAAGAGAAGATTAGCAGCCTGGTGAATTTCCTGTCTAGCTTGCTGGAGGACTGGAAGATAGTCACCTAGAGCGCTGGTGTCTAGGACAAGGTTGGGGCAGAGCAAGAAAGTGTGTCCGTATAAAAGTTCAAATGGACTGTACCCTGTAGCATCTCGAGGACAGGCTCTAATTATGAGAAGGGCAAGAGGTAAAAGTACTGTCCACTCCTTTTTAAGTTGGAGGCTGATCTTGGTGAGGTGTGTCTTTAAAAGACCATTAGTCCATTCTACATTTCCTGAAGATTGAGGATGGTAAAGGGTATGAAGGTTCCACTGAATACCAAGAGCCTGAGAAACTGTTTGGGAGATTTGACTAGTAAAGGCTGGTCCGTTATAGAACTGTATAGAGGTGGGAAGGCCAAACCGAGGAATTATGTCTGACAGAAGGGAAGAAATGACCGTGGTGGCTTTCTCAGACCCTGTGGGAAAGGCCTCTACCCATCCAGTGAAAGTGTCTACCCAGACCAAGAGATATTTTAGTTTCCTGACTTGGGGCAAGTGACTAAAGTCAATTTGCCAGTCCTGGGCAGGGGCAAATCCCTGAGCTTGATGTGTAGGGAAGGGAGGGGGCCTGAACAATCCCTGAGGAGTAGTAGAATAGCAGATGGAACACTGAGAAGTGATTTTTCTTGAGGATAGAGTTCCACAATGGAAAGGAAATGAGAGGTTCTAAGAGGCAGGCTAGTGGCTTGTAATCTACATGGAAGAGGTTATGAAATGACTACAGAATAGAATGGGCCTGTGAGGCTGGAAGGAGATATTTTCCTTGATATAAGAAACATTTGCCGGCCGGGCGCGGTGGCTCACGCCTGTAATCCCAGCACTTTGGGAGGCCGAGGCGGGCGGATCACAAGGTCAGGAGATCGAGACCACGGTGAAACCCCGTCTCTACTAAAAATACAAAAAATTAGCCGGGCGCGGTTGTGGGCGCCTGTAGTCCCAGCTACTCGGGAGGCTGAGGCAGGAGAATGGCATGAACCCGGGAGGCGGAGCTTGCAGTGAGCCGAGATTGCGCCACTGCACTCCAGCCTGGGCTGGGCGACAGAGCGAGACTCCGTCTCAAAAAAAAAAAAAAAAAGAAACATTTGCCTTGTGTAGGAAGAGATTGATAGGTGGGCGTTTTAGTGGGGGAGTAGGTAAGAGTGACCAATGAGAAGGAGAAAAACTGGCCATGAGGGACAGAAATTGGAAGCTAGCTGCTTCTTTAGCTACCTTATCAGCATAAGCATTGCCCTAAGCAGTAGGACCTGATGCCTTTTGATGGCCCTTGCAGTGAATGACTCCAGCTTCCTTTGGAAGTAAAGCGTCCCTGAGAAGAGTTTTTATTAAAGGGGCATTAACGATGGAGAACCCTTGCGTAGTGAAGAAACCTCTTTCAGCCCATATAACAGCATGGTGGTGCAGGATATGAAAGGCATATTTAGAGTCAGTATAAATATTGACACATAGTCCCTTTGCAAGAGTGAGGGCTCGAGTTAAGGCAATGAGTTCAGCTTGCTAAGAGGTAGTGGAGAGGGGCAGAGTGGTAGCCTCAATGATAGATGTGGAAGATACTATAGCATAGCCTGCCTTTGCTGGTGAGTGACGATTAGACCTGGTGGAACTGCCATCAATAAACCGAGTATGATCAGGGTGAGGAACAGAAAAGAAGGAAATATGGGGAAATGGAGTGAATGTTAGGTGGGTCAGAGAGATACAGTCTTGGGGGTCAGGTTTGGTATCAGGAATAATGTGGAAGGCTGGATTGAAGTCCGGGCCAGGAACAATGGTAATTGTTGGAGACTTAACAAAGAGTGATTACAGCTGAAAGAGCCAGGGAGCAGAAAGTATATGCATCAGATGTGAGGAAGAAAATAGATTTTGGAAGTTATGAGAACTGTAGAGAGTGAGTTGAGTATAGCTGGTGATTTTGAGGGTCTCTAAAAGCATTAAAGCAGCAGCAGCCACTGCATGGAGACTTGATGGCCAGCCTAAAACAGGAAGGTCAAGTTGTTTGGACAGAAAGGCTACAGGGCACAGTTCGGTTCTTGTGTAAGAATTTTGACCACACAGCCCTGCACTTCGGCTGTGTGTAATGAAAAAGGGTTGAGACGAGTTAGGGAGAGCTAGTGTGGGAGCAGCTTTAGGGCTGTTTTTTAAGGAATGGAAAGGGGAGTGGGGAAAGGATTTAGGATTTATGGGAGTCAGCTAGGTTTCTTTTGTGAGTTTATATAATGGTTTAGTCAGGATGGTAAAACTAGGTATCCAAAGGCAGAGTAGCTAACCATGCTCAGGAAGGAAAGGAGTTGTTGTTTTGTAGAAGGAGTTGGGGTTTGGGAGATTAGCCAGACATGATCAGCAGGGAGAGTTCGTGTGTTTTTATGAAGAATTATGCCAAGATACATATAGAATAAGGAAGAAATTTGGGCTTGACTGAAGTAATGAAGGCTGTCCATGAAGCCTTGCAGCAGTACAGCCCAGGTAATTTCCTGAGCCTGATGGGTGTCAGGATCAGTCCAAGTGAAAGCGAAGACAGGCTTGGATGAAGAGTGCAAAGGAATAGTAAAGGAAGCAAGTCTGAGATCCAGAACAGAATAATGGGTTGTGGAGGGGTTGTGGAGGGAGGTATCGAGGATAGGAGAGTATATGGGTTTGGCACCATGGGATGGATAAGCAAAATAATTTGGTTGATAAGGTGCAGATCCTGAACTAACTTGTAATACTTGTCCAGTTTTTGGACAGGTACAACGGGAGAATTGCAAGGAGAGTTTATAGCCTTTAAAAGGCCATGCTGTAACAAGTGAGTGATAACAGGCTTTAATCCTTTTAAAGCATGCTGTGGGATGGGATATTGGCATTGAGGAGCAGGGTAAGGGTGATTAGGATTTAATGGGATGGTAAGGGATGCATGATCTGTTGCCAAGGAGGGAGTAGAGGTGTCCCGTACTTTTGGATTATGGTGGGGAGATACAAGGGAAGGATGCCAAGGAGGCTTTGAACTGGGGAAAAGGGTGGCAATGAGGTGTGGCTGTAGCATAGGAATAGTCAGGGAAGCAGATAATTTAGTTAAAATGCCTAGACCTAATCAGGGAACTGGGCAGGTGGAGATAACTAAAAAGCAGTGCATAAAAGAATATTGTCCAAGTTGGCACCAGAGTTGGGGAGTTTAGAAGCCTGGCCATCAATACCCACAACAGTTATGAAGACAAAGGAAACAGGCCTTTGAAAGGAAGGTAATGTGGAGTTGCTAGCCTCTGTGTTGATTAAGAAGGGGATGGACTTGCCTCTACCGTAAGAGTTACCGAAAGCGTCTGTGATGGTCCAGGAGGCTTCCAAGGCAATCGGGCAGCGTCAGTCTTCAGCCGCTAAGCCGAGAATATCTGGAAAGGATTTAGTCAGAAAGTCTTGGGCCAGAGTTCCAGTGGCTCTGGGAGTGGCAGCCGGGTGAGTCGGACAGTCCGATTTCCAGTGGGGTCCCACACAGATGGGACATGGCTTAGGAGGAATCCCAGACTGCGGGCATTCCTTGGTCCAGTGGCCAGATTTCTGGCACTCGAAGTAAGATCCTGGGGGAGGAAGTCCTGAAGGAATGCCTGACTGCTGTGGCTTAGGCATTTTGAAGTTCTTGTGTGCTGGAGATGGGGCTGGGGTTTCTCTCACAGTGGAGGCAAGCAATTGCAACTCAGAAATATGTTGCTACTAGGTTGCCTCTACTGTATTATTGTACACCTTGAAGGCGAGGTTAATTAAGTCCTGTTGTGGGGTTTGAGGGCTGGAATTTAATTTTTGGAGCTTTATTTAATGTTGGGAGTGGACTGGGTAATAAAATGCATGCTGAGAATAAGACGGTCTTCTGACCCTTCAGGGTCTAGGGCTGTAAAGCGTCTAAGGGTTGTTGCCAAACGGGCCATGAACTGGGCTAGGTTTTTGTCTTTACCTTGGATAGTTTCTTTAAGTTTGTCATAATTAACAGTTTTGTAAGCTGCCTTTTTAAGCCCTTCAACTAGGCAGGAAATCATGTAATCTTGCCTAGCTATACCTGGGGAATCTGCCTGATAGTTCCATTGGGGAGCCTCTTGGGGAACTGCTCTAATGCCTTCCTGGAGGTCTGGCTCGTGGAGCCGGCGGTTGTCAGCATGAGATTGGGCCAGAGAAAAAACTTTTTCCTGTTCATCTGGGGAGACGGTAGAAGTCAGCATGACATTTAAATCACTCCAGGTTAAATTGTAGGACAGAGTTAGATATCAGAATTCCTGTATATATTTAGTGGGGTCTGATGAGAAAGAGCCTAAACACTGACTCATCTGAGAGAGGTCTGATAGAGAAAGAGGAACATGTACCTGACTATGCCTTCAGCTCCAGCCACCTCTCTAAGAGGAAATTGTTGGGTAGATGGGGAAGAGCTAGTCACGGAATGAAACTGTAAGCCGGACTGGGTGTGAGGAGGGGAGGTGATAGAAGGATTATAAGGTGGAGGAGCGGAGGCTGAGGAAGAATTGGGACCTGGCTCAGCCTGGCGAGGAGCAGCCTGGGGAGCAGGGGAGAGGTCAGATGGGTCTGTAGAAAATGAAGATTGTAAAGACTCAGTGACGCTTGGGGTTGGGACTGGGGACAGGCGGGAGGAGAAGAAGGAGGACTTGGGAGGAATTGCATTGCGAACAGAGACTAGGGAGGGAACAAAGTGTGAAAAATGCCTGGATGTAATGCACCTCAGACCATTTGCCCATTTTTCGACAACCATTATCTAGGTCTTGTAGGATGGAGAAATCAAAAGTGCCCTTTTCTGGCCATTTAGAGTCATTATCAAGTTTGTATTGGGACCAAGTGGTGTTGCAGAAGAAAATAAGGTGTTTAGATTTTAGGTCAGGTGTGAGTTGAAGAGGTTTTAGGTTTTTGAGAACACAGGCTAAAGGAGAAGAGGGAGAAATGGAGGGTGGAAGGTTGCCCATAGTGAAGGAGGCAAGCCCAGAAAAAATAAAGGGTGGAGACATGAAGAGAAAGCGTGGGGGGTGCTTGCCCCCCAGGTAAGTGGTGCTTGCCACTAAGGGTGAAGGATCAAGGCAGGCATCCCCGCAGTGATCAGACACCTCTGAAACGTGGGTGAATAATCAAGCAGGCGTCCCCACAGTGATTAAACACCAAGGGAAGACTGTCTTCCGGAGTCCGTGACCGGCGCCGGAGTCTTGGGTTCATGGATAAAACACATCTCCTCTGTCTCTACCAGAAAAGGAAAGAAAGTGAAATTAAAAGAAGGGACAGATTGAAGGGTGGTGCCAAGATAGAAAGGAGAAAGAGATTGAGGGATAGTGAGAGAGGTTGGAGAAGAGAGTAAAAAGTGGCCACTTACCTGATTTATAATTGGTGAGATGTTCCTTGGGCTGGTTGGTCTGAGGACCCGAGGTCGTAGGTGGATCTTTCTGATGGAGCAAAGAGCAGGAGGACGGGGTATTGATCTCCCAAGGGAGGTCCCCTGATCCGAGTCACAGCACCAAATGTCACGGGCATCTGTGTGAAGAGACCACCAAACAGGCTTTGTGTGAGCAATAAAGCTGTTTATTTCACCTGGGTGCAGGCGGGCTGAGTCTGGGCTGAGTCTGAAAAGAGAGTCAGTGAAGGGAGATAGGGGTGGGGCCGTTTCATAGGATTTGGGTGGGTAGTGGAAAATTACAGTCAAAGGGGGTTTTTCTCTTGCAGGCAGGTGTGAGGGTCACAAGGTGCTCAGTGGGGGAGCTTCTGAGCCAGGAGAAGGAATTTCACAAGGTTAATCACTCAGTTAAGATGGGGCAGGAACAAATCACAATGGTGGAATGTCATCAATTAAGGCAGAAACTGGCCATTTTCACTTCTTCTGTGATTCTTCACTTGCTTCAGTCCATCTGGATGTATACGTGCAGGTCACAGGGGATATGATGGCTTAGCTTGGGCTCAGAGGCCTGACAGGAGGATCACCCACACTCTGGAAGATCAAGGCTGCAGTGAGCTATGATCACACCACTGCACTCCAGCCTGGGTGACAGAGCAAGACCCTGTCTTTAAAAAAAAGAAAAAAGAAAAAAGAAAGAAAAGCAATGTTGTCCAAAGGGACAGGGAAAGGTGAGGAGGCTGAATCTTGACCATGTCTAGAAAGAGCATCCGGTTTCAGGCACTTCCTGCTCACAGACAGAACAAGGGGAAGTGTGGCTTGATACGGGGCTCACCAGGGGGCTAGCAGAGCCAAGGGTTGAATATCTTTTTCCAGAATCTTGATGATGAAAATGATTTAGAGGGTAGAGTGGGAAGATCTCAGAGGTAAGGCACTAAGCCTAAAAACAAACAGGAATTTGAGAAGAGGTTGGAATAATAAATACCCAATTCAAACACAGAAAGGAGAAGTAGATATTGCAAAGATTTAGAAAGTAGAAAAGAGAGGACAGGCTGGGTGCGGTGGCTCACGCCTATAATCTTAGCACTTTGGGAGGCCATGGTGGGCAGATCACTTGTGGTCAGGACCAGCCTGGCCAACGTGGTGAAACCCTGTCTCTACTAAAAATACAAAAATTAGCTGGGTGTGGTGGCATGCATCTATAGTCCTAGCTACTTGGGAGGCTGAGGCGGGAGAATCGCTTGAACCCGGGAGGCAGAGGTTGCAGTGAACTGAGATCACGTCACTGCACTCCAGCCTGGTGAACAAAGCAAGACTCAGTCTCAAAAAAAAAAAAAGAGAGAGAGCACAAATTCAGATGTAGTTATAGATATGCAAATTAACTGGTTGATCTGAACGACACAGTTAATAAGGTAGCATTAATAGATGTATGTCATGCCTGTAGTGCCAGCTACTTAGAGGGTCGAGGGCAGGAGGATGGCTTGAGCCCAGGAGTTCAAGGCTGCAGTGAGCTATGATGTACTGCACTCCTGCACTCCAGCCTGGGCAACAGAGCAAGATCCTGTCTTTAAAAAAAAAAAAAGATGAATAGGCTGTGTGCGGTGGCTCACGCCTGTAATCCCAGCACTTTGGGAGGTCAAGGCGGATGGATCACTTGAGGCTAGGAGTTTGAGACCAGCTCAACACGGCGAAACCCCATCTCCACTAAAAATACAAAAGTTAGCCAGGCATGGTGGCACATGCCTGTAAGTAATCCCAGCTACTTGGGAGGCTGAGGCACTAGAATGGCTTGAGCTTGGGAGGCAGAGGTTTCAGTGAGCCGAGATTGCACCACTGCACTCCAGCCTGGGCAAAGAGCGACACTCTGTCTCAAAAAAAAAAAAAGAATAAAACATAGCTTTTTAAGCACTAAAACACATTTCACAAATACCATTCCAGTTTCATGCCACAGAAAGGCAGAAATGATACATACCACATCCCTGATTAAGGTAAAATCAGAAATGATAGATTAAGGTAAAATCAGAAAATACTAAAAATATAACTAAAAGTGCCTAATTCTTGAAAATTGAAAATGTAGAACAAATAGTCAATACATAGTATAATGACATACTGTATTTTACAGTAATAATAATAATACATAACAAAAACTGACACTGATTGAGAATTTACTCTGGGCTAGACATGGTTCTAAGTGATTAGCATGTGTTCACTCACTGACTCTTCATAGAAATCCTATGAAGAAGGTATTCTAGCCCCATTTTGCAGATGAAGAAACTGAAGCACATGGAAGTTATGTAACCAGGCTGGGTGCAGTGGCTCATGTCTATAATCCCAGCACTTTGTGGGGCTGAGGTGGGAGGATCACTTGAAGCTAGGAGTTCAAGACCAGCAATATAGCAAGACCTCATCTCTACAAAAAAATTTAAAATTCATACCACTGCACTCCAGCCGGGGCAACAAAACAAGACTCTGTCTTTAAAAAAAAAAAAAAAAAAAAAAAAAAAGGCCGGGCGCGGTGTCTCACGCCTGTAATCCCAGCGCTTTGGGAGGCCGAGGCGAGCAGATCACCTGAGATCGGGAGTTCGAGACCAGCCTGACCAACATGGAGAAACCCCATCTCTACTAAAAATACTTTTTAGGCCGGCATAGTGGCACATGCCTGTAATCCCAGCTACTCAGGAGGCTGAGGCTGAGGCGGGAGAATAGCTTGAACCTGGGAGGTGGAGGTTGTGGTGAGCTGAGATCGTGCCATTGCACTCCAGCCTGGGCAACAAGAGCTGAACTCCGTCTCAAAAAAAAAAAAAAAAACGGAGGAAGAGAAGAGAATATAGCTTTTTAAACACTAAAATACATTCCACAAAAACCATTAAGCATTTTTAGTTGTCTAGGGTGGTACACACCTGTACTTTCAGCTACTCAGGAGGCTAAGGCAGGGGGATCACTTGAGCCCAGGAGGTCGAGGCTGCAGTTATGCCACCGCACTCCAGCCTGGGCAGCAGAGCGAGACCCTGTCCCAAAAAAAAAAAAAAGTTATGTGATTATACACCAATAGACATGCAAATTAACTGGTTGATCTGAAAGACACAGCTAATAAGGTAGCATTAATAGATGTATGTCATGCCTGTAGTGCCAGCTACTTGGAGGGTCGAGGGTATTTACAACAGAGACTATGTCTGTTGGGATGCTTTGAGCTACAAATAATAGAGATCACAACTTAAACAATAGCCCATGAATCCTATCACAGAAAGAGGCCAGACAGAGACTTCAGGGCAGGGTAATCAGAAGGTCAGCCGCATGGTTAAAGACCGAGTGATTTTGTCTCATATCACTGGATTCCCGCAAGGCTGAACTGAACTGTTGTCAGGTTCCTCTTTGCTGCTCTGAAGCTTCTCCTCACTTCCCCTTTTCCCAGTGAGGAGTGAGGCTCCCTTGCCTAATGTGTTTCGCTTCCCTGGTATCTACAACTACAATTTGTTGGACTTCCTGCTGGACTCTTACAATTGAAGCAATAAATTCCTCACTTACTCATTTACTCATTAAAATATATAAACTCCAGATAAACTTGAGAGGCTGAGGCAAGAGGATCTCTTGCGCCCAGGAGGTCAATGCCTCCTGAGCTACGATCGCACTACTGCACTGCACTCTGGTAACAGGGTAAGACCCTGTCTCTTTAAAGAAAAAAAAAGTATCTCTCTGTCTTTTTTTTTTTTTTTTTTTTTCCTCTCTTCTTGAGATGGAATTTCACTCTTGTTGCCCAGGCTGGAGTGCAATGGCGAGGTCTCAGCTCACTGCACCGCTGCCCACCAGGTTCAAGCGATTCTCCTGCCTCAGTCTCCCAAGTAGCTGGGATTACAGGCGCCTGTCACCATGCCTGACTAATTTTTGTATTTTTAGTAGAGACAGGATTTCACCATGTTGGCCAAGCTGGTCTTGAACTCCTGACCTCAAGTGATCTGCCCACCTCGGCCTCCCAAAATGCTGGGATTACAGGCATGAGCCACCACGCCCAGCTTGCTCTATCTCTCTTTCTCTCTCTCTCTCCATATATGTATATCTATATATGTATAGATATAGAGAGAGAGAAAATGTGTGTGTGTATATATATCTATATATATAAAATGTGTATGTATATATAATGTGTATGTGTGTATATACATAGAAAGAGAGAGAGAAACAAGTATGTACCAGGCATCAGGGACCTACAAATAAGCAAAACACACAAGGTCCCTTCCCTCACAGAGCTGATTTTCTTTCTTTCTCTCTTTCTCTCTTTCTTTCTTTTACTTTTTAGTAGAGGTGGGTCTCACTAGGTTGCTCAGGCTAGTCTTGAACTCCTGGGCTTAAGTGCCTCAGCCTCTGAGAGTGCTGGGATTACAGGCATAAGCCACAGTGACGGGCCCAAACACAAATCTTTCTTTCTTTCTTTCTTCCTTTCTTTCTCTTTCTTTCTTTCTTTTCTTCCTTTTCTCTCTTTCTTTCTTCTTTTTTTTTTTCCGAGGCAGAGTCTCGCTCTGTCACCCAAGCTGGAGTGCTGTGGCGCGATCTCGGCTCACTGCAACCTCCACCTCCTGGGCTCAAATGATTCTCATGCCTCAGACTCCCAAGTAGCTGGGATTACAGGCACACACCACTATGCCTGCTTAATTTTTTTTTATTTCTCGTAGAAACGGGGCCTCACTGTGTTGCCCAGCTGGTCTCAAACTCCTGGCCTCAAGCATTCCTCCCTCCTCAGCCTCCCAAAGTTCTGGGATTACAGGCATGAGCCATCACACCCGGCCTCGCTTGTCTTTTTTTCTTTCAGAGAATTTGTTTCTCATAATTGCAACCATAGTGGATTTATCGTTTGATGTGATTGTTGTCTGAGTATTGCCTATTTCATTAAAAAACTCTTTGATATTAGATCTCACACTATTTGATTCGCAAAGTTGCATGATGGTTTAAGGGAGAAGGAAAAGCGTTCATTCGCACAGCGAAAGTCATTTCTACCCATTCGTCCAGGCCCTGGGCAACTGAACAGTGAGCATTTCCTAGCTCTTGAGTCCTTTCCTGAAACACCCAGCTCCACCCCAGCCTTGCTAAATTATCTGCTCTGTCTCAACTCTGGGACAAAAGCCAGAAAAACGGTAGCAGCAGTTTAGATTGGCCATGACGACTTTCAGCTTTACTAATACAAGCCTCCCTTGTGAGGATCTTAGAGTCACATTCTACCCCCATCCGCACCCCCTGGCAAATGCTTCAGACTTCTTTCAAGATGGGGATTAACTAATAACCGCATGGGGAAGAGAAGCCAAGATTGAGAGACAGATCAGGCTCCTGGCCCAACACCATTACTGTTGCCGCTGGGAACTGCTGAGAGACTGTTTTCTCCAATAAACTGGAGACCTGATTCCAATCCTCCCTTCATTCCCTAAGACGGTCAATTAAGATCAAGGATATAAAAGTACTTTGTAAAATCTGAACGTGCAACCCATGTGATTGCATCTGAATTTGTATGTTTCGAGTTACAGTTCAGGCTTCAAGCTCCAGTTAGAAATCTTTTAGGGACTGAGGCTGGGCATGATGGCTCACGCCTATAATCCCAGCAGTTTGGGAGGCCGAGGCAGGCAGATCACCTGAGGTCAGCAGTTCAAGACCAGCCTGGCCAACATGCGTGAAACCCCATCTCTACTAAAAATACAAAAATAGCCAGGAGTGGTGGCGTGAGCCTGTAATCCCAGCTACTTGGGAGGCTGAGACAGGAGAATCGCTTGAACCCAAGAGGCGGAGGTTGCAGTGAGCAAGATTGCACCACTGTACTCCAGCCTGGGTGACAGAGCGAGACTCCATTTCAAAAAAAACAAATAAAATAAATCTTTTAGGGACAAGAGATTTTCCTACCAGGTAGAGCAGCAGGGATGTTGACCCCAAGAGCCCATGCTCAGGACCCAGGTCCCACCCTGCTGGAAGGAGCTTGCAGTGCCAAGAGAAGTGTGTGTTGCCATCACTCAGGCACTGTGAAGGCACAAAAATGCCTTGTGCAGATGCCACTTAAGCCAAAGCTGTCCAAACATTTCCTCTGTACCACAAGGGGAAGACCTCCATAAACAGAGTTAAGGGACAAGCTGTCCGATTAGGAGAAAACACATGTATGTAGCAGAAAAAAAAAGTATGCAGATATATAAAGAAGCACAATAACTCATGAAGGAAAATAAGCAGCCGGGCGCACAGTGGCTCACGACTGCAATCCCAGCACTTAGGGAGGCCGAGGCAAGTGGGTCACTTGAGGTCAGGAATTCGTAACCAGCTTGGCCAACATAGTGAAACTCCTTCTCTACTAAAAATACAAAAAGCCGGGTGTGGTGGCATGCGCCTGTAGTCCCAGCTACTCAAGAGGCTGAGGTAGGAGAATCGTTTGATCCCAGGAGGCAGAGGTTGCGGTGAGCTGAGATCGTGCCACTGCACTGCAGCCTGGGCGACAGAGCGAGACTCCATCTCAAAAAAAAAAAAAAAAAAAGGCAAGGCATAGGAGCAGATCATTTTTAGAAGATGAATTATAACTAGTCAATAAATACATACAATGATAAAAATATAAATTAAAATTTTAAAAAGCCATGTAATACCATTTATTTATTTCCCATCATGTTGGCAAAAAGAAATAAGAATTTGAGCTTGATAATATTGAGTGCTCCAGCGCAGCCAACATGGTGAAACCCCATCTCTACTAAAACTACAAAAACTACCCAGGTGTGATTGTGCACAGCTGAAATCCCAACCCAGGAGTCGGAGGTTGCAAGATTGCGACCAAGATTGCGCCACTGCACTCCAGCCTGGCAGCCTGGGCAACAGAATGAGATTCTGTCTCAAAAAAAAAATTTAAAAAAAGATTGCTAGAGAAGATTTGGAGAAACTATATTCTCATACAGTGCTGTATGGAGTGCAAATTCATGGAACTTTTGTTTACAGCCCCAAAGCTGAGGACAAAACTGATTAATACAAAGCCCTACATTCTAAAGCGAGTCGCAGACACACCCTTTAGGATTCCTAGTGAGAGAACAGGTCCATCCTGCTAATTTCCACCCTCCTCACCCACCTCAGTGAAACAGAAAACTGTGGTGGTTCCTCACCTACTCCCACGGAGGTGCCCCACACCTCAAAGCAAGTGAGGACGTTGCTTCAAAAGAAGCCCTGACCAGCCTGGGCAACATACTGAGACCCCATTTCTACTAAAATTTAAAAGTGAAAATTAGCCAGGCGTGGTGGCACACACCTGTAATCCCAGCTACTTGGAAGGCTGAGGCGGGAGGACCGCTTGAGCCCAGGAGTTCGAGGCTGCAGTGAGCTGCGATTGTGCCTCTGAACTCCAGCCTGAGTGACAAAGACCTTGTCTCAAAAACAAACAAATAATACAACAACAACAACAATTAAAAGAAGAAGAAGCCCTTGTGGAGACTGGAGGCAGCTCTCCTGGGCTGCAGGAACTGGAAGGCTCAGATGAAGGCTGGCAAGAGGTTCTTAGGAGAACCCAATGCAGGCCCCTGAGTGTGGCACCCACCAGTGCTGTCATCCAACCCAGAGGATTCCGGAAGAGGGAAGAGAAGGTCCAGAGCAGCCCAAAGGGGCCAGACAGGGAGAGAGAGGAGGGTATGTCCTTTTGGATAGGTGAGAAAAATGAGACCCCTAGGCCTAGTGAATGCCAACAAAATGAGCAGGCTCTAGTGTTGTGGCAGCCCCTGCCCTAAACACCTGCCTACCTTGGCAAAGGGATGGGCAGTGAGAGGCTGCCGAGAGTGGAACCCCCTGGGGCAGGAGTGGGGAGGAAGGACTGAGGGGTTTTCATAAGAGGCCAGCCAGAAAGCATCTGCCTACACCACCTCAGAAGAAGCCAGCACCTCCCAGGAGAGCACATGACAGGTGTCACAGATCGTAGACACACCAATCATGTGTCACCCTTTTCCTCTGATTAACCTTGACCTTGAAGGAGCCAGCAGAGAGGAGTAGGGAGGGTTCCTTCACCACTTTAGGTCACTTTTTTTTTTTTTTTTTTTGAGACGGAGTCTCGCTCTGTCGCCCAGGCTAGAGTGCAGTGGCCGAATCTCAGCTCACTGCAAGCTCCGCCTCCCGGGTTTACGCCATTCTCCTGCCTCAGCCTCCCGAGTAACTGGGACTACAGGCGCCCACCACCTCGCCTGGCTAGTTTTTTGTATTTTTTTAGTAGAGACGGGGTTTCACTGTGTTAGCCAGGATGGTCTTGATCTCCGGACCTCGTGATCCGCCCGTCTCGGCCTCCCAAAGTGCTGGGATTATAGGCTTGAGCCACCGCGCCCAGCCACTTTTTTTTTATTTACTTTTTTTTTTAATACTGGGTCTCCTTCTGTTGCCCAGGCTGGCGTGTAGTGGCACGATCATAGCTCACTGCAGCCTCCAACTACTGGACTCAAGCAATCCTCCTGCCTCAGCCTCCTGAGTAGCTGGGATCCCAGGCATGCACCACCACATCCAGCTATTTTTTTTTTTTTCCTGGTGAGATGGGGGTCTCACTATGACTGGTCACAAACCCCTGGGCTCAAATGCTCCTCCCATCTCGGCCTCCCAAAGTGCTGGGATTGCAGGCGTGAGCCACCGTGCTCCACCAGGTCTCTTTAAATTGGATGTGATATTAACTTTGGAACCATGCTGGGCTTTTCTTCATATCTGAAAATGAGACTCTCAAAGTACAAAGCTATCCTCCCACCTCAGCCTCCCAAGTAGCTGGGACTACAGGCATGAACCACCATGCCTGGCTAATTTTTTTTTGAGATGGAGTCTTGCTCTGTCACCCAGGCTGGAGTGCAGTGACACAATCTCTGCTCACTGCAGCTTCTGCCTCCTGGTTCAAGTGATTCTCCTGCCTCAGCCTCCTGAGGAGCTGGGATTACAGGTGCCCACCACCACGCCCAGGTAATTGTTGTACTTTTAGTAGAGATGGGGTTTCACCATGTTGACTAGGCTGGTCTCGACCTCCTGACCTCGGGTGATCCGCCTGCCTCGGCCTCCCAAAGTGCTGAGATTACAGGCATGACTCATCGTGCCTGGCCAAAAAAATTTTTTTAATTAAATTTTTAAAATAAAAATAAAATAAGTTCATATCCTTTGCAGGGACATGGATGAAGCTGGAAACCATCATTCTCAGCAAACACAAAAACAGAAAATCAAACACTGCATATTCTCACTTATGAGTGGGAGTTGAACAATGAGAACACACGGACACAGGGAGGGGAACATCACACACCAGGGCCTGTTGTGGGGTGTGGGGCATAGGGGAGGGATAGCATTAGGAAACATACCTAATGTAAATGACGGGTTGATGGGTGCAGCAAACCACCATGGCACATGTATACCTATGTAACAAACCTGCACATTCTGCACATGTACCCCAACTTAAAGTATAATTAAAAAAAAGAATTATATCTCAATAAAGCTGTTATTTTTAAAAAATAAAAATAAAAGGACAAGATACACTCTGTGTACTAACATGCAGGGCTCTCCTGACTGCACAGCTGAATGAAAAAGCATGTTGCAATCTGGGATAGCATGTGATACTTATGCAGAGTATGACATCATTTGTACAAAAAAAAAATTATATATTTTCTGTGGGATATATCTATATACAGGAAGCCTTGGAAAACTACTCACGGCAGGGTGTGGTGGCTCACACCTGTAATCCCAGCACTTTGGCAAGTCGAGGTGGGCGGATCACCTGAGGTCAGGAGTTCGAGACTAGTCTGGCCAACATGGCGAAATTCCGTCTATACTAAAAGTACAAAAATGAGCCAAGTGTGGTGGCACGTGCCTATAATCCCAGCTACTCAGCAGGCTGAGGCAGGAGAATCACTTGAACCTGGGAGGCAGAGGTTGCAGTGAGCTGAGATTATACCACTGCACTCCAGCCTGGATGACAGAGCAAGACTGTCTCAAAAAAAAAAAAAAAAAAAAAAAACTACTCACTAAACTGACAATATTACTTCTGATGAGGAAGAAAAAGAAATAATCAGCATTGGGTGTGGGGTCAAAGGAAACCTTCCCCTTATCTGTAAGATATGATTAAGTACAGATGTGCCTTGTTTTATTACAGTTCACTTTATTGCTTTTCAAAGATACTGCATTTTCTACAAATTGAAGGTCTGTGGCAACCCTCCGTCAAGCGAATCTATCGGTGCCATTTTTTCAACAGCACATGCTCACTGTACTTCTCTTTGTCAGATTTTGCTAATTCTCACGATATTTCAAGCTTTTCATCATTCTTCTGTCTGTGATGGTGATCTGTGATCAGTGATCTTTGAAGTTACTATTTTAATTGTTTTGGGGTACCAAACCTCAACCATAAAAGATGGCGAACATAATGGATAAGTGTGTGTGTTCTGACTGCTCCACTAATCGGTGGTTCCTGTTCTCTCTCCCAATCCTTGTGCCTCTTTATTCTCTTAATATTGAAATTAGTACAATGAGTAACTCTACAATGTCCTCTAAGTGTTCAAGTGAAAGGAAGAGTCATGTTAAATCAAAGGCTACAAATTATTAAGCTTAGTGAGGAAGGTGTGTCAAAAGCTGAGATAGAGGCTGGGCGTGGTGGCTCACGCCTGTAATCCCAGCACTTTGGGAGGCCAAGTCGGGTGGATCACCTGAGGTCAGAAGTTTAAGACCATCCTGGCCAACATGGTGAAATCCTGTCTTTACTAAAAATATAAAAATTAGCAGGATGTGGTGGTGGGTGCCTGTAATCCCAGCTACTCAGGAGGCTGAGGCAGGAGTATCGCTTGAACCCAGGAGGCGGAGGTTGCAGTGAGCCAAGATCGTACCACTGCACTCCAGCCTGGGTGACAGAGCGAGACTCCGTCTCAAAAAAAAAAAAAAAAAAAAAGGCTGACAGATAGACTGAAGGCTAGGCCTTTTGCACCAGTTAGCCAAATTGTGAATGCAAAGGAAAAGTTATTGAAGGAAGTTTAAAGTGCTACTCCAAGGCTTGGCTCAGCCAATAATTTCAGTACTTTGGGAGGCCAAGGTGGGAGTATCACTTGAGTCCAGGAGTTTGAGACCAGCCTAAACAACATAGCAAGACCCTGTCTCTAAAAAATGTATTAAAAATTTAAAAATTAGCTGGCATGGTGGTGCACACCTGCAGTCCAGTACTCAGGTGGCTGAGGTGGGAGGATCATTTGAGCCCAGGATGTCCAGGCTGCAATGAGCCATGATCGCACCACTACACTCCAGCCTGGACAACAGAATGAAATCTTGTCTCAAAAAAAAAAAAAAAAAGGTGTTACTCTAGTGAACATGAATAATAAGAAAGTGAAACAGCCTAACTGCTATTATGAAGGAAGTTTTGAGTGCTCTGGATAGATCAAACCAGCTACAACATTCCCTTAAGCCATAAGCCTAATCCAGAGCAAGGTCCGAATGTTCTTCAGTTCTATGAAGGCTGAGAGAGGTCAGGAAGCTACAGAAGAAAAGCTGGAAGTCAGCAGAGGTGGAAGTCAGCAGGATTCATGAGGTTTAAGGAAAGAAGCAATCTCCACTACATAAAAGTACAAAGTGAAGCAGCAAGTACAGATGGAGAAGGCACAACAAGTTCTCCAGAAGATCTCTGATGAAGGTGGCTACATTCAACAACAGGTTTTCAATGTAGATGAGACGGCCTTCGATGGAAGAAGATGCCATCTAGGACTTTCAGAGAAGTCAATGCCTGGCTTCAAAGCTTCAAAGGACAGGCTGACTCTCTTGTTAGAGGCTAATGCCGCTGGTAGGACTTCAAGTTGTAGTCAGTGCTCATTTACCATACAGAAAATCCCAGGGCCCTGAAGAATGATGCTAAATCCACCCTTCTGTGCTCTAGAAATGGAGCAAAGCTGGGGAGACAGCACGTCTGTTTACAGCATGGTTGACTAAGTGGATTTTTTGTTTGTTTGTTTTTTGAGATGGAATCTCGCTCTGTTCCACGCTGGAGTACAGTGGCGCAATCTTGGTTCATTGCAACCTCTGCCTCCCATATACAAGTGATCCTCCTGCCTCAGCCTCCCAAGTAGCTGGAATTACAGGCGCCCACCACTACACTTGGCTAATTTTTTTTGTATTTTTAATAGAGATGGGGTTTCAACATGTTGGCCAGGTTGGTCTCGAACTCCTGACCTCAGGTGATCCACCCGCCTCGGCCTCCCAAAGTGCTGGGATTACAGGAGTGAGCCACCACGCCCGGCCAAAGACTGAGTGTTTTAAGCCCACTCTGGAGACCTACTGCTCAGAAAAATAGATTTATTTCCAAAGTTTGCTGCTCATTAACAATCCACCTGGTTACCCAAGAAATCTCTGATGGAGATGTTCACGGAGATTAGTGTTGCTTCCACGCCTGCAAACACAACATCCATTCTGCAGTCCATGGACCAAGGAGTAATTTCAACTTTCAAGTCTTACTATTTCAGAAATACATTTCATGGCCGGGCGTGGTGGCTCACGCCTGTAATCCCAGCACTTTGGGAGGCCGAGGTGGGTGGATCACCTGAGGTAAGGATTTCAAGATCAACCTGGCCAACATGGTGAAACCCCATCTCTATTAAAAATACAAAAAATTAGCCAAGCGTGGTGGTGGACGCCTGTAATCCCAGCTACTTGGGAGACTGAGGCAGGAGAATTGCTTGAACCTGAGAAGTCAACGTTGCAGTGAGCTGAGATCACACCACTGCACTCCAGTCTGGGTGACAGAGCAAGACTCTGTCTCAAAAAAAAGAAAGAAAGAAAGAAATGCATTTCATAAGGCTATAGCTGCCATAGATAGTAATTCCTCTGATGGATCTAGGCAAAGTCAATTAAAAACCTTTTCTGGATAACTTGCAAGTTATTCAGAAAATCTAGCTAAGATCATTGATGAAGGTGGCTACACCTTACAACAGATTTCCCATGTAGACAAAACAGCCTTCTATTGGAAGAAGATGCCATCTAGGACTTTCATAGCTAGAGAGAAGTCAATGCCTGGCTTCAAAGCTTTAAAGGGCAGGCTGACTCTCTTGTTAGGGACTCATGCTGCTGGTGACTTTTAAGTTGTAGCTAATGCTCATTTACCATTCCAAAAATCCTAGACCCCTTAAGAATTATGCTAAATGTACTATGCCTGTCTTTATAAATGGAACAACAAAGCCTGGATGACAACATATCTGTTTATAACATAGTTGACTGAATATTTTAAGCCCACTGTTGAGAACTACTGTTCAAAAGGAAATTTCTTTCTTTTTTCTTTCTTTCTTTCTCCATTGCCCAGGCAGAGTGCAGTGGCATGATCATAGCTCACTGAAGCCTCAACCTCCTAGGCTCAAGCAATCCTCCTGCTTCAGCTTCCCGAGTAACTGGAACTACAGGTTTGTGCCACCATGCCTGACTAATTTTTTTTTATTTTTGTAGAGACAGGGTCTTGCTATGTTACCCAGGCTGCTCTCAAACTCCTGGGCTCAAGTGATCCTCCCTCCTCAGCCTCCTGAAGTGCTGAGATTACAGATGCAAGCCACCACATCTGGTCAAAAAGATTCCTTTCAAAATATTACTGCTAATTGACAAGGCACCTGGTTATCAAAGAGCTCTGATGGAGATGTACCAAGAGATGAATGTTGTTTTAATGCCTGCTGATATGGTTTGGCTCTGTGTTCCCACCCAAATCTCATGTCAGGTTGTGACCCTCAGTGTTGGAGGAGGGGCCTGGTGGGAGGTGATTGGATCATGGGGGCAGTTTCTAATGGTTTAGCGTCATCCCCCTTGTTTAAAAATGTGTAGCACCTCTCCCATCTCCCGCCAGCCATGTGAAGATGTGCCTGCTTCCCCTTCACGTTCCACCATGATTGTAAGTTTCCTGAGGCCTTCCCAGAAGCAGAAGCCTGTACAGTCCACTATTAAATCTCTTCTCTTTATAAATTACCCAGTCTCAAGTATGTCTTCACAGTAGTGTGAGAATGGACTAATAACACAACATCTATTCTGCAGCCCATGGATCTAGGAGTCATTTTGCCTTTCAAGTCTTTTTTTTTTTTTTTTGAGACGGACTTTTGTTCTTGTCACCCAGGCTGGCATGCAATGGTGCAGTCTCGGCTCACTGAACCACCTCCTGGGTTCAAGCAATTATTTTCCCTCAGCCTCCTGAGTAGCCAGGATTAGAGGCACCAGCCACCATGCCCAGCTCATTTTTGTATCTTTAGTAGAGACGGAGTTTCACCGTGTTGGCCAGGCTGGTCTCGAACTCCTGAGCTTAGATGATCCATCTGCCTCGGCCTCCCAGTGTGCTGGGATTATAGGCATGAGCCTCCGTGCCCAGCCTCCTTGTTGTCTTCTTTTAATAAATTATTTATTTATTTATTTATTTATTTATTTATTTATTTGAGATAGAGTCTCATTCTGTCACCCAGGCTGGAGTGCAATGGCATGATCTCAGCTCACTGCAACCTCCGCCTCCTGGTTTCAAGTGATTCTCCTGCCTCAGCCTCCCAAGTAGCTGGGATTAGAGATGCCCACCACCATGCCCAGTTAATTTTTGTACTTTTAGTAGACATGGAGTTTTGCCATGTTGGCCAGGCTTGTCTTGAACTCCTGACCTCGGGTGATCCACATACCTTGGCCTCCCAAAGTGCGGGGATTACAGACGTGAACCACAGTACCTGGCCTAAGAAATTCTTTTAAGAAATTGCCACTGCCACCCCGACCTTCAGCAGCCACCATCCTCATCAGTCAGTAGCCATCAACATTGAGGCAAGACCCTCCACCAGCAAAAATACTATGACTCATTGAAGGCTCAGATGATCCTTAGCATTTTTATCAATAAAGTATTTTTAGACTGGGCACAGTGGCTCACACCTGTAATCTCAACACTTTGAGAGGCTGAGGCAGGTGAATCACTTTCACCCAGGCATTTGATACCAGACTGGGCAACATGGTGAAATCCCATCTCTGCTAAACTTACAAAAAATTAGCCCGGCATGGTGGCGTGTGCCTGTAATTCCAGCTACTTGGGAGGCTGAGGTGGGAGGATCACCTGAAACTGGGAGGTCGAGGCTGCAGAAATCACACCACTGTACTCTAGCCTGGGTGATGCAGTGAAACACTGTCTCAAAAATAAATAATAATAATTTGAAGAACTCACATTTTTGAGGGTCTGAAGGCCTATACAAATGGCCAGCACCAATGCAAAACTTTGTGGACATCTCTTATTTCAGCTTGAAAATTCATGCAGATTCTGTACTCTATGTTTGTTTTAACAGGAACATGACATCTTGATTTTTTTTTTTTTTTTCTTTTGAGATGGAGTCTCGCTCTGTCGCCCAGGCTGGAGTGCAGTGGCCGGATCTCAGCTCACTGCAAGCTCCGCTTCCCGGGTTCACGCCATTCTCCTGCCTCAGCCTCCCGAGTAGCTGGGACTACAGGCGCCCGCCACCTTGCCCGGCTAGTTTTTTGTATTTTTTAGTAGAGACGGGGTTTCACTGTGTCAGCCAGGATGGTCTCGATCTCCTGACCTCGTGATCCGCCTGTCTCGGCCTCCCAAAGTGCTGGGATTACAGGCTTGAGCCACCGCGCCCGGCCGACATCTTGATTTTTACTTTTGGTTAAATTACACAACTTTCTCACCACCACCAGTATCAAAAAGAAGAATCTTGGCACAAAGTTGATACTCCAAGATGCATCATGCTCCTGTGGACCGGGGTCCTTTGTAGTCAGACTGTCATGCAGCCAGGGGATGCGTGAACCCAGTATAAGAGGCAACCTAGTGGGGCTCTCATTGTTGTGAGATCTAGGGTTGTGAAGATCAGTGAGATTCTGAATAGAGAGCTATTGATACATAATAAGGTCTCAATAAATTTTCTTTCTTTTTTTTCCTTTGAGACAGGGTCTTATTCTGCAGCAGGATAATTTAGGAATCCGAGAGACTGAGGGGTTGAAGAGGATACTTATGATTTATTACTTAGTGCACCAGCCCAGTCAGATTAACATCCAAAAAGACTGAGCCCTGAACAAAGGGTCCGATTACCTTTTAAGCATTTTGTGGGGCAGGGGGAGATCTGTGCAGGGAGAAGCATATTACAGAAGCAAGAAACAAAGACAGTTATTCAATTGAGACATGCATTACATCATTTCTTACTTTTCAAGGAAAAACATGTTTTACGACTTGAGTTTATCTGCATAGTGACCTTGCAGCTGCACAGCTAGAGAAACAGGGTCTTCACAATGCTGGGGAAAGGGAGAGATAAGGCTCACCAGCCACAGAAAAACAGGCAGTTAATTTTTAAAGGACTCCAGCTCTTTCTCTTCCTCAGGGGGAATTGGGTTTTCTTACATACAACTGAGTTTTTGCTCACACATTCTTTAATTTCTTTTAATTCCTGTTACAACTCTGTCACTCAGACTGAAATGCAGTGGCCCGATCTCAGCTCATCACGACCTTCACCTCCCGGATTCAAGTGATTCTCCTACCTCAGCCTCCTGAGTAACTGGGATTACAGGCATGTGCCACCATGCCTGGCTAATTTTTGAATTTTTAGTAGAGACGGGGTTTCACCATGTTGGCCAGACTGGTCTCAAATTCCTGACCTCAGGTGATCCACCTGCCTCAGCCTCTGGAAGTGCTGGGATTACAGGCATGAGCCACTGTGCCCGGCAACAATAAATGTTCTTGCTTGCAGTTTTATCATGGCCTTGGCAGGTTCAAGTTTGCTATTATGCTACCTAAAGATGTCAGGAAGCACAGGTAACGTCTTGGCAGTCAGTTACTGGGGGTTTCCAGCATTCCCGTGGAGAGAAGGGACTCGCAGACGGGATGCTGGTGCTTTAGAACACATGTGCTGCAGAAACTCCCTTCTCTGTTCACATTTCACCATCCTGCATCCCCAGGGAGACCCTGCCTGGGTCAGGCAGCCCCACCTGACAAGGACCACCTGGATTAGGCAACGTTTCCCACAAGGCCCACCTCACACAGTCAGCCATGGCCATTTCCTTCCATGCACGCAGCTCAAGCTGGGGCAACTATATGCAGAAACAACCTGTGGCAGCTTCGAAAGAAAGTCTCCTGATATAATTCCAACAAAAGGGAGCATACAGTACTCAGCTCTGCAGGGGTCCCGGAAAGCACAGGAGTGTTTGGAATGGTGGCTTTGGCCGCAGGAGAAGCCACAACAGCCTTCCCTCCGTCCCTCCCACACACAACAGCAGCCTTGCAACACAGTCTGATGACCTTCCCCATCTTCCCTCACATGGGCATCTTCCCTCCTAAAATCTCTGCCCATTTAATCCTATCTTGGCATCTGCTTCTCAGAGTACCTATTTCCTCAGAAGGAGGCTTTGGGGTCTCAGATACCACCATCCCTCCCCAGACACCCATGGCCTGTGTGTAGACGATTCAATGCCATGGGCCACACATGCTGGAGAAGCTGCTGGGAGATCCAGAGAAGAGAGTAACTGATTCTTCCTGGCGGCCTAGAAGGTCAAGAGAGGACAGGAAATGGCGGTGTTGCAGGAGAGCCATGAAGGATAAGTGGGATGGAACCGACATTCCTAAAAAAGAAGTGCAGGGGCCAGGCCCGGCAGCTCACGCCTGTAATCCCAGCACTTTGGGAGGCTGAGGCGGGCAGATCATTTGAGGTCAGGAGTTCGAGACCAGCCTGGCCAACATGGCAAAACCCTGCCTCTACTAAAAATGAAAATAAAAGTGAAAAAAGTAACCTGGCGTGGTGCTGGGTGCCTGTAACCCTAGCTACTGGAGAGTCTGAGGCAGGGGAATCACTTGAACCTGGGAGGCGGAGGGTGCAGTGAGCTGAGATCATGCCATTGCACTCCACCCTGGGCAACAGAGCAAGACTCCATCTCAAAAAAAAAAAAAAAAAAGGAGGTACAGAGACCCCAGCAGTTCAGCATGGCCAGAGTGTAGACATGCACGGGTGGTGGTCCAAGGTGAGGCTGGACACAGCCCACAGCCCAGTCCACAGTGTGAGGAGCAACATGGGAGACCACAGGTCCCTCCCCCACAGTCCTTAGCCTGGGCAGTGACATAGAGTTCAGTGACAGTCAATGGACAGCCTTTCCCCAACACTAGGATCCCAAAGGGCTTTTGTTATGTGGGGTTTATCTTTCAATATTTGCCCTGTTAGATATTAAAACAGAGAGTTTTTCTTTTTAAGATGAAGCTGGGGCCAGGCGCGGCAGTTCACACCTGTAATCTTAGTACTTTGGGAGGCCAAGGCGGGCGGATCACCTGAGGTCAGGAGTTCGAAACCAGGCTGGCCAACATAGTGAAACCCCCATCCCTACCAGAAATTCAAAAATCAGCCAGGCATAGTGGCACCCACCTATAGTCCCAGCTACTCGGGAGGCTGAGGCAGGAGAATCACTTGAACCTGGGAGGCAGAAGTTGCGGTGAGCCGAGATCACGCCACTGCACTCCAGCCTGGGTGACACAGCGAGACTCCGTCTCAAAAAATAATAATAAAATAAAAGATGAAGCTGGGCTGGGCTCAGTGGCTCACACCTGTAATCCCAACACTTTGGGAAGCTGAGATGGGAGGATCGCTTGAGGCCAGGAGCTCGAGACCAGCATGGACAATACAGTGAGACCTCATCTCTACCAAAATACAAAAAATAAATAGTCAGGCATGGTGGTGGGTGCCTGCCATCCTAGCTACTCAGGAGGCTGGAGTGGGAGGATCATGTGAGTCCAGGAGATCAAGGCTGCAGTGAGCCACGATCACACCATTGCACTCCAGCCTGTGCGACAGAGCAAGACCTTATCTCAAAAAAAAAAAATTGTTTTTTAATTAAAAACAGATGAGGCTGGAAGGCCAGCCTGTAATCCTAGCACTTTGGGAGGCCAAGATGGGTGGATCACCTGAGGTCAGGAGTTCGAGACCAGCCTGGCCAACATGGTGGAACCCCCATCTCTACTAAAAATACAAAAATTAGCTGGGCATGGTGGCAGGTGCCTTTAATCCCAGCTACTCCGGAGGCTGAGGCAGGAGAATCCCTTGAACCTAGAAGACGGAGGTTGCAGTGATCACACCACTGTACTCCAGCCTGGGCAACAGAACAAGACTCTGTCTCAAACAAAACAAACAAACAAACAAACAAAAACATGGTGGCTGGGCACGGTGGTTCACGCCTGTAATCTCAGCACTTTGGGAGGCCGAGGCGGGCGGATCATGAGGTCAAGAGATTGAGACCATCCTGACCAACATGGTGAAACCCCGTCTCTATTAAAAATATAAAAACTAGCTGGGCATGGTGGCGGGCGCCTGTAGTCCCAGCTATTCGAGAGGCTGAGGCAGGAGAATCGCCTGAACCCAGGAGGCAGAGCTTGCAGTGAGCCGAGATCACGCCACTGCACTCCAGCCTGGGAGACACAGCAAGACTCCGTCTCAAAAAAAAAATAATAATAATAATAATAATAATAATAAAATAAAAGATGAAGCTGGGCTGGGTTCAGAGCAAGAGACGCCGTCTCAAAAAACAAAACAAACAAACAAAAAAAACATGGCAGAACAGCTCAAATGCTAAGCCAAAGACTGGGGGCTTTATCCTACAGGCAAGAGGGAGCTGTTGACAGTTTTGAGCAACTGAGTCTGTGACCACATTTGCATTTTTAGAAACATTACCAAGTCAAGATTGAAGGCTAGAGGGCAATTAGGAGGCCTTGCAGTAAGTCATTTGTCTTTTCACGCAGATTTAATGAGGAAGGAGTCAGAATATAATAGTTTTATTAATGGTATTGAATTTTACAACCAAATAATCCCTTTACTATATTGTTTTATTTTCTAACATAAAAGAGCTTCTACCATTAATCCTCTCTTCTGTCTCCTGAAGCCAGGGCTCCACAGGCCTTCCTCTGGGAGACACACCCAGGTGTGCCGCCTTCCCCTGCCAGATCCTCAGGCCTTTCTTACCCAACTCACAACCTCCCTTTCACCCTTAGTCCCATACCCACCATCTCCTGAGAAAACCCCCGCAATGGGCTGCCCGGGCCCCAGGCCCTTCCACCTATCCCACCAGCACACCCTCCCCGTGAGAATGAGTGACCCCAGGCCAGCGTCTTCCCTCAGGAGAGAAGACTGTCTGGATCCCCAAAGGCCTCTCCCTCCAGGGAAGAGGGACTCTCACTCTGGCCTCAGTGGTTACTCCAGAGCCCAAGAAATGCCTGCGCGCTAAAACCAAAGAAGGTGTGAACCAGCAAGTAAGTGGGGAGTGGCCAGTTCTGGGACATCTAGTGGGGGCCCTTCTCTTCCCCATGAGCAGCAGGGACCAGTGTGACCTTGGCATGGGGCTCTTTCTCTTAACTGGCTTCCTCAACGTTCAAGACGCTCGATAAACATATCCCAGAGTCAAAGCAAGTTAAGTCGAAGGTTGTTTATTTGCCTAGAAACAGCTCTGGCAGTTTTCCAATGTCTTCTTTTTGTTGTTTTTCTGGTTTTTGTTGCGATAGGGTCTCGCTGTGTTGCCCAGGCCGGTCTCAAACTCCAGGCCTCAAATGATCCTCTTGCCTCAATCTCCCAAAGTGTTGGGATTACAGGCATGAGTGCCCAGCCCTTAAATGTCTCTGCGTTGGTTTATGTTTATTTGTTTCCTTCCACTCCTGGTGCAAACCTTACATGTTTTTGACAGGGGAAACATATTTTTGGACCTATGCCTCTCCTCGATCTACACTGAGAGTGAAGAGCCCAGTGGGATGTGCACTAGGTCAGGGCTTCCCCCAGCGTCAGCCCCTGTGGCCAGCAGCGTCACCTGGGAACCTGCCAGAAATGCACATTTTTGGCAGGGCATGGTGGCTCACACCTGTAATCCCAGCACTTGGAAGGCCAAGGCAGGAGAATCACTTGAGGCCAAGAGTTCAAGATCAGCCTGGGCAACATAATGAGACACCATTTCTACAAAAACTAAATTAAAAAAAAAAAAAAATGGGCATTTTCGGCCAGGCAAAGTGGCTCATGCCTGTAATTCCAGCACTTTGGCAGGCCAAGGCGGGTGAATCCTTGAGGTCAGAAGTTCGAAATCAGCTTGGCCAACATGGTGAACCCCTACTAAAAATAAAAAATAAAAATAAATAGCCAGGTGTGGTGGCAGGCGTCTGTAGTCCCAGCTATTTGAGAGACTGAGGCATGAGAATTGCTTGAACCCTGGAGGCAGAGGTTACAGTGAGCCGAGATGGCACCACTGCACTCTAGCTTTGGGTGAAAGAGCAAGACTCCGTCTCAAAAAAAAAAAAAGAAAGAAAGAAAGGAGCATTTTTTGACCTGTCTGACCTACTAAATCAGAAACTTAGCACCCTATGCTTTAACAAGTCATGGTTAAGGGCTTTAAAAAGGTGATTTGAATGCATGCCTAAGGTGGAGAACTAAGGGGAAGGCCTTTGGGTAAGGTGAGTCTGAAGTGGGGGACCCAAGGCCTAAGGAGGAGGGGAGTGTGAGGCTGAAGGAGCCCCTTACTCTACAGGTTCTCAAGCTCCTCCTGTCAATCCCCCTACCTGGCCCTGGCCCTCCCTCGCTCAACCTTAGTTTCTGTCTGGAATTCTCAGGGCTCCTGGTTCCCAAATTCTGATTTCCCCACTGACCTGACTCCAGATCTCCCTACCCCACTGGGTCTTGTCCCCAGCATCACCCCAACCCCTCACCAGCAGTCCCGAGGCCATGCCAACCCCCATGCTTCTTTTTTTTTTTTTTTCCTTTTTTGAGACAAAGTATCACTCTTGTCGCCCAGGCTAGAGTGCAGTGGCACAATGTCTGCTCACTGCAACCTCCACCTCCTGGGTTCAAGCAATTCTCTTGCCTCGGCCTCCCAAGTAGCTAGGATTACAGGCTACACCACCGCGCCCAGCTAATTTTTGTATTTTTAGTAGAAACGGGTTTCACCATGTTGCCCAGACTGGTCTTGAACTCCTTACCTCAGGTGATCCACCCGACTCCGTCTCCCAAAGTGCTGGGATTACAGGTATGAGCCACCAAGCCAGTCCTACCCCCACGTCAGTATTCTGGGAGACTCCCCAGTTCCCAGCCCCCTGGGCCCTGGCAACCCGCACCCCACCCTTCTCCCTTCAGACCCGACCAAGGAGACCTAAGCTCCAACCCAGGTCCCTGCGCCCCTCCCGGACCCGTCCGGCGGCTCAGGCTTCGGCGCCTTCGGACCCCACGAGCAGCAGCGGCTGGGAGTTCTTGCCCTTGTCGTGCCAGCACACGTCGAAGAAGGGGTACACGGGCCCAGGCAGGCGCTCGTGGAAGGCAAAAAGCGGCACGAGCGCGTCGGCGTCGCTGGCATCGTAGAAGGAGAGGACGCCGTCGCCGAAGCTCAGGTAGAGGCCGATGCGCGTGGGCCGCCGCTCGGGGCTGCGCAGAGCGCGCGGCTCCTTGGCCTCCACGTGAGCCTCCAGGATCTTGCCCTCACGCAGCCCCAGCAGCCACAGGCCCTGCGAGGGCACCGCGTGCAGGCGCCCGCGGCGGGGCCCCTCGGCCGCGATCACGCCCAGCGCCCAGCGCGGCTTGTCGCCCACCTCCACCTCCCAGTAGTGTTCGCCCTCGGAGAGCTGCTGGTGCGCCACCACCGCCACCGCCTTGTCGAACTGGCGCGGGTCCTCCCCCGCCGGCGGCGCCTTCTGCTCCGAGCACTCCACGCGGCGGCCGGAGGAAGACACCACCAGGCTGGGGTGCGCAGAGCTCGGGTCAAAGGTCAGCTCCTCCAGCGCTGCCAGAGAGACCACGATCAGAAAACCCTAGGTTTCTGCCTCGCTGGGGCCTTCTCCCAACCAATTACAGGCCAGCTTTGTCTCCCCTAATCCTCTTGGCATCTCTGTTCACCGGCTTGGGCCACAAGACCACACCTGGCTCAACTTCAGTTTGCTCAGCTGTGAGATGAGGCCATGATTGCTTTTGCTTCCCTCTAGGGTGGCAGGCAGGCCTGCATTTTCTTTCTTTTTTTTTTTTTTTTTTTTTTTTTTTTTGAGGCAGGGTCTCACTCTGTGGCCCAGGCTGGAGCACAGTGGTGCAACCTTGGCTCACTGCAACCTCCAACTCCCAGGCTCAAGCAATCCTCCCATCTGCCAAGTAGCTGGTACTACAAGCATGTGCCACTACACCTGGCTAATTTTTTTAAGTTTTTGTAGAGACAAGGGGTCTCACTATGTTGCCCAGGCTGGTCTCGAACTCCTGGGCTCAAGTGATCCTCCCACCTCGGCCTCCCAAAGTTTTGGAATTACAAGCGTAAGCCGCCGAACCCGGCCAACAGAACTAAATTGGTACAAGGCATCACCATCTGAGGCCCAGAACAAGGCCCAAGGCCCAAGGTCAAGGAGCCCGATCTTTACATCAGCCTAGACCCAGTCTCTGAGCCTTAGTTTTCTCTCGAATAAAATGAGGCTGTCTGCATTCCCACCTCCACTGAGGCAAGGAAGGGCTGCCCCAGCAATGTGTATGCCCCAGAGCTCTGTAACCTGCATCATCCAGCTCTTGCAGGGAGGAACTGAGCCCTTGGGCCTCCCCAGCCACAGGACACCAGAGTCACTCTCTAACCCAGGCCAGTCCCCAGGGTTCCAGGAGCTCTGCAGAGCCTCAGTCCCCAACTGGCAGGATTTATCATCTCCACTGTCCAGAGAGCGGCAGAGACTGACCAAGGATCACAAGGCAAGTCAGTGGCTCAGACCTAGGCCCCAGCGTTCCATGCCGCCAACAACAGCAGCATCTTCGTGTCAGTCACCCACTGCAAACCCCATGCTCTCAAAGGCCCTCCTCCCAACACAGGTTAGAGGACTGCAGGGGGGAACCCCAGAGGCAAAGGGGCATTGGGTACTTCCTTCAGTGGCCTCCCCAGTTGGGACTGGGAGGCCTCTCCAGGGTGGGTAGGGCCTCCCATCAACTGCCCAGTCACACACAAACCTGAGCCAGTCCCTCCCGGTACCTGGCATCAGAGCCCGGAACATCTTCCTCCACACCTGGAATTTGAAGTCATCTGAGATGATTGGCAGCTGGATGTCCAGACGGGCGGGTGGGGGAGACTCTGCCAGGATCTTCTGCAGCCTGGGGGTGGGGAGGGTAAGGGGAGGCATCTGTGAGCGGGGAGGACAAGGGCTGGGGGGATTCCAGGATCTCTCCACATCGCACCCCTGCTTAAAACTCTTCCTTTGGTGTTTTGATTTGGGAAGATGAGAAAATTCTGGAGGTAAGCACTGGTGATGGTTGTACAATGTGAATGTACTTAGCACCACTGAATTTTAAATGCACACTTAAAAATGCTTAAAATGAGCCAGGTAGAGTGTAGTCCCAGCTGCCCAGGGAGGCTGACTCAGGAGGCTCACTGGAGCTCAGAAATTTGAGTCCAGTCTGGGCAACATAGCAAGATCCTGTCTTTAAAAAAAAAAAAAAAAAGAAGCTTAATATTGTCAATTTTATGTTACATATATTTTACCACTGTTTATTGGTCTTTTTTTTATTTTGTTTTGTTTTTTTGAGATTGAGTCTGACTCTATCACCCAGGCTGGGGTGTAGTGGCATGATCTTGGCTCACTGCAGCCTCTGCCTCCCGAGTTCAAGCAATTCTCCTGCCTCAGCCACCCAAGTAGCTGGGATTATAGGTGTCTGCCACCATGTCTGGCTAATTTTTGTGTTTTTAGTAGAGAGGAGGTTTTGCCACGTTGGCCAGGCTGGTCTCGAACTCCTGACCTCAGATGATCCACCCGCCTCAGCCTCCCAAAGTGCTTGGATGACAGGCGTGAGCCACCATACCCAGCCCAACTACATTTTTTTTCATCCTTCTTTTGGGATAAGGTCCAAGCTTCTCAGCTTTGCCAGTATACACACACCTACTACCCCAGTTCCTCTTCCCTCCCACTCGCCAGCCCTCTAGCTGGCTGTCCCCTCTCCCAGCAATGCCCTTCTCCCAGAAACACCCTTCTCCCAACAATGCCCTTCTCCCACACCTTTCTTCCAGCAACGCCCTTCTCCCCGCAATGCCCTTCTCCCAGCAACGCCCTTCTCCCCACAATGCCCTTCTCCCTGCAATGCCCTTCTTCTTCCAGCAATACCATTCTCCCCACAATGTCCTTCTCCCAGCAATGCCCTTCTTCTCCCAGTAATGCCCTTCTCCCAGCAAAGCCCTTCTCCCAGCAATGCCCTTCTCCTCGCAATGCCCTTCTCCCCATAATGCCCTCCTCCCAGCAATGCCCTTCTCCCAGCAATGCCCTTCTCCTCACAATGCCCTTCTTCTTCCAGCAATGTCCTTCTCCCAGCAATGCCCTTCTTCTCCCAGCAATGCCCTTCTCCCCGCAATGCCCTTCTCCTCGCAATGCCCTTCTTCTCCCAGCACTTTGCCTAGCCAACTCCTGTTCATCCCTCCAGGGCCCATCTCAAACATTCACTCCATGCCTGGCCACCCCTTTCCCTCCACAGCCCCACTGAGCACACAGTGATGCCTTTGTCCCCACCCACATGTGTCTCATGGCACCAGTCTAGGAGGTCCCTGAGCAAAAGGATCCGTCCAGATCATTTCTGTCTATAACCATGTGTTCAGGCAGGGGTGGGGCAGCAGACTGAATTGCAGGTGTGCAGGCACAGTAGTGAGTGGAGAGTGAGCCGGCTGGTGTCCCTAGAAGACTGGGACAAGTCGGGCAAAGGGGCAGGGCCAGGTTGCTCTCACCTGCTGGTCACCAGGCAGTATTTCTGGAGAGAGAGAAAAAGAGAATGGTGGTGAAGCCGATGTTGGGGACACTGGAGACTTTTGAGGATGGGGTAGACAACTAGGAATGCTAAGTGCAAGGTCAGGAAGAATCAGAAAAGCTCAAAGAGGCCAGATGAGGTGGCTCATGCCTGCAATCTCAACATTTTGGGAGGCCAAGGCAGATGGATTGCTTGAGGCCAGGAGTTCGAGACCAGCCTGGCCAACATGGTGAAACCCATCTCCACCAAAATTACAAAAAAATTAGCTGGGCCTGGTGGCAGGCACCTGTAATCCCAGCTACTTGGGAGGCTGAGCCAGGAAAATCACTTGAACCTGGGAGGAGGAGGTTGCAGTGAGCCAAGATCACACCACTGCACTCCAGCCTGGGCAACAGAGCAAAGTCCTGTCTCACAAAAAAAAACAAAAAAGCCAAAAGAGACCTAGAACTCAAGGCCACCCCTAACCCTTCACTTTTATGTGGATTACAAAAAGGTATCTTCGCCTCCAAGCAACTCTGATTCCACCTGATAGAAAACTGTCCTAATAGGCTGGGTGCAGTGGCTCACACCTGTAATCCCAGCACTTTTGGAGGCCAAGGCAGGCAGATTGCTTGAGTCCAGGCATTTGAGACCAGTCTGGGCAACATAGTGAGACCCTATCTCTACTAAAAATACAAAAATTAGCCAGGCATGGTGGTAAGTGCCTAGAGTCCCAGCTATGGGAGGCTGAGATTGGAGGACTGCCTGAGCCTACAAAGTCAAGGCTTCAGTGAGCTATGGTCATGCCACTGCACTCCAGTCTGGATGACAGAGTGAGACCCTGCCTTAAAAAAAAAAAAAAAAAAAAAAGTGTCCTAATAAATATATAAACCGACAAGGTCTGTGATATGAATAGTGCTCACTTAATACAATGTCCTTATGCAGTGCTCAGCCTAAACAACCATACAGCAGCCCTGAGGCCTGCCCCTCCCGGACATGTGACGCTGGCTCATCCCTGCCCCTCTCTGGGCCTATCTGACAATGGGATGAGGTCTCTGGGGCCTGAGCAGTGAGGGGGCTGAGGCAGGGAGGGGACGGGGGGGGTCACCCAGTGCTCACCATTAGGAACTCAGTCTGCGGCTTGTCGGCCACCTCCTCCAGCACCTTCTCCATCTGCCGCAGCTGCTCCAGGTAAGAGTTCAGGCTCCCCAGCTCCCGGCGCAAGGCGACCCCTGCCTCACCCCGCACACGCTCTGCCTCACGGTCCAAGGAGCCCTCCAGTGCAGCCAGGAACACCCGCATCTTGCCCAGCTGCTCCCCTACGGCCCCCCGGAACTGACGCACTGTCTCCTGCGGGAATGGGGCAGTGATTGACGGAATAAAGGCTCTTGGCTGGAGACCCCTAGCCTGGCCCCCAGCCCCCGAGACATGGCCCTATGAAGTCCTCACCTCCACCTCCACCAGCTGATGCTCCAGCACAGCTACACTCTTCTCCTTGCGCATGCATGCCTCCTGCAGCTGCAGTTTCTGCTGTGGCAGCTGCGTCTGGGGGGCCAGGCATGGAGAAGTGATGGGGATGCCACTCACCCCAAACCCACACCTCCCAACCTAAACCTGTCCTCTGTGGCTCAACCTCAATGCCACTTCCTCCTCCAGCCATCTTCCCATCCCCAAACCCACTTACATGCCTACCAGCCCCAGCCGTTGCTACTCCTGAGGTCCGAATGCTTCCCCTGCCCCTTGCCTATTTTGGTGCGGTTTTTTTATTTATTTATTTTGATGTTTTGTTTTGAGACAGGGTCTCGCTCTGGAGTCATCCTGGAGTGCAGTGTCACGATCACAGCTAACTACAGCCCCAACCTCCCAGGCTTAATTGACCCTATCACCTCAGTCTCCCAAGTCCCAAGTAGCTGGAACTATAAGCACACACCACCATGCCCAGCAAATTTTTTGATTTTTTTTTTTTTTTTTTTTTGAGATGGGGTCTCACTCTGTCGCCCAGGCTGCAATGCAGTGGCACAATCTCAGCTCACTGCAACCTCTGCCTCCTGGGTTCAAGTGATTCTCCTACCTCAGCCTCCCAAGTAGCTGGTACTAATTTTGGTGCACCACCAGGCCTGGCTTAATTGTGATATCTTTAATAGAGACAGGATTTCACCATGTTGGCCAGGCTGCTCTCAAACTTCTGACCTCAGGTGATCCACCCACCTCAGCCTCCCAAAGTGCTGGAATTATAGACATGAGCCACCACGCCTGGCCATGATTTTTTAAAATGTTTTTGTAGAGACAATCTCACTATATTGCCCAGGCTAGTCTCCAACTCCTGGCCTCAAGCAATCCTCCCACCTCAGCCTCCCAGCATGCTGGGATTACAGGTGTGAACCACCACACCCCCAGCCCCTTGTCTGTTTTGTTGACCCCTCCCTGGCCTTGCCTTCCCTGATCCCCTCTGCTCAGCAGTCGGCCCCATAGCACAGGTCTTTGTGAGGATGGCAAACGCCAAAGTGGTTTGGTCTCTCCCACCAGACAGGCAGGCACAGAGCTTGGCACACAACAGACCTCAGGGGCTACGTGAAGGATATATGAAAGAAGAAAGGCAAACTCCCCCTACGCCTGGGCTTCCTCTCTTACCTAAAAGCAGAACATCAGCCTCAGTCAGACTGTCAGCCTAACCCCCACGTCAGCCAGCCTGTACATGCATGGGCTTGGAGTGGGGGGCACGGAATTTAATTAAAATGTCCCCTGCTGGCCGGGTGTGGTGGCTCACGCCTGTAATCCCAGCACTTTGGGAGGCCGAGGTGGGTGGATCACAAGGTCATGAGTTCGAGGTCAGCCAGGCCAAGATGGTGAAACTCCATCTCTACTAAAAATACAAAAATTAGCCGGGCACAGTGGCAGGTGCCTGTAATCCCAGCTACTCGGAAGGCTGAGGCAGGAGAATGGTTTGAACTAGGGAGGCAGAGGTTGCAGTGAGCCAAGAATGTGCCACTGCACTCCAGCCTGGGAGACAGAGCAAGACTCCGTTTAAAAAAAAAAAAAAAAAAAAAAAAAAAAATCCCCTGCATAGACGAACCAAACACTCCGTGGTCTAGATCTCACCCAAGACCTCAAATACAAATATGCAAATATAGGAGAGCTCCCAATACTCCTACCAAAGAAAAAAATTTTTTTTTTTTTTTTTTTTGAGACAGGATTGCCTAGGCTGGAGTGCAGTGGCACAATCACAGCTCTGCATCCTCGAACTCCTAGGCTCAAGCAATCCTTTTGCTTCAGCCTCCTGAATAGTTGGCACTACAAGCATGAGCAACCATGCCAGGCTACAAAGCCACTTCTTTGCTGGAAGATGCCTGGCCATGGAATGAGTTCCACTCCTGCCTCCATGACTTCCAACCTGTTTCCTTCTCTGCAGATTGGGAACAGCAATCCCCACCTCAACAATTTGGTGCCCCCACTTTCCCAGGGGAAACTAGGGGACCCTCTAGGTGGTGTTTGCAGAGTCCCCTTCCGGCAGGAGCCACAGGGTTGAATATGAGCTGCCAGATCAGTCTCCTCCCCAGTTCATCCCCGGGGGCGGCGGCTCCACCTGCTGCAGGAAAGGTAGGACCTGATGGCTCCAGGCCCTCCCAGGCTCAGAGGCTCAGGGCTGAGCCATAGGAAGGAAGCGAGAGGCCATCCTGAAGGTGCTGGAGAACCTGACCCCGGAGGAGCTCAAGAAGTTCAAGATGGGCCGGGCGGGGTGGCTCATGCCTGTAATTCCAGCACTTTGGGAGGCGAGGCGAAGGCGGGCGGATCACGAGGTCAGGAGATCGAGACCATCCTAGCTAACACGGTGAAACCCCCTCTCTACTAAAAATACAAAAAAAATTAGCCGGGCGTGGTGGCGGGCGCCTGTAGTCCCAGCTACTCGGGAGGATGAGGCAGGAGAATGGCGTGAACACCGGAGGCGGCGGAGCTTGCAGTGAGCGGAGATCGCGCCACTGCACTCCAGCCTGGGCTACAGAGCAAGAGTCAGTCTCAAAAAAAAAAAAAGAAAAAAGAAAGAAAATAAAAGAAAGAAAAATTCAAGATGAAACTGGGGACTGTGCCACTGCGCGAGGGCTTTGAGCGTATCCCGCGGGGCGCACTCGGGCAGCTAGACATCGTGGACCTCACCGACCAGCTGGTCGCCTCCTACTACGAGGACTACGCAGTCGAGTTCGTCGTGGCCGTGCTGCTCGACATGGGCATGCTGGAGGAGGCGGCACAGCCGCCGCGGGCCGCGCGAGGGCCACTCTGAGCTGGTACGTGATCTAGGGACCCAACTCCGCTTCCTCGCCAAGGACCCAGGCGTCGGGTCCCGCCCAGAGCCTTCCTGTTCCCCTCCTCCTTCAGGGTCCCTCCTGGGGTCTTCCCTCAGACCTCCGGCCAGCCCCTCCCGGCGGCGAAGGGCTGGGCTGCAGCGAACCCCGGTGGGCTGCATCTCGCCCCACTGCCCCCTTCCAGGCTCCTGGGCTGCCTGGGCCCTGTTCCGTTTCATGGGTTCCGTGCTCTCTTCGCAGATAAAGACGGGCAAGGTTGGGCGAGGTTGGAATGCGCTCAAAGCCCTCGCGCAGTCGCACAGTCCCCAGCTTCAACTTGAATTTCTTTCTTTTCTTTCTTAAGCACAGGTGTGCTGGGATGGAAGGGCTTCCGGGAGAAGGCTCCTGCCCTGAGCTAGGAGACCACCAGCTAGGCCTGGGCTGAACTGGGCCAGGCAGGAGCTGGCGGGACTGAGAGGCTGGGTCCTTGGGAAGCCCGGGGGCCTCGAATACCAACGAAAGGACGGTAGTCTACCCCCTCTAGGAGGCAGGCCAAGGGAAGGAGTAGTGCAATGCCTGTGAAGCCAGCCCCGCGCGCGCACCAGTAGCGTAAGACGACGGCAGTGTCTCCACCTCGGGGACCAAGGACGCCTCCGTGCCTCCAGACCCCGCCTCCTCCAGCCCCTGCACCTGTCATTTCTTCTTCCACTGCCCAATAAATATTCATGACAGACTTTCCTGGGGCTGCGCGCACACGTGCCCGCCGGTAGCTACACGCGTGTGCTTTTGCCACACGTATAGCACGCACTAGCCAGTGTGCGTGGGTCTCTATTTGCCTCTGTCTGGGTGTCTGCTGAGTACCTCGGGACGCACACAACCACGTGTGGGCTCCCAAGGCGTTCGGGACTTCCAGCTCCACCCAGAAAAACATCCTGGACCGGGCTCTCGGTGCCACCCTGGGTCCGCGCACGCAAGTGCAGATCCCGGTTGCCTGGCCCTTCCAGTCTCCCTTTTGGTGAGGCCCCGCCTGGGGACCGTGAGGCCAGCCAAAGTTCCGAAGTTTCAGGGGTGCGTGGGCCTCCGCTGAGCACCACAGGACAGCCCTGGCCCGGCCGCCTGGCTCGGCCGGGAACGCCGCGCCTCCATTCCAAAGTGGGCCAGCGCCGCGCAGGGAGCCTGCCCGACCGGCCCACCTGGTGAAGGAATGAGCGCGTGGGCCGTAGGGGCTGGTCAGTCGCTGCTCCGCCTGGTTCCGGCCCGCCCATCAGACCAGCCCTGGGGCTCCGCCCTCCCATCTCCAGGTCCCTCTAGAGGCTAAGGCCGGGAACCTAGGTTTGCTCAGACCCCTTCTCGCCAGTCTCCGTCCCTGCGCGGCTTTCCTCTGTCAGCCCCGCCTTCAGCTCCTCAGACACTCTTTCCTGGCTGCTTCGCCCCGCCCCCTACCCCGGCAACTCCAGGTCCTCTTTAGAGACTCAGAATCCAAATCAGTACAGCGACCTCCCCAGCGGCCAGCCCCCGCGCCGCCGAACAACCCCTCCGACCCCGATGCGCTCGGATCCCGCACCTTGAGGCGTGCGTGGGCCTCGGCGGCGGGCAGCAGGCGATGACCGCGGTGCGAGCCGAGTGAGGCGCACACTCCGCACACCAGCGCGCGGTCCTGCTCACAGTAGATGCTCAGCGGGTCCAGGTGCTCCTCGCAGTGGCCCTGCGGCACCTGGGCCAGCCCCTCCACCAGGCGCGCCAGCTGCAGGTTGGTGCTGAGTGCCTGCGGCCGCGTGGGGGCCTGACAGCAGGGGCAGAGAACGGTGCCATCCGCCGCCGGTTCCCCGGCCACGCGGCCCAGGCAGGCGCGACAGAAACTGTGGCCGCACTCGGCTGTCACGGGCGCGTCGAACAGCTGCAGGCACAGCGGGCAGGACAGCTCCTGGTGCAGGAGGCCGGGCGCAGCCGACATGGCGGGCCTGGGTGGAGGAGGAGTCGGTTAGGGGGACCCACGGCGCCGTGCTCCCGGCCCAGCCCTGGCCCAGGCCAGGCCCGCCGCGCCGCAGGGAGAAGCCGCAGCCTGTAAAGACCTCCCATCCTACACTGGATGGGGCTCTGACGGCCAAAGGGGAAGAGGAACTCGGTCTCAGGCCCAAAAGTAGCCTCCACTGCAATTCTCAGCTCCAGCTCCAAAAATATGCTCTATCGGTCAACCCCAGTTCCTGAACACAAGCCCAGGTCCTAGCCCACTGTCCTTGCCCTCGCCTTAGCCCCAGGCTTCAGCCTCTGACCTCAGCCCTGGCCCCAAATTCTCCAGAGCCCCCACTTCGAGACTCCCCTCCCCCACTTTACCAAGATCTCCAGCCCTCCCCTCCCCCCCTTCCAGCCCACGGGACTCACAGGTCTGGTTGGAGATCTTAGGCTGAAAGACACTGGAAGGAGGACCGGTAAGGGTCGAGCCTAGCTGGACTGGGGTCAGGGCTGTGTCCAAAGATCTGAGACAAGCAGCAGGCTCCAAGCAAGGACAGGGACTCACAGGGGAAGCTGGCAGTGGACACCACGCGTGATGGGCACACAGTGCTCAGTGGAAGACCCTCCCAGACTGAGCCATGGCTCCAGGACTATATTTAGCTGCCCTGCCCAATCCCTCCCATCACTTCCGGAAACCGTTCTAAAAGTGAGAGCTGAGTAGTCCCCGTGCACGCATCACATGCCAGGGCCACCTGTCTTGGCCCATCCACTGTTCCCTCCCCAGCCAGCCTGTAGCCAGAGCTCAGAGCCAGCGGGGAGACAGGACCTTTCTCACCACAGAAAAGACAGAAAATTGAGGGGGGATCTCCCCTTTCTCCCCCAACTCCCACCTCCACACTCTCCAGCTCCTTCCTCCTTGCTGGCAGCCGCTCCCCAGCCTGTTGCCCATTCATTCCCCAAGTTTATGGCTGACCAAGGTCACCCTGGCAGGATTATCCCACCTGCAGGAGGGCAGGACCTCACCCCACTCTGAAATGTTTTCTTCCTCCAGAGCTGAGGGGAGGGTCTTCTCCAAGTTGGTCTCTCTAGTACACCCAGGACAAGCCTTGGGGCAAAGTAGGCCTCTCTAAATGCTTGGAGAATTAATGACAGAGAGAGATTGAATAAATGAATGAACTGAATCCAGAGCCTGCAGCCCAGAACTCAATTCTGCCCTGGTTCCTGTATGTGTATCTTTCAAATCTCAGCTGAAATTTCATTTAAGTGGCACTGGGATAACTGGCTAGACATATGCAAGAGAATGAAAGTGGACCCCTGCCTTTCACCATATAAAAAAATTAACTCAAGATGGGTTGAAGACTTAAATGTAAGACTTCAAACCATAAAAATTGTAGAAGAAACCCCAGGAGAAATACCATTCTGGATATCAGCCTTGGTAAACCATTCGTGACTAAGTCCTCAAAAGCAACAAAAACAAAAATTGTTAAGTGGGGCCTCATTAAACTAAAGAGCTTCTTCACAGCAAAAGCAAAAGCAACTATCAACAAACAGACAACTGAAGAATGGAAGAAAATATTCACAAACTATGCATCCAACAAAGATCTACCATCCAGATTATATAAGGAAACTAAACATTTCAACAAGCAGAAAACAACTCCATTAAAAAGTTGGCAAGGGCCAGGTGCGGTGGCTCACACCTGTAATCCCAGCATTTTGGGGGGTCCAGGCGGGTGGAACACTTGAGGTCAGGAGTTTGAGACCAGTCTGGCCAACATGGTGAAACCTCGTCTCTGAAAAATACAAAACTGGCCGGGCGCGGTGGCTCAAGCCTGTAATCCCAGCACTTTGGGAGGCCGAGATGGGTGGATCACGAGGTCAGGAGATCGAGACCATCCTGGCTAACACAGTGAAACACCTTCTCTACTAAAAAATACAAAAAACTAACCGGGTGTAGTGGCGGGTGCCTGCAGTCCCAGCTACTCGGGAGGCTGAGGCAGGAGAATGACATAAACTCGGGAGGCGGAACTTGCAGTGAGCCGAGATCGCGTCACTGCACTCCAGCCTGGGCAACAGAGCGAGACTCCGTCTCAAAAAAAAAAAAAAAAAAAAAAAAAGAAAAATACAAAACTTAGCCGGGTGTGGTGACAGGTGCCTGTAATCCCAGCTACTTGGGAGGCTGAGGCAGGAGAATCGCTTGAACCCGGGAGGCAGAGGTTGCAGTGAACAGAGATCGCACCCTTGCACTCCAGCCTGGGTGACAAGAGTGAAACTCCGTCTCGCAGAGGTTGCAGTGAGCCAAGATCATGCCATTGCACTCCAGCATGGGCAACAAGAGCAAAACTCCATCTCAAAAAAAAAAATCAATAAATATTAAAAAAAAAAAAAAAAAAGAAAAGAAATTTCATCTAGAATAAAAACCAGTGCTAACTGTGGCCCACAAAGCCCTATCTGCTATGACCGCATTAATCACTCTGACCCATTTATCACCCCTTTCCCCGTTGATCACTCGCATCAGGGACTTTTCAATTAAGGTCCCCTCTGCCTGGAACACTCTCCAACCCAAGTACTGCATGGCTTCCTCTGTTTCCTCCCTCAGACTTTGCTCAATATCACCTTTCCAGCAAGGCCTCTCCCAACTCCCTGATTTTAAATCTCCTATCTCCTCAACATCTCACTGCCTGGCTTTCTTTTTCTCCGTAACATTTATCACCATTCTACTTGTTTGCTGGTTTCTTCTCTGTCTCTTCCTACAGAATAGAAATTGTGTTTACTGCTTGTCTCCAGCTTAGACTAAAGTGTGTGACACACATTAGGCGCTCTACAGACACTAGGTGAATGAACAAACATGCAAACTCAGTCCCTCGCATTTGGTCTCTCCATCTTTCTCTTAGCTTCCCCCAAACCTTTCCCTGGTTTTACTCTTTCTTATCTCAACTGCTATCTCTCTCAGAATGAAGTTTTGTTTCTGTTTCAGTCTCTTAATCTCCCCTTTGGACTCTCCCTTTGCCTTCTCTCTTAGGTCTTAGGTTCTTAATTTTTTCTTTTCCTTTTTCTTTCTTTTTTTTTTTTTTTTTTTTGAGATGGAGTCTCACTCTGTCACCCAGGCTGGAGTGCAGCGGCATGATCTCAACTCACTGCAACCTCAACTTCCCAGATTCAAGCGATTCTCCTGCCTCAGCCTCCCAAGTAGCTGGGATTATAGGCACGCTCCACCACGCCCAGCTAATTTTTGTATTTTTAGTAGAGACGGGGTTTCACCATTTTGCCCAGGCTGGTCTCGAACTTCTGACCTCAGGTGATCCACCCGCCTCAGCCTCCCAAAGTGCTGGGATTCCAGGCATGAGCCACTGCACCCAGCTGCTCGTTCCTTCTTGCATGTTGCATGGTGACAGCACAAACTTCTGCTGGTCTGCTTAGGAAGGTAGCTACTTCAGGCTGCCTGACACCTTGTTTAACCTAGGCCCTCATTCAGGCTGTAACCATTTGGTTCTTTTAGGAGGAGAAAAGTTCTATTATTCTTCCGGATAAGAGCAATTACCTGTGTAAATGACTGCAGATTCTCGGGGTATGTGAAAAGTCTCAGGAAGCTGGCCCTTTTTTTTTTTTTTTTTTTTTTTTTGAGATGGAGTCTCGCTTTGTGGCCCAGGCTGGAGTGCAGTGGCAAGATCTCGGCTCACTGCAAGCTTCACCTCCTGGATTCACACCATTCTCCCACCTCTGCCTCCCAAGTAGCTGGGACTACAGGCGCCCGCCACCACACCCAGCTAATTTTTTGTATTTTTAATAGAGACAGGGTTTCACCATGTTGGCCAGGATGGTCTCAATCTCCTGACTTCGTGATCCGCCTGCCTCGGCTTCCCAAAGTGCTGGGATTACAGGTGTGAGCCACCGTGCCCAGCCAAAGCTGGCGCTCTTTACTGGCACACTGAGAAATCCAGGGGAGTTTTGTGTCCCCACCTTCTTTGTCCTTAAGTCTCTGAGGTCTCACGGTGTCGCCCAGGCTGGAGTGCAATGGCGCAATCATGGCTCACTACAGCCTCGATCTCCCAGGCTCAAGTGATCCTCCCACCTCAGCCTCCCAAGTAACAGGGACCACAGGCGTTCGCTGCCATGCCTGGCTAAAAGCCCCTGATTTCTTCCATTCTTGATGGCTCAGACTCAGCCTTGTATTAGCAACACAAGAGGGTTTGAAAGAGGGTATATCTGGAGCTGGTCTCTGAAACCACAAGCTGCTGGCTCAAAAACTCAACTTCCAGAACTTAAATCTCATCCAGAGTTTCCATCATGGCCAAGTTGGGGCTGAAGGTCCTGCTGTCAGGTGTCCAAGACAGGTGGGTGATAGTCAACTCAATCCCTCCCTGCAGACGGGCAAGGACTGGCCTCTGATCCATGGAAAGAACATTGATTGTCCTAAGCAGACTGAGAACAAGAAGAGGCAAGAAGCCACGTGCAACAAAGGAGGGAGTGGTGAACCAGTGTGGCTGGCCCTACGAGGTCACTCAGACCTAAAGAGCTCACTAGGGACAGATTTCAGCTTGTGCTAAGGGAAAGCTTCCCAACAGTTCAAGCAATGAGTGCCTTGGAAGGTGAGAGCTCCTGGTTATTGGATACATGCAGAGAGAGGCCAGAAAGCCCCAGTCAGGGCTGCTACAGAAGCAAGTCCTGAATGCTGACTTCACGAGCTCATGCTGGGCACTCCCAGGGAAAATCACCTGTCTCTCTGGGCCTCAGCACCTTCAGTTACAATATAAGGATAAATAACACCATTCTGGCCGGGTGTGGTGGCTCACACCTGTAATCCCAGCACTTTGGGAGGCCAAGGTGGGAGGATCACTTGAGTCCAGAAATTCGAGACCAACCTGGGCAACACAGCGAGACCCCCGTCTCTACCAAAAACAAACAAACAAACAAAACAGTATGGTGGCTCATGCCTGTAGTCCCATAATCCCAGCTACTCCAAAGGCTGAGCCAGGAGAATTGCTTGAATCCTGTCTCAAAAAGAAAAGAAAAGGAAAAAAACCAACCCGTAGAGTTGTCATGAGGATTAAACTAAAAAATATGCCACATAGGCTGGGTGCAGTGGCTCACACCTGTAATCCCAGCTCTTTGGGAGGCCAAGGTGGGTGGATCACTTGAGGTCAGGAGTTCAAGACCAGCCTGACCAACATGGTCTACTTCTTTCTTTAGTAGAGACAGAAACCCTGTCTCTACTAAAATTACAAAATTAGCTGGACATGGTGGCTGGTGCCTGTAATCCCAGCTACTTGGGAGGCTGAGGCAGGAGAATTGCTTGAACTCAGGAGGCGGAGGTTGCAGTGAGCTGAGATCGAGCCATTGCACTCCAGCCTGGGCAACAAGAATGAAATGCGGTCTCAAAACAACAACAACAAAAACCAGAAGAAAGAAAGAAAAACAAAAAATGTATATGCTACATAAACAGGGACAGTGTGCTGGCACCCAAGGGTGCAGTGACTGCCACTACCAGGTTCCAATCCTGACTAGAATTTCCTTGTTGTGTGACCTTGGGCAAGTCGCTTAACCTGATTTTCTCACCTATAAAATGAGAATCGTGTAAGGATTAGTATCAAGACTATGGATTTCTGTAAAGATGCAACAAGTAAATTGTTTTGTTTCTTGTTTGTTTGTTTTTTGAGATGGAGTCACTCTGTCACCTCAACTCACTGCAATCTCTGCCTCCCAAGTTCAAGCGATTATTCCACCTCAGCCTCCCAAAGTGCTAGGATTACAGGCACACAACACCACACCCAGCTAATTTTTGTGTTTTAGTAGAGATGGGGTGTCACCGTATTGCCCAGGCTGGTCTCAAAATCCCAAGCTCAGGCAATCCACCTACCTTGGCCTCCCAAAGTGCTAGGATTGCAGGTGTGAGCCACCACACCCAGCTATTTTATTTTGTTTTGAAACAGAGTCTCACTCTTGTCTCACAGGCTGGAGTACAGTGCTTGAACCAACTCCTGGGTTCAAGCAATTCTCCTGCCTCAGCCTCCCAAGTAGTTGGCACCCGCCAACACACCCAGCTAATTTTTGTGTTTTTAGTAGATACAAGGTTTCACCCTATTGGCCAGGCTGGTCTCAAACTCCTGACCTCAGGTGATCCACCCGCCTCAGCCTCCCAAAGTGCTGGGATTGCAGGCGTGAGCCACTGCACAATCTCTTCACAATTCTGAACTCATTGCAGCCTCATAACAATGCTTTCACTATCCTACAGGGAGGCCATGGGGCACAGGGGCTAAGTGACTTGCCCAATGTCCTGGCAGTCTGTGGTCCTTCTTGCCCCAGGAGAAGCAATCTGACTCCAGCAATCAAGGAATTACTTTGTTGTGGGGGTGGGGGTCACACCCAGGAAGCAGGCATCCTAATTCCACCAACTGCTCTGGCTCCTGTCCAGGGGGGCAAGGGTGAGCCTGGGCTGAGAACTGGAGGCTCTTTCCTGCCGGGGGGGAGGGTCACACCGGGCACAGTGGTTCACGCATGTAATCCCGGCACTTTCAGAGGCTGAGGCAGGAAGATTGCTTGAGCCCAGGAGTTCGAGACCAGCCTGGGCAACATGGTGAAATCCCATCTCTAAAAAAACATACAGGCCGGGCACGGTGGCTCAAGCCTGTAATCCCAGCACTTTGGGAGGCCGAGATGGGCGGATCACGAGGTCAGGAGATCGAGACCATCCTGGCTAACACGGTGAAACCCCGTCTCTACTAAAAAATTACAAAAAACTAGCCGGGCGAGGTGGCGGGCGCCTGTAGTCCCAGCTACTCGGGAGGCTGAGGCAGGAGAATGGCGCAAACCCGGGAGGCGGAGCTTGCAGTGAGCTGAGATCCGGCCACTGCACTCCAGCCTGGGCGACAGAGCGAGACTCCATCTCAAAAAAAAAAAAAAAAAAAAAAAAAAAATACAAAAATTAGCCAGGCATGGTGGCACATGCCTATGGTCCCAGCTGCTTGGGAGGCAGAAATGAGAGGATTGCTTGGGCTTGGGACGTTGAGGCTACAGTGAGCCGAGAGGGTGCCATTACACTCCAGGCTGGGCAACAGAGCCTGACCCTGTCTCAAAAACAAAAGCAACAAAAGAATTTGCAGTCAGCTCACAGAGCACATGCACCTGCCAAAAGATGCCACTTGTTCTCACCAAGCTCCGACCTGAAACTGTTGCAGGAGGGACGCTTCCAGTTGTCCGAGAGAAACGACTGCATTTCCCCAGTGCCTTGTCCCTTGCCTCCCTGTGACATCTCACCGAAGTGCTAACACTTGCCCTGAGGTGATGTCAGGTGATGGTCACAGCCAGGAGCTTCCCCGTCTCCATCTGAATGTGTGTGTCAGTAGGACGTAACAGGGGTCAGATCCCAGGGCCAAGCTGGGCCCCAGAGGAAGGACCCTGGGTGGTGATGCTCAGAAACAGGGGGAGCTTCACCCCACGGGGACTCACATGCTCACCTCCCTCTCTACCAAGAAGCTGGGTGTGAGGAGGAGCGAGGCATCACTCACACACGCGCGCGCACACACACACACACTCCTGTAGGTACATTTTCCTGCAGCCCCAAAGGTTCCATTGAAAGGCATCACATTAGTTTTACCTAAAGCAAAGGCCACCCCATCCAGACAAGGGCTCCAGAGATGCAGGCAGGAGGCCACATGGCAAAGGGGCCCCCTGCTCTGCGTTGTAGGGATTGAATCAGGCAATCATTTTTCAATGTATCAAACACCCAAAGCTCTTCCAATTCTACCGAAGTGAAAAGAGCAGTTTTCGATGATTCTAGACTCTAGGATTCTTGTGTCATTCTACAACGGCTTATCAAGGTTGGGTCTGTGCCAAGCTCTGTGCTGGAATGTGACCTTGGACAAGCCCTTCCACCTCTCTGAACCTATCTTCTCATTTACAAAGCGGGGCCACAATTCCCCATCTCAGAGGGATTGCTATAAGGCTTAGAAATAATGCACGTGGGCTGGGCATGGTGGCTCACGCCGGTAATTCCAGTACCTGGGGGGGGCCAAGGCAGGCAAGATTACTTGAGCCAAGGGGTTGGAGACCAGTCTGGGCAACATGCCAAAACCCCGTCTCTACTAAAAATACAAAAGGTAGCTGGGCATGATGGCTCACGCCTGTCATCCCAGTTACTCAGGAGGCTGAAGCACAAGAATCGCTTGAACCCATGAGGCAGAGGTTACAGTAAGGGGACATTGCACTACTGCACTCCAGCCTGGGTGACAGAGCAAGATTCTGTCTAAATATATATATATTACAAAAATTGGCTGGGCATCATGGCATGCACCTGTAGTATCAGCTATTTGGGAGGCTGAGATGGGAGGATCATTTAAGCCCAGGAGGTCAAGGCTGTAGTGAGCTATGATCATGCCATTGCATTCCAGCCTGGGCAACAGACTGAGACCCTGTCTCAAAAAAAAAAAAGAGAAAAAAAGAAAAGGAAGGAAGGAGGAAGGAAGTAAGGGAGAGGGGGAGGGAGTGAGAGAAGGAAGGAAAGAAAGAGAGAAGGAAGGAAGGAAGGAAGGAAGGAAGGAAGGAAGGAAGGAAGGAAGGAAGGAAGGAAGGAAGGAAGGAAGGAAGGAAAGGAGGGAGGGAGGGAGGAAAAGATGGAAAGGAAAGAAAGAAAAAGAAGGAAGGAAGGAAAGAGAAAGAAAGAAAGAGAGAGAGAGAAAGAAAGAAAAGAAAGAAAGGAAGGAAGGAAGGAAGGAAGGAAGGAAGGAAGGAAGGAAGGAAGGAGTGAAAGAGGCTGGGCGCAGTGGCTCATGCCTATAATCCCACCACTTTGGGAGGCAGAGGCAGGAGGATCACAAGGTCAAGAGATCAAGACCATCCTGGCCAGCATGGTGAAACCTCGTCTCTAATAACAATACAAAAATTAGCTAGGCATGGTAGCGCGCGCCTGTAGTCCCAGCTACTCGGGAGGCTGAGGCAGGAGAATTGCTTGAACCTGGGAGGTGGAGGTTACAGTGAGCCGAGATCACGCTACTGCACTCCAGCCTGGCAACAGAGCGAGACTCTGTCTCAAAAAAAAAAAGAGAGAGGGAGAGAGAAAGGGAAAAAAAAAAAAGAAGGAAAGAAGGAAGGGAGGGAAGGAAGGAGGCATGTGAAAGACTGCAGACTAAAGGCTTATTTCTATTATTCATTAGAAGAGGTGACTCCTAGGTTGGGTGTGTTGGCTCACACCTGTAATCCCAGTGCTTTGGGAGGCCTAGGCAGGAGGATCGCTGAGCCCAGGTGTTGGAGATCAGCCTGGGCAACATAGAAAGACTTCATCTCTACAAAAAAATTTAAAAATTAGCTGAGCGTGGTGGCATGCGCCTGTAGTTCCAGCTACACAGGAAGCTGAGGTGGGAAGATCGCTTGAACCCAGGAGTTCGAGGCTACAGTGAGCTATGATTGCACACTGCACTCCAGCCTGGGCAACAGAGTGAGATCTCATCTCTGAAAAAGAAAAGCAGAAAAGAAAAAAGTGATGCCTGATGAATGTCAGAAGACAGGTGGGAACTCACCAAGTAGACCAGAAGGAAAAAGAGGCCAAGCAGAGAGCAGCCCCCACAGGGGGAGAGGTTCACAGATCACAGGGTGGAAGGGGCAGCTGAAGAGGTTAGCGAGGACCTTGAAGGCCAAGCCAAGGTCTTGGGACTTGACTCTGAGGGCACTGGGGAGTCATGGGGGGGTCTCTGAGCCAGGCAGGAGCAGGATTATATGTGTGGGTTAGGAAGATGTATCCTTCTGGCCACAGTGCACAAAAGAAGATGGAGATTCTGGAAGAATAAAGGCCAGTGAGAAGGCATGATAAACATCCATGAGCCAAGGGACACTGGCTATTGGACCACAAGTGCCACCCATGGTGAGGATGTTGGCACACAGCTTACCCCAGCCTACACGGTACAAGGATGGGGAGCAAGGTCGAACATGGTGGCTCACACCTGTAATCCTAGCATGTTGGGAGGCCAAGGCAGGGGGATTGCTGAGCCCAGGAGTTCGAGACCAGCCTGAACAACATAGGGAGACCCATTCTCTATAAAAATTTAAAAAACTAGCCAGGCATGGTGGCACACCTGTAGTCCCAGGTACGCGGGAGGCCGAGATGAGAGAATTGCTTGAGCCCAGGAGTTCGAGGTTGCAGTGAGCCACAATCCCTCCAGTGTACTCCAGCCTGGGCAACAGAGTGAGGCCCTGTCTTCAAAAGAAAAAACAACAACAACAAAAAGGCTTTCAGCAGGGTAGCAGAGCACTGCTCCCCATCCTGGTTTTTTGTTTTTGTTTTTTTGTTGTTGTTTGTTTTGAGATGGAGTTTCGCTCTTGTTGCCTGGGCTGGAGTGCAATGGTGTGATCTTGGCTCACTGCAACCTCCACCTCCTGGGTTCAGGCGATTCTCTTGCCTCAGCCTCCCCAGTAGCTGGGATTACAGGCACCTGCCACCACACCCGGCTAATTTTTGTATTTTTAGTAGAGATGGGGTTTCACCCTGTTGGCCAGGCTGGTCTCGAACTCCTGACCTCCACCCACCTCGCCCTCCCAAAATGCTGGGATTACAGGCATAAGTCACTGTGCCCGGCCCATCCTGGTTTTTTGTTTGTCTTGTTTCTTTTTGAGACAAGGTCTCTGTTGCCGAGTGGCACAGTCATAGCTCACTGCACCCTCAACCTCCTGGGCTCAAGTGACTCTCCAGCCTCAGCCTCCCAAACCACTGAGATTACAGGCATGATGAGTCACTGCACCCAGCCATGCTGGAAGCTTTTGAATACAACATGCTGCAAGTATCACAGCCTCATTCATTCCTTCACTCAGCAAATCTTTACTCAGTACCTACTGTGTTCTAGATACATTTTTTTTTTTTTTTTTAGATGGGATCTAGCTCTGTCACCCAGGCTGGAGTGCAGTGGTGCAATCTCGACTCACTGTAGCCTCTGCCTCCCGGGTTCAAGAGATTCTCATGCCCCAGCCTCCCTATTAGCTAGGATTACAGGCGCCCTCCACCACACCCAGCTATTTCCAGGTACATTCTTGACGCTAGGGATTCAGCAAAGAACAAGACAGTTAAGGTCTCTGATGCTCACAGGGCTCACATTTTAGAGAGGGATTAATGTCCAATAAGTAAATAAATGTATAATATGTCAGGGTCGTATGACTATAAGGAACAGTGATTGTTACAACCCAGATGAGAAGGAAAAATAAAGGATTCCAAATACCCCACCCTGGGAAGTAGAGTCAGGATTCAAACGAAGAACTGTAGGGCTTCAAGTTCATGGTCTTTAGTCTTCTGGAGGCTGCCTCTCTTTGAAGAGCTTGTGCATAAGGCATAACTTGCAGTTACTGGTATCCTCCCTTGAGCCACAAGGTCCATTCATTCATTATTCATTCTGGAGCCATTTATTGAGCACCTACTATTTGTCAAGCCCTGTTCTGAATGCTGAGGACATAACAATGATCTGGACAGGCATGATTTACAGACTGGCAGGGAGAAGTGGTTTTAAACAAGTGCACAGGATTCGTTACACTTGCCATGAGAGCTACAGATACGTAGCACATGTTATGAACTAGCCTGGGAAAAGCTCTAAGCCTGGTCTCCCAGAAGAAGTGACATTTAACTTGAGGCCTAAAGTTTCTCAGGCAAAGAGGGAAGTGATTTCAAGGCTGAGGGAACAGCACGTGCAAAGGCTTGGAGAGGTAAAAGGAGGCTGGCACGCTTGAGAAACTGAGAGACCAGCATGGCCACAGCTCGGAGATGGAGGGAAAGCAGGGCGTGGCATAAGACAAGGCCAGGGAGGCTCACAGAGGTCAGACCAGCAGACCTCCCCAGCCATGTTAGGAACAAATTGAGGGCGAGCCACGGTGCCTGGTGCCCATAATCTCAGTATTTTGGGAGGTGAAGCAGGAGGATCGCTTGAGCCCAGGAGTTCAAAGCTGCAGGGAGCAATGGTCGCGCCACTGCATTCCAGCCTGGGCAACACAGTGAGACCCTGTCTCTAAAAGAAAAGAGAAAAAAAAAGGAAGAATTTTTGGCACAGCACAGGTTCCAATGCTATCCCAAGCCCCTGGGCCCAGAGTGGCTGACTCCCTACCCAGGATGCTCCCTCCAGTTGAGAATGTTCTCAACCAATAGCTGTTGTCATCACTTCCCAAGAAATTCAGCTCTTGGGATCAAATTCTGGCTCCCCTAGGAAGCATCTGGCAGGGTTTCAGGAGCCATCGGGTCTGCCATGTTATGCTGGAATATTTATAAGCACCTGAGGGTTATCATCCCCATGTGGTAGAAAATGAAACTGAAGCTCAAGAGAGCTTTGCACTCCCTACCCTTTTTTTTTTTTTTTTTTTTTTTTTTTTTTTTTTTTTTGAGACGGAGTCTCACGCTGTTGCCCAGGCTGGAGTGCAGTGGCGCGATCTCGGCTCACTGCAAGCTCCGCCTCCCGGGTTTCCGCCATTCTCCTGCCTCAGCCTCCTGAGTAGCTGGGACTACAGGCGCCCGCCACCGCGCCCGGCTAATTTTTTGTATTTTTAGTAGAGACGGGGTTTCACTGTGGTCTCGATCCCCTGACCTTGTGATCCGCCCGCCTCGGCCTCCCAAAGTGCTGGGATTACAGGCTTGAGCCACCGCGCCCGGCCTCCCTACCCTTTTTTACACCTCATTTTTCTCCAGCATGTGGAATTGAGGGAGCTTCATGCATCTAGCTGTCATGATTCCAAGATTCTATGACATGTGGGAGAGAATCCTAAGGTTCGGGGAGCCGCAGAGGTTTCGGGGGTTCTAGAAATACGAGATCCTAAGCCTAGGTGCTCCAATAAACCCAGTGAGAGCAAGCCCAGGTTTCTGGTCTGTACCCGCTGGTGCAAGCCCAGAGACAAGCAGGCGCCACCAATGAACCCCTCTGCGGGTCTCCTCCCAGGTCCCACCTCACAGGCCAGCTGGAGGGCGCGATCCTGGCGTCCCCCGACGGCCTGGGGCCCCAATCCAGAGGCCTGGGTGGGCAGGGACCAAGGGCGTAGTCAGGGAGTGCCTTTTGCTAGAGGGCAACGGACCGGGGCGGGGAGTCGGGAGACCAGAGTGGGAGGAAGGCGGGGAGTCCAGGTTCCGCCCCGGAGCTGACTTCCTCCTGGTCGGCTGCAGCAGCCGGGTGAGCGGCGGCAGCGGCCGGGGATCCCGGAGCCATGGGGCGCGCGCGCGATGCCATCCTGGATGCGCTGGAGAACCTGACAGCCGAGGAGCTCAAGAAGTTCAAGCTGAAGCTGCTGTCGGTGCCGCTGCGCGAGGGCTACGGGCGCATCCCAAGGGGCGCGCTGCTGTCCATGGACGCCTTGGACCTCACCGACAAGCTGGTCAGCTTCTACCTGGAGGCCTACGGCGCCGAGCTCACCGCTAACGTGCTGCGCGACATGGGTCTGCAGGAGACGGCCGGACAGCTGCAGGCGGCCACGCACCAGGGTAAGCCGCCCCCGTTCCCCTCCACCCGGTCTTCCCCTCCACCCACACCAGCACTTACCCCTCGGGCTCTTCCGCTTTCTGTTCCTCCTACCCCTAAACAAAGCTACTCTACCGGAAAGGAGGCTCCCCGTGCTCGGCCTCCCAAACGAGAGGACCCCGCCACACGGCGGGAAGGGAAGGGGACCACTTGGCTCATATCCTTTCAGGCTCTGGAGCTGCACCAGCTGGGATCCAGGCCCCTCCTCGGTCAGCAGCCAAGCCAGGTGAGGCCTCCACACCCAGCCCAGCCCCACTACACTCCCGCACAGCCTGCATCTGTGCTCCCGCAACCAGGGCAGGGCAGGGCAGGGCACAGCTTGGCAACCCTGCGCACCCCACCCACCAGCCCACACCCTGCCGGGGAAGGGAGACAATATTACCCACATCCCACTGCATGTGGGGTCCTCTTGGGCCGCCCCGTAAAGCCCCCGCTCCTAGGCTTGCAGAGGAATTCCTGAAGAACTCAAGTTCAGCAGGGACAGGCCCCACACCCTGGCTGCTGGCTCATGTTCTCCTCCCACCCCCAGGCCTGCACTTTGTAGACCAGCACCGGGCTGCGCTTATCGCGAGGGTCACAGACGTTGAGGGGCTGCTGGATGCCTTGTACGGGACGGTCCTGAAGGATCAGCAGTACCAGGAAGTGCAGGCCGAGTCCACCAACCCAAGCAAGATGCGGAAGCTCTTCAGCTTCATGCCAGCCTGGAACTGGACCTGCAAGGACTTGTTCCTCCAGGCCCTAAGGGAGACCCAGTCCTACCTGGTGGAGGACCTGGAGCGGAGCTGAGGCTCTTTCCCAGCAACACTCCAGTCAGCCCCTGGCAATCCCAACAAACTCATCCTGCATCTGATGTTTTTGTACACAATACATGAAAAGCCAGCTTGAACTTGTGTGTTTTCCTGCTTCTAGCCTGCTGGCATGTGCAGAGCTCAGCTATGCTTCAGAGGCCGCCCAGCCTCCAGCTCCATGTCCCTTATGCCTCCTGCACCCCAAATGCTTCCTCCATCCTTCCTGGTATGGCCATGGACTATCCCTCCTCATTCACCAGGTGGTGCTCCTTGAGTGCTCCCCTAAAGGGTCTAACCTTGCCATTATAGATAACAGCCTGTGGCCCAGTTCCAAAGGTTAAAAGAGGCATGTACCAAAGGGCACGAACTGTGGTGGGCAGCTCTGTCCGAGGCATTTAGAAACACACTAGTCTTCATAGCTCCCCTACATTCCACATTTTCCACAGGAGAAAAATGCAAAATTAGAGACATTTTCAGGGGCAGACACATTAGAGCATTATCTAAACATAGGACAGAAGAGCACAAATCACCAAATTGCTCGAGGGCTCCTTCTGGCCCTGGCTCTAACAGGCTTAAATGCCCCCTCTGCCCCACCCCATTCCATGGGGGTAAGGCTCATAGGTTACACTTTGCTCAAAAAACATGCCAACCACCAAAGCAAATTTTCAGGAAATGAGTTGTGGTAGCTGCCTCTTTTCTTGATGCAATTTTTTTGGAGGGTTATTATTTATTCATTCATTTGAAAGGAACATTTAAAAAAAATTTTTTTGAGATGGAATCTCGCTGTGTCACCCAGATTGGAGTACAGTGGTGCGACCTCAGCTCACTGCAACCTCCACCTCTCAGGTTCAAGCTATTCTCATGCCTCAGCCAGTCAAGTAACTGGGATTACAGGTGCTTGCCACCACACCCGGTTAATTTTTGCATTTTTACTAGAAACGAGATTTTGCCACGTTGCCCAGGCTGGTCTCAAACGCCTGGCCTCCCTCAAGTGATCCATCCACCTCAGCCACCCAAAGTGCTGGAATTACATGTGCGAGCCACCGCGCCCACCTTCTTGATGGAATTTTTGCCTACAAAGGGAAATATGAGTCTCTCACTCCAGGAAATTTGGTCTTTCCAGAGGCTGTTTGGGAAAGCAGGAATCTAGGGCTACTTCTGAGTATACTTTACAAGCAATCCTTTCTGGCCTTGAAGAGGGAAGATTTGCAAAGCAATGGGCAGATACCAAGGAGGCCCTGGATCCTATTCTTAGGAATCACCAGACAACCACTTTCCAACCTCACTGCCGCACCAGCCTTTTCTCTAATTACATCTTATCTGCAACACTTCCTACCTTGTCCTCCCTGCCTCTAGCTCCAAGAGCCTGAGAAATCCAAACTGATCATGGGAACAGACTCTCACTTTCTTTGAGATAGGATCTCATCTGTTGCTCTGGCTGGAGTGCAGTGGTGTGATCTTGGTTCACTGCAGCCTCAAATCCCTGGGCTCAAGCAATCCTCCAGCCTCAGCCTCCTGAATAGCTGGGACTACAGGTGCACACCACCATGCCCAGCTGACTGTCATTTTTAACAGGACACCTAAACTCTCCTCCTAACCTGGCGCTAACCCCATGCAACATCTCCTCTCCTCACATACCCACGATCCCACCACTATCTGCTCACACCCAGTGCCCTAGCACATGCTGACCCCTTTATCTCTGGACACGTTGACATCTTCTACGTGCCCCAGACTGCCTATACGCATGCACTCCTCTGGATTTTAGAGGCTTTTCCCAGTGTCTCTGTGGCAATGCAAACCATGTGCTGGTCTACCTTCACAGAAGACTCCACCACTCCCCCGCTTAAATGGACGCTTAAATGGAGACATCTTTTCAACCTCTGTACAAGTGCCTTGCATGTAGAAAGTAATCAATATACGGCAGTTACTGTGTATCTCTAGTATCTAACAGGATTTTTTTTTTTTTTTTTTTTTTTTTTTTGAGACGGAGTCTCACTCTGTCACCCAGGCTGGAGTGCAGTGGCCGGATCTCAGCTCACTGCAAGCTCCGCCTCCCAGGTTCACGCCATTCTCTGGCCTCAGCCTCCCGAGTAGCTGGGACTACAGGCGCCCGCCACCTCGCCCGGCTAGTTTTTTGTATTTCTTAATAGAGACGGGGTTTCACCGTGTTAGCCAGGATGGTCTCGATCTCCTGACCTCGTGATCCGCCCGTCTCGGCCTCCCAAAGTGCTGGGATTACAGGCTTGAGCCACCGCGCCCGGCCACAGGATTTTTTTAAACTTCACAGGAACCTAATCATTCTCATGGCATGGGGCCATATAGATAACACATCCTTGCATGACAGACATCCTTAGAGTCACTACAAAAACCAGGGCAGGCCTGAGGGAAGGAAGTGGTTCCAGTAAGGTTTCCCTAAGATAAAACATTTCTTGGGGCTTCCTTTTTCCTTTGGGCTGCAGGAGAAAGAATCCTACCAGAAATCTCCTCAGATTTTAGGCATAGCATAGTGGTTAATGACAGTTCTATAGCTAAAGAATAGAGGTTCAAGTGCCAGCCCCACCTCTCACTAGCTGTGTCAGCATCCCCTCTGTAAAGTGGGAGTGACAGGACATAGCTCATCCTCTAACAGCAGCTGGCTCATGTTAAGTACACCTCAGAGTTAGCAATCACCTCCACTAGGACGGTTCTGCTCCTAGCCCCTCAGTGGCTGAGAACTGCAGGTGGGCACCTGTGCTATCCCAAAAACAATCTAGAGTGCCTCTCTGGCAGCACCCCCAGACTCATTCTGTTGCTCCCAGTCCTAGTAGTGGCTCCATGGATGTGGAAAGCCCAGCCCCAGTCCAGATGGCCCCAGCCAACTCCAGCATCTTGGGACACATCCCAGACAAGCTGAAGGGCAACCAGTGCTAATGGCAACATTCCTGCCAAGCCCCAGAAATGGACTTCAGAGACATTCAACAAAGTGAAGGAGCAACTCAAAATCATCTTCCCCTAACACCTGAAGGGCTCTCCCATGCTTCTCTGAGGCCCTGCAGGAACCAAATCCCATCCCTGTGCTGAGGACTCCCTCCATGATGGTCCAGATCTCTGCATACCAGCAAAAATCCCACAAAGAGGACAGCATCCTCTTTTTTGCTCAAACCTCCCATCTAAGCTTCACAAGACTTAAAAAAAAAATTAACAGAAGCCAGTGTTGGCTGGGCTTTTGCTAATTACAAAAACCCACATGCAGGACCCTGTCTTCCTTTTCCTTAGCTCCCAGCCAGCACAGTTTATATAGAAATATAATCCTAGCACTTAGGGAGGCCGAGCAGAGAGGATTGCTTGAGCTCAAGAGTTCAAGACCAGCCTGAACAACCCAGGGAGACCTCATCTCCACAAAATAATTTAAATTAGCTGGACATGGTGGTTCATGCCTGTAGTCCAAGCCACTCGTGTGGCTGAGGCGGGAGAATTACTTGAGCCCAGCAGTTGGAGGTTGCAGTGAGCTGTGATCATGCTACTGCACTCCAGCTTGGGCCACAGAGCAAGACCTGTCTCAAAAAAATAAAGCAGTGGGGTGGGGGAGGGAGAAAGATGAAAGTTTTGTACAAAGTCAAGTTCCCTTTCAGAAACAATTTGACTCTGCCAAACTCTAGAACGTTACTCTAAGAGAAGCGTTGAACCAACAGCAGCATTATCACCAGAAAGCCTGTCATAAATGCTTTCTTTGGGGGGAGGGCAGGGGGACAGTCTTGTTCTGTCACCCAGGCCTGCAGGCTGGAGTGCAGTGGTGGGAACACAGCTCATTGCAGCTTCAACCTCCCCGGCTGGGAGCACAGGTACATGCCACATTTTTTTTTTTTTTTTTTTTTTTGAGACGGAGTCTCATTTCTATCGCCCAGGCTTGAGTGCAGTGGCATGATCTCGGCTCACTGCAACCTCCACCTCCCAGGCTCACGCGATTTTCGTGCCTAAGCCTCCCAAGTAGCTGGGATTACAGGTGCATGCCACCACACCTAGCTAAATTTTGTACTTCTAGTAGAGGTAGGGTTTCACCATGTTGGCTAAGCCGCCCACCTTGGCCTCCCAAAGTGCTGGGATTACAGGTGTGAGCCACTGCACCCAGTCAATGTTTTAAAATTTTGGTAGAGACAAAATGTCGTTGCTACCCAGGCTAGTCTCAACTCCTGGGCTCAAGTGACCCTCCCACTTCAGCCTCCCAAAGTGCTGGGATTACAGGAATAAGCCACCGCACCTGGCCTGAAATGCACATCTAGGGCCCCACCTGGACCTACTGAGCTAGAATCCATATGCTGACCAATGATAAAGTTCAATTTATAAATTAAGCACACGAGATTATTATACTGTACTGAAACTGTATAAGGCAAAACCATAGATAAGGGAGGATTCCTCTGTGTGTGTGTGTGTGTGTGTATTTTTATCTTTTTAATCTGTATGTGTGTGTACATATATATTCCCCCCCCCCAAGTTATAGAGGATGTGGTTCTAGCCATCTCAGACTGACAGGTTTGCGCACCCCTGCTCACAAGGATGGGGATTTGCCTTGTTTCCTCCTCAAGGGCACAATGAACAGGATGGGTCAACTTTCCCTCAAAGTCTGGAAAATCAAAACCAAAAAACAAGCACAACAAGCCTAGGTTCCCCCCCCACCTATTTTTTTTCTTTTTTTTTTAGATAGAGTCTTGCACTGTCACCCAGGCCAGAGAATAATGGCACAATCTTGGCTCACTGCAACCTCCACCTCCTGGTTTCAACCGATTCTCCTGCCTCAGCCTCTCAAGTAGCTGGGATTACAGATGCCTGCCACCACGCCTGGCTAATTTTTTGTATTTTTAGTAGAGACAGGGTTCACCATGTTGGCCAGGCTGGTCTCGAACTCCTGACCTCGCGATCTGCCTACTGCAGCCTCTCAAAGTGTTGGGATTACAGGGATGAGCCATCGTGCCTGGCCGCCAGGTCCGTTCTTAAGAACACTGCACTCAACAGTGACAAGGAATCTGTGTGATTGTGCAACACTGCCACCCCTCGGCGTGATGAGCACAGGCAGGATGTCACCTGGGAAACGGTTCCTGCCCACTTCATCCGGCCCTCTACTGCCCTTGCTTGGACCCTGCTCGCTGAAACGCTTCGTGGTTGGCTCCAGGGTCCAGCACCAGCACTCTCACAGGGACAGCACATCCACCATCTTCAACCCAAGCACCCAAGCTTTCCTCTGCCTCTTGCCCCTACACCGGTGGCCCTCAATTGTTTTCCAGTTAAGAGTCTCTACTGCCCCAATATTTAGAGCTAAAGCCACAATCCAAGGAGCTGACAGCATTAACCACCAACAGAAAGCAGTATTTCTTCCAGCTCCAAACTCCTGCTCATAAACTACATTCTCCAAGTCTGTTACTGCCTCAAGGATACTGGGAATTTTAGACTCAATGGTCTCCAAAAGCTCTTCGAACACCTTGAGATTGAGGATCTAATACTTCTTTTTGTTTTTTGAGACAGAGTCTCACTCCATTGCCCAGGCTAGAGTGCAGTGGCGCGATCTCCACTCACTGCAACCTCCACCTCCTGGGTTCAACAAGCGATTGTCCTGCCTCAACCTCCCGAGTAGCTGGGACTGCAGGCGCCTGCCACTACGCCAGGCTAATTTTTGTATTTTTAGTAGAGTCGGAGTTTCACCATGTTGGCCAGGCTGATCTCGAACTCCTGGCCTCAGGTGAGGATCCAATATTTCTACAACAAAAAATCCTGGTCAGATGTGCTGGCACAACCCACTTGACAATACTTTTTCAGCTTATATATGCCAGCGCCATTGAAGACATTTGCATTAAGAAAGTGAACACCGCAATTGTAGACCTATTCTTCGAAGTCAAATTAATCCAAAATAGCCAGGTGCAGTACCACACCTGTAGTCCCAGTCATTCAGGAGCCTAAGGTGGAAGGATATCGCTAGGGCCTACTGAGACTAGCCAGGCCAAAAGTGAGACCCCGTGTCTTTAAAATTTCAAAATATAGTTAGAGATGAAAAAAGAGAGGGCTGGTCAGAACTGAGGATCCAAAGGTAAAAATGGAGTCAGAGTACTAGGGAGGAATGACTGCAGATAGGACCTCACATTCCATACTAAGTTTAGCCTCTCTTGCAGGCTACGATAGAAAGTGAGACCTGGTTACAGACTCCATGGTGGACGGTTAAAAAGGACAAGAAATGTCACCTCACACCTGTTAGAATGGCTGTATCAAAAAGATGAAAGATAACTAGCAAAGACGTGGAGGAAGGGAACCCCTGTACGCTGTTGGTGGAAATGTGGACTAATACAGCCATTATGGAAAATAGTAGGAAGTCTCCTCAAATAGCTAATAGAAGTATCCTATGACCTAGCAATACCACTTCTGGGTGTACATTGAAGGGAACTGAAATCTACGTCGGCTGGGCACGGTGGCTCACGCCTCTAATCCCAACACTTTGGAAGATGGAGGCAGGCGGAGCACCTGAGGTCAGGAGTTTGAGACCAGCCTGGCCAACATGGAGAAACCCCATCTCTACTAAAAACACAAAAGTTAGCTGGGCGTGGTGGTGCACACCTGTAATCCCAGCCACTTGGGAGGCTGAGGCAGGAGAATCGCTTGAACCTGGGAGGCAGAGGTTGCAGTGAGCTGAGACTGTACCACTGCACTCCAGCCTCGGTGACAGACCAAGACTGATCTGTCTGATCAAAAAAAAAAAAAATCTGTATGTCAGAGACATCTGCACTCCCACCCGATGCAGTGTTATTCACACTAGCCAAGATATGCAAGCAACCCAAGTGCCCAATTAACGGATGGATTTTTAAATGTGGTATGTTGACACAACAGAACACTATTCAGCTTTTTAAAAGGAAACTGTTATTTGTAACAACATGGGTGAATCAATGAATCTAGAAGACATTATGCTAAATGAAGTAAGCCACAGAAAGACTACTTGAATTCATATACATGGAATCTAGAAAGTCAAACTCGGAAGCTGAAAGTAGAATGGGGGTTACCAGAGGCTTGGAGGTATGGGTAAGCAGGGAGACAAAGGGTACAACACTTCAGGTACAAGAAATGAGTTCTGGTAAGCCACTGCACAGCATGGTGACTATAGTTCATAAATATGCCAGACACAGTAGCATGCAGCCATAGTCCCAGCTAAGAGGCTGAGAGCAATAAGATCACTTAAGCCCAGGAGTTCGAGTCCAGCCTGAGCAACATAAGGAGACCCATCTCCACCCATTTATGCCATGCTGAGTGTTCCATTACAGGTGTGACCCACCACGCTTACCCAGAATACACCATTCCTGAATGATTGAAGTCTGTCTTCAATCATTTTTTGTTTTTATTTTTGGTCTGGTAATTCACACACACAAAATTTGCAACCTCCAGCATAAAAGGGCTGAAGTAACATAAATTTCAAAATTTGCTAAGAGTGGTTTTATATGTTCTCATTCATGCTAATGATATAAAGTTACAGATACGTTACTTAGCCCAATTTGATTCCACAATATGTACGTGTACAGAAATAGGACATTGTACCCCATAAATATATGCAAGTCAACTGAAAATAAAATTTTCATAGCCAGACGCAGTGTCTCATATCTCTAATCCCAACACTCTGGGAGGCCAAAGTAGGAGAATCACTTGAGCCCAGAGCAGTTTTGAGACAACCCTGAGCAACATGGCAAGATCCCATCTCTACAGAAAATACAAAAAAAGTTAGCCAGTCATGGTGGCAGGTGCCTGTAGTCCCGTCCCAGCTACTCTGGAGGCTGAGGTGGGCGGATTGCTTGGGGGTGGAAGGCAGAGGTTGCAGTTGGTCAAGATCACACCACTGCAATTCAGTCTAGGCGACAGAGTGACACACTGTCTCAAAAAAAAAAATTTTTTTTTTTTTCTTTAAAAAGGATGAGACTGGAAGTAGGAAGACTGGAAGTAGGAAGACATGCCTAAAGGTGATCAATGAGTCAAGTCTCACACGAGCTTAACTCCTGGTCAATCTACCCACCACTGACTTAACTGCAGCCCAGCATCCAAGTACTGAAACCCAGGAAGGCCTGGCACGAGATGGGGAAAAAAAGCTGATAGGGCTAACCGAAGACTACATCAAGGAAGGGGCAAACAGACCTACAGCACACCTCTCCCCACCCTCCTCACTTCCTAGTTAGCCTGTCCCAATTCCAACTCACAAAAATGGGGCACCTAATGCTTCAAGACAGATTTCAATCATTCAGTTAAGAGTATTCTGGGCTGGGCACGGTGGCTCACGCCTGTAATCCCAGCACTCTGGGAGGCCGAGGCAGGTGGATCACAAGGTCAGAAGATCGAGACCACGGTGAAACCCTGTCTCTACTTTAAAAAAAAAAAAAATTTGCCAGGCACGATGGTGGGTGTCTGTAGTCCCAGCTACTCAGGAGGCTGAGCTTGCAGTGAGCTGAGATTGTGCCACTGCACTCCAGCCTGGGCAACAGAGCGAGACTCCATCTCACAAAACAAAAGAGTATTCTGGCCAAGCACGGTGGGTCATACCTGTAATCCCAGCACTTTGGGAGGCTGGGGCAGGCAGGTCACTTGAGCCCAGTTCAAGACCAGCCTGGGCAACCCAGCGAAACCCTCCTAATTAAGAAAAAAAAAAAAAAAAAATTACCCAGGTATGGTAGCGAGGGAGCACCTGTAGTCCCAGCTACTCGGGAGGCTGAGGTGGGAGGTTGGCTTCAGAGGCACCAATGTTCTCTCGGCTGCTAGGTGTCTCTATCCGTTCTCCTGGAAAATGCCCCCAAACTGGACCTACCCACTGAACAGTCACTTGGGACCCTATTTCCTTTTAAGGCCAAGGCCAATCACATAAGCCATTTGAAGGGCACAGGAACTTGACACTAACGGTCCCAGTAATCAGGTCTCACAAGGAGCTTCAACCTCCTCCACTCCTGGAAGAAAGAGATCAGGGGACCACAACCAAAGCTAGAATCCTGATAGGCAAAGCACCAACAGTGAACTACTCAGAAATATCCTATCTGGCCATTTCAACTAAACATTTAACAAAGAAACCAACAGCAGCAGGGACAGGGACAGAACTGCCACATCCTTGTTCTCAGAGGACTTCTCTACATGTACCAAGTCAAAGCAATGCCTGGGAAGGCCCACTTGACAATCCTTCAACATGCCAGACTACTCTTAGCCTACTGTTGCTTAGAGAGCACTCCAATGCTGGCAGGGAAGGTAAACCTGCTATTCCTTTTAAAAGTCAGTTTCTTGGGAGGCCGAGGTGGGCGCATCACCTCGGGTGAGGAGTTCAAGACCAGCCTGACCATCATGGAGAAACCCTGTCTCTACTACAAATAGAAATAAACTAGCTGGGCATAGTGGCGCATGCCTGTAATCCCAGCTATCACTTGAACCCAGGAGGCAGAGGTTGCAGTGAGCCGAGAATGCGCCACTGCACTCCAGCCTGGGGATGAAGAGCAAAACTCCATCTCAAAAAATAAAGTCCTAGCTTCTGTGCCTCAAATCACCAAGATTCAAGGTTGCAGCAACTCTTCTGTAAAGAACATACTTAGGGAACACACTTGAAAATTTGAGGACGGCCGGGTGCAGCGGCTCATGCCTGTAATCCCAGCACTTCGGGAGGCCAAGGCAGGTGGATCACCTGAGGTCAGGAATTGAGACCAGCCTGGTCAACATGGTGAAACCACATCTCTACTAAAAACACAAAAATTAGGTGGGCCTGTAGACCCAGCTACTCGGAAGGCTGAGGCAGGAGAATCGCTTGAACTCGCGAGGCGGAGGTTAGTGAGCCAAGAGTGCACTCTAGCCTGCATGACAGAGCAAGTCTCCAAAAATAAAAATTTGAGATGAAAGCACTTCCCAATTGGGGGTCCCCAGCACATTTATAAGCTATGTTTGTGATGGCAGCTGTCTTATAAACCAAGTTTGAAAATCCCGTTAACTAAAACCTTTTTGCTCTTGGGTTAATTTTACGCTCTGTGTAATTAAAATAAAAAGCACGCTTTAAAGTAACTGCTTGCCAGGTATGTGCAAGTTTTCAGCCACATGGTAAGAGGCTGAAGGGCACTGCTCCAAGGTTTTAACTCACTGGCTGCAACCCCTTCTCCGCTCTATCACTCATTCCCTCAGGAGGGCCTTCCACCCTCCAATCAAAAACGATCAAGCCTAAAATCTCAAAATGTCAATGACCTCAAGCCCTCCGAGTACAGGCAGGATGTGAAAGTGACCCAGCCAGACCAGTCTCCTTACAGCAAGTATCTACCCAAACCCCATTCACCAGGGTAGCTACGAAGGGAGTCACTCACCTCCTTTAAATACAAGCAACTACCTCTACCTTCCTTTCGCAGAAAACCTTCCCCCTCTTCACCATCTCTGTTTCCCAAGTCTCTTATTGTAGCATCCTCTTAAGACCTAAGTAAACCAGTGTGGGATAGGAATTTGGCCTCTTCAGGATCTCCTGCATGATGGTTTCAAGTCAAAAATGCCATAAAACGGAAATGGAGTCAAAAAATCTTGAGTAGGACTCACTTCCAGCTTTCCCATTTTCTGGTTCTGAGAGCCATGTAATTCATGTACTTCCTTCTCAGCCGTTAACTGTCTGGTCTCCCAGGGTTGACGATTAGATCCTGACTCCACAAACTCTGCAGCACTCAGCAGGCACTAAGTTACTCTCCCTGTGAAAGACCCAGAGTGACTAAGCACTCTCCACCATGGTCAGATGTGAATACTGCCCCATTTAAATCTAATTTGTTTGAGCCTCACCATTAAATGTGCCAAAAGATGCAAAAGTTCTTAAAAAGTTCTTAAACTGCTGCAAATAAACTAAGACCAATATGCAAATAAATGTGTTAAGGAAAAATTCCCCATAGCTGGGCAAATTTAGGCCAACACTCATGACATCCCATGTTCTTCATTTCTCATTTATACATCCAACTTTGCCCATGACAGGAAAGTTTCATATCTGCTCTCAAGGGGTATCATTTGGCCTTCTCCCTTGGATTAAACACTGTATTCCAGTTCCTGCTGGGCAGGGTAATCTGAACAGGAAAACTCCCCACCTTCCTGATTGGGACATCATCAATCTTCCAGGAAACTGAAGAGGGGGAAGAGGAACAAAATTTAACTAAAATGGTCATTTTTAATGGGAACCAGAGGTATAGTTACAATTACATAGTCCGACACAAAAAAACCCTTGGGTGATCAGGAATTGGAAGGTTACAAAATAACGAGGGTAACACTGGGTACAGGACAAAAAGCTGTTCCAGAATCTGGGAAGCCAGGCTAATTAATACGGCCTCTCCCTGCGATCCTGTCTGTGCTCACCCCTGCAAAAAAAAAAAAAAAAAAAAAAATTAAGTATCCATTGTATTTGAGTTACCAGTCTCTCCAAGCCTAGATATCCTAACTGCCCCTCCTACCTAAATCAGCGAGTATCTTATCTCAAGTGGGTCTACAGATTCATTCCTCCTGAGTTAATTTTCCTTCCCTCTCCACTACTGGTTACAATCTCAGGTCCTTCCATCTAGCCCTCAAAATGAAACCACTTTCTCAACAAAACCCTGTTATCCTATGGCCTCTGTTCACCTGCTCTACTTTTTTATTCTGATTTAAAGTCTCACCTGGAATCCATCTTGCCAGGGCCAAAGCCGCCTCTGTCCCCACCACCCCGGCCCCCTCGGAAGCCTCCACGGTCCCCTCCGCGGCCCCGGTAGCCGCCTCGATCATAGCCTCCTCTGCCACCACGACGATCATCCCCGTAGTTTCCCCCTAGGACAAAAGAAGTAAGATCTATCATATTCCCATTCCCCTACCTTCCCCGAGCCTCCTGCTGAAAAATTAAGGATTCTTTGGTCCCAGCTCCTTAGCAACAGGTCTGCCTTTCTTACCCATGTGAGAGCCACCTGGTCCCCCTCCTGGGCCATCTGGTTTAGGGGCCTTACACTGGTTGCATTCATTCCTCCAAGAGAAGTTCATATTCTCACAGGTGCTAAGGAGAAGGAAGACAATTAGTCTAGAGGAATGGGGAATAGACGAGACCTAGAAGTAGGAAAAAACTACCATGACTTTAGAGATACAGTGAGGAAACTGAGGCTTCAGAAAGACAAAAAGGCTTGCTTCTCAAAGCCAGGAACAAAAATCATTACTGAACCCAATCCATTACCTTTCCCATTACATCAACCTTACCTAGGTAAGCTTTTGGCTAAACATGACCCCAACAGTGTGGCCTTGACATTTACTTCTTTGGAAAACACGCACACACCTCATTACCATAATATCAAAGAGCAGGCATGTGAGAGAACTAAGAAAAAAATTTAAGTTTCACTCACGGATTAGGACACTTCCAGTCACCAGCTCGCTGCTGTCCTCCACCGCCACCACCTCCACTGGGAAATCCTCCCCGGCCACCACCACCACTGCCACCACCTCCATAGCCTCCACGGCCCATGGGTCCTAATGCAGATAAAACAAGTATGGGTCTGCTCCCCCTCCAAGTTTGGTAAACCTAACCCATTCCATGCAAGCCTTTACCATCTTCTCTACTCTCATCACCCCCCTTTGCACCAACAGCAGGTAGCTCCTCACCTCCTCGCCCTCGGCCTCCACGACCATTGCCACCACCCCGATTAAAGTCTGCCCGGCGAGTAGCAAATGAGACCTTGATAGGATTTCCGGAGAATTCTTTACCTAGAGAAATAAATTATCAAGAGACTTTAAATGCAAGATACATTAATCCAAAAATACAAGATAAGCGTGCCTTTCTCAAATGGTTTATAATCTACTGACTCATAAGCAAAAATGAGACTATTTGAAACCGCAGCTAAAGTGCCGGAAGACTCAAATGAACCCTCAAACTATGACTTGCTTCCTATGACTTGCTGCCCTATATCCTCAGCCCCACCTCTGCCAGCCTTCTCATACATACCATCAAACCAGTCAATAGCTGCTTTAGCGGAAGGTGGGTCATCAAAAGAGACCGTTGCCTCTCCCTTCAGCTTGCCAGTCTCCCTGTCTGTGTACAAATTAATCATGGGCTGTCCCGTTTTCTTGTTTGTCTGAAGAAAGCAAAATGAGGTAACATCAATTTTATTTATTTATTTTTATTTATTTTTTTTTTTTTTGAGACAGTGTCTCGCTCTGCCGCCCAGGCTGGAGTGCAGTGGCGTGATCTTGGCTCACTGCAAGCTCCGCCTCCCGGGTTCACGCCATTCTCCTGCCTCAGCCTCCCGAGTAGCTGGGACTACAGGCGCCCGCCACCTTGCCCGGCTAGTTTTTTTGTATTTTTTAGTAGAGACGGGGTTTCACTGTGTCAGCCAGGATGGTCTCGATCTCCTGACCTCGTGATCCGCCTGTCTCGGCCTCCCAAAGTGCTGGGATTACAGGCTTGAGCCACCGCGCCCGGCCGGTAACATCAATTTTAAAGGCTACAGTACTCCCTTTCCGTATTCTTCCTCTAGAACATGAGGTTTATCATTCCCAAACTTCAGCTCCCCTCTTCCTAGTTACTTCGTCCTACCTCACATGTAAACCTCCATTGAGGAAAACTGTCTTTCCCTCCAATATTGAAGGATAAAACTAAAAGTTACTATCAAGTACAAATTTCAGAGTTTAGGGCATTCTTATCAGTTATACTTTTCATGTTAAGATAGAACTTCTTTTAGAAAACAGTAACTAAGGCTCTTTCCTCAACAAATTAAGCTGGCAACAACCATTAAGATTTGTTTTTACTGCTGGCAACCATTAAAGACTTGCTTTTACTAATGTGTGAAATCCAAAAGCCTGCAACACTGACAGAAAGCACCCACTCCGCTCCACAAGTACCTTAATAATACCAATCTGCTTGAAGTAATCAGCCACAGACTCAATTGTAACATTCTCACCCAGGCCTTGCACAAAGATGGTGTTGTTGTCTGAATTATCCTGTTCTGCTTGTTGAACAGAGAAGAAAATGCGAATGTGAAAAGGTAAAATAAATGACATAGGAAAAAACCTAAAGCACCTAGTATCCATCAAGCAACTCGTATTATTTGGTTTATGAAAACAACTGAAAAATCCACATCCCTTTTGAGTCCCTATATGCCACCCACGCTGATAAATTTCAAATTTAGTTTGAAAATTATCCTTTGAAACATGTTAACACACAGTATACAGTATGGAAACACGGGCTCAGGAGTGAAATGCCCAAGACCACACAAAAAAGCCCATCAGTATTTATCAACTTCCAGTTGAAGGTCCCGAATTAAGAGACCCATTTTACATTCAAATCTAGTACACAAACATCAATACAATCTAAACAAGAGTTCAATGCTTTACTTCATGTGGTCTGGTCTTTCGTTCACTAGTTTTTATTTATCAGCTTGGACATGATCCACATTTTTAAAAAACCACTGCTGTAAAAACCATCTGAGTGTGGTGCAGACACATCGACATCACTAGGGACTTCTTAGAAAGGTAGGTTTTCTGGGTCATCTCAGACCTTCTAAATCGCTGGGGGTGGAACCCGCAAGCCAGGTATTTCTGAGAAATACTTAATAATGAATACTTCTCACTGCTAGCTAAGGATACACCTAACTCCCTTCCTTCTCTATCCCCTTTTTTTCAGTTTCCTTTTTATAATAGTTTCAAAGAATATCCAGGCAAAGTCTTGATACCACTTTAGCCACTCTTCATGCCACCACCTGTGAACTCACCGGAGTCATGACGTGATCCTTGGTCCCGAGGGCCTTAAGTGACATGGAAAAAAAGAACAAAAAAAAAACAAAAACAAGGAAGAGGAGCTGTTAGTCAACAGGAAAAAATGGACAAGGAAAAAAATCAACACCAAATCCAAACTTGTAAAATATCATGTAAGTGCTCACAGCCTCACTCCAAACCCTTTCCTGGGTCGCCTGCCCGGAGAAAATTCTAGGCAGGCCCCTTAAGATCTGTAACTTGAGTCTCCACAGAGACAACTCCACACTTCAGAAAATGCTGCCTCCCCCAGCTCAAGCTGGGAAATGTCCTCAGCACAGATGGCAGGGGAAAGGGAGACCCATTAAAGTGAACAAACCAACTCAGCTTGGCCCAGTTCTCTCACCCAAGAGAAGAGAGATGGGCTCGCCACCAGCCATGAGATGTGCATCCATCCAGTTTCTCCCAACTTTACCAAAGACACTTATCCCTTGTGGAACAATTTTTAATTTCATCTTTAGAAACCATCCTTAAAACCGTGTTATGTTTCCCCAAAACCACATGAAAATAAAAACCATACATAATAGCTATTGTATTTTTTAAGCATGTCCCAGGGAACAGACCAGAAATCTTACTTTCGTAATGCAGCCTCTATTTTGTTTTTCCAGAGACCATCTTTGACCAATGTTTATCTGAATTCGCCATATATAAATATTGTACCCACACGCAATGACACCTAAGTTATGAACCCAAGCCTTTGGCTTTAAATGTTGAGACAAATCAAGAAACCTTTTGTTAGTTAACCAAACCAGAAAAGTTCCAGCTTACTGGGAGACTTCTCAAATTTGTCATTTTTCCATGAATTCAGTTTGTGCTGTTTAAGACCTTCCTGGTCCATGAATTCAGTTTGTGCTGTTTAAGACCTGGTTATTTCCCATGAGCCACACATGCTTCCAATCTTTCTTGAAGTAGTGCACATGTTCCTTCCCAGAGCTAGTTTCTATTTGCCCATCTGAGTTAAGTCCATATACATAGAATTGCATTCATTGACACCATTCCGTACTTTATAAAGGTATACCAACTTCACCATTCTTAGGGCAATGTTACATCCCTCTTCCAGAATTAAAACATTTGGAGGTTGTCTCCCACTCTCACACACACACAAGCCTTGGACACAATGATCAAAAGGATCCTAAAGTCAAGATGGCACCACGTGTTCCAGCACGCACTCTCCAGTTTCTCATGATGATGGTCACTAAGTGCCAGGTGTGGCAACAGCCCTGTCCAAGGCCTACTAAACCCCTCTTATTAACCTGGGGCAAACCCATTTGGTAAAAGACGACTATTGAATCTTACCCCTGCCTGCTCCAGGTTAGCACACACCAGGCAACAGGTGGCATTCTACCCTACCCCTTTATGGAGGTGGTTCTGGACACCTCAAAACCTTTGACATTTAAATTAACACGCTAAGACATCTGCAAATGAACAATCAGACAAAGCATTGCTGGGAGTTGGGAATTTTGGAAACTCTGTTCACTTACCACCAAATTTATTGAAGCCACCACGGTCACTTCCGCTGGAGAAGACAAGTTAGAAGAAAGGACATGAAGCTTCCAACGGCTACAAAAGGGTGTTTTTTGATTTTGTTTAACATTTCCCAAACACGGGTAGGTGTTTTTGGAAAAAGATACAAGTGGCTACTAAAATACATCCCTTCCTGACCACCCCTTGTCTGACCTTTGAGCATGTCACACACACGTGTGCAATTTCTCAGACACAGTTTATAAAGATTTTGCTTTAAAAGGTTATGTATCTATTTCCTCTGGAAAAAAATGACCCATTTTCCTTGGTCGTTCTTCCGATGGAGCAGATGTTTTTTTTTCCTCTTGTCGCAAGTGGTTGACAACCAAGTAGTTGGTTTAAAAACCCTACCCCAATTTACCCAGAAGACATTTCACACCAGGCTGGGGTAGCCTTGAACACACTTTTGTGGTTTTTGCTTTGAAAGCAGCAAGCAGACCCAACCCCATTCCATAAAAAGTCAAAACCAAAGGCAACTTCCCCTTAAAGCAAGACAAACTTAGCTAAGCTCTGTCCTAACTACTGAGCTGTTTTTAATCTCCCCCAACCCCCGGGGTCACCCCTTCTACACTGCGAGAAGAGCGGAGTATTTTGCAATGTCACCTTTCATACCTGTGGCACATAAAATGCAGAGCAAGTTAACAGTCACATAACAGTTGTTTTTCTTTTTAAAGTTTTGCATTAAACACACGCACACAACAGAGTTTTCCTCATTTTTGTACGTTTTTGAGATTGCCCCCACCCACCTCTGCATACTTACCATATCCAAACTCAGTTTAAAAATCTACTTTTTCCAAAAACAGTTACACTGACATTCCTGCCCTTTTTCAAGGGAGACAGAGTAGGGTCCTTCAAATCGTATTTACCGACAGATTTGACAACTGTTTTAACATCAAATCTAAGGTTTTACTTCAAATCAACTTCAGCAGGAAGGAAAGAAGGTCCAGTTGGACAAGCTGATGAATTTTAAGTAACCAGGGTAAGGCAGACAGTGGAACAACTAGGTGGGAGACCACTGTCAAGCATATTTTTGCCCAAAAGGTCTGCACACTTCAGTCAGTTGGTCCCATAAACCAAGTCACACCCAAAATCAATGTCGGTCAAATTGGTGCAAATCAAGCTCGTGGATTCAAATGACTACAGAAAACGGGAAGAGTAACCAATTCCTGGAAGCTGAAGTCAGGTTAACCATTACCAACTCCCTAGAGGACACACGGGAACACACATACCAAGTTTCCCTACTATTTCCCAGGAGTGGGTTCATCGGTTTCCCTTGCAGAGAAAGAAGTCTTCACTTCCATGTTTCTTGCCTAGGATATCAATGACTCCAATCCATACGTATTGGAAATCTATGTATGATTTCTTTTTTTTGGAAACAAGTATCAATACTCAAAATCTCTATTCGGTGGTATGGATGGGAGTTCAGGCTCCCAAATTCTCACAAAAATAAAATGGGGATGTAAAAAGAAAATCACTGCCCCCAAATCAAAGCCCTCACAGATCCCCCAGACAACAAGAATACTAAACCATGCATTAGGGACTGGCTTCAGGGAGATTCATGCAATCCTCCACACTCCCCACCAAAGATACTCCCTGGCTCATGAGACACCTACCCCATGCCACCTCTGCCTCCACGGCCACCTCCACGACCTCTGGGTTCATAGCCACCACTGCTGCGGTTGTAACCACCACCACCGCCGCCGCCACCACTGCTGCCGCCCCTGCCACGGCCTCCACGGTCCTGCTGTCCGTAGCCACCGCCGCCTCCACCACTCTGGTCTTGATTGCCATAACCACCACCACCACCACCACCACTGCCGCCGCCGCCACCGCCGCTGCCGCCGCCACCACCACCACCACTCATGGAGGATTGATCTTGGCCATAGCTACCTGTGAGAAAAAAAAGGATGGTTTAAAAAAAAAAATTGTAAAGTAGCACAAAAAGGTATGACAAGTGCCAGGCAATGAAGTACAAAAGAAATTAAAAAGACAGCTAGGAAATAAAACAGGAACCCTTTTAGGCTAAAACAGGAGAATACAAATCCTTATAGAAAATGGGCTGCAGACAAAGCTGAGGACATCTCACCTCCACCTCCACTACCACTGCTGCTGCTGTTGTACTGGTTCTGCTGTCCATAACCCTGAGGGGGATTATAGCTTTGCTGCTGTCCATAGCTTTGCTGCTGTCCACCATAGCTAGGCTGCTGGCCGTAGCCCCCACTCGGGGGCTGCCCATAGCTGCTGGTCTGAGAACTGCTACCGTAACTAAGGAAAACAAACAAAAAACACAATCACCATCCCAGCATACCCCCCCAATTTCCTTTTAGTGGATTCCATTCTCTGTACTCAACACAGGCTCCCTTACCCCAATTACACCTCTAAACTGCTCCTACTGCTGCTGGTCCCTTTATCATTCCTCATCAATTCACCCCTCTTTTCAAGCCTTCCCCGACATCGACACCACCGTACCTTCCCGAGGTGCTGCTGGGAGTTGGCTGCTGGCCATAGCCAGGGTAGGAGGACTGCTGCCCATAAGAAGATTGGGAGCTCTGGCTACTGCCATAGCCGCCAGTCGAGCCATATCCCTGGGGAGCTGACTGAGTTCCATAGCCTGCTACAAGAAAAAAGAAGTCACAAAAGCCACCAGAAAAAAGAAAATGTAAGAAATGTGTTAAAACATATACAACCTAATACCTATACTCAAAAAGTCAGCCTTTCAGAAGCTGTTCATAATCTTGCAACTCATATAGTTACCCTCCTTTCAAAGCCCAAAGTTAATGCTCCAACTTCTATCATCTCTCTAAGACAGTTCCAATTTAACCCCGCCAACCCCAACACCCTCTAATCCCAAGCCCAAGGATTCCTGTTAACAGCACTGTGATATGCAGCTGTGCATGCAGTTACGTACAGGACAACCACCTTTCTTAGTTACACTTCAGGACCTTGGGGCAAATCCCACCTCCTTATGTATCACATGATTTCATACATTTGTTTCAAGCATAACCATTTTCTCCATTTAAGAATTGGCCTAAAACTGGTTCTCCCGTTAGAAAATATGCTCTTTCATGCTGAGATGGGAAATGAGAGTCATAAAAATTAAAAGCCAAAGAAAACAAATGTAAACAGAATCACAAACCAAAAAACATTTTTGTTTTTTGAGATGGGGCCGCAATACACTGCCCAGGCTGGAATGCAGTCGCTGTTCAGTCACTATCATAGCTCACTGCAGCCCCAAACTCCTGAACTCAAGGGATCCTCCTGCCTCAGACTCCTCAGTAGCTGGGACTACAGGTGTGCCACAATGCCCTGTAAAGGACTGAGATCCCAAAGAGTTTTAAGAATTATACACTCATTTAGGGAAAAGAAATATGGAAGAGTTTCAACACTTCAGTCCTGCTCAGGTTTAAGAAAAGGGACATTCAGGGCCTGATGGCTCACACCTGTAATCCCAGCACTTTGGGAGACTGACACAGGTGGATCACAAGGTCAGGAGTTCTAGACCAGCCTATCGAACATGGTGAAACCCCATCTCTACTAAAAATACAAAAATCAGTAGGGCGTGGTAGCAGGTGCCTGTAATCCCAGCTACTCAGGAGGCTGAGGCAGGGGAATTGTTTGAACCCGGGAGGCGGATGTTGCAGTGAGCTGAGATAGCACCATTGCACTCCAGCCTGGGCAACAGGATGAGACTCCGTCTCCCAAAGAAAAAGAAAAAAAAGAAAAGCAATATTCAGAAAGAGCAGGAAGAGGTGACCTGCTGAGAAAGACTCACTGCTCTGGCTCTGGCCGTAAGAAGAATAGCTGCTCTGGCCATAGCCTGAAGTGTCCGTGGACTGGCTGTAACCGCTGTAACTCTGCTGTCCGTAGGGCTGACTGCTCTGCTGGGAATAGCCCTGCCCAGGCTGGGTGGGGTAGGCCCCATAGCTAGATGAAAGGAAAACCAGCGTGATCAGAAAACACAGCTTGACCACCCTTCCCCTCTACAAACTCTGGAAGCCCAAAAACAGCACTCACCTTTGGGTTGCTTGTTGGGTATAATCTGCAAAAAAAAAAAAATACAATCATATTATCTTCAGCCGCTACTCTGAAACAGTTAAATTAAAGCTAAATTCCTTAACTCAAGCACTGATGAATAAATAGGACCACACAGGCCAGATGCGGTGGCTCACGCCTATAATCCCAGCACTTTGGGAGGCCGAGGTGGATGGATCACTTGGGGTCAGGAATTCCAACCAACATGAAGCCCCATCGCTAATAAAAATACAAAAAATTAGCCGGGTATGGTGGCGCACGCCTGTAATCTCAGCTATTTGGGAGGCTGAAGCAGAAGAATCGCTTGAACCCGTGAGACAGAGGTTGCAGATCGCGCCACTGCACTCCAGCGTGGGCGACAGAGCGAGACTCCGTCTCAAAAAAAAAAAAAAAAAAAAAAAGCATCACGTTTCAATAAAGGGCATAAAATTCCCCCATTGAGACACTGGTTGAGAAGAGTAGCAAACTGGCCTATCAGCCAAGTGTTCTCACAAAAAAGAAAAAGTGAAGAAAATGCAAGTTTCTACAGAGTCCCAGAAGCCTTAACCGTTGGAAAAACCAAGGTCTTGGTGGACAGCCACAACTTTCTGCAAGACCAATTCATGTTAGTGATTGCTCTAAAACATCGCGCATTCGCTTCATCCACTCTATGACAAAGCCATTATTGCCAGGAGTCAAAACAGACTAACTCGCCCAAAGTCGTAGAGCTACCAAGTAGCACAGGTTTGAATTCGAGCAGTGTTCAGATTGTGGCCTCTACTCTCTCAGCCCAGACCCACAGAAGAATGTCTCAAAAAAGGCCATTCTTCACTCTTTGACCAATTCCGGAGAAGTGGCCTTTTTAGTGCAAAGCCAGAGAATCAAGAGCCCTTGGACCCCAAATGACAGAGATCATCCAAGTGCTCGCCTTAAGAGGCCAAAGTCAACAGGTACTCGAGTCCCCAGCCGTGGGGCTCCAGATGGTTCTGTTTTCTCATCTACCCTGCCTTCCCCTGGGCGAACCAAAAGCAACGAAAGCCCTTTTGAAACGCCCCACTTTAAATACACGAACAAGATCAACTCATCCTCCCAGCGCAGGAAACGCGGCGCTTCCCCCGCAGGAAAAGGGAAAGGACCAGGAGAGGGTGTGGCCTCGACGGCTGTTATTCTCCGTCCCAATCTCAGAAAAAAGAAATTTAGACCAGGCGCGGAAGCTCACGCCTGTAATCCCGACACTTTGGGAGGCCGAGGAGGGCGGATCACCTGAGGCCAGCAATTCGAGACGGGCCTGACCAACATGGTGAAACCCCGTCTCTACTAAAAAACACAAAGATTAGCCGGGCTGTGGTGGCAGGCGCCTGTAATCCCAACTACTAAGGAGGCTGAGGCAGGAGAATCACTTGAACCCAGGAGGCGGACATTGCAGCAAGCTGAGATCGCACCACTGCACTCCAGCCTGGGCGACAGAGGGAGATCTTGACTCAAAAAAAAAAAAAAAAAAATTGGGGCGGGAAAAACTCTCGGGCCAGGTCCCCGAGTCCGTTGGTGGAACCACGACCACCTCCTCCAAACCGTTAAGCCGGAGCGCGGCCCAGATACCGAGCCTCCGCCCCCAGCCGCGTGGCAACCGAGGCGGGAATGCAGCGGTCCCGCCCCTTCGCGAAAGACCACAGAGGAACAAGGCTCACACCGGACGCGCGCCGCCAAGTCTTCCGCGAAGGGTCTCGCGACAAAAAGCTGAACCGACACGAGGCGGGGAAGGGGTACCCGCGCCGCGAAGGGGGAGGGGCCCGCAGAGCGCGTGCGCGCCGCGAGTGCCCGGATGCAGCACTGCGACAAAGCGGGCCTGAGCGCGGGGCCGGGAGTTGGGGGAGGCGAGGCCACGGAAACCGGGCATTTTCCACCCTCACCTGATGCTTCAAACCCCTAAGAAGCGTCCCTCCCAACGACCACCCCAAGCAAACGGACTGCGAAGAGAAGACTTGCCGCCCCGCGCGCGAGGGCCAGAGGAGCGAAACAAAATGGCGACACCAGCCTCCTCCAGTTACCCCTCTCCGCGGTTTCCCGCCACAGGGGCGCGAAAGAATCCCACACAGGATCGCCACCCCGGTCCCACCGAAAATGAAAAGCCTAGGTGGGAGGCCTCGGCCCGGTGCGCCGCCGCCGCCGCCGCCGCCTCGCGCCCTTACCTACCGTTTGAGGCCATGTCGGCGCACGCGCGCACAGCCAAGCAAGCAACAAGATTCCAACAACGCAGAGCACCGACGCCTGGAGGACTGAGCAGCCCCGCCTCCTGCGTCGAAACTTAAGTACGTCCCGCCGCCTACGCACCGCGCAGGCGCGCACCAAACGCGGAAGAGCAGGGGGAGGCAGGAAAGCGCTCCGCCCCCTTCCTAGCGCAGGTAGAGGTTCCGAGCATGCAGATGGGAAACGAGTTAACTAGAATCATGCAAATACTATACATAATGATATTTTTTGGGGAAGAACCCCTCTCTCCTCGGCAGGACTAGCCCACGATCTAACTCCACCCCCATGAAGGCACAGTGGTACGGCCTGAGTGCCCGCTGGGGGCGGGGCGGGGCGGGGCCGGGCGGCTGGGGACGAAACTGGAGTCACCGCCGGGAGTCGCGGGGTGGAACCGACATTCCTGTGGCCGGGCCTCTTCGCTGGGCCCCGCTTTCACCCAGGACGGCGAGCTCCTGCCCTCCGCCCTCTTGCCGCTGTATGGGGCGCCTTGTCCCCGCGGCTCCAGACTCCCTCGTCGTCAGCACACTGGCCCTGCGCCCTGGTGTTGACTTCGTCGTCTTTCGGGGTTGCCTTGCTTTTCGGCCTTTCTGGGGTTCGAGAATTATGACGTTTGACCTGAAAGACAGCAGGGATTTCGGCCAGGACCCCTGAGCGCCGAGCTGGTCCAGCACTGGGCTCTCACCCGGACCCTCGCGGCTTTGCCCCTGGGGAGCCGCGGGGCGGAGCAGTCCAGGCCATCCTTGGGACAAGAGAGGGTTGGCCTCAGATGAAGGGCCCCCCAGCCTTTGCTCAGGGACCTCCTTTTTATTTTTCTGAAGCCCTACCAGGGAACCAGTGGCGATCCCAGAAATAAAACGTGTACAAGGCTTAAGTGGTTTCAAAATGCACAATTTCCTTCTCATCAGTCTTACGAAGGAGGTAAACATATCTCCGTTTTCTACATAAGAAAAGTGAGACTCAGAGACCCAAGTAATTGTGCCTGATTACAGGGCAGCTAAGAGGAGTCGTGATTCGAATCCAGGTCTTGTAACTGCAAAACCTCTTTTTGGTGGCATGAATGCTAGAGTGTTTGGTTGCCTTTCCACTTCCTGTGAGAGCAAAAGCAGAAAGAAAAATTCAAATTAACTTGCAACTTGCACTTTCATCAGCCTTGCCTGGAGAAGGCAGTTTGAAACTACTGAACAAAGCAAGACAAAAGACGTTAATTCCTGATACATACGCATGCAGGTTTTCCTTCCCAACTTAACTTTCAGCGGGATTCCGGAAGGTCTTTTGAGGGTTGGACCTTTCCTTCTAGAGAAACAATGAGGGCCATGTCCTGGGCCCCCCCCCCCAGCAAATTAAGCCCCACTAAGCCCTTGACTTCAGCCCTGATGGCCCTGAATACACCAATATCCACCCCACCCGCGTTGGAAGGAGAGTTCAACTCTCCAGTGAGAGCAAAAGAAAGGAAGTCCACCCTCATTCATGCATTAAGTCACAAATATTTATTTAGCACCTAGTATGTTCCAGGCACTGTTCTGGGCACTGGGTATGCATTAGTGTACAAAGCAGATGAAGCTAACATTTAATAATAAAGCTGACCGGGCGCGGTGGCTCACGCCTGTAATCCCAGCACTTTGGGAGGCCGAGGCGGGCAGATCATGAGGTCAGGAGTTTGAGACCAACCTGGCCAATGTGGTGAAACTCCGTCTCTACTAAAAACACAAAAATTAGCCGGGCATGGTGGCACGCACCTGTAATCGCAACTACTCATGAGGATGAGACGGGAGAATCGCTTAAACCCAGTAGGCGGAGGTTGCAGTGAGCCAAGACGTGCCATTGCACTCCAGCCTGGGCGACAGAGGAAGACTCTGTCTCAAAACAAATAATAATAATAAAGCTGACATTTAATAATGATATACATTGTGCTCATCTATAATATATGATAGCTAACACTTTAACAAGACTTACTGTCAGGCACTGTTCTGACTGCTTTGAGTAAATTCTTGATTTTATTTTTCACAGCAAAAGGCTGATATGAGGATGACATTTTATCTTTTTTTTTTTTTGAGCTATGGTCTCACTCTGTCACCCAGGCTGAAGTGCAGTGGCACCATCTCAGCTCACTGCAACCTCCACCTCCCGTGTTCAAGCGATTCTACCACCTCAATCTCCTGAGTAGCTGGGAGTACAGGTGTGCGCCACCACACCCGGCTAATGTTTGTATTTTTAGTAGAGACGGGGTTTCACCATGTTGGCCAGGCTGGTCTCGAACTCCTGGCATCAGAGGATCCACCCGCCTCGACCTCCCAAATTGCTGGAATTACAGGTGTGAGCCACCTCGCCCTGCTAAGGATGACATTTTACAGATGAGGAAATAAGCATAGAAAGATAGAAAGCTGACTGGGCACAGTGGCTCACCCCTGTAATCCCAGCACTTTGGGAGGCCAAGGAGGGCAGATCACAAGGTCAGGAGTTTGAGACCAGCCTGACCAACATGGTGAAACCCTGTCTCTACTAAAAATACAAACATTACCCGGGCGTGGTGGCAGGCACCTGTAGTCCCAGCTACTCGGGAGGCTGAAGCAGGAGAATTGTTTGAACCCGGGAGGCGGAGGTTGCAGTGAGCTGAGATCACGTCACTGCACCCCAGCATGGGTGACAGAGCAAGACTCCATCTCAAAAAAAAAAAAAAGAAAGAAAGATGGAAAGTTATGCCGAAGCTACACAGGAAGTGGCAAAGCTGGGTTCCCAAGCCAGGTAGCCTGCTCTTAAGCCCTGCGCTTCAGCAGACATTGCCTGAGCACTGCATAGTATGTTCCAATCATGGGGCCGACTGGATGGATATGGATAAAGAAGAGCTCAGTCCCTAAACCACAGGACCAGCCAGTGGGTGAATGTGGGTGAGACACACAGACCACAAAGTATACTTGAGTGTAGTAAGTGCCATCACATGGAATCAGACTGGAAACCCTGCCAGGAGAGTAAGTCATCCATCAGGTGGACAACCACAGAACACTAAAGAGAGATGGTAACACTGAAGCCAGGCCTTACTGGATAAGTAGAAGTTCGCCAAGCAGCAAGGGAAGAAAGGCTATAATAGGCAGAACTGCAAAGACAAAGGCACAAGTGGTGAAGATGCTGAGGCAGAGTTTAGGCTCCAACTGTGACTCTGGGCCGGTTGTGGTGGCAGATGAGACTCGGTCTCAAAAAAAAAAAAAAAAAAAAAAAAAAAAAAAAAAAATTGTGACTCTGAAAGACTACATCAAGTGGCCATTTTTTTTTTTTTTTTTTTTTGAGATGGAGTCTCACTCTGTCACCCAGCTTGGAGTGCAGCGACATTATCTCAGCTCACTGCAACCTCTGCCTCCCGGGTTCAAGTGATTCTTGTGCCGCAGCCTCCCGAGTAGCTGGGATTACACGTATGCATCACCATGCCCAGCTAATTTTCCTATTTTTTAGTAGAGACAGAGTTTTACTATATTGCCCAGGCTGTTCTCAACCTGACCTCAAGTGATCCGCCCGCCTCGAATGTTTTAATTTTTTTAACTAGTTGCCAACACTAAGAATAGTGGGCCATTCCAGGCCCACTTCCATAGGCCAAGGGTCAGCTGGAGTGAGATGCTGTCACCATTAGCTGCCATATGTGCTTTAAATTCACCGTAAGTGTCTTATTTACTTCCTATCTCTGACAGGAAAGTCAATGTTAAATTTTTCTTTTTTGAGACAGGGTCTTGCTATGTTGCCCAAGCTGGTCTTGAACTCCTGGGCTCAAGTGATCCTCCCAAAATGCTGTGATTAAAGGTGTGACCACCACACCCAGCCTCAATTAACATGTATATCAGATATTGGGCCGGATGTGTTGGCTCACACATGTAATCCCAGCACTTTGGGAGGCTGAGGTGGGCAGATCACGAGGTCAGGAGTTCGAGACCAGCCTGACCGAGATGGTGAAACCCCGTCTCTACCAGAGATACAGAAACTGGCCGAGCGTGGTGGTGCACATCTGTAGTCCCAGCTAATCGGGAGGCTGAGGTAGGAGAATCGCTTGAGCCAGGGAGGCAGAGGTTGCGGTGAGCCGAGATTGCACCATTGCACTCCAGCCTGGGCGACAGAGTGAGACTCCATCTCAGTAAATAAATAAATGAACATGTATATCAGATATAAATTTTTTTTTTTTTTTTTTTTGAGACAGAGTCTCTGTCACCTAGGCTGGAGAGCAGTGGTGCAATCTCGGCTTACTGCAACCTCTACTTCCCAGGTTTCAGCGATTCTCCTGCCACAGCCTCCTGAGTAACTGGGATTACAGATATGCACCACCACACCCGGCTAATTTTTTTAGTAGAGACAAGGTTTCCCTATGTTGGCCAGGCTGGTCTCGAACTCCTGACCTCATGATCTGCCTGCCTTGGCCTCCCAAAGTGCTGGGATTAGAGGCATGAGCCACCGCACCTGGCTTAGATATCCAGATATTTAGTTAGTTAGTTACTTTTAATTTACTTATTTAATTTTTTTTTTGTTTTGAGACGGAGTCTCACTCTGTCACCCAGGCTGGAGTGCAGTGGCACGATCTCAACTCACTGCAACCTCCACCTCCCGAGTTCAAGCAATTCGCTGCCTCAGCCTCCTGAGTAGCTGGGATTACAGGCGCCCGCCATTACACCTGGCTAATTTTTTGTGTTTTTAGTAGAGACAGGATTTCACCGTCTTGGCCAGGCTGGTCTTGAACTCCTGACCTTGTGATCCACCCGCCTCGGCCTCCGAAAGTGCTGGGATTACAGGTGTGTGCACCGTGCCAGGAATTTATATTTATTTATTTATTTATTTATTTGTATTTATATATATATTTTTTGAGACGGAGTCTCACACTGTTGCCTGGGCTGGAATGCAATGGCACGATCTCGGCTCACCACAACCTCTGCCTCCCAGGTTCAAGCGATTCTCCTGCCTCAGCGTCCCAAGTAGCTGGGATTACAGGCACCCGCCACCACGCCTGGCTAATTTTTTGTATTTTTTTTTTAGTAGAGATGGGATTTCACTATGTTGGCCAGGCTGGTCTCAAACACCTAACCTCGTGATCCACCTGCCTCGGCCTCCCAAAGTGCTGTTACAGGTGTGAGCCACCACGCCTGGCCCCGGAATTTATGTTTTAAAGACGAGGTCTCATTTTGTTGGCCAGTTTTGTCTTGAACCCCTGGCCTCAAGCAATCTTCCTGCCTCGGCCTCCCAAAGTACTAGAGTTACAGTTACAGGCATGAGCCACTGTGCCTGGCCTAGATCAGATATTTAATGCAATTTTTCTTTCTCTTTCTTTTTTTTTTTTTTGGGGTGGGGAGAGGTTGGTTTTCACATTTTTAGTGGGAGCCATGGGAAGGTCCTCCTCTGTCAGTGGAGGTGCTCACAATTTCTTCAGCCACTCCAAACTGGGGCCTTGGGGGTCCTGGGGGTGGCTGGGCACGTCGGGCGTGTTCCCGTCATCGCAGACAGGCACTGGGTAGTTGTAGGGCATTGCCTCATTGATCATGGTGGAGTACTTGGTGTAGGGGCTAAGTGGGGGTAGAATTACAGCGAGGCTCCAGATGATGAAGGATCCGACCAGCACTGGCTCCCTGGCCCAGGAAATCTTGAGGAAAATGCTAAGTCTCGTGGCCATCTTGGTCTCGGTGGTGGCGACAGTGGCCTTTTTTTTTTTTTTTTTGAGATTGAGTCTCGTTCTGTCACCCAGGCTGGAGTGCAGTAGCATGATCTCGGATCACTGCAACCTCCGCCTCCCAGGTTCAAGCGATTCTCCTGCCTCAGGCTCCTGAGTAGCTGGGATTATAGGCGCGTGCCACCGCACCCAGCTAATTTTTTTATGTTTAGTAGAGATGGGGTTTCACCATGTTGGCCAGGCTGCTCTCGAACTCCTGACCTCGTGATCTGCCTGCCTAGGCCTCCCAAAGTGCTGGGATTACAGGCGTAAGCCACCACGCCTGGCCTCTTTTTTCTTTTTTTTTTTTTTTTTTTGAGATAGGATCTCAATCTGTCGCCCAGGCTGGAGTGCCGTGGCGCAATCAAAGCTCATTGCGGCCTCAAATTCCTGGGTTCAAGCAATCCTCCAAACTTGGCCTCACCAGCATCTGGGCCTACAGGCCTGCACCACCAGGCCCAGCCTCTATTTTTTTTTTTTTTGTTTTGTTTTTGAGACAGAGTCTCGATCTGTCGCCCAGGCTGGAGTGCAGTGGTGCTATCTTGCCTCACTGCAAACTCCGCCTCCCGGGTTCACGCCTTCTCCTGCCTCAGCCTCTAGAGTAACTGGGACTACAGGCGCCCACCACCAGGCCCGGCTAATTTTTTGTATTTTTAGTAGAGACGGGGTTTCACCATGTTAGCCAGGATGGTCTCGATCTTCCGACCTCATGATCCACCCGCCTCGGCCTACCAAAGTGCTGGGATTACAGGCGTGAACCACCGCACCTGGCCCATAAAGATGGGGATTCACCGTGTTAGCCAGGATGGTCTCAATCTCCTGACCTCGTGATCTGCCTGCCTCAGCCTCCCAAAGTGCTGGGATTACAGGTGTGAGCTACCATGCCCGGCCTCTATTTGGGTTTCTAAAAAAGAAAGAGGGCCAGGCAGTGGCTCATTCCTGTAATGCCAGCACTTTGGGAGGCTGAGGCAGGAGGATCACTTAATAACATAGTGAGACCCTATCTCTACAAAAAAATTAACAATTCGCTGGGTTTGGTGGTGTGTGACTGTGGTCCCAGCTACTCGGAGGCTGAGTCGGGGGTGGGGTGGGGGGTACTACCCAAAAAGTCAAGGCTGCAGTGAGCTATGACTGCCCCACTGTACTTCATTCAGCCTGAACCGAGTGAGACCCTGTGGCAAAAAAAAAAAAGAAGAATAAGAAAAAGAGAAGGAGGACAGTTAGGGATAATACATGTATGTTTACTTATGCATAAAATATCTCTAGAAGAAGAAAAACAATTCATAGCCTATTTCTGAGGAAGGAATCTGGGGAACTTGGGATCAAGGATTGAAGGAAATTCACTTTTTCTAGATCCTTTTATATTTTAATTTTTCATCATGTGCCTATAATGACCAATTTAAAAGCAAACTGACTCCTACGAAGCACCACAGCATAGTAGGTGAGGAGGGTACAATACAGGGTAAGACCAGTCACAGGGGAAGAGTGATTAGTTTTACAGTGAGTAGGCTGGGTCAGCCTTCACTGAGGAGTTGACTTTTTTTTTTTTTTTTTTTTTGAGATAGGGTCTCACCCTGTCGCCCAGGCTGGAGTACAGTGGCACAATCTCTGCTCACCGCAGCCTCAATCTCTTGGGTTCAGAAGATCATCTCACCTCAGCCTCCCCAGCAGCTCACACCACCATGCCCCAGTAATTTTTGTATTTTGTAGAGACAGGGTCTCATCACATTGCCCAGGCTGGTCTCAAACTCCTGGGCTCAAGCAATCCTCCTGCCCCACCCTCCCAATGCTGGTATTACAGGCATGCGCAACTGTGCCCAGTGAGGAGTTGACATTTCAACTGAACGAATGAAGCATTTCTCAGTACAAAAACTGCACGAACAGAAGAGAGTAAGCTTGACCCAGAGCCTGTCCTGGCCAGGCACTTTAGCTGGGTTCTTGTATGTATTTATTTATATTTTAGAGATAGGATCTCGCTCTGTTGCCCAGGCTTCTTGAGTGCAGTGGTGCAATCATAGCTCACTGTAACATCGAACTCCTGGCCTCAAGCAGTCCTCCTGCCTCAGCCTCCCAAAGTGCTGGGACCACAGATGTATGTCACTGCCCTACCTAGGTCCCTATAGAAGGGCAAGGGAGGAAGAGCAGGCAAGGCCCTCCCCTCAGGAGTACTCTGAGCTGGGGAGCAGTGTGGAGGGATGGTGAGAGTGCAGCTCGGGCCAGACCCAGGCCCCACCTCTAACCTGCTGCACATTTTTGTGCAAATTAGGAAAAGGCATCCCTTATTCCAGGCAGAAACCCACCCCCTACCCTGCCCCCCAGGGCCCAAGGCTTGGGAAGGAGAGCAGGAGCTGAATTTTACTCCACCCCATTTCAACTCTGGACAGAGGATTTCATACAGGACGAAATGGTCACACTCCTAAGCAGAGGCCCTGAGGTATGAGACAACCTGCTATTTCACATCACTCAAAACAACAGGCGTGGGGTTGCTCACACCTCTAATCACAGCAATTTGGGAGGCAAAAGCATGTGGATTTCTTGAGTCCAGGAGTTCAAGACCCCAGGTTGATCTTGAACATGGCGAAACCAAGTCTCTACAAAAAATACAAAAATTCGCCGGGCTTGATGGTGCACGCCTGTGGTCCCAGCTACTCGGGAGGCTGAGGTAGGAGGATCTCTTGAGCCCCGGAGGCAGAGGTTGCAACAAGTGGAGATTGCACCAGTGCACTCAAGCCTGGAGAACAGAGCAAGAACTGTCTCAAAAAAAAAGCAACTTCTACTGGGAATATTAAATGACATTTCCATCTGCAAATTACCCTTAACTGGGCCTAGAACATAGTAGGCATGAATAAATGACCTTTTCTCTCTCACTCGTCCTTCAAGATGTACTGCTTCAAGCGAGAAATATTGCTTTATTATCTCCTTGGGCAGTGCCCAGGACAGGAAGTGCCCCTGTCCGCATGGGGCCCACTCAGATTTTGTGTCTCTAGGAGAGGTTGTCATGGTAAACAGACTGGGAAAGTAAATGCTGGGCAGATAATTGGCCTGTGCTAAGAAAAGACCTGCTTGGACCAGCTAGAAAAGAGCAACACAGTGCTGGGTCTGAGGGAAAACTGCAGAAAGTCCCCCTGGAGGCAGGAAAAGGGCCTGGGGCAAGGTATGCAATAGTCACAGCAATAGATGGGAAATTGACCAGTCGTTGTGCCAGGTCCATTTCCAAACAGGTTAAAGTCCCAGGGAAACAAATTGAGCATCCTGGTACCTGGTTTGCAAAAACACAGTGTGGTCAGGCACAGTGGCTGACACCTGTCATCCCAGGGCTTTGGGAGGCTGAGATGGTGGGGGATATCGCTTGAGCCCAGGAGGTCAAGGCTGTAGTGAGCTATGATTGAACCACTGTACTCCAACCTGGGCCACAGAAGAAAACTCTGTTTCTCAAGGACAAAAACAAAAGTGTGCGGGGCGCTGTGGCTCACGCCTGTAATCCCAGTGCTTTGGGAGGCTGAGGCAGGTGCATCACCTGAGGTCAGGAGTTCGAGACCAGCCTGATCAACATGGTGAAATCCTGTCTCTACTAAAAATACAAAAATAAGCCAGGCGTGGTGGCACGTGCCTGTAGTCCCAGCTACTCAGGAGGCTGAGGTGGGAGAATCACTTGAACCCAGGTGGCAGAGGTTGCAGTGAACCGAGATGGCGCCACTACATTCCAGCCTAGGCAACAGACACTGTCTCAAACAAACAAACAAAACAAAAGTGTAACTTAGGCCGGGCACGGTGGCTCACACTGTATTCCCAGCACTTTGGGAGGCTGAGGCAGGTGGATCACCTGAGGTCAGCAGTTTGAGACCAGCCTGGCCAACATGGTAAAATCCTGTCTCTACTAAAAATACAAAAAGTTAGCTGTGCATGGTGGCAGGTGCCTGTAATGCCAGCTACTCAGGAGGCTGAGTCAGGAGAATCGCTTGAACCCAGCAGGTGGAAGTTGCAGTGAGCCGAGATTGCGCCATTGCACTCCAGCCTGGCAACAAGAGTGAAATTCTGTATCCAAAAAAAAAAAAAAAAAAAAGTGTAACGTAAAAGTATCTGTTAACAATTCCATATCTTTGCCTTTTTCAAGGACTCAGGGCTACAGATTTTCTATCTCTAAATAGGAGAAGGGAGAAGAGTGAGAGTATTAGTACAGGGGCTTCAGGACAAATATGCAAAAGAACGAAGAAACTTCTTTATGCTTCAAGCTAAGCTCAGTGGCTCACACCTGCAACCCCAGCACTCTGGGAGGCCAGCGTTGGAGGATCACTTGAGCCCAGGAGTTCAAGATCAGCCTGGGAAACATAGCCAGACCCAGTCTCTACAAAAACTTTTAAAAAAATTAGGCCGGGCACAGTGGTATACCCCTGTAATCCCAGCACTTTGGAAGGCCGAGGCGGGAGGATCACCTGAGGTCAGGAGTTGGAGACCAGCCTGACCAACATGGAGAAACCCTGTCTCTACTAAAAAAAATACAAAATTAACCAGGCATGGTGGCCCATGTCCATAATCCCAGCTACTTGGGCAGCTGAGGCAAGAGGATAGCTTGAACCCGGGAGACAGACGTTGGGGTGAGCTGAGATCACGCCATTGCACTCTATCCTGGGCAATAAGACTGAAACTCCGTCTCAAAAAAAAAAAAAATTAGCTGGACATGGTGGTACATGCCTGTAGTCCCAGCTACTGGGGAGGCTGAAGAGGCAGGATCATTTGAGCCCAGGAGTTCAAGGCTGCAGTGAGTCGTGATTACGCCACCACACTTCAGCCTGGGAGACAGAGACTGCGTTTCAAAGAAAAAAAAAAAGAAAGAAACTTGTTTATGTTTGACCCTGCAAGGAGATTTAAACCCTAACATGCCAAATATGTATGTATACTTTTTTTGAGATTAATTTGCAAATATTTCCAGGAAGAGACATATAAAACTACTGAGAAGAGTTCTGACTTTCTCTATGGGACAGCTAAAACAAAAATTGCATACATTTGGCCAGGCATGGTGGCTCACACCTGTAATCCCAGCACTTTGGGAGGCCGAGGCAGGCAGATCATGAGGTCAGGAGTTCAAGACTAGCCTGACCAACATGGTGAAACCCATCTCTACTAAAAATACAAAAATTAGCCAGGTGTGGTGGTGGGTGCCTGTAATCCCAGGTACTCAAGAGGCTGAGGCAGGAGATCACTTGAACACGGGAGGTGGAGGTTGCAGTGAGCCGAGATCATGCCACTGCACTGTAGCCTGGGCGACAGAGTGAGACTCCGTCTCGGGAAAAAAAAAAAAAATTACACATATTTATTTTTATTTTATTTTATTTTTTTTCGAGACGGAGTCTCTCTTTGTTGCCCAGACTGGAGTGCAGTGGCACGATCTCGGCTCACTGAAAGCTCCGCCTCCCGGGTTCACGCCATTCTCCTGCCTCAGCCTCCCGAGTCGCTGGGACTACAGGCGCCCGCCACCACACCCAGCTAATTTTTTGTATTTTTAGTAGAGACGGGGTTTCACCGTGTTAACCAGGATGGTCTCGATCCCCTGACCTCGTGATCTGCCCGCCTTGGCCTCCCAAAGTGCTGGGATTACAGGCGTGAGCCACTGAGCCTGGCCTTATTTTTTTTTTAGACAGAGTCTTACTCTGTCGCCAGGCTGGAGAGCAATGACGTGATCTCGGCTCACTGCACCCTCCACCTCCCGGTTCAAGCGATTCTCCTGCCTCAGCCTCCCGAGTAGCTGGGATTACAGGTACCCACCACCACACCCGGCTAATTTTTTGTATTTTTAGTAGAGATGAGGTTTCGCCATGTTGCCCAGGCTGGTTTCGAACTCTCAAGCTCAGGCAATCTGTCCGTCTCGACCTCCCAGAGTGCTGGGATTACAGGCGTGAGCCACTGCACCCGGCATACGCATATTTTTTTAATTTTGGTGGGTTTTTTTGTTGTTTTTTTAAGATGGAGTTTCACTCTTGTTGCTCAGGCTAGAGTGCAATGGTGCAGTCCTGGGTCACTGCAACCTCTGCCTCCTGGGTTCAAGTGACTCTCCTGTCTCAGCCTCCCGAGTAGCTGGGATTACAGGCACATGCCACCACATCCGGCTAATTTTTGTGCTTTTAGTAGAGACAGAGTTTCATCAAGTTGGTCAGGCTGATCTGGAATTCCTGACCTCAGGTGATCCGCCCACCTCGGCCTCCCAAAGTGCTGGGATTACAGGCATTAGCCACCTCGCCCGGCCTAATTTGTTTTAAATGGATGCCTCAAGGGAACTATTTTGAGCAGCATGATCTACTTATGTAATTTTAAATTTTTTTTTTTTTTTTTGAGACGGAGTCTTGCTCTGTCGCCCAGGTCAGAGTGCAGTAGCATGATCTTGGTTCACTGCAACCTCTGCCTCCCGGGTTCAAGCGATTCTTCTACCTCAGTTTCCCGAGTAGGTAGGACTACAGGCCTGTGCCACCATGCCCGGCTAATTTTGTATTTTTAGTAAAGATGGGATTTCATGATGTTGGCCAGGCTGGTTTCAAACTGCTGACCTACTGATCCACCCGCCTCAGCCTCCCAAAGTGCTGGGATTACAGGTGTGAGCCCCACTGCGCCCGGCCGTAATTTTAAATTTTCTAGGAGCTACGTTTTGTTTGTTTGTTTGTTTGTTTGTTTTGAGAAAACTGTTTTAAGGCACTGTGACTTGAAAAGGGCTGCCAGGGATGTGTTCCTCCCCCCACTTCACAGCCAGCACGTAATCGCCCCTCTCCTTGACGATGTATGTGACGTTGTATTGCTGGTTGCCTACATGCTTCATGGAGACCTCCTCGTAGGGGGTGGTGGGCCCATGGACCCGGAGCAGCAGCATGTTGGAGCTCGCTTTGCTGCAGTCCACCAGGAAGGAACTCTTCTGGCCCACAAAGGCCTTCAAGAGCCCTGTCCCCTTAGAGGTCACTTTTCTGGAGTCATTTTTTTTTTTTTTGAGACAGGTTCTCACTCTGTCACCCAGGCTGGAGTACAGTGGTGGGGATCATGGCTCACTGCAGCCTTGAACTCCTGGGCTCAAACAATCCTCCCACCTCAGCCTCCCAAGAAGCTGGGATTACAGGTGCACATCACCATGCCTGGCTAATTTTTTGTATTTTTCGTAGAGACAAGGTTTTGCTATGCTGCCCAGGCTGGTCTGGAGCTCCTGGACTCAAGCAATCCACCTGCCTCAGCCTCCCAGAGTACTGGGATTACAGGTGTGAGCCACCATGCCCAGCCTTTTTTTTTTTTTTTTCATACTAAGTCTTCAAAGTCTGGTGGGTGGGTCGCCAAGATGATTCTGGCCAGGCTACACACACCAAGAATGCACAGACACACACACACACATGCACACACACACACACCCCCTTGAAAGGACATCTCTTGGAATTTCCATTATCAATATTTGTTTCCAACTAAGCAGTTTTCCTGTTGTGTTTATTGGTGTGTGTGTGCGTGCATGTGTATGTGTGTATGTGTGTGTGAAAGAATATTGTGACCAGGTGAGGTGGCTCACACCTGTAATCTCAGCACTTGAGGCCAAGAGTTTGAGACCAGCATGGGCAACATCATGAGTTGCTGTCTCTACAAAAAATACAAAATCGTGCCACTGCACTCCAGCCTGGGCAACACAGAGAGACTTTGTCTCAAAAAAAAAAAAAAAAAAAAAAAAAAAAAAAAGAATTTTGGGGAGGGATAGCATTAGGAGAAATAACTAATGTTGATGCGTGCAGCAAACCACCAGGGCATGTGTATACCTATGTAACAAACCTGCACGTTCTGCACATGTACCCCAGAACTTAAAGTATTTATAAATAAATAAATAAATAAATAAAAATTTTGCCCTCAGCACCAGCTTGCATGGTGAAATAAGAAAGAAGGAAAGTGGGCCGGGCGCGGTGGCTCAAGCCTGTAATCCCAACACTTTGGGAGGCCGAGGCGGGCGGATCACGAGGTCAGGAGATTGAGACCATCCTGGCTAACACAGTGAAACCCCGTCTCTACTAAAAATACAAAAAACTAGCCGGGCGAGGTGGCGGGCGCCTGTAGTCCCAGCTACTCAGGAGGCTGAGGCAGGAGAATGGCGTAAACCTGGGAGGTGGAGCTTGCAGTGAGCTGAGATCCGGCCACTGCACTCCAACCTGGGCGACAGAGCGAGACTCCGTCTCAAAAAAAAAAAAAAAAGAAAGAAGGAAAGTAAGAATTTTGCCCTAAGGCTCCTATCTATTAGCTGTTTAGAAACCAGAGAATTTAGTAACTGTTTTCTTTCTTTAGTGGAAACTTCATAAGAACTTATTTTGGAAAGTTTTGCCTACAAAATTAAAAAGGAAGCCGGGCGCAGTGGCTCACACCTGTAATCCCAACACTTTGGCAGGCTGAGGCAGGCGGATCACCTGAGGTCAGAAGTGTGAGACCAGCCTGGCCAACATGGTGAAACCCTGTCTCCATTAAAAATACAAAAATGGCTGGGCGCGGTGGCTCACGCCTGTAATCCCAGCATTTTGGGAGGCCGAGGCGGGCGGATCACGAGGTCAGGAAATCGAGACCATCCTGGCAAACACGGTGAAACCCCGTCTCTACTAAAAATACAAAAAATGAGCCGAGCTTGGTGGCGGGCGCCTGTAATGCCAGCTACTCGGGAGGTTGAGGCAGGAGAATGGCGTGAGCCCTGGAGGCAGAGCTTGCAGTGAGCCGAGATCGCGCCACTGCACTGCAGCCTGGGGGACACAGCGAGACTCTGTCTCAAAAACAAAACAACAACAACAAAAAAATACAAAAATTAGGCCAGGCGCATTGGCTCACACCTGTAATCTCAGCACTTTGGGAGGCCGAGGTGGGTGGATCACCTGAGGTCAGGAGTTTGAGACCAGCCTGGCCAACATGGTGAAACCCCATCTCTACTAAAAATACAAAAAAATTAGCCATGTGTGGTGGCAGGCTCTTGTAATCCCGGCTACTCGGGAGGCTGAGGCAGGGCCGTTTTTTCCTTTCTGAAGGTGGACTGGATCCTTTTCATTTTTTATCCAAGTGGTCTAAATAACACAAAACCAGTATCTATATTCATTTTCACACAGTCTTAATTTATGACAAATGTACTCATTTTCAGCCATATAGCCTTTTTCCCAACAAAAAGAGCCATATCCCATTCCTAACATTGCTATTAATGACAGCACAGGCATCAAACTTCAAGGTGACTTGTTTGAGCACCCCTTTTTCTTTTGCTTTGGCTGAAACTTTACTCGTATCATTTATGAGTCCCCAGCAGTTCTCAGTCCTTAATCTTATTTTAAAACCTGTGGTCATGGAGGCTCAGATGGGTCATAACACACATCAGGTTGGTCATTTCCTGGGCTACATACCTTGCATAGAATAGCATTATACAAACAAGTTCTTTTTAGAGTTCTGGTACACTTATAATAACCATAAAATAATAGGACTGGAGCAACTTTTTGTCCTACCTCAGTGACTTGATGTATACACTGGGAACAGTCCTCCATGCGGGGAAAATCAGTGGAAGTTTTTACTATGCAAGTCCAAATTATAAGGAAAATGAGTTCCATGATGATTCTCCTCATGCTTCGGCCATGCATAGACTAGTCAGCTTCCAGGTGTGAATGGAGCGGGGCTTGTCGTCCTCCTCAGGGTCACTTTGCAGGGGTTGTCCGGGCTCGGTTTTGCCTCCCAGGTTTCAGCGGCTGCAGGTTTCACATGGATGTGGTGGATCCAGGCTGGGATTCCTGCTACCTTTACAGCCGTGGGGGTGGTCAGGATGACGGTCTGAGGTCCTTTCCACCGTGGCCGCAAAGGGGCTACGTTCCAGTCCTTGATCCACATGCGATCACCTGGAGAGAAAGGGTGAACTGGGGAGAATAAGCTGATGGGACACCTCTCATTTACCCAAGTTGAGATTGTTTGTGTAATTTTTCCTAAAGCCTGTAGCTGTCGCTGTAATTCTTTCACCTAACTCAGGGAGTGCCTGGAAGCTCCCGCAGTATAGGAGGAGGCCTATGATACAGTATTTCATAAGGGGAGTATCCTGTTTTCTTAGAAGGAGTGCATCTAATTTTAAACAATACCATAGGAAGGGCCTGTATCCACTTTAATCCTGTTTCCTGACATACTTTCCCTAAACTATTTTTGACAGTCTGATTCATTCGCTCCACCTTTCTGGAACTCTGAGGTTGGTAGGCAGCATGTAGCTTCCAAGTGATTCCTAATGACTTTGCTGTCTTCTGTACCAAGTCAGCCACAAACACCGGCCCGTTATCTGAGCTGATTCATAAGGGCAGTCCAAACCTAGGAATAAGATCTCAAAGAAGCACATGGGTTACCTCGTAGGCCTTTTCGGTTCGTGTTGGATAAATCTCCACCCACCCAGAGTAAGTACACACAAGAACCAGCAAATACTTGTTACCTCCACATTTTGGCATTTCTGTGAAATCCACCTGAAGATCCTCAAAAGGAGCCGCTCCATAAGCTTGTATGCCGGGCGGAACAGTGGGGCCTTGCCTCACATTGTGTTGTTGGCAAGTAACGCACCGTTGTACTACTGCTTTGTCAAGGGCTGGCAAGTACGAGACGTAGAAGTACCGGCCTAATAATTTTTCAAGTGACTCTTGTCCTAGATGAGTGGTTTCGTGCATGGCCAATACGATTGTGGCTACCAGCAACTGCGGCACAGCTACCCTCCCATCTGGCAGTCTGATCCATCCTCCTTTTATTACTTGCCCTCCTACTGCGTGGAAGAAGTCTTTTTCTTCCTTGGAATAGGTAGGTACCAGGTCAGGTGTTTGAGGGAGTAAGGGAGCTGCTACCGATGCCCAGTAAGGGGTAGATGCTGCTTTTCGAGCTTCTGATTCAGCTCGAGAGTTTCCTAAGGCCACTGAGATGGAGGCTCACTGGTGTCCCCTGCAGTGCATGACTGCCCACCTTCTGAGGTTTCCACACTGCCTCTAATAATTGTAGAATTTCTTGTTGATATTTTATGTCCTTTCCCCCAGAGTTTAACAGGCCCTTTTCTTTATATAATGCTCTATGCACTTGGAGGATTAGAAAGGCATATCGAGAGTCAGTGTAGATGTTTACAGTCTTACCTTCCCTGAGTTCTAGAGCCCAAGTTAAAGCAATGGGCTCAGGCTTCTGGGCTAAAGTGCCCTGTGGCAACGGTTTGGCTTCAATGACAGCATCCAAAGTTACCACCACATATCCTGCACATATTTCTCCTTGGGGGTTGATGAAGCTGCTGCAGTCCACGTATCACTCCCAGTCTACTGATGCCCATGGCTGGTCTCGAAGGTCAGGTCTGCTAGGATAGACTGAGTCCAACACCTCTACACAGTTATGCTTGGCCGGGCTCTCTGATACTGGGAGCGGGGTGGCGGGATTTAGGGTGTTATAGACTTCAATAGTTATGTAGGGATTTTCACATAGCAAGCTTTGGTACTTGGTTAATCTAGCATTTGTTAACCAATGATGTCCTTTGGCATTCATCAAAGTTACCACAGCATGGGGGGCCTTTATATTCAGGTTTTGCCCAAGAGTTAGTTTATCTGCTTCTTGTGCTAACAGGGCCATTGCTGCCAGGGCCCTTAGACATGGGGGCCAGGCTTTGGAAACTCCATCTAGTTGTTTTGAGAGATAGGCCACTGGCCTTGGCCAGGGCCCCACAGGCTAGGTTGAAACTCCAACTGCTATTTTTTCTCTTTCTGACACATAGAGTGTAAAGGGCTTTGTCAAATCTGGTAGTCAGCTAGGGCTGACATAAGTTTTTCCTTTAACTTACAAAAGACTTGCTGTTGTAGAGGCCCCCATTCAAAAGGCTCCTGGTCTCCAGCCTTTGTAACCCCGCACAAAGGTTTGGCTAGTACTGCAAAGTTTGGAATCCATAATCTGTAAAACCCCACAGCTCCTAAGAATTCCCTTACTTGCCTTCTGGTTCTAGGTTCTGGTAGGCTGCAGATGACCTGCTTTCTTTCTGACCCCAGGCTGCGCTCCCCTTTCCAAATAGTGAATCCCAGGTAGCATGCCTGCTGTCTGCAGATCTGGGCTTTCTTCTTGGACACCTTATACCCACAGTCCTCCAGGTGCCAAAGCAGGGCATCCGTCCCTTTTGCACACCCGACTGCCATGGAGTGTCCCAGTAGAAGGTTGTCCACGTACAGGAGCAAGACGCAGCCTAGGTCTTTAGCAGGAAACTTTTGCAGGTCTCGAGCCAGGGCCTCCCCGATGATAGCAGGGGAGTTCTTGAACCCTTGGGGAAACCAGGTTCCAGTGTACTGAGTAGTGACACCTGACTCCGGATCTTCCCACTGAAAGGCAAACAGCTTCTGGCTCTTAGGAGCTATTCTGATGCTAAAGAAGGCATCTTTTAAGTCCAGACAGGTAAACCAGCTGTCCTCAGCCAGCAGCAGCCCTAACAATGTGTAAGGGTTAGGAACTGTTGGATGCAGAGCCACTGTAGCTTGGTTGACCAAGCACAAGTCCTGTACTGGCGGGTGGTCCTTGCTTAGGGACAGGCAGGAGGGGGGTGTTCCATGGTGACTGGCAAGGAACTATAATTCCATAGGCTTTCAAGTGCCTGAGATGAACCTGGATTCCTTCCAGAGCTTCTCTGGGAACCGGATACTGCTTTTGTCTAATTGGTTGGGCCCCAGGCTTAACTTCTATGAGTACGGGGGCTTGGTTGACCGCCAGTCCCCGAGGATTATCCTCTGCCCATACTCGGAGCCATCGCTTAGCTAGAGCTGGTTTTATCTCTTGGTCTGGCTCGGTTAGAAAAAGTCTCCATTCTTCTTCCTAGGGGACTGTAAGGGCCATGATAACTCCTGTTCCTGGTAACTTTAGCTGTAAAGAGCCCTGTTTTGTAAAGGAGAAGGCGGCTCTCAGCTTGCTAAGCAAGTCTCTTCCCAGCAAGGGGAAGGGACAGTCAGGCATGTACAAGAACTGGTTAACTAGCTCATATCCCCCACCGAGCAGTTCCATGGTAGACAGAAAGCCTGCTTAGTGGAAACTCCTATTGCTCCGATTATATCAACGGTTTTCTTGGATAAGGGGGTGAATGGGGTGGTCACTACTGAATGTTCAGCACCAGTATCGACCAAAAACTTAATGTCCTAGCCCCCAATTGTAATCCTGACTGTGGGCTCCTTGGGGGCGCTTAAGCCCAGTCCCCTTCAGTCCAGTAGCCCTTCAGCCGGATTGAACAAAGCTCCCTCATCTTTATCTGAGGTCTTTTGTTCCGAGTCACTTTGCTTTTCCTCCTGTAGGGGACACTCATCTTTCCAATGTCCTATTTCCTTACAATAGACGCATTGGTTATGTTGCAAGCATGGGCGATTAGACTGGGTATTCTTCCCGGAACCCCCCTTCCCTCTCCTTTTGGGGGAATTCCCCTAATGGCTGCGGCAAGTAAGTCAGCGTTTCGCCTAGCCTGGCGTTCGCCTTCCTTACAGCTTTCTCTGCGGTGTGTTGCATCTCTATTCACGAACACTTGATTGGCTATTTCCAGTAACTGAGGTATTCATACCCGCAAACCCAGCCTGTTTCTGCAATTTTCTCCTGATATCTTCTGCGCTTTGACTAACTAAGGCCATGTTAGTCATGCGCTGATTTTCAGGTCTATCTGGATCAAAAGGAGTCTACATACGGTAAGCCTCATACAGTGTTTCATAGAATTGCACTGGACTTTCCTCTTTTCCTTGGATGACCTCAGAGACCTTATTTACATTTGTAGCCTTTCAAGCCCCTTTCTTTAGACCTTCTATTAATTCCTCATGGTACCGTCTTAGCCTCTCCATGTCTGGTCCCTCGTTCAGGTCCCATTGGGGGTCTGTTGCTGGCAGCTGAATTCTTATATATTCTTGGGGGTTTTGGTAATCGGCTGGGACTTGCTCCTCTAGCCACTTAGTTGCCACTTGGAACACCCTTCACCTTTCAGCTGTATTAAAGAGGTACATAAGCAGCTGGTGGCAATCAGCCCAAGTAGGATTATGGGTCTATATAATAGTTTGGAGCAAGTCAATTTAAGCTTGACGCTTTTCAGTGGAAGATGGAGTTTTATTTTTCCAATTGAGGAGGTCAGCAGAGGTGAAAGGTTGATACACAAAGGCACGCCTTTCCACCACGTGTCCATCCTCATGTACCTCAGTACATCGTTGCTCTCTCAGAGGCATTTGGATTCCAGTCTTGGGCCGTCAGCGAGCTGCCAAGGGAGGAGTTTCTTCCGTGGCTTCACTTCCTCTTTTGTCTACTCTGGGTGATTTGGGGTGTGGTCATCTGGTGGAGGTGTAGGTGCTGTGGGCTCAGGAGTGGGGAGCCCTTCCTCTTGATAAGGAAGGGGTACTGCTGGTACCAGTTCCTGCCGTGATTCTTCTGGTGTTGGGTCAGACAGGACTTTTGGTGCCGACTTCCCTCGGCGGGTGGAGCAAGAACCTTCCTTAACTAACTGTCCCTTTGCTACTAATAATGCTGCTGCCTGTCCTCTTAACCACTGTGGGGGGTCCAAAACTAGCTGTAACCAGGAATCTGTATATGGGAAGTGATCTGGGTGCCCTGGCTTACAAGATACCCTGTGCCTACTTTCGAGACAAGGGACCTGTCCAGGTTTCCTTCTGATGGCCAACCCACCTCTAATGCTGGCCAGTCTGTCTCACACAAAGTTCTAAATTTTACTGGTGTCATGGTGACTCCATAGTCTCCCTTAAATCCCTTTTTGAAATTTTTCAACGTAGTTCCTAGTGGGGTGGGCTTACTTTGTGCCTGACCCATGTTTCCTCAAGACAAAATACCACGCTCACACCACATGCACACCACAAAACAACGAACGGGTAAAAAGGGCACACACACACTTTTACAGTTTACACCAAACCAGAATCAAAACCAAAATCAGAGTATCAAGAAATCCAAGCCAGGTCAAAACCAAAACCAAAGTATCAAGCAATCCAAGTCAAGTCAAAAACAAAAACCAAAGTGCCGGTACAGGCACACCGTGGGTGATCAGGCCACACTTCCACTCAAATGGAGTGGGCAAGTTCCAAAGACTAGTCTTACCAAGTTTCAGATGTCCAGACTCCAAGTGCCAGTTCCTTCCCGGTGTTCAGTCACTGCGTTGATCCTCCATGGGGACCTGTCATGCACTACTCTGGCAAGGCGTTCCACCAAGGCAATTGCCTACCTGGGAGCACTCTCAGGATCCAAGTCGCTCAAGCTGGCCGGAGTCCCCTGCAGAGATGCTCCACAGGGCAGCTCTAAGCCGCCTAACGGGCTGCCTCGACCGTCCATTAATCACCTCGCTTCCCAGTCAGGGAACCAAGAAATGTAGCAGGACAAGCCGCAGACAAAACCCCTCAGACATCGAGTTAAAGAAGGAAGCAGTTTATTCAGCCGGGAGACTCCTGTCTCAAGAGCTGAGCTCTCCGAGTGAGCAATTCCTCTCCCTTTTAAGGGCTCACAACTCTAAGGGGGTCCACTTGAGAGGGTCGTGATCGATTGAGCAAGCAGTGGGTACATAACTAGGGGCTGCATGCACCGGTAATTAGATCAGAACAGAACAGGACAAGGATTTTCACAGTGCTTTTCTATACAATGTCTATAATCTATAGATAACATAACCGATTAGATCAGGGGTCGATCTTTAACTACCAGGCCCAGGGTGGGCTGTCTGCTTGTGAATTTCATTTGTGCCTTTTGGTTTGTACTTCTTTCTGTGGAGGCAGAAATTGGGCATAAAACAATATGAGGGGTGGTCTCCTCCCTTAATGGCAACAAGGCATGCAGGGAGTGGGCGGGGACTGGGACAGTGAGCAGCGACCAAGGAGAGCTTGAGTTTACTGTAAGAGCCTTGAGTGGCCACAGAGACTTTTAAGCAGGGACAAACACCTTTTTTTTTTTTTTTTTTTTTTTTGAGATTGAGTCTCACTCTTGTTGCTCAACTGGAGAGCAGTGGCACGATCTCGGCTCACTGAAACCTCCGCCTCCTGGGTTCAAGCAATTTTCCTGCCTCAGCCTCCCGAGTAGCTGTGATTACAGGTGCCTGCCACCATGCCCAGCTAATTTTTTTTTTTTTTTTTGAGACGGAGTTTTGCTTTTTTTTTTTTTTTGAGGCAGAGTCTTACTCTGTCGCCAGGACTGGAGTGCAGTGGTGTGATCTTGGCTCACTGCAACCTCCACCTCCCAGGTTCAAGCAATTCTCCTGCTTCAGCCTGGGATTACAGGTGCCTGCCACTACACCCAGTTAATTTTTGGTATTTTTAGTAGAAAGTGGGTTTCACAGGCCGGGCGCGGTGGCTCAAGCCTGTAATCCCAGCACTTTGGGAGGCCGAGACGGGTGGATCACGAGGTCAGGAGATCGAGACCATCCTGGTTAACACGGTGAAACCCTGTCTCTACTAAAAAATACAAAAAACTAGCCGGGCGAGGTGGCGGGCGCCTGTAGTCCCAGCTACTCGGGAGGCTGAGGCAGGAGAATGGCGTGAACCCAGGAGGCGGAGCTTGCAGTGAGCTGAGATCCGGCCACTGCACTCCAGCCTGGGTGACAGAGCGAGACTCCGTCTCCAAAAAAAAAAAAAAAAAAAAAAAAAGAAAGTGGGTTTCACCATGTTAGCCAGGCTGGTCTCAACCTCCTGACCTCATGATTCGCCCACCTCGCCTCCCAAAGTTCTAGGATTACAGGCGTGAGCCACCTCATCCAGCCCGGAGTTTCGCTCTTGTTGCCCAGGCTGGAGTGCAGAAACGATCTCGGCTCACTGCAACTTCTGCCTCCCGGGTTCAAGTACAGCAATTCTCCTGTCTCAGCCTCCTTAGTAGCTGGGATTACAGGTGCCTGCCACCACTCCCAGCTAATTTTTTGTATTTTTAGAAGAGATGGGGTTTCACTATGTTGGCTAGGCTGCTCTTGAACTCCAGACCTCAGGTGATCCACCCACCTCAGCCTCCCAAACTGTTGGGTTTACAGGCGTGAGCCACCACGCCCGGCCCAGTCCCTGTGTGTTTGATTAAACTAATCTCGATGGGTTTTCATTATCTAAACAGCATCCCCTCTCATACACACTCTTGTTTCAGATGTTTAGAATTCAGAAAACACAGACAGCCCGCAGGAGAAATGGTGGCTGCTCAGCTTGAGTACCTGAGGTCCCGCAACGCCCTACCTCCTTTGTTTTCCAGAGGGGTTCAGAAAGCTCGCTGTGCTCAGGCCTGCAAGTCAGGGCCATAAGCCTTGTTGCCTCCGGCCATGACTCAAAACCTCGCCCTCACCCCCATCCCGTCCTGACCTCCTCTCTTGCCCCCAAAAATCGCCGCAGACCCCATACAGTTTATGCAGGAGTACCTCAGAACTGCTCCCCTCAGAAGCAGGGGGTTGTCTCTCTCCCAACAATGAGCTGCCACCTCCTCAGACTCCAACTCAATTGTTCTCTCTGTGTCTCAGGAACCACCCTCCAAATTGCATACAATGGCTGGGCACGGTGTCTCATGCCTGTAATCCCAGCACTTTGGGAGGTTGAGGCAGGTGAATCACCTGAAGTCAGTAGTTCGAGACCAGCCTGGCCAACATAGTGAAACCCGTCTCTATTAAAAATACAAAAATTAGGGCCAGGCACAGTGGCTCACACCTGTAATCCCAGCGCTTTGGGAGGCCGATGTGGGCGGATCATCTGAGGTTGGGAGTTCGAGACCAGTCTGACCAACATGGAGAAACCCTGTCTCTACTAAAAATACAAACTTAGCTGGGCGTGGTGGCACATGCCTATAATCCCAGCCACTCAGGAGGCTGGGGCAGGAGAACCACTGGAACCCGGAAGGCAGAGGTTGCGGTGAGCTGAGATTGTGCCATTGCATTCCAGCCTGGGCGACACAGCGAGATTCTCTTAAAAAAAAAAAAAAAAAATTCCATACAGCGCATCTCACAAAGTGAGGTATCCTTGAAGTAGGGCAACTCATTTGAGGCTAAAGCTCTGAATCCTGGGGCAATCTGTGGCTCTGATAGGCTCAGGATACCAGCATGGTCCCTGGAGACCAAGAGGTGGGTAGGAAGTTGGGGGCAGAGTCTGGCAGAGTGAAATTGAAGGAGCAGTTACTCTTCTTGCCACGAGAGGGAGCACCAAGGCAATGTCTTAATCGTATCATGGTGTCAACCCACAACTCGTTCCCAATTTTATCAAGTCTTTCAAATATTCCCACTCAGAGGGTCCCTGATAGAATAGCATTTTAACTCCAAGTTTTTTCTGATAACAGGTTATTTCTGGCCAGACGAGGTGACTCATGCCTGTAATCCGAACATTTTGGGAGGCCGAGGTGGGAGGTTCACCTGAGGTCAGGAGTTCGAGTCCAGCCTGGCCAACAGGGCCAAACCCCGTCTCTACTAAAAATACAAAATTAGCCGGGTGTGGTGGTGCATGCCTGTAATCCCGGCTACTGGGGAGGCTGAGGCAGGAAAATCACTTGAACCTGGGAGGTGGAGGTTCCAGTAAGCCAAGATCGTGCCGTTGCACTGTAGCCTGGGCAACAAGAGCCAAACTCCATCTCAAAAAAAAAAGAAAAAAAAAGTTATTTCTTCCAAGCAGATATGCAACAACATAGTGACTTAGCAAGACAATGTTATGGAATAGGGAATAGGGTTGCCAGGTTTAGCAAAAAATTTTATTTTACTCCTTTTTTTTTTTTTTTTTGTACAAACGGGGTCTATGTTATGTTGCCAAGGCTGGTCTCGAACTCCTAGACTGAAGTAAGCCTCCTATCTCAGCCTCCTGAAGTGCTGGGATTATGGGCATGAGCTACCACTCCCAACCAGATTTAGCGAATAAAACAAGTGCCCAATTAAATCTGAATTTCAGATAAACACAAAAAATTTTTTTTAAAGACAGGGTCTTGCTCTGTTACCCAAGCTGGAATGCAATGGTGCAATCATAGCTCAGTGAACTGTCGAACTCGTGATCTCAAGTGATCCTCCTGCCTCAGCCTCCCAGACTGCTGGGATTACAGACATGAGCCCTGTGCCTATCTGAAACACAATTTTTTTTTTTTGAGATAGGGTCTGGTTCTGTTGCCCACGCAGGAGTGCAGTGGCACAGCTTACTGCAGCCTCTGCCTCCTGGGCTCAAGCCATACTCCCACCTCAGCCTCCCAAGTAGCTCCCACGTGCACACCACCACATCCAGCTAATTTTTAAAAAAACTTTTTGTAGAGATGGGGTCTCACTATATTGCCCAGGCTGGTCTCAAACTCCTGAGCTCAAGCAGTCTACCTGCCTCAACCTCCCAAAGTGCTGGGATTACAGGTGTGAGCCACTGCACTTGGCCCTACAAATAATTTTCAATATAACTCAAATATTTCCTGAGACCTATAGTAAAAAAAAAAAAAAAAAAATCATTATCTCAAATTCAGACTGAGCTAAGTATTTTCTATTTTATCAGGTACTCCGAAAGGAGTGACACATGCTTTAAGAGTTTTAGACACCAGCCGGGCGTGGTGGCTCACTCCTGTAATCCCAGCACTTTAGGAGGCCGAGGTGGACAGATCACCCGAGGTCAGGAGTTGGAGACCAGCCTGCCCAACATGGCGAAACCCCATCTCTACTAAAAATACACAAACATTAACCGGGCATGGTGGCACCTGTAATCCTAGCTATTCGGGAGGCTGAAGCAGGAGAATCACTTGAACCCGGGAGGCAGAGGTTGCAGTAAGCCAAGATCACGACACTGCACTCCAGCCTGGGAGACAAAAGTGAAATTCCGTCTCAAAAAAAAAAAAAAAAAAAAGAGTTTTACAAACCAAAATGTTTGCAGTGGCTGCACTCACGCCTGTAATCCCAACACTTTAAGAGACTGAGACAGGTGAATCACTTGAGGTCAGGAGTTCAAGACCAGCCTGGCCAATGTGATGAAACCCCGTGTCTACTAAAAATACAAAAATTAGCTGGGCATGATGGTGGGTGCCTGTAATTCCAGCTACTTGGGAGGCTGAGACAGGAGAATCACTTGAACCCAGGAGGCAGAGGCTGCAGTGAGTGGAGATGGCACCACTGCACTCCAGCCTGAGCAACAGAGTGAGACTCTGTCTCAAATAAAAAATGAAAATAAAATTCAGCTTTCTCTGTCATGGCACCCATTCTGGTGTGCATGAGGACAGACAGCCCAGATTATTTTTCGAGGAGACATGTGGCCCTGCCCACAGTATCTTCCACAGAACAGCCCTGACCAGAAGTGGAGTGACTCCCAGCTTCTGGCTTCCTCTTTTCACAGTGAGATGCCGCGCTGCTGGCCTTCCCTGGTGTGGAGCGCATGTGGCTGTGTGCTTGAGCTGTGAAACAGTCTTCCGCTCCCTCTGGTCAGCACCTTTGGAAAGTTTGGTGAGAGCAACAATACTATCAAGGATTATCTGAAGAATGCCTTTTTTTCTTTTTTTTTTTTTTTTTTTTTTTTTTGAGACGGAGTCTTGCTCTGTTGCCCAGGCTGGACTGCAGTGGCCGGATCTCAGCTCACTGCAAGCTCCGCCTCCCGGGTTTACGCCATTCTCCTGCCTCAGCCTCCCGAGCAGCTGGGACTACAGGCGCCCGCCACCTCTCCCGGCTAGATTTTTTTTGTATTTTTTAGTAGAGACGGGGTTTCACCGTGTTAGCCAGGATGGTCTCGATCTCCTGACCTCGTGATCCGCCTGTCTCGGCCTCCCAAAGTGCTGGGATTACAGGCTTGAGCCACCGCGCCCGGCCCAAGAATGCCTTTTTTTCTATGTCAGTGATAACTAGCCATTTTAGTGACAAAGCCAATTCAGAAAAAAGTAACCTGATACCAAAATAATTTAAAAGACATGATCTCTTTCATCAGGAAATGTAATATCAACATCTTTGGTTAAGCATGCTTTTCTTGTTTTTCCAAATGCTGAAGGGTTTCATTACTTTAGCTAAGCTTTCAAAAACGACATTACACACATGGCCTGGTGTTATCTAATGTAAAGCTGCACCTTTTCCCAACGTTTTTGGTCCAGGAAAGCATTTTTGGAGCTAGTTCATTTGTTTTTTTCTTAATTGACCCTGGAATCCACGAAATCCATTTATTTGCAAAGTGTGTTTTGTCTCTTTTTATTTCTTTTTACTCATGTGGAGTAGCCATATAGTTCTTTTTATCTTTCTTTCTTCTTCTTTTTTTTTTTCTTGGAGACAGAGTCTCGCTCTGTCACCCAGGCTGGAGTGCAGTGGTGCAATCATAGCTCATTGCTGCCTCAACCTCCTGGGTTTAAGTGAGCCTTCTACCTCAGCCTCCTGAGTAGCTGGGACTACAGGTGCATGCCACCATGCCTGGCTAATTTTTATTTTATTTTATTTTATTTTAGGGACGGAGTTTCACTCTTGTTTTCCAGGCTGGAGTGTAATGGCACGATCTCAGCTCACTGCAACCTCTGCCTCCCGGGTTCAAGCGATTCTCCTGTCTCAGCCTCCCAGGTAGCTGGGATTATAGTCATGCACCACCATGCCCAGTTAATTTAGTATTTTTTTTTTAGTAGCGACAGGGTTTCACTGTGTTGGTTAGGCTGGTCTTGAACTCCCAACCTCAGGTGATATACCTACCTTGGCCTCCCAAAGCACTGGGATTGCAGGTGTAAACTTTTTTTTTTTTTTTTTTTTTTTTTTTTTGGAGAGATGGGGTCTCATTATGCTGTCCAAGCTAGTCTCAAACTCCTGGGCTCAAGAGCTCTTCCCACCTCAGCTTCTCTAGCTAAGCTCATAAGGAGTCCTGATCTTAAGTGTACAGCTCAGTGAAACTCTGCATGTGTATATACCTGTGAAACAACCACTATTCTGATTCCTTTTTTTTTTTTTTTTTGAGACGGAGTCTCGCTCTGTCGCCCAGGCTGGAGTGCAGTGGCCAGATCTCAGCTCACTGCAAGCTCCGCCTCCCGGGTTTACGCCATTCTCCTGCCTCAGCCTCCTGAGTAGCTGGGACTACAGGCGCCTGCCACCTCGCCCGGCTAGTTTTTTGTATTTTTTAGTAGAGACGGGGTTTCACCATGTTAGCCAGGATGGTCTCGATCTCCTGACCTCGTGATCCGCCCATCTCAGCCTCCCAAAGTGCTGGGATTACGGGCTTGAGCCACCACGCCCGGCCTTTTTTTTTTTTTTTTAAGACGGAATCTTGCTCTGTCACCCAGGCTGGAGTGCAGTGGCGCGATCTCGGCTCACTGCAACCTCCGCTTCCCAAGTTCAAGCAATTCTCCTGCTTCAGCCTCCTGAGTAGCTGGGATTACAGGCGTGTGCCACCACCACACCCAGATAATTTTTGTATTTTAGTAGAGACAGGGTTTCGCCATGTTGGCCAGGCTGGTCTTGAACTCCTGACCTCAAGTGATCTGCCTGCCTTGGCCTCCCACAGTGCTGGGATTACAGGCATGAGCCACCGCGTCCGGCCACTATTCTGACTTCTACCACTGGGCATTAGTTATGCTTGTTCCTAAATTGCATATAATTGGAAACATGCAGTATGACACATATTTGTTGAAAAAAATCTGTAAGATTCATCCATGTTGTTGCACATATCAGTAATTCATTCTTTTGTATTGCTGCACAGTATTTCATTGTATGATACGCCACAATTTATCAATCTTCCTGGGGCCGGACATTTATGTTCTGGATCTTGGCTCTTGTGTCTAGACCTTCTATGAGTGCCATGCTCTGCATATGCCTTATGGCATCCTCATTTCTCTTAGGTCTATACCTAGAATCTTGATTGTTGGGTCAAAATACAGGCACATGTTTAGCTTTCGTCTATTCTGCCGGTTATCTTTTTTAAATTCTTATTTTTAGGAATAGAGATGAGTTTTCACTATGTTTTCCAGGCTGGTCTCAAGCTCCTGAGCTCAAGTGATCCTCTTGCCTCAACCTCTCAAAGTGCTGGGATTACAAGGCGTGAGCCACTGCACCTGGTCTTTTTTTTTCTTTCTTTCTTTCTTTTTGAGACATAGTCTCACTCTGTTGCCCAGGCTGGAGTGCAGTGGTGTGATCTCAGCTGACTGCAACCTCCACCTCCCAGGTTCAAGCGATTCTCCTGCCTCAGTCTCCTGAGTAGCTGGGATTACAGGCGCACACCACCATGCCGGGCTAATTTTTTGTATTTTTAGTAGAGACGGGGTTTCACTATGTTGGCCAGGCTGGTCTCGAACTCCTGATCTTGTGATCCACCTGCCTCAACCTCCCAAAGTGCTGGGATTACAGGCGTGAGCCACCGCGCCCGGCATAACTTTTTTTTTTTTTTTTGAGACGGAGTCTCTGCCGCCCGGGCTGGAGTGCAGTGGCCGGATCTCAGCTCACTGCAAGCTCCGCCTCCTGGGTTCACGCCATTCTCCTGCCTCAGCCTCCCAAGTAGTTGGGACTACAGGCGCCCACCACCTCGCCCGGCTAGTTTTTTGTATTTTTTAGTAGAGACGGGGTTTCACTGTGTTAGCCAGGATGGTCTCGATCTCCTGACCTCGTGATCCGCCCGTCTCGGCCTCCCAAAGTGCTGGGATTACAGGCTTGAGCCACCGCGCCCGGCCATAACTTTTGTATTTTTAGTACAGACGGGGTTTCACTGTGTTGGTCAGGCTGGTCTCGAACTCCTGACCTCAAGTGATCCGCCCACCCTGGCCTCCCAAAGTGCTGGGATGGATTACAGATGTGAGCCACCATACCCGGCCCGGTGCCAGACTTCTAATCTTTAAAATTGTAATAAAATAAGTTGGTATTGTTTTAATCCACTAAGTGTATGGGAATTTGTTACATCAGCAATGGAAAACTAATATACTAGTTCACCTATCATTTCCCCTTCCACTAGTGAGACCAGTAGAGAACTGCATATGTATCGCCTCTCTTACCCAGGGGCACCACCGCATATCCTTATTTTATTAACTGTGGTTTGTTTATGGTGTCATAGGCTGAAATTAAGCAGCACTACAAAAATCAACCTTGGGCATGGTGACACATGCCTGGAGTCCCAGCTACTCAGGAGACTGACGTGGGAGGATCGATTGAGCCCAGGAGCTTGAGGCTGCAGTGAGCTTTGACCAGATCATTGCACTCCAGCTGGGGTGACACAGCAGAACTGTCTAAATAAATAAATAAATAAATAAATAAATAAATAAATAAATAAAATTGCCCTTAGCACCAGCTTGCATAGGGAAAAAAGAAGAAAAGAGAATTTTGTAGTCAGGCATGGCAGCTCACATCTGTAGTCTCAGCTACCAAAAAGGCTGAAGTAGAAGGATCACTTGAGCCCAGGAGCTCCAGGCTGCAGTGAGCTATGACCAGTGAGCACTCCAGCCCGGGCTACAGAGCAAGACTCCATCTCTAAAAAAAAAAAAAAAAAAAGGCTAGGCATGCTGGCTCACACTTGTAATCCCAGCACTTTGGGAGGCCAAGGCACGCACATCACCTTAGGTCAGGAATTTGAGACCAGTCTGGCCAACATGGTGGAACCCCATCTTCACCAAAAATACAAAATTAGCAGGGCATGGTGGTGGGCTCCCATAATCCCAGCTATTTGGAAGGCTGAAGCAGGAGAATCACTTGAACCCCGGAGGCAGAGGTTGCAGTGAGCCAAGATTATGCCATTGCACTCCAACCTGGGCAAAAAGAGCGAAACTTCATCTAAAAAAAAAAAAAAAAAAAGCTCATGAAACTGTTTGCTGTTTTTGACATGATGTTGTTAAGAAAGATTTTATTATACCCAAGTAAAGAGACATGATCTCCCAATGTATGTTACCCAGACTGGACTTGAACTCCTGGGCCCAAATGATCCCCTCACCTCAGCCTCCAGAGTAGCAGGGACTACAGGCATGCACTGGCACATCTGGCTCCAAGGAGAAATTTATTTTCTGTCCTTGAACCTGGAAGAGAGAGACTCCTGCATGAGTTTCCCTCCTCATCTTGGCTGCTAGTTGCAATCAACGGCATCTTAGAGTGGTGAAACCATCAGAATCACCTGGGCAGCTTTTGCAAACTGCACTTGCTCCTCCAGAAATTCCAATCTGTCTCCCTACAGGAAAATGTTCTCCTTCCTCCCACAAGATCCATTGCTTTGGCAAGCCTCTGTGCTATTTTATTTATTTATTTATTTATTTATTTATTTATTTATTTAATATTTGAGACGGAGTTTTGCTCTTGTTTCCCAGGCTGGAGTGTAATGGTGCAACCTCAGCTCACTGCAACCGCCGCCTCCCGGGTTCAAGTGATTCTCCTGCCTCAGCCTCCCAAGTGGCTGGGATTAGAGGCACCCACCATCACACCTGGCTAATTTTTTGTACTTTTAGTAGAGACGGGGTTTCACTCCCAGGCGGGAGCCACTGTGCCTGGCTAACGTCTGTGCTGTTTGAGAGCAAGTCCTACTACTCATGTCTGTTGGGTTGGGGAAAGGGTTAAGAATCATTATCTTGCCTGGGTGCAGTGGCTCATGCCTGACCTCATCTGAGGTCAGGAGTTCGAGACCAGCCTGACCAACATGGAGAAACCCCTGGGCAACTGGGACTACAGGTGCATACCACTACACACAGGATCGTGTTATGCTGCCCAGGTTGGTCTAGAACTCCTGGCCTCCAGCAATTCTCCCATGTTGGCCTCCCAAAGTGCCAGTACAGGCTTGGGCCACTGCACCTGGCCCAAAAATTTTATATATTTATTTATTTTGAGACAGAGTCTCGGTCTATCGCCCAGCCTGGAGTGCAGTGGTGCCATTTCAGCTCACTACAACCTCCGCCTCCTGGGTTCAAGCCATTCTCCTGTCTCAGCCTCCCGAGTAGCTGGGATTACAGGCACCTGCCACCACGCCCGGCTAATTTTTTTGAGTAGAGATATAGGGTTTCACCACGTTGGCCAGGCTGCTGGTCTTGAACTCCTGACCTCAGGATCTACCTGCCTCGGCCTCCCAAAGTGCTGGGATTACTGGCGTGAACCACCGCACCCAGCTCCAAAATGTTTATTAACCGCTAAATTGGAGCAAGCAATGTATCAGTGAGGGTCTCCAGGGCATGCATGTTTTGCGTTAATGACACCTGCACTCTCTTCTTTCCTACCTTTGCCCATTACCTCATTTTTCTGAGTTTTTGTCAAACGATAGGTTCTTTATCCTTTGAAGGGCAAATAGCTACTCAAGCAGCAAGTTAAACAAATGGCTGAGGAGGCTCTGATTGTTAAGAAGTCTGAAGTGAAGACTCAATTTACCTCCATCGTTTCCTGTGGACGGGTGAAGGCTAGCAGGTTTATCAATTGAGTCCAGTCCATTGTTGGGTGGCTGAATTTGCATTTTCCCTCTTCCTGCTCACTTCTCATTTTCCCTCACTCTTGCCACCCTGGATTGCACCTCCCAATTAAGCATAAGCATACAGGCTTTGCCTAGGCCTGTTTTCTAGGGCAACTGGACTCATAGACCAATATTATTATTAGCTGGTATTATCGATAAGAAGATAGATATACATGTGTGGATATTCCCAGGTTGACCCTGCATTTCTACTGTCCACCCTGATTTGTTCCCCAGGAGTGACCTTTATGGACCATACAATGGGCTCCCTTGCACTGTGGCCTCTGGGAGGTTTCAGACAATGAGAGGAGCCAGTGGGTGATCAGAGGATGGGAGGATCCCAGCACATTTGGAAGGCTGAGGCAGCAAGATCGCTTGAGACAGGACTTTGAGACCAGCCGGGGCAACACAACAAGACCCCATCTCTACAAAAATAAAAAACATTAGCTGGGTGGGCATGGTGGTGCATGCCTGTAGTCCCAGCTTCTCAGGCAGCTGAGGCCAGAGGATCGCTTAAGCCCAGGAATTCGAGGTTACAGTGATCTATAATCACAGCACTGCACTCCAGCGTGGGTGACAGAGTGAGACCGTGTCTCTAAAATTTTTTTAATTGGTTTGATTAAAAATAGAGAGGATGAGAGGAGAGTGAGATGGGGATTTTTCTTTCCCAGCTCCCTCTCTGCTGGTAAAGGCTGCATTTCTCTACTAAAGGCCATGGCTCCTAATAGCTATCTGTTCCACAGCTGCAGCTCTTGCTGGATTCCAGTAACTGCCCTCTCTCTCTGCCTCTTCAGGCCAGCAGGTAGCAAGGGCTCTCCATTATTGCTGGCCCCAGGGTGCGTTACCATCCCTCTTTGGTTTCCTTTTTTGTTGTTGTTGAGATGGAATTTTGCTCTTGTCACCCAGGCTAGAGTGCAACAGCACGATCTTGGCTCACTGCAACCTCCACCTCCTGGGTTCAAGCGATTCTCCTGCCTCAGCCTCCCTAATAGCTGGGATTACAGGTGAGTTCTACCACACCCGGCTAATTTTTGTGTTTTTAGTATAGATGGGGCTTTGCCAAGTTAGCCAGGCTGGTCTTGAACTCCTGACCTCAGGTGCTCTGCCCGCCTCGGCCTCCCAAAGTGCTGGGATTACAGCCATGAGCCACCTGGCCTCTTTGGTTTCCTTTGACCCTGCCTACACCTCTATAGTTTCTTCCTTAAACTCTTTTCAACTCCTCTTTGAAGAGTCATATGTTTCTTTCCTCTTTTTCTTCTTATTTTTCTTATTTTTGTGGTTGTTGTTGTTGTTCAGACAGGGTCACGCTTTGTCACCCAGGCTGGAGTGCAGTGGCACAATCATAGCTCACTGCAACCTCGGCCTCCCAGGCTCAGGCAAGCCTCCCACCTCATCTTCCAAGTAGCTGGGATACAGGTGTGCACCACCAAGCCCTGCCGTTCATAATTTTTGTATTTTTTAGTTTTTTGTAGAGATGGGATCTTGCTATGTTGCCCACGCTGGTCTTGAACTCCTAGCCTCAAGTAATCCTCCCACCTCAGTCTCCCAGAGTGTTAGGATCACAGGAGTGAGCCACCGTGCTCGGCCAAGTCATATGTCCCTTAAATGGGCTCTTACTGATACACACCAAGAGGTTGGGTGACTTTCCCAAAGTCACACAGAGTAAGTGACAGGGCAGCTGAGAGCATTGTCACTGGAACACAGAGCAGGGTGGAGGCTTTTTCAACCTCACCAGCCTGCCCAGCCCCCTCCCAAGGTCCCTATGCCCTGCCCAACCTGCTGGAATCTGTGATCCTTCTGTTGGGATGGGATTGAATTCCCTAGGGCTCCTGTCCTGGACCTGGCCAGCAGCTCCAGTAACCAGAGCTGTGTGAGAAGAAAAGGCCAAGCCACTGGGGCAGCCGCACCCCAAACAGAGGTGAGGTCTCCGATGAGTCATGCCCGTGAGGGGCCACTTCCCCTGTCCTAAGGGCCACTGCTCATCAAGGACCCAGAACACTGTCCTCCTCTTTGACCTTTGCCTACAGTGTTTTTCATCCCTCCCTCTCCCACCCAACAGGTGTCCTGGAGCTAGGACACCTGTCCCCCACCCCCACCCTGGGCCTCCAGAGACGTGAGATGTGCTCAGGGCTCTGGGTGGGGCCTTCAGGCTCCCCAACTTCCTCCTTCCAGCCCCAGATCCTCTCAGATTTCCAGAGATGGGCTCCAGCCAGGGAGGGTGGGGCTGCCCCTGGGACCATCAGGAGTCACGGGCTGCCTGGGCAGTGACAGAGCTCTGCAGGGAGCAGACCTTCACTTGGCTGTGCCTCCTCTGACTCTAACGCCATGGCCAGGCACCTGCTCCTCCCCGTTGTGATGCTTGGTAACCTCAGGGGACAGAAGTGGCTGCAAAGGGCCTGGGTCCTAGCACCTGGGGGACTGAAGAGCAGGATTCCTGGGTTCTGTGTGGGGAGGAGGATGTCAGAAGGAAGGAAGTGAGGCAGCAGAAGGCGAGGGTGTATCAGAGGAGGGAGAGGGAGGCCTGGGTGCCCTGGGGAGATGGAGGCTAGGAGGCTAGGGGAGGGAGTCAGGGAAGGCATCTACTGAGTGCGAGTCACCAGCCTCTTCCTGCCTGCCTCTGTCTTTCCAGTCATCAGTCCCATCCCAGGAGCCTTCCAGGACTCAGGTAAGGCAGCCAGACTGGGGAAAAGTCACGTGCAGAGGCAGGAAAGACCAGAGGACTGGCATGGATGCTGGCAGGGGTTGCTGAATAGACAGGGAATTGGGAAGATAGGGTCTGGGGTTGGAGAGCAGGAAGTGGGGCTGGGCGGTGCAGGTCTGGAAGTCACAAGTGTCCTCTTCTCTTTACTCTCTGGCTCCCAGCTCTCAGTCCCACCCAGGAAGAACCTGAAGATCTGGGTAAGGAAGAGGCCTTGGCACCCTCAGACCTTAAAGGAGGCTAAGGCTGGTCAGGCCATGAGGGAGGTGGAAAAGACCAGAAATGTAGACAAGCCTGGGTCCTCTATGTTCTTTGTTCAGAGGGCAAACTGAAATGGGTGGAGGACGGGGCTTCGTGCTGAGTTACCTGGGCTTCTGGAGTGGGGAACCTGAGGTGGGCTTTGGCTTCCACGGCTCCCCGTTGCAGACTGCGGGCGCTCTGAGCCCTCGGCCCGCATCGTGGGGGGCTCAGACGCGCAGCCGGGCACCTGGCCTTGGCAGGTGAGCCTGCACCATGGGGGTGGCCACATCTGCGGGGGCTCCCTCATCGCCCCCTCCTGGGTCCTCTCTGCTGCTCACTGTTTCATGACGTGAGTATTCGCCCTGGACCCAGCCCCTCTCCGCCAAAGGCCAGCCCCGCCCCCGCAGTTGATCCCCTCCTCCCGCCCCACTTCATAATTTGGAGCCGAGCTGTCCCCAAAGCGAGGTGCTCTTCAAGGCATCATGGTTCTGAGTGGGGCAAGGCTGCCATACTGGTCCCACCACTCCACTGAATATCCAAGTCTGAATCCCAGCTTTCCAATGACCCCCCACCACCACCTCAAGATCGGATTTACCCTTCCCCTTTGAGGAGTATCAGCACCAAATCTGGATCGGATAGCACCTGCCCCTCTGGCTCTGAGCCCCTTCCCCCCACGAGGGTCTGCCCCCTCCATAGGGTCAACCTAACCTCCTACTGCCCCGGCCGAGCGCAGGAACGGGACGCTGGAGCCCGCGGCCGAGTGGTCAGTACTGCTGGGCGTGCACTCCCAGGACGGGCCCCTGGACGGCGCGCACACCCGCGCAGTGGCCGCCATCGTGGTGCCAGTCAACTACAGCCAAGTGGAGCTGGGAGCCGACCTGGCCCTGCTGCACCTGGCCTCACCCGCCAGCCTGGGCCCCGCCGTGCGGCCCGTCTGCCTGCCCCGCGCCTCACACCGCTTCGTGCACGGCACCGCCTGCTGGGCCACCGGCTGGGGAGACGTCCAGGAGGCAGGTGAATGGGACAGGACAAGAAAGGGGGCCTCGGGGAGGTGGGGCTTCAGGAGGTGAGGTTCCTAGGGTGGGGCCTCGGGAGGTGACGTTTCTAGGGTGGGGCTTCTGGAGGTGAGGTTCTTAGGGCGGGGCCTCGGAGGTGAGGTTCCTAGGGCGGGGTTTCGGGATGTGGGGCCACAGAGAGGAGCCTGGTGGGAATCTTGGACGGTAGGTTTCTGCGGGTCGGTAGATGAATCCCACGCCAATCACCATGGAGCCCTCTCCCCACAAGGATTCTCAAACTAAGACCACGGAATCACCCACAGGCACCCCATTCCCTCACCTTTCTTTCCAGTTTTTTCTTTCCTGGATTTAGGCTCCGACTAGGGTTCCCATCCCAGCTCTACCATGTCAGACAAAGCGCTTCACCCACTACATTTCCTCCTCTGTAACACGAGGAAAATAGCCATGCCCACTTCAAGAGGTGGTTGGGTGGATTAAATGAGAAAATCCATGTAAAGTTCATAGGACAGTGCCTGGCATAGCAATAACCAATGCACTTTAGATATTTCACCTCAGGTAATCTATAGTAAAGCAGTAAAGCACAAGGCTGGCCTATAATAGATGTTCAGTGAATGCCAATCTGTGCCTCCCTCCCGTCCGCCTTCCTCCCATCCTATCCACCCCCACTCATCTCTGTACTCCCCACCTCCTCTCTTCTCCCTGCCCACCGTCATTCACTCAGTCATTCTTTCACTCAAGATATTTCTTGAGCACCTTCTACATGCCAGGCACTGTGTTAGGCATTAGAGAGACACCAGTGAACATAAAAAGCCAAAATCATCTCCTAGCAGAGAGACAAACAACAAGTTCAATAAATAAGCACACATTATGTTAGAAGGTGGGGGGGAATAGACCGAATCTCCATCCCCCTCATCCCCATCACCCAAGCTTTCCATGCTCCCAGGGTCCCCACAAATATCCCCATCGGCCGTGGTCAGACCTGTGCCCATCCTGGGGGCTTTGGGAAGGTGCTGCAGGGGGTGATGCCACAGCCTCTGCTTGTGGAGGTCCCATGAGGGCAGGAGGTGACAAGGAAGCGTCACTGTGAGCTCCAGGAAGTTTGTGTGAATGGGGCCAGGCCATCCTGACAATGGGCACCCAGAGAAGTAGATTTCTGCAGAGGTTTTCAAAGAGAGGGTGCATTGCAGGAAGACAGGGGGAGATGAAGGCCAGATAAGGACCCAGATAAGCCATGTTAGATGAAGAAGAGCCAGGATGCCAGGCTGGAGTGAGAAGGGGACAGGCACCTGGGCTGCAAAGGCTGCTGAGGGCCGACCATGAAGGCCTTAAGATCAGACTGAGGGCCAGAGCACTCACCAGCTCCAGGGATGCCCAGGACAATCCCCAACTTCCCTGGTGAGCCCCAAGTACAGCTTCAGCCATCACCTGACCTCAGATTCTTTTTTATTTATTTTTATTTTATTTTATTTTATTTTTTATTTTTTTGAGACGGAGTTTCGCTCTTGTTGCCCAGGCTGGAGTGCAACGGCACGATCTAGGCTCACTGCAACCTCCACCTCCCAGCTTCAAGCACATTCTCCTGCTTCAGTCTCCCAAGTAGCTGGGATTACAGGCACTCACTACCATGCCCGGCTAATATTTTGTATTTTTAGTAGAGACGGGGTTTCACCATGTTGGCCAGGCTGGTTTTGAACTCCTGACTTCAGGTGATCCACCTGCCTCAGCCTCCCAAAGTGCTACGATTGCAGGCGTGAGCCACCATGCCTTTGACCTCAGATTCTGAATGTGGTGGGGAAGGAGTTCTGTCTGTACTTCCCCCCACCTTTCTGGATCCTAAAAAGCAGGATGGGGCTGCAGCACCAGGTTTAGACAGTGGGATCCATTTATTTTTCTTGGTGAGATGAGAAATGAACTTGAGTAACCTTCCTCTTCATTGTTGAAGTGAAGAGTGGATCAGAAGACTGGGTCAGTTATCCAGGCCCAAAGCTATGCATCCTCAATGAGGGTAGTTGGTGAGAATGCCAAGAAGTCACAAATGAGAGGTTTTCATAAACTGGGAACTGACTGGAGGAGGGGAGTTGAGAGAGGAGACAGGGATGACACCCAGATTCCATGCTTGGCAACTCGAGACAGGATCATGTCAAGTCCATATGGCATCTTTGAGAAAAGATGTCTCCGGACCAATACAACTCCACATGAAAGCTCAGACTTAATGATTATAGTCCCTAAATTGCATCCTTTATTGCAGTGCACAACCTGCACAACCATGCATGGCAGCTCTCACTAGGAGCTTGATGGGACCATTCCTGAGATGAAGAAGTAGAAAGAATAGAGAGAAGCAGCAGGAGATGTGGTGAATGTGATGGGCTGAGAGGCCATGGGGCATCTAGCTGATGTCCAAGAAGCAGCCGCAGGGGGCAAACCTGAATCCTGGGAACTGGGGACACCATACCTGCCTCACAGCACCTGCTCTCTGGTTCTGCCCCCAGATCCTCTACCTCTCCCCTGGGTGCTACAGGAAGTGGAGCTAAGGCTGCTGGGTGAGGCCACCTGTCAGTGTCTCTACAGCCAGCCCGGTCCTTTCAACCTCACTCTCCAGATATTACCAGGGATGCTGTGTGCTGGCTACCCAGAGGGCCGCAGGGACACCTGCCAGGTGAGGGAAGGCCCCTGCACCTGCCTGCCAGGGCCAGAGTCCTAACCGGTGACAAACAGATAAATGACATCTCTCCTAGCCTCATCTGCAAAAGGAGGACAAGATTGCCAAGCGATGGGATTGACGTGTATTTTTTTGTTTGTGTATTTTGAGACAGAGCCTCACTTTGTCACCTAGGCTGGACTGCAGTGGCACAATCTCGGCTTACTGCAAGCTCCCCCTCCCCCCACCCCCACCACTCAAGCGACTCTCGTGCTTCAGCCTCCCAAGTAGCTGAGATTACAGGCATGTACCACCACAGACTGCTAATTTTGTATTCACTTGCGCCTGGCCAAGTGAATTTATTTATTTATTTATTTATTTATTTATTTATTTATTTATTGAGACGGAGTTTCGCTCTTGTTGCCCAGGGCAGAGTACAATGGCATGATCTCAGCTCACCACAACCTCTGCCTCCCAGGTTCAAGCGATTCTCCTGCTTCAGCCTCCCAAGTAGCTGGGATTATAGGCATGTGCCACCACACCCAGCTAATTTTTAGTAGAGATGGTGTTTCTCTATGTTGGTCAGACTGGTCTCAAACTCCCAACCTCAGGTGATCTGCCTGCCTCAGCCTTCCAAAGTGCTGGGATTACAGGCGTGAGCCACCGCACCCGGCTATTTATTTATTTATTGAGACAGAGTTTTGCTCTTGTTGCCCAGGCTGGAGTGCAATGGCACGATCTTGGCTCACTGCAAACTCCACCTCCTGAGTTCAAGCAATTCTCCTGGCTCACCCTTCCAAGTAGCTGGGATTACAGGCATGAGCCACCATGTCCAGCCAAGGCCAAGTGAATTTAAAAACCAAAGACAGCATCGCCAGGAGCAGTGACTCATGCCTGTAATCCCAGCTAGTCAGAAAATTGAGGCAGGAGGATCACTTGAGCCCAGGAGTCTGAGACCAGCCTGAGCAACATAGTGATACCTCGTCTCAAAAAAGGAGAGGAACTGGCTTGGCACAGTGGCTCACGCCTGTAATCCCAGCACTTTAGGAGGCCAAGGCAGGCGTATCACTTGAGCTCGGGAGTTTGAGACCAGCCTGGCCAACATGGAGAAAATCCATCTCTACTAAAAAGACAAAAATTAGCCGGCTGCGGTGGTGTACACCTATAGTCCCAGCTACTCCGGAGGCTGAGGCAGGAGAATCACTTGAACCCGGGAGGCAGAGGTTGCAGTGGGCTGAGATTGCACCACTGCACTCCACCCTGGGAAACAGAGCATTTCCCAGGCTGTCTCAAAAAAGAAAAGAAAGAAAGAAAAAGAAAGGGAAGGAAAGAAGGAAGGAAGGGAGGGAGGGGAATTATTTGAGCTAGTAACTGGACAAGAATCACTTGGCTCTGATGACACCTGCAGGATTCTCTTTCGTGGTCTTGAATGCACCCCCCCGGTGCTCTTGGCTCTGGCTGCCATCGGCCTTCTGCTTACAGGGTTTTCTTCTGTTTAGAGCCCCAGGGAATGCAGAGGACAAGGCCTAGCCAAGGAGGGTTTCTAGGAGAAAGGAGAAGGTGGTGTATCTTGGGCCAAAAGAAGGGGCAGGACCTTTTCGAGGAGGCCAGTATAAACGGGTGGGTCCCTGGGCTGACCCCTTGACATGCAGTCATCTGTCACTAGGGTGACTCTGGGGGGCCCCTGGTCTGTGAGGAAGGCGGCCGCTGGTTCCAGGCAGGAATCACCAGCTTTGGCTTCGGCTGTGGACGGAGAAACCGGCCTGGAGTTTTCACTGCCGTGGCTACCTATGAGGCATGGATACGGGAACAGGTGATGGGTTCAGAGCCTGGGCCTGTCTTTCCAACCCAGCCTCAGAAGCCCCAGTCAGATCCCCAGGAGCCCAGGGAGAACTGCACCATTGCCCTGCCTGGTGAGTGGGCGGCACCCCTGGATGTGAGTGGGACGTGGGAGAGTGAGTTGGGATGGAGACTGCTGGGAGTGATTGGGGTGCAGGAGGCCCACTGACCCAGGTCTCTCACCTCTCAGAGTGCGGGAAGGCCCCGCGGCCAGGGGCCTGGCCCTGGGAGGCCCAGGTGATTGTACCAGGATCCAGACCCTGCCATGGGGCACTGGTGTCTGAAAGCTGGGTCTTGGCACCTGCCAGCTGCTTTCTGCAGTGAGTGAAAATCTACGTTTCAAGCCGATCCTTGCCCCTCCCTACATCAGCCTGAGACACCATTTATTTGGCCCCAGCCCCTCCCCTGGGGGGTGTGGGGCGTGTGGGATCCCATTCGGAGGTGTAGGATACAGCACAAAAAGAGGGGTCCTGGCCTGGCAGGGGTGGATAGAGGCATGGTAGAAGTTCAATCCCGGAGGCGGGGGTGTGAGTGAGCCGCTGGAATGGGGGTAGCGTGGGGATCCCACCAGGATGCAGGATCCTCGCCAGGCGAGTCTAAGCCAGGGGTGCGAGGTTTCTAGCCACGTGTGCAGGATCCGGCCCATTTCCCTCGCCCCCTATCCCGCAGCCCGAGCAGCTCCGACAGCCCGCCCCGCGACCTCGACGCCTGGCGCGTGCTGCTACCCTCGCGCCCGCGCGCGGAGCGGGTGGCACGCCTGGTGCAGCACGAGAATGCCTCGTGGGACGACGCCTCGGACCTGGCGCTGCTGCAGCTGCGCACGCCCGTGAACCTGAGCGCGGCTCCGCGGCCCGTGTGCCTACCCCACCCGGAACACTACTTCCTGCCCGGAAGCCGCTGCCGCCTGGCCCGCTGGGGCCGCGGGGGTGAGCTGGGGCCCGGCGCTGGCCGGGGCGGCACCGGGCGGTGCAGGGGCCGTCTGGGCCGCAGCGCGGGCTCCCTGCCTTTTCCCTTCCAGAACCCGCGCTTGGCCCAGGCGCGCTGCTGGAGGCAGAGCTGTTAGGCGGCTGGTGGTGCCACTGCCTGTATGGCCGCCAGGGGGCGGCAGTGCCGCTGCCGGGAGACCCGCCGCACGCGCTCTGCCCTGCCTACCAGGAGGAGGAGGAGGCGGGCCACTGCTGGGTAAGCGGCGGGGGCGGGGCCTGCGGAACGCAGGTCCGAGAGGGCTCTAGGAAGAGGGCGGGGCCTGTGGAAGGCGAGTCCAAGTGGGCTCTAGGGAAAGGGCGGGACCTGCGGAAGGCGGGTCCGAGTGGGCTCTAGGGAGGGAGCGGGGCCTGAGGAAGGCGGGTCTGAGTGGGCTCTAGGGAGGGGCGGGACTTGTGGAACTGGGAATGGGGCGGAGCCGAAGTGGAGGCGGGGCCAGAACGAACTGCGGGCGGGGCCTGGCCCTGGAGAAATTTTGGGAAGGGGCTGAGGCGGGCTCTGAGCTGGTGCTATGGTTTCTCTCTATCCCTGGATTTAAGGAGAATCCTAAAGTGAGGGCTGAATTCTTACACAAATTAGCATTTGGAGTCTGATTTGGAGAATGTGGAACTTGATATTTCTGCAAATGGGAAAATCTGGAGTCCTGGAAAGCCCCAGGAGTTCTGATATTCTCTGCACACAGGCAGAGGCAAGTAACACACGCACTTTGTTGCTGCAGAATGACTCGCATTGGAGCCTTTTGTGCCAGGAGGAGGGGACCTGGTTTCTGGCTGGAATCAGAGACTTCCCCAGTGGCTGTCTACGTCCCCGAGCCTTCTTCCCTGTGCAGACCCATGGCCCATGGATCAGCCATGTGACTCAGGGAGCCTACCTGGAGGACCAGCTAACCTGGGATTGGGGCCCTGATGGGGAGGAGACTGAGACACAGACTTGTCCCCCACACACACAGCATGGTGGTGAGCAGGACGCCTTTGGGCTCTAGGGGCTCCTGGGGGTGCATAGACCCATGGCAGGGGCTCAGGGGTCAGCCATGGGGCCCCAACTGAGGTGGCCACCTCCTCTCCCTAGCCTGTGGCCTGCGGCCGGAGGCTGCTCCAGTGGGGGTCCTTTGGCCCTGGCTGGCAGAGGTGCATGTGGCTGGCGATCGAGTCTGCACTGGGATCCTTCTGGCCCCAGGCTGGGTCCTGGCAGCCACTCACTGTGTCCTCAGGTGGGTCTTACTCATCTCCTAGGCGAGAGGCAGGAAGGGAGAATGGAACAGAGCCAAAGACTTGTTTGTTTGTTTGTTTGTTTAAAAAAAATTAACAATGGGATCTTGCTGTGTTGCCCAGGCCGGCCTCAAGCAATCCTCCTGCCTTGGCCAATGTGCTAGGATTACAGGCATGAGCCACTGTGCCTGGCCCAGAGGACTCTTAAAATAGTGGAATAGTCTCCTTTAAGCATCTTGCAGCCGGGCGCAATGGCCCATGCCTCTAATCTTAGCACTTTGGGAGGCCGAGGCGGGCGGATCACGAAGTCAGGAGTTCAAGACCAGCCTGGCCAACATGGTGAAACCCCTCTACTAAAAATACAAAAATTAGCCAGGGGTGGTGGCACCTGTAACATTACCCAGCACTTGGGAGGCTGAGGCAGGAGAATCGCTCAAACCCGGGAGGCAGAGGTTTCAGTGACCCAAGACTGCACCACTGCACTGCAGCCTGTGCGACAGAGCAAGACTCTGTCTGGGGTGGGGCGTGAGGGAAGAATCTTACAGCACTGGGAGATGTTTTGACCTGGAAGGGAGATTTGGAAGGAGGGATGATGAAGGAGTGAGTGGCATGACCCCAGAGAGTCATCCTTCCCCTGGGCTGGGAAGGACTTTGCCTGCAATAGGAGGAGCAGAAAGTTACATTGGGCCTTGTTCCAACAGGCCAGGCTCTACAACAGTGCCTTACATTGAAGTGTATCTGGGCCGGGCAGGGGCCAGCCCCCTCCCACAGGGCCACCAGGTATCCCGCTTGGTCATCAGCATCCGGCTGCCCCGGCACCTGGGACTCAGGCCCCCCCTGGCCCTCCTGGAGCTGAGCTCCCGGGTGGAGCCCTCCCCATCAGCCCTGCCCATCTGTCTCCACCCGGCGGGTATCCCTCCGGGGGCCAGCTGCTGGGTGTTGGGCTGGAAAGAACCCCAGGACCGAGGTGAGACTCCTGGGTCGCGGGAACAAGGAGTGGCTGGAGGCCAGAGCCCTGGAACAACTCTGTCTCCTCTCCCCAGTCCCTGTGGCTGCCGCTGTCTCCATCTTGACACCACGAATCTGCCACTGCCTCTATCAGGGAATCCTGCCCCCTGGCACCCTCTGTGTCCTGTATGCAGAGGGGCAGGAGAACAGGTGTGAGGTAAAGGGGCCTGGGCATCCTGGAGTAGGCAGGAGAGACTGTGGTACCCTAGAGAGAGAGCAGAATTGGAATTTTTTTTTTTTTTTTTTTTTTTTGAGACTGAGTCTCGCTGTGTCGCCCAGGCTGGAGTGCAGTGGCACGATCTTGGCTCACTGCAGCCTCTACCTCCCAGGTTCGAGCAATTCTCCTGCTTCAGCCTCCCTAGTAGCTGGGATTGCAGGCATGCACCACCACGCCTGGTTAATTTTTGTATTTTTAGTAGAGACAGGGTTTCACCATGTTGGCCAGGCTGGACTCAAACTCCTGGCCTCAAATGATCCGCCCACCTTGGCCTCCCAAAGTGCTGGGATTACAGGCGTGAGCCACCGCATCTGGCCGGGACTGGAATTATTGGGTGTTTGGCCCCAAATGGGACCCTAGCTGGACTCCGGAGAGAAACTGGGGACCTGGATGTCTAGGGATGCAGACCAGAGTGCTTCGTGGCCAGACCCTGGGGAAAGGGGCAGGGGACCAAGAGGAAGGGCAGCAGACCCACGTGGCCTCGCTCCAACTCTGCAGATGACCTCAGCACCGCCTCTCCTGTGCCAGACGACAGAAGGCTCCTGGGTCCTCGTGGGCATGGCTGTTCAAGGGAGCCGGGAGCTGTTTGCCGCCATTGGTCCTGAAGAGGCCTGGATCTCCCAGACAGTGGGAGAGGCCCACTTCCTCCCCTCCAGTGGCTCCCCACACTGGCCCACTGGAGGCAGCAACCTCTGTCCCCCAGAACTGGCCAAAGCCTCAGGATCCCCGCGTGCAGTCCACTTCCTGCTCCTGCTGACTCTCCTGATCCAGAGCTGAGGGGCTAGGGTCCCGGTGCCACTTCTCCCTTCTCCACCCTCTACTTCCCGCCCAGCGGGGCTGGAATGTGGCCCAGCCAGCTGGAATCTCAAGGGCCCCACCCACCTAGATTGCAGAGGCTCGAGCTAATTGGGCCTCAATGCCCGGGCTATTTTGAACCTAGGAATCCTTGGGGGTGGCGGGAGGAGCGGGACAGTAAAGGTGTAAACACAGGCACCTGTGTGGCCTTGTGGCATTGCTGTGGGCAGGCTGAGGGGCTGGGCATCAGAGGCTAAGCCGGAAGCCCAAGGGGGAGGTCCCCTCCCTCCTCCCTCCTCCGGCCTCTGAGTCAGGTCTTGGGCTCTCAGGAAATGCACCCTGATAACCTGGCAGCGATTCCTTCATTCCTGCCCCAGGGCAGGGAGGTCGGGTGGCCAGCTGGCTGTGTGTCACCTGTCCAGTGGAGTCAGCACCCTCAGCACGTGCTGGACATCTCAACCCCAGCTCAGACCTGCTGCCCTCGCTGCCTGCCATAGACACATCTCAATGCATGATGCTCCGATGTGTCCCCCCAACACACACAACACATGGGCCCTTCAAGGGTCCACTGCTTTCACATTCTGCCCAGAACTTGGGTCCCTTGTGTGTGAACCCCACTCCCTCACCCACTGCTTACCTGCACCTTCCTGCATTCATTCAACCCCTGTTCCCTGGTGGCTACTAAGTCGTGGCACAATTGGAGTCTGATATATAAGCCCACAAAGCCCTCCCAATCTAGTGGGGACACATGTGGACACCCCTGGCTGGGATCGGGAAGAGGTAGTACCAGTGATGTTTGAGCACAGGAGAAGGGAAGGTGGTTTCCAGCCAGTGAATGTACAATTAAAAAGTAAAGCAAAACCAGAGACAGGGTGCAGTAGCTCATGCCTGTAATCCCAGCACTTTGGGAGGATCACTTGAGTCCAGGCATTCCAGACCAGCCTGGGCAACAAAGCAAGACCCCCATCTCCACCTTTTTTTTTTTGAGACAGAGTCTCACGCTAATGCTCAGGCTGGAGTGCAGTGGTGCAATCTCGGCTCACTGCAACCTCCGCCTCCTGGGTTCAAGCACTCCTCCTGCGTCAGCTCAAGTAGCTAGGATTGCAGACCCAAGACACCACGCCCGACTAATTTTTGTATTTTTACTTATTTTATTCATTTATTTCTAATTTTTGAAACAGTTTTGCTATTGTCGCCCATGCTGGAGTGCAATGGCACAATCTCGGCTCACTGCAACCTTCACCTCCCAGGTTCAAGCAATTCTCCTGCCTCAGCCTCCTGAGTAGCTGGGATTACAGATGCCCACCACCATGCCCAGCTAATTTTTGTATTTTTAGTAGAGATTGGGTTTCTCCATGTTGGCCAGGCTGGTCTTGAACTCCTGACCTCAGATGATCCACCTGCCTCAGCCTCCCAAAGTGCTGAGATTACAGGCATGAGCCACTGCATCTGGCCTATTTATTTATTTATTTTGAGATAGAGTCCCCTCTGTTGCCCAGGCTGGAGTGCAGTGGCACAATCTTGGCCTCCCGGGTTCAAGTGATTCTCCTGCCTCAGCCTCCCGAGTAGCTAGGATTACAGGTATGCACCACCACACCTGGCTAATTTTCTTTGTATTTTTTAGGAGAGACGGGGTTTTACCATGTTGGCCAGGCTGGTCTCAAACTCCTAATATTGAAGAGTGATCCTCCCACCTTGGCCTCACAAAGTGCTGGGATTACAGGTGTGAGCCACCACATTGAAGCTCCACAATTTTTTTTTTTTTTTTTTTTTTTTTTGAGACGGAGTCTTGCTCTGTTGCCCAGGCTGGAATGCAATGGCGCAATCTCGGCACACTGCAACCTCCACCTCCCGAGCTCAAGCGATTCTCCTGCCTCAGCCTCCTGAGTAGCTGGGATTACAGGTGCGTGCCATCACGCCTGGCTAATTTTTGTATTTTTAGTAGAAATGGGGTTTCACCATGTTGGTCAGGATGGTCTCGAACTCCTGACCTCGTGATTCGCCTGCCTCAGCCTCCCAAATTGCTGAGATTACAGGCGTGAGCCATCGTGCCCGGCCAATTTTTTTTTTTTAATTAGCTGGGCATGGTGGCATGCACCTGTAATCCCAACTACTGAGGAGGCTGAGGAGGGAGAAGCCCTTGAGCCCAGGGGTTCAAGGCTGCAGTGAGCCATGATTGTACCACTAAACTCCAGCCTAGGCAACGGAGTGAGATCCTGTCTCAAAAAGAGAAAGAAAAAGGACAAATGGGGACCTGGGGAAGGATAGGTTTGGGGGTGAAAGCCAGCTGATGAGGGTGGCAGAGGGGTCGCCTCTCGGGCTAGGCACAATCTCTGGCTTGAGAAGGAAGAGGAAGGGGGTAAAGGGCCTAAAGGGAAGCTGGAAGTTTTCACTGGGAGGCTTAGGAGAAGGGCAGAGGTTCTTACGAAGCCAGGCTTAGCCTTAGCAGCTACATGCCAGCTATAATACTCCCCAGGATCTTCACAGTGCATACATCCCCACCTGCTCCCATACCCAGTCAGTCACCCCATGCCATCTCCACAAACACTACACTTACCCCTTCCTCTACTGAAACCCACCCACCAGGCCCCATGTCTTGCCCCCTCCTCCCAGCTAAGACACTCCTTCCAGTCAGGCCCCTCCCATTCACCCACCCCAGGAATAACCTGACCTCCAGCCTGGACCCCAGACATCTGGTCTCCAGAAAGCAGGTGAGGACTCTAGGCTCTGCTTTTCCTGAAGCTCAGACCCAACAGGTGTTTTTTGTTTTTTGTCTTTTGTTTTTTGTTTGAGACAGGGTCTCGATGTGTCGCCCAAGCTGGAGGGCAGTGGCGCCATCTCAGCTCACTGCAGTCTCTGCCTTCTGGGTTCAAGTGATTCTCCTGCCTCAGCCTCTCGAGTAGCTAGGATTACAGGCATGCACCACCACACCCAGCTGATTTTTTTGTATTTTCAGTAGAGACGGGGCTTTGCCATGTTAGCCAGGTTGGTCTCCAACTCCTGACCTCAGGTGATCCTCCTGCCTTGGCCTCCCAAAATGCTAGGATTACAGGCATGAGCCACCACACCCAGCCTCAACAGGTGTTTTGAACGGCCAGAGTGGCCCTCAAAGAGGACATGCCTCATCCCCACTGCAGCCACACGGCAGGCTTTGTTTCCCTGAGCCTCTGCCCTCTGCAATCCATCCTCCGCATCTTCACCTTACCACCTTTTATAATGCCTTTCGGTCTCAGTTCCCAAGGCAGTTCCTCCAGGACCCTTTCACAATGCCAGCCTTTGCCAGGCTGCAGTATGCTCATGCCATTCTTTTTCATCGCTATTCCTGGCTTGAAATTATTGTGTAATTGCAATTTTTAAAATTTATTTTTATTTTTTATTTTTTTTAGACAGGGTCTCCCTCTGTTGCCCAGGCTGGAGTGCAGTGGTGCGACCACGCTCAATGCTTCATTGAACTCCTGGGCTCAAGCAATCCTCACGCCTCAGCCTCCCAAGTAGCTGGGACCATAGGCATGCACCACAATGCCTGCCTAATTTTTATATTTCTTTTGGAGATGAGGCCTCGCTATATTCCCCAGGCTGGTCTGGAACTCCTGGCCTCAAGCGATGCTCCAGCCTCAGCCTCCCAAAGCCGACTAGTCACCTTGCCAGCCTGTTGGTGATTATTTGATCGAAGTGTGTCACCCCTACTTCACCATGAGCTCAGGGCTCAAGGGGAACGGAGCTGGTGCCTGTTTTGTCCTGGGCACCTGGGAACATCATAGGCACTCAGGAAATGTCTGTGGGATGATTGCTGCTGCTCCACAAGCTCACCACCACCGTCAGGTGGAGGCTTCGCAGAAAGAGCCTGGCGGGGAGCTGACCCTAGTGTCTTAAGCTCCCATACCCAGCCTAAGGAGGGAGGGAAGGAGGGAGGAGTGGCTGTGGCTCCAGATAATAAGGGCTGGGGCCAGGCCCTGGGGGGCATAACTGGCCTGAGATAACCTGAAAGACCTGAGGCGGAGGAGAGTCTATCACATTCCAGGGAGACTGCGGGCACACACACAAACCACATGCACGTGCGTACACACACACTCAAACACACACTACACACACAGGGACACAGCCTACATATGTGCGCGCACACACAGCATGTGCATGCACACCCACACCACACCACTTAAGGGGATACACACAGCCTACACACGCATACACCCACACCATATACACACTACACACTGGGACAAACAGACTATGCACACGCACACACATACATACACACACAGACACATACATGTACACACGCAGGCCTGCGGCTCTGAAAGGACTCATGACTTTGGTGGCAGGAGGAGCTGGTGGGGCCCAGCCAGTGGGCGGGGCCAGGGGAGGGGCGGGCAGGTAGGTGCAGCCGCTCCTGGGAGGACCTTGCGTGGCCAGACCGTGCTGGTGACTTGTCCACACTGCTCGCTGCAGATACTCCAGGCGTCTCCCGTTGCGGCTGCTCCCTGCCTTAGAGGCCAGCCTTGGACACTTGCTGCCCCTTTCCAGCCCGGATTCTGGGGTCCTTCTTTCTGAGCCAACATCTGGGTCCTGCCTTCGACACCACCCCTAGGCTTCCTACCTTGTGCGCCTGGAGTCTGCCCCAGGGGCCCTTGTCCTGGGCCATGGTCCAGAATGGGGTCCTGGGGCCTGGGCAGCTGGGGGCTGTGGCCACTCTGCTCTATCTTGGATTATTCCGGTCGGGGACAGGTAAGTGAAGACGTGGGGGCGGGGTGGGGACAATGCACAGGAGGAAGTCAGCGTGATCATTTTCTGGGGTGCGCCCTTGTCTGGGGCCCAAGAAAACCCACGGCCTCCCTAGCTCTTGGCCTCCCTTTCCCACCTCGGCTCTGCCAGGGAAGGGGCCAGCCCTCTGGAGCAGCGGTGGGTGCTAAGGGGTCAGGGAACCCGAGTCTTCCCTACTCACCCCTCCTCTTTCTTTCTTTCTAGGAGCGGAAGGGGCAGAAGGTGAGACTTTCCTCAGAGAGGGAGGAGGGGAGGGGGAGGTGACTTGGATCGGATTCCCCTGGGGTTTAACCAGTGCCTGGCCTTCGGCTGGGCTGCCTTCCAACTAGATTCTCTTAGGGCTCCCAGAGTGGGGGGTTGTAGCCCTCACCTTACGGGCAGAGAAGCAGGGACTTGCCCAGGGCACACTGCCAGTGAGGGTGCAGCTGGGATTCAGATCCATGTCTGACTCCCAAAGTGAGGCAATTGAAGTGATTTTTTCGGTTTGGTTTTGTCTTTTGAAACAGGGTCTGGGTCTGTTGTCGCCCAGGCTGGAGTGCAGTGGCACCATCACAGCTCACGGCCCGCTCGGTGATCCAGCCTCCCGGGCTCACGTGATCCTCCCACCTCAGCCTTCCTAGTGGCTGGGACTACAGGTGCATGCCACCACACCCAGCTAATTGTGTTTTTTTGTTTTGTTTTTATTTTTGGTAGAGATGGGGGTCTCACTATATTGGCCAGGCAGGTCTTGAACTCCTGGGCTCAAGCGATCCTCCTGCCTCAGCCTCCCAAAGTGCTGGGATTATAGGTGTGAGCCACCGTTCCCATCCTCGAGGTGGTTTTGTGGGAACCAAACCAAGGGTCTCCTTTCTTGGAAGGCACCCAACCCGGTTCTGAGTCAGACCAGCTTTCAATCCTGGCTTCCCCATGCACTGGCTCTGTGTCATTGACCAAGTCCCCCCACTTTTCTAAGTCTTAGACTCCGCACCTCTAAAATGAAGCTGGTCATGTCCGTCTCCTGGGGCTGTGGAGAGGATGCAGGGAGATGAGGAAACGAAAGCCCCTCCCAGGCCTGGCACAGCCGCTAGGCTCTCTAAATAGTGGCTATTGTCATGATGATAAGGGAGAGGAGGATCCGGTCTGCAGTTTTCTCTGCTCTTAGAAGACTTTGTGAAGAGCAGTTGGGTTCTACTCCAAACAGTGGCCTCGATGGGGTTGGGGCTGGGGCTGTCCTGGAAACTAGACATTCATGTCACGGGAGCCCAGTTCTGCTGTTGGTTGGTTGAACCCACGTCCACGATGCCACGGGCACTGCGGACATGGGACTCTGCCCCTAGGGAACACCCAGATTGGTGTGGTGGAAACAGACACAGTTGTGGACTCCGGAACAATTGTGAGATTGGGTAGCTTCGGGGAGCACGGTGGAGGTGGGGGGGTACTGGACTCGGAGGCAATGCCCAACTCAGCCAGCAGGAGCCCGCCTGTCTACGGAGGGGCTGCTGTTCCAGTCAAGCATCCACAGGCAAAGGGAAGTTTGCCAGACAGTAAGGATGGGGAAGGGCATTCCAGGTAGAGTGACCTGGATCAGCCAAGGTCCCAGGTAAACAAGTGCGTGGCCTGATGTACATGACTGAAGGGTCCAGAGGGGACGACCAGGTCCGATGGCAGTGCCATGGTTGTCTGGAATGTTATCTTAAGGGCCTCGTGGAGCCAGGGAAGGGTTTAAGCAGGACTGTGGCCTGGTCAGATTGGGGATTTTCAGACACAAGTAAGGGGCGGGATGGACAGAAGGCTTGCAAGGAGGGAGGCTGCCCTGAGACCTGAATTAGGTAATGGGTAGTGAACAGAAGGGGCAGAACTGCCCACACCTGGGAGGGAACAAAGGGGTGCTGACTCCTGTGAACCCACTTCCCAAGCTCTGTATCAGAGCTCCTGGGCTGCGTAGGAGTGGCCAGGCTAACAACCTGACCCCTTCCTTTCCTCCCTGGGCAGCCCCCTGCGGTGTGGCCCCCCAAGCACGTATCACAGGTGGCAGTAATGCAGTCCCCGGTCAGTGGCCCTGGCAGGTCAGCATCACCTATGAAGGCGTCCATGTGTGTGGTGGTTCTCTCGTGTCTGAGAAGTGGGTGCTGTCAGCTGCTCACTGCTTCCCCAGGTACCAAATGGTGAAAGTCAAAAGTGGGTTGGAGGTCAAAGTTCATGGGTCAATCCAGATCAGAGGTTGGGGTTCTTGGGTTGGGTCTGAGAGTGTCAGTTAAGTCTGGAAGGACCAGTTAGGAGTGAAGGTGAGGGGTCAGAGGTTACAGGATAAAACTAAGGTGCAATTTGAGACCTAAAAGGGGCTGATCGGAATCAGGGGTTCGCAGCAGGGGTTGGGGAACAAGGAGAGGTCTCCTGGGTCTCAGCCTTTGCCGCCTGCCTGCAGCGAGCACAGCAAGGAATCCTATGAGGTCAGGCTGGGAGCCCACCAGCTGGACTCCTACTCTGAGGACGCCAAGGTCAGCACCGTGGAGTACATCATCCCCCACCCCAGCTACCTCCAGGAGGGCTCCCAGGGTGACATCGCACTCCTCCAACTCAGCAGCCCTGTCACCTTCTCCCGCTACATCCGACCCATCTGCCTCCCTGCAGCCAACGCCTCCTTCCCCAACGGCCTCCACTGCACTGTCACTGGCTGGGGCCATGTGGCCCCCTCAGGTGAGGTGGGACGCTGGGTGCCTAGAAGCGTGGAGGGGCAGCTGACTCGGGGAGGGGCCCAGAGTAAGCCTCTTTTGCCCCCACAGTGAGCCTCCCGGCACCCAAGCCACTGCAGCAACTTGAGGTGCCTCTGATCAGTCGTGAGACGTGTAACTGCCTGTACAACATCGACGCCAAGCCTGAGGAGCCGCACTTTGTCCAGGAGGACATGGTGTGTGCCGGCTACGTGGAGGGGGGCAAGGACGCCTGCCAGGTAAGCACAGGCCCGGGAGGCAGATAACCAGTGCAACTTGGGAAAGGAGGCCTGGCCGGGTCCTGATGGCTGCTGTGTGGCTTCTCTCCTCAGGGTGACTCTGGGGGCCCACTCTCCTGCCCTGTGGAGGGTCTCTGGTACCTGACGGGCATTGTGAGCTGGGGCGATGCCTGTGGGGCCCGCAACAGGCCTGGTGTGTACACTCTGGCCTCCAGCTATGCCTCCTGGATCCAAAGCAAGGCGACAGAACTCCAGCCTCGTGTGGTGCCCCAAACCCAGGAGTCCCAGCCCGACAGCAACCTCTGTAGCAGCCACCTGGCCTTCAACTCTGCCCCAGCCCAGGGCTTGCTGAGGCCCATCCTTTCCCTGCCTCTGGGCCTGGCTCTGGGCCTCCTCTCCCCATGGCTCAGCGAGCACTGAGCTGGTCCTGCTTCCAGGATGGATGCATCACACTCAAGGACAGGAGCCTGGTGTTTCCCTGATGGCTTTTGGACCCAGGGCCTGGCTTGAGCCACTCCTTCCTCCAGGACTCTGCGGGAGGCTGGGGCCCCATCTTGATTTTTGAGCCCATTCTTCTGGGTGTGCTCTTTGAGATCATAACTGAGAGTCAGGAGTTTCACTGCCTGTAGCGATGGCCAGAGCCTCTGGCCCCTCCTCCACCGTGGACCAGCCCATTGGCCAAGCTCCTGGGACCCTTGGCTATGAAAATGAGCCCTGGCTGCCACCTGTTTCTGGAAGACTGCTCCCAGCCCGCCTACCCAGCCTGATGGGCACATCCCTCTGCCCTCTCCCTGTGTTCTGGGCTGGGGCTGCCTTTGTGCAGCTTCGAGGACAGGAAAGGCCCCAATCTTGCCCACTGGCCGCTGAGTGCCCCCGAGCCCTGACTCCTGGACTCCGGAGGACTGAGCCCCCACCGGAACTGGGCTGACGCTTGGATCTGGGGTGGGGGTAACAGGGCAGAAAGGATTAAAATGTTTGAGCACAACTCGCCGTGCGTATGTGAAGTGAAATGAAGAACGTCGGCTCTTGGCCTCCCCTTCCCCTCCAAAGTCCAGGGCCACCAGCAGAACTGACTTTATTAAAAAAAGGACAAAACAGGTCTATACATATTTACAGGCTGGGGGCCAGGCCGCTCACTTCTTGGAGAGCTTGACTTGCTTGTGCTTGGGGGGTGCCCACTTGAGGCAGACGGAGTCCACTGTGGGGAGAAGGGGTGGGAGACAGGTCTGGGACTGGGCCAGACCAGCTCACACCTGGCTGCCCTGCTCTGGGCTCAGGCCAGTTTCACCTCCTCCAGGTGAGAACAAAAGGGCAGGCTGTGCTGAGGAGGGGCAGAGAAGCCCAGGAATGAGAGGCCCGCCCCAGGCTCCATCCTGGGAGCTGGTCCGACTGGTTTGGGATCATGTGACAGTAATAAGAAGGCCTTGACTCCTAGCAGTCCATATACCAACACTCCCCCATCCCCACTGCCCACACACCCCTTTCCCGCCCCCGACACACGGCAGCCCCCCACCCACCTGTGATGGGTGGTTTCTTATACTGGGCACTTTTGAGGTGCTCCTCCACCAGCTTGGGTGTGACACAGATCACGTGCTGGCCCTTCCAGTACTTGACCATATTGAGGGACTGCAGGGTACTGATGATGTCATTCTGGGTGATGCTGGTCATCTGGCTGCAAAAAGGGATGAGAGCAAATGCCAGACATGGTGCCCTTGTGGGATCTGGCCAGGATGGCGACAGGGTATGAGGAGGCAGGATCATGGCCCATCTCAGGACAAGTCCTGCCCCCATGGTCCAGGAGGCCGCCTCACCTGAGATCCTTGATGGACAGTGTGCCCCGGAAGTCCCGCAGGATCTCCAGCAGCACCCAGGACCAGTAGCTGCGGTAGCTGAGCTTGCCCAGGTCAGACAGCGGCTTCTCAGGGGAGCCGACCGTGCTTTCCAGCTTGGAGAGCTCATAACCTGGCGGCAGTAGAAAGAGGAACTTAGAATCCAGCCTGCCCTGGCACCCCTGCCCCACAGGTCTCCCACTCCCAGACAGACCAGGAACCACTCACTGAAAGCAATGAGGAACTTCCCGTAGCCACGGCGTTGGTAGGGAGGCAGGGTCAGGATGCAGGCCACGTTGTTTCCATCCGGGGACTCCTTCTCCTGCAGGAAGCCGGTGTTCAGGGCCACTGGAGAGGCTCTGCCCCCTCTCTGTTTATGCCCACCTTCGCCCTCCCCACCCTCCCCACCCTGAGCTTCCAGACCCAGTACCTTGGAGAAGTAGCCGACAATGTGGGCCCCCTGCCGGTCCACCTCAGTCAGGATGTAAAAAACGAACGGCTCCACGTCAAAGTACAGTGTCTTATGGTCCAGGAAAAGCTTGGCCAGCAGACACAGGTTCTGACAGTAAATCTGGGGGTGAAGAGGGGGAGACATGCTCAGGGGGCAGGCACAGGTCCTACCCAGCTGGTTCCAGCGGCCAGCACCAGCCTGCAGGAAGTGGGCACCTCACAAGGCCAGACAGATTTCACACTGGAAGGAGTCTTCAGTCAGCCTCCGACGGACAGGGAACTGGAAATCAGAGAGCAACAGCACTTCGGACGTGCCAGCAGAGCTAGACGAAGCCCGGCTACCCCTTCTGAGCGCCAAATACGGGCTGGGTGCCTTCCATGCAGGATCTGCTTCAGTCTTCACAGACATTAACTCTGTTTCAGCTCAGGACACTGAGGCTGCGAGGCAGGAATTCAGACTGTCCTGTTCATGGCTGTGTCCCCAGCACCTAGCACGAGGCTAAGTATGAAGCTGGGTGCCTGGTAAATATCTGCTGAATGGAGGAGCCTCGAGCCCTGTCTGTCCACTTGGCCGCACTCCAGGAGGGGGACAATGGGACTGAGTTTGGCTTCACGGGACAGACTAAAGGGTTCCCTGGTTTATGACACCACAACCACTCTCTCATCCAACCCGGCAGCTGTGCGAGCCCAGCACTGCCAGGCCCATCTCATTCAGGAGGAAGCTGAAGCTCCCAGAGTGTTGTCCAGGGCCTCAAAGCTGGCAGAGTGCAGAGCTGGAAAGCATCACCACATCCAGCGGAGGTCCTTCTGCCATTCCACCCAGCCATGCTCAGGAAGGCAGAGCAGGGGCAAGGGCTGGGCTCAACCTGCATATTCTCCGAGTCCAAGGCTAATCAAGCCCCAAGAGATCACCGATAATAACAAGGCCCGTGTTTATTAAGCACTTACTAGTGCCAAGCACTGCACTGAACACTTGACATTTGCTGTCTCATTTATTCCACTAACACCACCACTAGGTAAATATTATGACTCCCGTCTTATGGACAAGGAAACAGGAACTATGTTAAGTAACTTGTCTGTGGTCAGTGAGGAAGTGACAGGGCAACGAGTCACCTTGCAGTGAGTGGAGCCACCCTGAAGCCTGCCCTCTCCGTCCTATGTTGTATGGCCCATCTGCCGGAAACCAGTACACTTGGCGAGACCCTCACAGACTGACAAGGCAAAGGCCAAGTTCTGTACAACAGCAGAGCAGGTCCCAAAGGTTCCAACCCACCCTGCTGAAGTCATTCCGGGCCAGGAACAAGGAACTCAGCCCTTGATAACCACAGAGCTCTCTCAGCAGGAAATTTCACACAAAGCAGTCCCCTCCCAGGCAAAAGCAAACACCTTTCTTTCCAACGGAAGGAGAAAGCGCTTCTAAAAGCAGCCTCAGGCAAGACAATCTCCTCTGGGTTCCAGAACAACTCAAATTTGAACCTAACCCCACCAGCAGAAGAAACCTGGGGCCACCACAGGGCCCTGTGTTTCCTATGCACCAACCATAGGCCTAGTGTCAGGCTAGGAAGCCCCGAGAGGCCTTCTTTTTTTTTTTTTTTTTTTTGAGACAGATTTTCACTCTGTCGTCCAGGCTGGAGTGCAGTGGCACAATCTCAGCTCACTGCAACCTCTACCTCCCTGGTTCAAGCAATTTTCGTGCCTCAGCCTCCCGAGTAGCTGGGATTACAGGTGTGCACAACCACGCCAGCTAATTTTTTTGTATTTTTAGTAGAGAAGGAGTTTCGTCATGTTGCCCAGGCTGCTCTCGAACTCCTGAGCTCAGGCAATCTGCCCACCTCAGCCTCCAAAAGTGCTAGGATTACAGGTGTGAGCTACAGTGCCCGGCCCCTCAGAGGCATTCTGCCCATAGAGGCTCAGCTAAGGCTGCTCCCTCCCTCCCCTTTGGTGGCAATGAGGATCATCTGGGAGGTGCCCAGGGCCTCCCCGGCCTCCCCCAGCCCCCGGCCACCCACTCACCTTATGGTCTTTGCCATCAACTTCGTAGACAGAGATGTTGCTCTTGCGGTAGATCTCTTTCCCGGGGGGCTGCCGCCACTGGCACTGACCCTGGTGGGGGACAGGAGAACAGGCTCGCTGCCCATAGCTTCTCTGCTAGGAGGCCCCCACCCCACCACTACGTGCTTTGGAGCAAGTCTCTGCCTCTCTGTTTCCCCCCACAACACTTCACTTGCATTGAGTAATCCTCCCAGCAGCCTTAGGAAAGCAATCCTGCTTTATAGACCAAGGCCCAGCACAGAGACGCAAACATCACACAGCGGGGTGGGGTTTTGAGTCTCCGTGGGCCTGGCTCTGGAGGGACCCATCCATGACAATGGCTTCCCTAAACCACACCTATTCGCTTCAGATTCCACACCTCTGGAAGCAGCCCACTGTGTCAGTGACGACAGCGCCCCTTCCTGACAGCCCCCAGTTTTGTCCACACTTAAGGTCCCACTGCCAGGGCCTATGTGTGCTTCCTGGGATGGGGCTGGCCTTGACAAAAGACCCGAAGGGGGTGAGTTACTGTCCCCATTCCAGAGAAGAGGAAGCTGAGGTCTGGAGTTGGCAAGGTCACCCTTCCAGCAACAGCAAAGCCAGGCCTGGAATCCAGGCCTCCTGACCCCCTAGCAGTTCTTCCCTATATTCGCCCCTCTGGGCCTGTCTCCTCCCTGGAGCTGCCAGCGCAGCCGCCCTCATCCTCCCTGCCTGCCTCTGCCTCTCACCAGGCCCCTGCCCAGCTTGGCCCGGCCAGCCCAGCCTCACCAAGTGGAAGCGGTAGCTCTTCTCGTATTTCATGTACTTGAGGCAGTACTCGCAGAGCCAGAGCTTGGGCTGTTTCCCATAATCTTCGGGGAACGGTGAGAAATACCAGGCATCAATTTCGTAGTTCCCGATGTGGATCTTGTCCACATACTTCACCTTGGTGATCTGCAGGCAGGGTGGGAGTGGGGCACAGTGCATGGCTCAGCAGGGGCTCCTCAGCAAGGGGAGACAGGGGACCTGCAGGCAGCTTCCCAGCCCCACTTACCGCCTCGTGCTCCTTCTCCAAGGCCGCTGTGGTGGGGTCCATCTCTGCATAAGTCTGGGCCAGGAAAGAAAAGTAAGCAGAGGTGAACAGAAGTGGTAACCAGGCTGTCCCTCCCCTGCCAGCAACAGCAAAGCCAGGCCTGGAGTCCAGGCCTCCTGGAATCCAGGACCCACAAGGCTTCCCTGCTGTCTTCCAGACCTCATTTCTGGATGGCAATAATAACCACACCAATAGCTAACCTGTCTGACTCAGTTCTGAAGCTGGCTGGTCCAGGCTCCTCTCGCATCCACCCGCCCCACCCCTGGATATCCCAGACATCCTTGATGTCCAAGTTTGGACCTTTTGCCAGATGAACAGGGTTAGGATCGGAATAGGGGCTTCGGCTGCACAACGGGGGGCAATCCAGCTCTGCCAAAGTTGTGAGACTCAAATGAAATAACAGATATTGCCTTCCAGGCCCACCATAAGCATTGTTACCATCTCCCCGATGTGCCTGGACCCCTTTCCTGAGCACCAAACCCTGCCTGCCCATGGGACTGCCCCAGAGGTCCCTCCCATAGGGACAGCAGACTCAAGATGTGCAGAAAGGACCTCAACACTCCTCCCTGCAAACCTGTGCCTGCCTCCTCCTGGGTTGCTCATTTTACTGGGAACATCACTCTTGGTCCCAATGTCCAAGACACGTAACTAGGCTTGCCTCAGACTACTCCCTCTCCCTCAGCCTGGCCAAGTCCTAATACAGCGATGCCGACTCTACTTCTGACATCTCTGGAATTGGGTCCTCTCTGGAATTCTCCTCTCTGTCCTGCTCCAGGTAGTCATGGCCCCATCTCAGGTCTGGACAATTCACTAGGCCTCCTCAGATTCCCTGCCTCCAGCCCCAGCCTCCTCATTGCTATCAGCAGCCCCCTTTTTGCGGCCTTCATGCTTTAGGACAAACAGCTCCTTCCACCTGGAGAATGCCCTTCCTTCCCTCACTGCCAGCAGAAAACGCTTCCTCAGCCTGGCACGGAGCATGAGTCAGGTGAGTCCATGATGCTTTGTGATCTATCCTGTGTCACTGTTGTTATTGTGCTCTTTCCCATCCTTCAAGGCTTGAGATTCTTACCACCCCCTCCAGGAGGCCTGACTGGATTCTTCCCATCCAGAAAACATTCGCTCCTTCCCAAGTTCAGTGAGAAGCGGTCAACAGGGCAACACCGGCCAAGTATGCCCACCTGGGTTCCTCTATTTTTCAAGTCCTTAGAAAGCAGAGACTAAGAGTCACACCACACTCACAGCACGTCCTGCTCCTAGACCAGACCCTGCGGGAGGAACCCAGTATAGCCTGACAATGGAGGAGGGACCCAAGATGGCCCATGACCTACACTAGGGCAGATGAGGCCCTGCCCTGTTGCTGAGAAGGGAGGAAGGAGCCAGCACTTTACCCAGAACCCCCTCCACAAAGCACTGTGCTTATATGGCCTCATTTAATCCTTTCAGTAACCCTTACATAGAATGTTATTTCCTTTTTTTTGAGACGGAGTCTCACTCTGTCACCCAGGCTGGAGTACAGTGTCACCATCTCATCTCACTGCAACCTCCGACTCCCAGGTTCAAGCAATTCTCCTGCCTCAGCCTCCCAAGTAGCTGGGACTACAGGCACATGCCACCACATCAAGGTAATTTTTGCATTTTTAGTAGCGACAGGTTTCGCCATGTTGGCCAGGCTGGTCTCAAACTCCTGACCTCTGAGCCACTGCGCCCAGCTGAATTCTTATTTCAATTCTACAGAGTAGTAAACAGGCAGGGCAAGGTGAGGTCCCTTGCCCTCAGGGACTAGTGAGCTGCCATTTATTCCAAGTGGCAAGCACGGCATAGACATTATTATTTTTTTTTTTTCTCACTCTGTCACCCAGGCTGCAGTGCAATGGCGAGATCTCAGCTCACGACAACCTCTGCCTCCTGGGCTTAAGTGATTCTCCTGCGTCAGCCTCCCAAGTGGCTGAGACTACATGTACCTGCTACCATGCCCGGCTAATTTATTTTGCTTTTTGAGACGAAATTTTGCTCGTTGCCCAGGCTGGAGTGCAATGGCGCAATCTTGGCTCACCACAACCTCCACCTCCTGAGTTCAAGCGATCTTCCCACCTCAGTCTCCCAAGTAGCTGGGATTACAGGCGCCCACCAGCACGCCCAGCTAATTTTTTGTATTTTTAGTAGAGATGGGGTTTCACCATGTTGGCCAGGCTGGTCTCGAACTCCTGACCTGCAGATGATCCACCCACCTTGGCCTCCCAAAATGCTGGGATTACAGGTATGAGCCATAGCCTTTTTTTTTTTTTTTGAGACGGAGCCTTGCCCCGTCGCCCAGGCTGGAGTGCAATGGCACCATCTCAGGTCACTGCAACCTCGCCTCCTGGGTTCAAGTCATTCTCCTGCCCCATACTTCCAAGTAGCTGGGATTACAGGTGTGCGCCATCACGCCCAGCTAATTTTTGTATCTTTAGTAGAGAGGGGTTTCACCACGTTGGTGATGCTGGTCTCGAACTCCTGACCTCGTGATCCGCCCACCTCGGCCTCCCAAAGTGCTGGGAATACAGGCATGAGCTACTGCACCTGGCCTGTGCCTGGCCTCTTTTTGTATTTTTAGTAGAGACGGGCTTTCACCGTATTGGCCAGACTGGTCTCGAACCCCTGACCTCAAATGATCCAATCATCTCAGCCTCCCAGAGTGCTGGGATTACAGGCATGAGCCACTGCACCCAGCCGACATTATTTCATTTTGTCCTCACAATGAGCCTTTGAAATAAGAGTGCTCATTGTCCCTGCTGTATAAGAGACAAAACTGAGGCACAAAGAGATGAGGTCACTTGCCCGAGGTCACAGAACTGGTACTCAGCAGAGTCGGGCATGGGCGCCTGGTCTGTCCAATTCTGAAGCTAACCACTGTAAAGATGAGGAAGAAAGATTTTCCTTCTCATACGTCTTTTTTTTTTTTTTTTTTTTGAGATGGAGTCTCTCTCTGTTGCCAGGCTGGACTGCAGTGGCGTGATCTTGGCTCACTGCAACCTCTGCCTCCCACATTCAAGTGATTCTCCTGCCTCAGCCTCCCAAGTAGCTGGGAGCCCAGCTAATTTTTGTATTTTCAGTAGAGATGGGGTTTCACCATGTTGGCCAGGCTGGCCTCGATCTCTTGACCTCGTGATCCACCCGCCTCAGCCTCCCAAAGTGCTGGGATTACAGGCGTGAGCCACCGCGCCCGGCCCCTCACACATCTCTTTAAACCACATTTCCCAATTCTTACAAAATATAGTACTCTTCTGCCAATGCAATAAAGAACTACAAAAACACTACTTTTCTTAATTGTTGCAATTTATTTAGAATTAAACATTAATTAGGCTCTGAAGAACCTTGCTGATTGTTAACTGGATGATTGTTTCATTACCTATTCTTTGATTTAATCACCACTGGCCCGTTATCCACCCTGCTGGTTGCCAGCTCAGAGGTATGTCTTTGTTGAGTGCAAAACAGTTGAGGAATTAATCTTAGATCTACGCTGTCCAATAGAGTAGCCACTTGTCACATAGGGCTATTTAAAATTATACTCAGTCAAACATGGTGGCTCATGCCTGTAATCCCAGCACTTTGAGAGGCCGAGGTGGGAGGATCACTTGAGGCCAGGAGTTCCAGACCACTCTGGCCAACATAGCAAAACCCCATCTCTACTAAAAACAAAAAAAAATTAGCTGGATGTGGTGGCACATGCCTGTAATCTCAGATACTTGGGAGGCTGAAGTATGAAAATTGCTTAAGCCAGGAAGGCAGAGGTTGCAGTAACCCGAGATCTCGCCACTGTACTCCAGCCTAGGTGACAGAGTGAGACTCTTCAAAAAATGAAAATTTTGGCTGGGCACGGTGGCTCACACATGTAATTCCAGCACTATGGGAGGCCGAGGCAGGTGGATCACTTGAGGTCAGGAGTTTGAGGCCAAACATGGTGAAACCCTATCTCTACTAAAAACACAAAAATTAGCCGGGCATGGTGGTGCGTGCCTGTAGTCCCAGCTACTTGGGAGGCTGCGGCAGGAAACTCGCTTGAACCCGGGAGGTGGAGGTTGCAGTGAATTGAGATCACACACCACCGCACTCCAGCCTGATTGACAAAGCGAGACTCTGTCTCAAAAAAATAAAAATAAATAAATTTTTTTAAAAAGAATTATAATGCTTTTATTTATTTTTTTTGAGACAATCTTGCTTGGACACCCAGGCTGGATGGAGTACAGTGGCATGATCTCGGTTCACTGCAACCTCTACCTCCTGGGTTCAAGCAATTCTTCTGCCTCAGCCTCCTAAATAGCCGGGATTACAGGTGTATACCACCACGCCCGGCTAATTTTTGTATTTTTAGTAGAGATGGGGTTTGGCCATGTTGGCCAGGCTGGTCTCAATCCCATGACCTCAAGTGATCCACCCACCTCTGCCTCCCAAAATGTTGGGATTACAGGCATGAGCCACTGCACCCGACCATAATTTTAAAATTCTTAATTCTTAGTCACACTTGACACATTTCAAGTGCTCAACAACTACATGTGGCTAGTAGCTACTGTACTGGATAGTACAGCTATAGAACATTTCCATTACAATAGGAAGTTCAATTGGGCAGTTTAGACCTTGAGGAGTTCTTCCAGTTTAGGGTATTTCAATTTTTTAAATCATACCACAGTAGAAAGTACACTTGGCACTGTAAACCTGTTGACATGTCCATATATACACACAAGTGTGTGCTAGGATCATTGGGAAGGTAAGGCTGGAACAAGAGGAATCCTGCACACTTTTATTGGGTGTGAAATAAAAGCTTCTCAAAACAATACTTACCCTTAATAAAGTGCAACACCCTGAATTTTCTATCTCATCCACTTTATTTCTTCCATTTAAAGAAATTTAAATGCTGGGCTTGCCCACTGAACTGATGTACTCAGAAGGATCAAACAGCAACGGCTGAAAGTAACAAATGTTTGGGTGTCTGGAGACTTTGACAATCTTGCTCTGGTTTGCACTCCTCATTTTAATTTTGTAAATTAAGACACTGAGACTTGGTTGGGCACAGTGGCTCACACCTGTAATCCCAGCACTTTAGGAGACTAAGGCAGGAGGATCGCTTGAGACCAGAAGTTTGAGACCAGTGTGGGCAACATAGCAGACCCCGTCTCTACAAACAAATAAAAAAATTAGCCAGGCATGGTGGCACTTGCCTATGGTCCCAGCTACTCAGGAGGCTGAGGCAGGAGGATTGCTTGAGCCCAGGAGGTTGAGGCTGAAGTGAGCCATGACTGTGCCACTGCACTCAGCCTAGACGATAGAGTAAGACCCTGTCTCAAAAAAAACAAAACAAACAAACAAAAAAAATATGTACAACTATTATATATCAATACAAGAAAAAACCAAGGCAGGTACAGTGATGCACACCTGTAGTCCCAGCTACTTAGGAGGCTGAGGCAGGAAGAACATTTGGGCCCAGGAGTTCAAGTCCAGCCTGAGCAACACAGCAAGACTCTCATCTCTTAAGAAAAAACTAAAATCATGGCTAAGGCCTCTGGCTCTGAGGGTGCACAATCTAGCTGGTAGATCTAATTCCTGTCTGGGTCCCTACACCTATCTGCAGCTCTTCTATAAATTGGGGATAATAATGCTTACTTCACAGGCCTGCTGTGAAATGTCAGTGAGGTCATGTATTAAAACACCTAGCTTAGGCTGGGAGCAGTAGCTCACACATGTAATCCCAGCACTTTGCGAGGCCGAGGTGGGCGGATCACCTGAGGTCAGGAGTTCGAGACCAGCCTGACCAATATGGTGAAACCTCGTCTCTACTAAAAATACAAAAATTATCTGGGCGTGGTGACGGGCACCTGTAGTCCCAGCTACTCGGGAGGCTGAGACAGAACTGCTTGAACCCAGGTGGCAGAGATTGCAGTGAACCGAGATCGTGCCACTGCACTCCAGCCTGGGCGACAGAGAGACTCCATCTCAAAACAAAACAAAACAAAAAAAAGCCAGCATTTAGCTTAATACTTTGGCTCACTGGCTAACAAGTGTTTGGCATTATTATTCTAATTCCAGCCCACCGTTTTACTGCCTGTGTGACCTTGGGCAAGTTACTTAATCTCTCTGAGCCTGCTTCCTCACCTACCAAAAAGTAACTATTCCTGAGTGTTGAACTGTTGGGAAGAATGAGGAGCTTATACACAAACAGGACTTGGCAGGGTGCCTGGCTATAGCAACTGCCCAATAACATTCTCGTCTTTCCCACTAAACTTCAAGTCATTTTTCTACTAAGACACAGCCACTAGGAGACAAAAGAGGCTACTGGTGCAGGAGGCCTGAGTTCTAGTCCCAGCTGTGCCATTTCCTTGCTGTGAGACTGCAGCGAAGCCCTTACCCTCTAAGCCTGTTTCCTTAGCTATGAAAAATAAGTAAGAGGAAGTAGGTAAAGTCCCTGGCACACTACAGGAGCTTCAGAAATGGGATTTGCTATGGTTTTGGCACTGGGGCCCGAGAGACCCAAGGGAGCTGGCAGAGATAGCTAGGCCTCCCGGGCCTGTGGATGGGAAGGGATCCGGACCTTCTGCACATGGTTGATCTCATCATGCTTGCGCTTTTGGTTGCGAGTGATCTTGCGCTCAGGCTGCTCTGCGAGCTCACTCAGGTACTTCTCTGAGTTCTTTTGCACAGCATCCTTCACTGTCTTGGTCAGCGCCAGCCGGTTCTTGTCTACCCACTCGTCCAGCCGCCGGTTAACTGTAAGGATGGGCCATGAGAGTGCTGCCACGGCACCCAACTCCCCGCACCCAGGCCCAGATGCACCAAGCCACTCACAGCCCACATAGTGTACATAGAATTCCTCTCGGCCCTCCTGGTCGTTCACTCGAGACTGGATCACTTCAGCAGAATCTGTGATGGAAAAAGGCTAGGGTTATCAGGAAGGTAAGGCTGCAACAAAAGGAATCCTGCACACTGAGGAGCAGTTTCCAGAATCCAGGGCCACGCATCAGCTAACCTCACTAGTTCACCTCTGCCATTCTACTCAATCACTGCCACAACTGTGAGGTGGACCAGGTTGGGGCTGTTATTACTATTTTATGAATGAGAAAATAACTGGGGCTGCGTGCGCCTAGAATCCCAGCACTTTGGGAGGCCGAGGCGGGCAGATCACCTGAGGTCGGGAGTTCGAGACCAGCCTGACCAACATGGAGAAACTCCGTCTCCACTGAAAATACAAAATTAGTTGGGCGTGGTGGCGCACATCGGTAATCCCAGCTACTGGGGAGGCTGAGGCAGGAGAATCACTTGAACCCGGGAGGCGGAGGTTGCAGTGACCCGAGATCACGCCATTGCACTCCAGCCTGGGCAACAAGAGTGAAACTCTGCCTCAAAAAAAAAAAGGGGGGAAATTAACTGGCTGGGTGTGTGGCTCACACCTGTAATCCCAGTAGTTTCGGAGGCCGAGATGGAAAGATCACTTGAGGCCAGGAGCTGGAGACCAGCCTGGTCAACATGGCAAAACTCCATCTCTACTAAAAATACAAAAAAAAAAAAAAAAAGAGTCAGGTGTGGTGGCACACACCTGTAATCCCAGCTACTCGGGAGGCTGAGGCAGGAGAATTGCTTGAACCTGGGAGGCACAGGTTGCAGTGAGCCGGGATTATACCACTGCACTGTGGCCTGGGTGACAAGAGCAAGACTCTGTCTCAAAAAGAAAAAAAGAACCCCAAAAAACAAAACAAAACAAAACTGAGGCTTACCCAGGGTCACAGATTTGAAGTGGTAAGAGCTGATACTTAACTGAATTTAAGTCTGACTCTAAATTCAATGCTTATTTTACCATATACCCTCAGTTGCTCATTTGTTCAGGGATCATGAGTGCTGACTCTGGATTAAGATAGCCTACATTAATATATAATTCCAGGTCTGGGCACCATGGCTCATGCCTGTAATCCCAACACTTTGGGAGGCCGAGGTGGGTGGATCATGAGGTCAAGAGGTCAAGACCATCTTGGCCGACATGGTGAAACTTCGTCTCCACTAAAAATACAAAAATCAGCTGGGCGTGGCACCGCACACCTGTAGTCCCAGCTACTCAGGAGGCTGAGGCAGAAGAATGGCTTGAACCCGGGAGGCAGAGATTGCAGTGAGCCAAGATGGTGCCACTGCACTCCAGCCTGGCAACAGAGTGCGATTCCGTCTCAAACAAACAAAACAAACAAACAAAATATATAAAATTGCAGCTCCCGACTTCCTAGCTATGTGTAACTGAGCCAGTTATTCCATCTTTCTGAGCCTCAGTCTCTTCATCTGTGAAAAGGGATAACAGCTGGGCACAGTGGCTCATGCCAGTAATCCCAACACTCTGAGAGGTTGAGGTGGGAGGATCACTTGAGCCTAGAAGGTCTAGGCTTCAGTGAGCTGTCACAGCGCCATGGCACTCCCACCTGGGTGACAGAGCAAGATCCTGTCCCCCCCCCAAAAAAAAAAAGGGATAATAGTGCCAACCTTAGAAGGTGAGTTAATGCCTCCAAAATTTTTAGCAGAGCACCTGACAATTAGCAGAGCATTCAATAAGTGAGTAAGGCAACCACTATGTGTCTGGCCCTATGCTGCGTTGTTGCTGGGTACAGAGGACACAGTGATGAATCACAAGAAGTCCTGCCCTCCAGAAGTTCCCAGTATGATGGAGGAACACAGAGAGAGAAAATTACAACATAATGTTACAAAAACTATGACTGAGGTACGAAAAAAATGTTGCAGGAACACAGAGAAGGGAACCACTCACTTCGCCTGAAGGGGAATCAAGGATGACATCACAAAGGATATGAAGTTAAGAGGATGAGTAGGAGCTAGGCAGGCGAACAAGGAGAAAGGGAAGAAAACGCATTCCAAGCAGAGGGCACAGGTGGTAAAGGGCGTGTGGTCTTCAGAGGACAGTGTGTTCTGGCCTGGCAATGCCCTTTGCTAGGGTTGGCTACAAACTGGAGAGGTCACAAAAATGAATGCCACTCTAAGGAGTTTGGGGTTAATTTTGAAAATGAGAGAAGGCAGCAGAACATTAGGAAAGGGAAGCCTGTTGTTTCTGGAAGGTCTCTCTGCGGGTGGCTGCCAGGGACATATGGAAAGAGAAGACGCAGAGACAAGAGACGGGTGACGAAGCAGCGTTAGCAAGAAAAAGGAATGAAGCCTAAGACTGGGCAAAGAAGTGGAATGGGAACAATCCTGGTGAAGGCCTGAGTGGTGGGTTTGTAGGTGTCGCTCCACATCATCAAAGGTCGACAGCCTCCCACAACCCGGCTGGTTTCTCAGCGCCTGGATCGCGGCGTTCTTTCCTCAAACCCCGCCCCTCCTCCTCTCCACTCCCAGCCCCCGGATCTCGCCCTCACGGAGAGCCCGTCCTCTGGCCCCGCCCCGCCCCCTGGCCCTGAGCTCCGCCCAGCCCCCGGCCCTGGGCCCCGCCCTCACGCCAGGTGCTATCCGGCCGCCGGCACAGGTACGTTTCTCCGATCTCCACCGTGACTTCCGGCTCGCCGCGCGCCGGGGTCGGCGGAGAGACGCGGCCCGGGGATGGGGCGGTCCCCTCGGCGGCCGCATTCTCCCCGGGCCCTGGCTCGCCCTCCCCCGCGACCCCTGAAGTCGCCGCTGCAACCGCCGCAGCAGCTCCCTGTGCCGCCATTGCGGGAGGGAAAGTGACGCCAGAGTCGGACGCCACGCAGCTCTTCTGCCTCCGGGTCAGCAGTGCGTGGGGCGGGCTCCTCAAGGTTTGAGGGTGGGGTCTGTGACGTAGCAGGAGCCGATTGGCTTCTGCGGCCGTCCCTCGCGGCCCGGCGACGAGCTGGATGTTGAGTGTGCGGCAGTCTTGGAGCTCCTGGTTTTCCATGAGGACCTGTGGCTGCAGCCTATGGTCGAGGAGAGGAGACAGACTTACCTCATGCGATGACTCAACTCAACCTTTTATTTATTTATTTATTTATTTATTTATTTATTTATTTAGAGACGGAGTCATGCTCTGTCGCCCAGGCTGGAGTGCAGTGGCGTGATCTCGGCTCACTGCAATCTCCGCCTCCGGGTTCAAGCGATTCTTCTGCCTCAGCCTCCCGAGTAGCTGGGACTACAGGCGCGCGCCACCACGCCCACCTAATTTTTATATTTTTAGTAGAGACGGGGTTTCACCATGTTTTCCAGAATGGTCTCAATCTCTTGACCTCGTGATCCGCCAGCCTCCACCTCCCAAAGTGTTGGGATTTACAGGCGTGAGCCACCGCGTCCGGCCAGCTGAACCATTTTAAAGGCCCTGGTGCTTGAGGAAGCCAAGATGTGCCAGTTTTCAGCGGGAGCTGCCCACGTTTTAACAGGGCGGAGTCAGAGCGTCCGCCCTGGTGGCCTGGAGCCGCACACTCGAGCTGGCCTAATGTCGCTCACCTTTTTTTGTTTTTTTTGAGATGGAGTCTAGCTCTGTTGCCGAGTCTGGAGTGCAGTGACGTGATCTCGGCTGACTGCAACCTCTGCCTCCCGGGTTCAAGCAATTCTCCTGCCTCAGCCTCCTGAGTAGCTGGGATCACAAGTGCGCGCCACCACGCACGGCTAATTTTTGTATTTTTAGTAGAGACAGGGCTTCACCCTGTTGGCCAGACTGGTCTCTGACTCCGGACCTCAGGTGATCCGCCCGCCTCGGCCTCCCAAAGTACTAGGATTACAGGGGGCTCGGAGTACAGGCGTGAGCCACCGTTCCCAGCCAGTGCCCCGTTTTTGAAGGTTGAAGAGACTGTATCCCTTATTTGGGATACAGTTGGGGCGGGGAAAGCAGAACGGGTATGTTCAGAGATAGCCCATAAATCATCCTCACAGGATAGTCTAAAGAAAGGACGAGTTGGGCTGGGCGTGGTGTCTCACGCCTGTAATCTTAGTACTTTGAGAGGCCGAATCTCAGTACTTTTGAGACGCCGAGGTGGGCGGATCATCAGGTCAGGAGATGAAGACCATCCTGGTTAACACAGTGAAACCCCGTCTCTACTAAAACTACAAAAAATTAGCCGGGCGTGGTGGCACGCGCCTGTAGTCCCAGCTACTCGGAAGGCCGAGGCAGGAGAATCGCTTGAACCCGGGAGGCGGAGGTTGCAGTGAGCCGAGATTGTGCCACTGCACTCCATCCTAGGCGACAAGCGAGACTCCGTCTCAATTTTAAAAAAAAGGACAAGTTGGCCAGAGCGGTGGCTCACACCTGTAATCCCAGCACTTTGGGAGGCCGAGGCGGGCAGATCACCTGAGGTCAGGAGTTCAAGACCAGCCTGCCCAACATGGTGAAACCCCGTCTCTACTAAAAATACAAAAATTAGCCAAGCGTGGCCTGGCGCGGTGGCTCAAGCCTGTAATCCCAGTACTTTGGGAGGCCGAGGCGGGTGGATCACGAAGTCAGGAGATCGAGACCATCCTGGCTAACATGGTGAAACCCCGTCTCTACTAAAAAAAAATACAAAAAACTAGCCGGGCGTGGTGGGGCGCCTGTAGTCCCAGCTACTCAGAGGCTGAGGCAGGAGAATGGCGTAAACCCGGGAGGCGGAGCTTGCAGTGAGCCGAGATCGGGCCACTGCACTCCAGCCTGGGTGAAACAGCGAGACTCCGTCTCAAAAAAAAAAAAAAAAAAAATAGCCAAGCGTGGTGGCACGCGCCTGTAGTCCCAGCTACTCAGGAGGCTGAAGCAGGAGAATCGCTTGAACCTGGGAGGCAGAGGTTGCAGTGAGCCGAGATCCCGCCATTGCGCCCCAGCCTGGGGACCAAGAGCAAGACTCTGTCTCAAAAAAAAAAAAAGGCCGAGCGCAGTGGTTCACGCCTATAATCCCAGCACTTTGGTAGGCTGAGGTGGGTGGATCATGAGGTCCGGAGATCGAGACCATCCTGGCTAACATGGTGAAACCCCGTCTCTACTAAAAAACAGAAAACAATTAGCTGGGTGTGGTGGCGGGCGCCTGTAATTCCAGCTACTGGGGAGGCTGAGGCAGGAGAATGGCGTGAACCCAGGAGGCAGAACTTTCAGTGAGCCAAGATCACGCCACTGCCCTCCAGCCTAGGTGACAGAGCGAGACTCCAACTCAAAAATTAAAAAAAAAAAAAAAGAAAGAACGAGCCCCAAAACCACAGGTCTCCTGGACGGAAACTGGCCAAAGGCAGTGGATACAGTGGAGAATACTTTGGGCAGTGAAAAATGAATCTTGAGTTCTGACCTTCCACGGGGTAAGGTGTACAAGTGTGAGGATTCTATGAGAGTCAGTAAAAGTTAAGCCATTTATATATGTATGGTCCAACCATATATAATCGGCCCTCCATAGCTGCGTGTCCCACCTTTGAAGATTCAACGAAGAGCAGGTTGCAAATACAGTGTTTAGTCATGGTGGCTCACACCTGTAATCTTGCACTTTTGGAATCCAAGCAGGAGGATCACTTCTGGCCAGGATTTCAAGACCAGCCTGGGCAGCATAAGAGACCTCCTTTCTACTAAAAATTTGGGGAAAAAAAAATTAGCTGGGCCTGGGGGCCCGCGCCTGTAGTCCCACCTACTCGGGAGGGTGAGGCAGAGGGATTGCTTAAACCCAGGAGGTCGAGGCTGAGTGAGCTATAATCCTTCCACTGCACTCCAGCTTGGGTGACAGAGTGAGACCCTGTCTCAAAAAAAGAGGGGGGGAAAGAAAAGAAGGAGGCTGGGCGCAGTGGCTTACTCCTGTAATCCCACCACTTTGGGAGGCCGAGGCAGGCAGATCACCTGAGGTGGGGAGTTTGAGACCAGCCTGACCAATGTGGAGAAACCCCATCTCCACTAAAAATACAAAATTATCCAGGTGTGGTGGTGCATGCTTGTATTCCCAGCTACTCGGGAGGCTGAGACAGGAGAATCGCTTGAACCTGGGAGGCAGAGGTTGTGGTGAGCCAAGATCGTGCCATTGCACTCCAGCCTGGGCAGCAAGAGTGAAACTCTGCCTCAGAAAAAAAAAAAGAAAAAAAAAAGGCCAGGTGTGGCACCTCACGCCTGTAATCGCAGCACTTTGGGAGGCCGAGGCAAGTGGATACTTGAGGTCAGGAGTTCAAAACCAGCTTGGCCCACATTGTGAAACACCGGATCTCTACTAAAACTACAAAACAGCCGGCCGTGGTGACGTGTGCCTGTAATCCCAGCTACTTGGGAGGCTGAGGCAGGAGAACTGCTTGAACCCAGGAGGTGGAGGTTGCAGTGAGCTGAGATCGCACCACTGCACTCTAGCCTGGCTGACACAGCAAGACTCCATCTCCCCCCCCCCCAGAAAAAAGGAAAGAAAGAGAGGGAGGAAGGGAGGAAAAGAAAAGGAAAGAAAATATTGTAAGGATGCAGAACCCACAGATCTGAAGAGCTGACTTCATATCTGCTGTTTGGCAGGGCCAACTATAGGACTTGAGCACCTGCAGATTTCGGTATTCACAGGTGGTCCTGGAACCAATCCCCAGCAGTTAACCCATGTATAACTATCAATCATATAACTATGTAATGGTTGAACTATATGTCTTATCTATATACAAGTGTATTGCAGAGTGCCAGACAGGGTAGGTACTCAGTAAACATTCCCTTTGGCTATTCTCTGAATCTCGTTTGATTTATAATGTGGTTATTGGGCTTGGAAACAATTATGAGAGGAGTGGAATGCTTAGGGCCTGAGGATGGGTCTCTCAGATGTTACAAATCAAGAAACATCTTACAGGGATGGTGGCTCATGCCTGTAATCCTAGCACTTTGGGAGGCTGAGGTGGGTGGATCACGAGGTTGGGATTTCGAGACCAGCCTGGCCAAAACGATGAAGCCCCATCTCTACAAAAAATAGAAAAATTAGCCAGGCATGGTGGCACACGCCTGTAATCTCAGCTACTCAGGAGGCTGAGGCAGGAGAATTACTTGAACCCGGGAGGCAGAGGTTGCAGTGAGCCGAGATCATGCCATTGCACTCCAATCTGAGCGACAGTGAGACTATCTCAAAAAAAAAAAGAAAAGAAAAGAAATATCTGTGTTAGAATGGCAGTAGGAGGGGCTGTTAACTTGCCACTGGAGAACTGAAAGGGGCAGTGAATGCCAGGTGCCTGGCAGCATAAGAAATAAGAAATAAAAGTGAAGCGGCCAAGCGCGGTGGCTCACATATGTCCCAGCACTTTGAGAGGCCAAGGCGGACGGATCACCTGAAGTCAGGAGTTCGACGAGACCAGCCTGGCCAACATGGTAAAACCCCATCTCTACTAAAAATACAAAAATTAGCCAGGTGTGGTGGCAGGTGTTTGTAATCCCAGCTTCTAAAAAAAAATCAAGCAAGAAAAGAATTGAAATTCGAATGCCTTATCCCACTACAACCACCCTGTCTTCAAGGTTGTTATTCCACCTACCCAGAGTTCTGGCGCCTCACTTTTTACTTTACCTGATATCGTCAGTTACTGATACTGTCCTTTCTAGTTAAGGATTAGCCTAGGAAGGATTAGCCTAGGTCTTAGAAATCCCTGATCCGGGCTACTGCATCACCCTCCGTACCTTTCTCCCTCCAATCCACTGGCCACCAATGATTCTTGTTAGAAGAATCTTGTTGCATGTTTACAAATCTGTTTCTCCGAGAACAGTAAAGCTGGGCCAGGCACGGTGGATCATACCTGTAATCTCAGCACTTTGGGAGGCTGAGGCCGGCAGATCTCTTGAGGTCAGGGGTTTGACACTAGCCTGGCTAACATGGTGAAACCCTATCTCTACTAAAAATACGAAAATTAGCTGGGCGTGATGGCAGGCTCCTGTAATCTCAGCTACTCGGGCGGCTGAGGCAGAAAAATTGCTTGAACCCAGGAGGCGGATGTTGCAGTGAGCTGAGATCTTGCCACTGCACTCCAGACTAGGCAACAGAGTGAGACTGTGTCAAAAAAAAAACAAACCAAACAAACAAAAAAAACGGCGGCCGGGCGTGGTGGCTCAAGCCTGTAATCCCAGCACTTTGGGAGGCCGAGACGTGTGGATCACCGGGTCAGGAGATTTGAGACCATCCTGGCTAACACGGTGAAACCCTGTCTCTACTAAAAAATACAAAAAACTAGCCGCACGAGGTGGCGGGCGCCTGTAGTCCCAGCTACTTGGGAGGCTGAGGCAGGAGAATGGCATAAACCCGGGAGGTGGAGCTTGCAGTGAGCTGAGATCCGGCCACTGCACTCCAGCCTGGGCGACAGAGCAAGACTCGGTCTCAAAAACAAAAACAAAAATGGCTGGGCATGGTGGCTCACAGCTGTAATCCCAGCACTTTGGGAGGCCGAGGCAGGCAGATCACCTGAGGTCAGGAGTTCAAGACCAGCCTGGCCAACATGGCGAAACCCCATCTCTACGAAAAATACAAAAATTAGCTGGGTGTGGTGGTATGTGCCTGTAAATCCCAGCTACTCGGGAGTCTGAGGCAGGAGAATCGATTGAACCCAGGGTTGGGGGGCGTGGGGTGGAGGTTGCAGTGAGCGATCGTGCCACTGCACTCCAGCCTGGGTGATAAATTGAGACTCTGTCTCAAAAACCAAAACAAATTTTAAAAAACCATGTAGGCGCTCCACCCAGATCCTCTGGGAGTTCTTGCTGTTTCTGTTTCTGTGTGGCCCAGATTACCTTTGATGTGCTTTCAAAGGCCCACACCGGCACCTGAGACTCTTCTTAAAACTCCATCCTTAACAGAGCTGCTTGCTTTACCGACAGACTTTAACCAGTGACTGCCAAGTGGAGAAATTAATCAGTGACTCTGAGGTTTAGCTCTCTCACCTTCCACCCTGAGGCATAATTGACTGGTTCTGGGCTTTTGCCTGAGGTCACGTCCTTGCTTGGCTTCTTCCCCTTCTCCTTCCTGCTTCCCCTGCTCTGTCTTGGGAGCACTTTCTTAACAAATCACGTGGACACGAATCCTCTCAGGGACTCCAACCAGAACCATCCCTTCCCAGCTCAAAACTCACCCATGGGCCAGGTACAGTGGCTCATGCCTGTAATCCCACCACTTTGGGAGGCTGGGGTGGAAGGATCATTTGAGCCCAAGAGTTCAAGTCCAGCCCAGGGCAACATAGGGTTTTGTAGAAACCCTGTTCCTACAAAAAATTTTAAAATTTAGCCTGGCATGATGGTCCCAGCTACTCAGAAGGCTGAGGTGGGAGAATCTCTTGAGCCCAGGAGTTCAAGGCTGCAGTGAACTCTGCAGCCACCATATTCCAGCCTGTGCAACAGAGCAAGACCCCATTTCTAAATAAATACCCATGGGTCCCTACTGCCTCAAGATAAATCCCATGTTTCAGGGCCCTGGCCTCTGATGGCTGCCTGCTTCTCCAGCCTCACCGTCCTGCCCTGCAGCTGGCAGGATTTTTCAGTCTAGCAAGTCACTGTGGTTTCCTAGCCCCCTCCATTTGACCTCCAGATACAACTTACCCTCCATCCCCCTGAAGGGTAGGAGATGGTACAGGCCTAGAGTCAGCCTTAGGAAGTGTGCTGTGGAAGCTCAGATGTGAAAGTAAGAGAACTTTCCAGTTCTCCTCCCAGCCCCACCAGGCCACCCTTAGGCCTTTCTTCTTCCCTGGCAAGGTGGGTAGGGTGTTCCCACCTAAGACGTCATCTGGAGTTCTGATTCAAGTCTAACCTTGAGCCTACCTGGTATCTTTGTCCAAATCCTTGCTCCTCCCTATCAGGGCCCCGCCTTTCCTTGCAGTGGGGCACCCAGTCCCTGCTGGGGCCTGCCAGGGCACAACCTTGTATGTTCTTTTCCTTGGCAGCAGCAGACACAGTATTTTTAACCTTACTCAGGCTCGGGAATCAGTTGGCTCAGGAGGTTGCCCAGTCTGGTGACCTTCACCTCTATAAACTGTAACTGCCAGGAAAGGAAGAGTCAGAACTGAGGCCAGAAGCTGGGTCAATCTGGGCCTTCGATATTATCTGGGACCTGGAAACATTTGTTCAACGAGATGAAAGCTCTTTGTATAAGGTGCTGCGGTCATCCCACTCCCACCAAATCAAACATGCAACAGACTTGGGACCCATTCTACTCCTGGCCCACCAGGCTCTCAGGGCAGGTAAGAGACTGGGACACAAACCAGTTCAACCCAAGGGCTCAGTGAACCTGAATGGGGACAGAAACAAAAGCTCACCTGCCCTCCCCACACACAGGGCCCGAGAGGGCATTCAAAATGTGAACTTTAATAACAAACGACAGGTCAGAGTGGGGGTTCCCCAGGAACGAGAATGACGGAGCTGGTGCTGGAGGCCTCAGGGTGCTCACTTCCCCTCTCCAAGGTCTGGAGGCGAGGAGACAATGGACCCTATTGAGGCGGGGCGGTGCCCAGCTCCATGTAAGTCCATCTGTCTGGGACCCTGAGACCCAAGATGCAGCAGCGTGTGGAGCAGGAGGCCACCCTGCCTGACCCAGGAGGTCCTGCAGGGAATGCGGCCCAGGCTGGTCAGGTGAGCAGGCCAAAGGCTGCGGGGTCAGATCCGGAAGCTTTCCTCCCGGCCATCGATGTGGCGGAGCCGCAGGTAGACGTCCGTGCCAATGCCCTGCAGGGACTGCAGCTGCAGAGACCCACCGAGGTACTCCGCGTAGGCCCGTGACGTGGGCAACCCGAAGCCAAAGCTGGTGGTGGGCAGGGGGACAGGACAGGAGGCTTCAGAGGCTTGAGTCTCCTGGGGTCCCCCACCCCTCCATCCTGGTCTGGCAGGGTCTCACCCGTGCATGGGTCCTGACTGGGCGCCACTGTGCATGTCCAGGTGGCCAAAGAGGGGGCTGATCCGGGGGTCCTGTGTGCTGGCCTCAGCGGTAGTGAAGTGGTAGTCCATGACCCGGTCCAGATCTTTGTGAGCGATTCCTCCACCACGGTCTGAGATCCTAGCAAGATGGCAACAATAATGGGCTTGGCTCAGCTTTGACGGGGGACTCACCACCCAGCAAGCAGACAGTGCAAAGTTTGCCTTCCTGTCCCTTCCACCCAGAGCTGGAATGTGGACCACCTAGACCCTAGGGCCTTGTTTGTATCATCCTCACCTCTGCCAGGGCCACTGACTGCTTATACCTTCTCACAGGATGTGACATTTATCCTCGGCCCAGCACCCTAGACCAACTCCTGACTGCTTCTCAATTTCAAGCTCCTCAGCTGCTGACAGAGGCAGGATACCTAGGGCTGCAACTGGCCCCAGATCCATTAATAAGCAGCTCATGGCCATCTCAGGATCCAGAGAATAGTTTATCTGGTCAAGGACCAAGTCCCAGAATGGGGCAGGAAGGGGCTCAAGGTCCTAGATCAAGTCAGGAACAGTGCCTGGACCCCCATCCCATCCACCTCAGCCGAACTCCCACTCGGGGCAAACCTGATGATCAGATCGACATCATTGTTGGCGATGGTGATGACCACATCTGGGACATTGTAGGGAGTGTCTAGGTGACTCTCCATTGTGGCTCTATGCAGAGGGGAAAGACCAGTAAGTAGAAGCACCCCGGTTCCTGTCTGCCTCCCACCCAGCACATCCAGCCACCCCACCTCATGGCGTTCTTGAGCAGCTCCGGCAGGATGTAGTCCAGTGGCATAGGGATGAAGGGAAACCGGGCGGCCACGTGGCCATTGATGCGGACACGGGGTGCATTGCCATACTTGTGCTCACACAGGCGTCTGTGGACAGGAGCGAGGGTTCAGTCAGGGGCCCCTCCGCCAGTGGTTTGCAACTGGAGACAATTCTGCCCCCCTAAGTAATATATGGCAATGTACAGAGACATTTTTGTTTGTCACAACTAGGCAATACTACTGGCGCCAGGGATGCTGCTGAACTTCCTAACATGCACAGGGCAGCCCCTATGACAAAGAATTATCTGGCTGGAAATGTCAATAGTGCCACCATTGAGAAACCCTGCTCCCCACAGACCATGCCCCGGGCAAGGGCTCAGACCCAATCCTTCCCTGCCCCAGACGTCTGACCACCCCCTGAGCCATTCTTGCCTCACCTGGCAAAGTCCACCCACTTCTCAATAATCTTCTTTGGTGAGAGACGAGTACAGATGATGCCGACAAAGTCAGGCTGGCCGGAGAAAGGAGGTCAGGACTACCCACACCCCTAGCCCCACCCCCAGATGCTGGCAACTTCGGAACTGCCCCAAAGCACCAGCTCCACAGCCTCAACCCCCAGGCCCTTGACACGGATCCCCAGCCCAGTCTCCTCTGTCTCACTTAACGTTCCCAGGTGGGTCTCAGGTCCCAGAGCCCTACCTTGTCCTCATGCAGCGCCAGGTGATGCGTGGCCAACATGCGGATTCCAAGCCTCGAAGTCAGCGTCTTGTCCAAGAAGTAGCGTACGAGCATTTCATCCTGTAAAGAGTGAGGTCTCAGAATCCCGTGCCCTTCCCAGCCCCCAGCATGCCCAACCCCTCCTTCACTGCCCCAACCTCTATGTGCTTCCGGCTCTCACGCAGGCCCTCTGCCAAGAGGGTCACCACATCCTTGTGGTCATCCAGCAGCTGTCGCACCAGCTGGCAGTACTGGGTGTCGTCCGCCTGGTCCTTAATCTGCAGGTCACAGAGTCATGAGGAAGGGTGGTCCAAGCCCAGCCTCTCAGCCCCTCACCCTGCTCTGGCCCAGCACTCACCGGAGGGAAGTCTGTCAGTTTCTGGAAGGCACGGATGTATAGCTCGTGCTGCAAGGAAGAGGTGTGGGAATTCACAGAGCCGCATGGGCACTGAGCAGAGAACAGCCACCCCCACCTACCCATGGGGCTCACCACCCAACTGGTCGACCACGTGATCAAACCCCTACTGCCACCCTTCCAGGCTCCATGAATACACACCTTTGGCTTCTGAGGGCCTGGGGTTGAATCCTTTGTGGCCCTGACACCTTTAGGCAAGCAATCGTCTGCCACTCTGGGCCCCAGACTCCCCACTTGCCCCCTGGGCAGGGTGGCCCGCTGACTGAAGGTCCTCTCTACCTTACCACGTGCAGTATGGTGGGGTTGCAGCCAATGATGAAAGGAAGGCAGCGGAAGCCCTTGATGCGGTGAGCAATCCTCACTGGAAGTTCTTGTTGCAGGTAACGAGCACTTTTCTAGGAGAAAAAGAGAAAGGAAGGCGGGGCTGGAGCCTGAGTGTCCCGGAGAGCTCCAGGATCCACGAGGAAAATAGAGGGCATAAATCTTACCAGAAGGTGGCTGCCGTCCTGAGAGCGGCCGGAGTAGAGCATCATGGTGGGCGTGAGGCGGACTGAGGGCTAGGGAGGGAGAGGGGCCTTGAGCAGAGAACCCCCAACACTCTCACTCGCAGCCACATCCCGGACCCCGGGCTCGCCGCCCCCTTGCGCACCTTCTCCGCTGCCGCGTCGATGGCAGACTGGTTGTAAAAGGAGGTTACGGTCTTGGAGCGCTCCCGAGCCATCTCCACGTGGTGTGTGTCGGTGGCTGACGTCGAGCGGGCCCGGAGCGCGAGTGTGGGCCCCAGGAGGGGCCGGAGCGGAGGCCTGCCCCGGGGGCCGCTCCCCAGTACCGACGCCAGGATCATCGTCCTGCTCCTTTCAGATCTGGTGGCCGCTAGGGCTGAGGACCCAGCTGACCCGAAATGGCGCAAGGGGGTGTGGGTGGGTAGGGGCTCTTCTCCGACTTCAGGGACCAGGGTGCATCTAGGATGCTGACAGGCTCAGCCCACGGAGGGCGCTCCCATCTACCGGGGCAGGGAAGAGGAAGTTGTAAGGATCTGAATCCACACAGCCTGCACCGTATCTCCACCTGTACATCAGTCTACCCAGACCCGAGCGACCTCTCCCCATCCCTCCCACCGCCTCCCCAGACGCACACAGGCTGCGCCCAAAGGACCTAGCCTCGCGGGGCTTCTATTCCCCAACCCGAGGCTCTACTGGCGGTGGGAGGGCTATCGGGGGAGGAGCCCTTCAGACCCTTCCAGCCCGAAAACCTCGCCGCGGCGCCCCGGGGTCCTGGGCACCCTCCTCAGGGGGCGGGGCTGCCCCTGCCTGCCCAGCGCCTTCAAACGCGGGCTCTGAGCGCGGCCAGCGGACATGCGACACCAGCGCTGGGCCCCCGGGGCCAGCTAGGGAGGATGCGGCCCGGAGTCCCCAGCGGGGTCCCCCACGCCGGTCACTTGGTTCGGCCCGGATGCCCCCCATATGGTAGATGCCACCCCGTCTGCGCGCCCGCGCTGTGATGGAGGCTGCGGACGTACGCCGCGGGGCCTCCGCGGACTCGGTAAGGCGCAGTCGCCCCACTTACCGCGGGGCCGGAGCCAGGGGCCGGGTCCCAGCGGAAGGGCTCGAACAGTCCACCCGCCGGGAGCCCAGCCGCCTGCGCCTCCGCCGCCGTGACGTCGCGTGGGCGTCAGCGCCAAGTGCGTCCTGGGAGTTGTAGTTTGGTCTGAGGACGTGCAGCCCCGGGCGCCCACGCATCCAGGCCACGCCCCTGCTCCCGGACCCCAAACAGCACCGCTTACTCCACACGGCTTCCGAGGCTCTCCTTGTCCCTCCCGGCCTCTATCTTCCGCTCCATGAAACGGGCTCCCTGGGAGCTGGAAGATCTTAGATGTAAAGCGCACAAATCACGTCCTACCTGACTCCTTCTCGGAGGTCTTGTCCTCGTTCCAGTTCTTGGTTCATTTATGGGAAACCAGGCTGGCTGTTTCAAACCCCAGCTCCTTAATATCTGGAGCAAGTTATTTAACTGCTCAGTGCTTGGTAAGATGAAGAGGTATCATCAGTCTTGAGGTTGTGTGGATTACATTAATTTATATGACTGCCTAAAACAGTGCCAGGCGTGGAATTAGCACTATATAAAGGTTAGGCATTATTATTATTCACTCATGTCTGCAGAGAATGCAAGTCGCTGACTGGGTGTCTTTTCTGCACCAGGAGAGGAGATTGGGCAGTGAGTTGAATAGATCTTTCCGTGCCCTGCACAAGAAAACAGTTTCAGTTATCATTGGCTGTGATGAGGACTTTCAGAGGAGGCTGCAGGAGCCTCAGATAGGAACTGAGACAGCTGTGTAGGTGCAGCCTGAGTAGGACTTGCAAGGGAGCCGGGTGGGAAGGGTGTGTGGCAGGATAGACAACAGCCCAGATGGTCTGAGGATATGGCTGGAGCCATATGGGATCTGGGAAGGAGAAGGGCGGCGGCAGAGAGCAAAGGACAAGTCTGCATTTGTCCTAGGGTAGTTAGGAACCACTGAAGGGTTTTAACTGGTGGGCTCTCCTCCTTAGACAGAGCCCCCTGTCTGCAGTGATTTAGAGTGGGGCATTTGGTGAGAAGAAAGGCAGAGAAACCAGAAAGAAGGCAATTACTTTAGGTTGGGTGCAGTGGCTCACGCCTATAATCCCAGCACTTTGGGAAGACAAGGTCGGCGGATCTCAGGGGTTCGAGACCAGCCTGGCCAACATGGCGTAAACCCCGTCTCTACTAAAGATACAAAAATCAGTCGGATGTTGTTGGGGGTGGGGGCGGTGCCTGTAATCCCAGCTACTCGGGAGGCTGAGACAGGAGAATCGCTCAAACCCGGGAGGTGGAGGTTGCAGTGAGCCGATATCTCACCACTGCTCTCCAGCCTGGGCAACAAGAGCGAAACTCCGTCGCAAAAAAAAAAAAAAAATTATCCAGGGAGGAGGTGCTGGAAGGGACACGTTTCAGTGTGTGCACGTGCATAGGTGTGTAGTGTGTATCTGTACTAATTGGAATTTTCTTTACCATGGCTATATATTTCCTAAACATGTTCAATTAAAAGTGCTAAGTGAAGCAAGTGACATCTTTGGAGGCTGTCTTTTTAAATTTTATTTATTTGGAGATGGGGTCTTGCTCTGTTGCTCAAGCTGGAATACAGTGGCTCCATCCTAGCTCACTGCAGCCTCCAACTTAAGTGATCCTCCCACCTCAGCCTCTCAAGTAGCTGAGACTGTAAGTGTGCACGCTACCTGGGGTGATTTTTTACCCTCTCAAGCAATCCTTTTGCCACAGCCTTCCAAAGTGCTGGGATTACAGATGTAACCCACCGTGCCTGGCCTATTTTTGTTAGAGCTGGGGTCTCACTATGTTGCCCAGGCTGGTCTCAAATTCCTGGCCTCAGCCTCCTGAGTTGTTGGGGTTACAGGAGTGAGCCACTGGGCCTGGAGGCTGTCTTTAAACTTGGAGGTCGGACAGGTGCGGTGGCTCACGCTTGTAATCCTAGCACTTTGAGAGGCTGAGGTGGGCGGATCACCTGAGGTCAGGAGTTCGAGACCAGCCTGGCCAACATGGTGAAACCCTGTCTTTACTAAAACTACAAAAATTAGCCAGATGCAGTAGCACGCGCCTGTAATCCCTGCTACTCTGGAGGCTGAGGCAGAAGAATTGCTTGAACCCGGGAGGCAGAGGTTTCAGTGAGCCAAGATCTCGCCACTGCACTCCAGCCTGGGTGACAGAGCGAGACTCTGTCTCAAAAATAAATAAATAGGCCGGGCGCGGTGGCTCACGCCTGTGATCCCAGCACTTTGGGAGGCCGAGGCGGGTGGATCACGAGGTCAGGAGATCGAGACCATCCTGGCTAACACGGTGAAATCCCGTCTCTACTAAAAAGTAGAAAAAATTAGCCGGGGGTGGTGGCGGGCGCCTGTAGTCCCAGCTACTCGGGAGGCTGAGGCAGGAGAATGGCGTGAACCCGGGAGGCGGAGCTTGCAGGGAGCCAAGATCACGCCACTGCACTCCAGCCTGGGCGGCAGAGCGCGACTCTGTCTCAAAATAATAATAATAATAATAATAATAATAATAATAATAACAACAACAACAACATAATAATAATAAACGGAGGTGAAAAAATAAAAAATAAATAATAATAAATATAAACTTGGAGGGAAGACTCCTCACCGTGGCTGGCCTGCCTAAGCAACTGGGTGCCGACCACAGGAAAGGGGCGTCCTGTGTCTCTGGGTTTCCTGTTTGCCCCCCACCCACACCGTTCCCACCCGTTATTTCCCAACGTCCTGGAGTACAGCCAGGCGGCGGCAGCCCCGAGGCAGGCACGGCTGGAGCCCGTGGGAGAAGGGAGTGGTAACGGTGCCCCTGGCGGGGAGGACGGGCTGCGCAAAGCAGCAAAGGACTGGCAGTGCTCTGTGCGCCAGAATCCGGCGCTCACGTGGCCGCGGCGTGGACAGGAGCCGTAGGCGGAGGAGGCTGCGGCTGCCACCGAGGCGTAGGCGTCTGGTACAGGCTTCACCCCCTTTGACCCGGCGCGCTCGGCCACTGCTCGGCCCGGAGTCGCTGCTGCCCCCGGCGGCGGAGGTTGGTTATGCACCCCGCGACCCCCTTTTCAGAATACTGTATACAGGTCAGGCAGCTTTCTAAGCGCTTTCGATGTGTTTTTAAAAATATACATATACTCGATGTAAAAGGGAACTGTACGTATTTATTTATCGAGACAAGATATCGCGCATGTCGCCAAGGCTGGAGTGCAGTGGTGCGATCACAGCTCACTACAGCCTCGAACTCCTGTTCTCAAGCAATCCTCCTGCCTCATTCTCCCAAAGCACTAGAATTACCGGCATGAGCCCCACGCCTGGCCTACAACATTATTTTATTTTATTTTATTTTATTTTATTTTATTTTATTTTATTTTATTTTTTTCTGAAACAGTGTCTCACTCTGTTACCCAGGCTAGAATGCAATGGCATGTTCATGACTTACGGCAGCCAAAACATCCCTGACTCAAGCGATCCTCCTACCTCAGCCTCCCGAGTGGCTGTGACCACAGGTGCCTGCCACCAAACCCAGCTGATTTTTAAAAAATTTTTGTAGGGATGAGATCTCCTTATGTTGCTCAGGCTGGTATCGATGGACTTTCTGGCCTCAAGCGATACTCCCATCTCAGCTTCCCAAAGTGTTGGGATTACAGGCATGAGCCACAACTAACTTCTTTTTTTTTTTTTTTTTTTTTTGGAGACAGAGTCTCGCTGTGTTGCCCAGGCTGAAGTGCAGTGGCGCGATCTGGGCTCACTGCAAGCTCTGCCTCCGGGGCTCACGCCATTCCCCTGCCTCAGCCTCCCAAGTAGCTGGGACTACAGGTGCCCACCACACCCAGCTAATTTTTTCTATTTTTAGTAGAGATGGGGTTTCACCGTGTTAGCCAGGATGGTCTCGATCTCCTGACCTCCTGATCCGCCCACCTCGGCCTCCCAAAGTGCTGGGATTACAGGCGTGAGCCACCGCGCCCGGCACTTCCTTTTTTTTTTTTTTTTTTTTTTTTTTTTTTTGAGACAGAGTCTTGCACTGTAACCCAGGCTGGAGTGTAGTAACACAATCTCGGTACACAACCTCTGCCTCCCAACTTCAAGCAATTCTGGTGCCTCAGCCTCCCAAGTAGCTGGAATTACAGGTGCATACCACCATGCCCGACTAATTTTTGTAGAGATAGGGTTTCACCATGTTGGCCAGGCTGTCCTCAGATTCGTGACCTCAGGGGATGTATCCGCCTCCTCTTCCCAAAGTGCTGGGATTACAGGCATGAGCAACGGAGCCAAGCAGAGCCTGGCCAACTTCTTACCATATAACTTTGTCACTTCTTGTATCAAGAGGTGAGGGAGTCTATGTTCCCTCCCTTTGGAACTGGGAAAGCTTGTGATTACAGTGGAAGGGATGCTAGGTGATTTCTCAGTTTAGATTAAAAAATACGTAACTTCCACCTGACTTTCTGAAGCACATGTGCTAGGGTCCTGAGCTGCCAGGTGGGCAGTCTGACTGCCCTATATTATTATTTTATTTTGTTTTATTTTATTTTATTTGAGACAGAGTCTCGCTGTGTCCTCCAGGCTGGAGTGCAGTGGCGCGATCTCAGCTCACTGCAAGCTCCGCCTCCCGGGTTTATGCCATTCTCCTGCCTCAGCCTCCCGAGTAGCTGGGACTACAGGGGCCCGCCACCTCGCCCGGCTAGTTTTTTTGTATTTTTTAGTAGAGACGGGGTTTCACTATGTTAGCCAGGATGGTCTCGATCTTCTGACCTCGTGATCTGCCCGTCTCGGCCTCCCAAAGTGCTGGGATTACAGGCTTGAGCCACTGTGCCCGGCTGGGTATTATTTTATTTTTAAATTGAGACAGAGTCTTGTGCTGTGACCCAGGCTGGAGTGCAGTGGCGTGATCTTGGCTCACTGCAGCCTCCACGTCCCAGGTTCAAGGGATTCTCCTGCTTCAGCCTCCCAAGTAGCTGGGATTACAGGCATGCACCACCACACCTGGATAGTTTTTAGTAGAGAAGGGTTTCTCCATGTTGGCCAGGCTGGTGCCCTGTATGAATTATTTATTGCTGTGTAACAAATACCCCCAAAACATAGCACCATGCTGGAGTGCAATGGCACGATCTCGGTTCACTGCAACTTCTGCCTCCCGGGTTCAAGTGATTCTCCTGCCTCAGCCTCCCTAGTAGCTGGAATTACAGGTGCCCACCACCATGCCCAGCTAATTTTTTGTATTTTTAGTAGAGACGGGGTTTCACTATGTTGGCCAGGCTAGTCTCCATCTCCTGACCTCAGGTGATCCACCCACCTCAGCCTCTCAAAGTGCTGGGATTACAGGCATGAGCCACCATACTCTGCTCAAACATAACATCTTTTAAAAAAATTTTTTTTTAAATAGAGACAAGGTCTCACTATGTTGCCCAGGCTGTTCTTGAACTTGGACTCCTGAGCTCAAGTGATCCTCCCACCTCGGCCTTCCAAAGTGCTGGGATTATAGGTGTGAGCCACTGTGCTCCACCAATATCCTTTTTTTTTTTTTTTTTTTTTTTTTTGAGACGGAGTCTCGGTCTGTCGCCCAGGCTGGAGTGCAGTGGCCGGATCTCAGCTCACTGCAAGCTCCGCCTCCCGGGTTCACGCCATTCTCCTGCCTCAGCCTCCCGAGTAGCTGGGACTACAGGCGCCCGCCGCCTTGCCCGGCTAGTTTTTTGTATTTTTTAGTAGAGACGGGGTTTCACTGGGTTAGCCAGGATGGTCTCGATCTCCTGACCTCGTGATCCGCCGGTCTCGGCCTCCCAATCCACCAATATCTTAAAACAGTAAACACTGACCAGGCGCGGTGGCTCACACTTGTAATCCCAGCATTTTGGGAGGCCAAGGTGGGCAGATCATGAGGTCAGGAGATCGAGACTATCCTGGCTAACACGGTGAAACCCCGTCTCTACTGAAAATACAAAAAACTTAGCTGGGCGTGATGGCAGGTGCCTGTAGTCCCAGCTACTCAGGAGGCTGAAGCAGGAGAATGGCATGACCCCGGGAGGTGGAGCTTGCGGTGAGCCGAGATCGTGGCACTGTGCTCCAGCCTGGGCAACAAAGTGAGACCTCAAAAAACAAACAAACAAACAAAAAAACAATAAAACTTATTCTCACACACAGTTTCCTTGGGTCAGGAATCTGGGAGCAGCTTAGCCAGGGGGTTCTGGCTCAGGGCGTCTCATGAAGTGCAGTCAAAATGTTAGCCATGCTGGGTGCGGTGGCTGGCGCCTGTAATGCCAGCACTTTGGGAGGCCGAGGCAGGTGGATCACGAGGTCAGGAGATCAAGACTATTCCTGGCTAATACGGTGAAACCCCATCTCTACTAAAAATACAAAATATTAGCCAGGCATGGTGGCACACGCCTGTAGTCCCTGCTACTCGGGAGGCTGAGGCAGGAGAATCGCTTGAACCCGGGAGGCGGAGCTTGCAGCAAGCCAAGATTGTGCCACTGCACTCCAGCCTGGGCGACAGAGCGAGACTTTGTCTCAAAAAAAAAAAAAAAAAAAAAAAGTTGGCCAATGCTACCGTTACCTGAAGGCGTGACTGCTTTACAGAATCTGATTCCAAGGTAGCTCCCTCAAGTGCCCAGCAGGTTAATGCTGGTTGTTGGCAGGAGGCCTGTCATTCTCAGGGTTGGGGTTCAGCCCCAGCTGAGGTGCGAGAGGAATAGGTGGACATGAGGCACAGAGCGAGAAGAACGCTCAAGAGACAGCAGGTAAATAAGACATAGTTTTATTCAGCAGCTCTCTCATCATCAGCATCTTACTCTCGAACTGTCTGCTCTGTCTCAGCTGCTTACTCTGGCGGCTGGCTCCCACACACACACAGCTGTGTGGCCAGCTCTCCCTTCAGGGTCAGCAGCTTCACTCTTTCTTTTCTTTTCTTTCTTTCTTTTTTTTTTTTTTTTTTTCTGAGACGGAGTCTTGTGCTATTGCCCAGGCTGCAGTGCAGTGGTGTGATCTCAGCTCACTGCAATCTCTGCCTCCTGGGTTCTAGCAATTCTCCTGCCTCAGCCTCCTGAGTAGCTGGGATTACAGGCATGCACCACCATGGCCGGCTAATTTTTGTATTTTAGTTGAGATTGGGTTTCACCATGTTGAGCGGGCTGGTCTCAAACTCCTGACCTCATGATCCACCCGCCTTGGCCTCCCAAAGTGCTGGGATTACAGGCATGAGCCACCACGCCCTGCAGCTTCACTCTTTCTCTCTCTTGGCACCAGCAAGCTGAGCTGTGTCTTGGCTTCCCTGAGATGGACAGCTCTGGCTTTCTCTCTTTCTCTCGACACAAGCGCCTGCACAAAAGCCATGTCCCATGTCAAGCCATGTTGGGCCAAGCCCTGTGCACAGTGTCAGCAGGGCAATTACACCTTTTACAGACAACAGTAGCTCAGAGCCAAGTGATGAGCCTTCCCATGTTATGGCTACACGGCTGTAATAACAGCCTAAACTCACTGAGTCACTCTGGATGTTTACTTTGGCTTATGCCCACTTGACCGCAGCACACCCATGTTCCTTATAGGGCCTCAGTTCCTCACTAAGGAGACCTCTCCCTAGGGTTACTTGAGTGCCTTCATATCATGGTAGCTGGCTTTGTCTAGAATGAGTGATCTACAAAGGAGAAAAATGGAAGCCACAATATCTTCATGATTTAGCCTCTAAAGTCACACATTGTCATTTCTGCATTATCCCAATGGGCCAGTTCAGCCCCTTTCAATGTGAGAAGAGACTGCACATGGTATCAATACCAGGAAGCAGGAATCATTGAGGACCATTTTGGAAGCTGACTATCAAAGCCTTGAGGCTGCCATGCTGTGAGGAAGCCCAAGCTAGCCCATGCAGAAGATGACATGGATAGGCCCGGAGACTACTCAGAGAGAGGGAGATGCTAGGTTGTCTTTCAGTTGCTTTAGCTGCTCATTGTTCCAGCTTTAGCCACCATCTGCCTGCAATTGTATGAGCCAGAAATAGCCAGGTAAAATTGTCTTCCCAAATTCCTAGTGCACAAAAACTGTCAGAGGCTGGGGGCAGTGGTTCACTCCTGTAATCCCAGCAGCACTTTGAGAAGCCAAGGTGGGAGAATTGCTTGAGCCCAGGAGTTAGAGGCAACATAACAACACCTTGTCTCTAACAGGAAAAAAAGAGAGAAAAAAAAAAGAGCCAGGTACCGTGGCTCATGCCTGTAATCCCAGCACTGAGATTACAGGCCAAGGAGGGTGGATCATGAGATCAGGAGTTTGACACCAGCCTGGCCAATATGGTGAAACCCCGCCTCTACTGAAAATGCAAAAATCAGCCGGGCATAGTGGCTGGCTCCTGTAATCACAGCTACTCAGGAGGCTAAGGCAGGAGAATAGCTTAAATCCGGGAGGCGGAGAGTGCAGTGAGCCAAGATTGCACCACTGCATTCCAGCCTGGGCGACAGAGCAGGACTATCTCAAATAAATAAATAAATAAATAAATAAATAAATAAATAAATAAATAAAATGCTAGAAAAAAATATGGTCGTCGGGGTGTGGTGGCTCACACCTGTAATCCCAGCACTTTGGGAGGCCAAGGCAGGCGGATCACCTGAGGTCGGGAGTTCAAGACCAGCCTGACCAACATGGAGAAACCCTGTCTCTACTAAAAATACAAAATTAGCCGGGTGTGGTGGCACATGCCTATAATCCCAGCTACCAGGGAGGCTGAGGCAGGAGAATCGCTTGAACCTGCGAGGCAGAGGTTGCGGTGAGCTGAAATCGTGCCATTACACTCCAGTCTGGGCAACAAAAGTGAAACTCTGTCTCAAAAAAAAAAAAAAGGCCTGGCACGGTGGCTCATGCCTGTAATCCCAGCATTTTGGGAGGCTGAGGCAGGTGGATCACAAGGTCAGGAGATCAAGACCATCCTGGCTAACACGGTGAAACACCATCTCTACTAAAAAATAGAAAAAATCGGCCGGGCGCGGTGGCTCAAGCCTGTAATCCCAGCACTTTGGGAGGCCGAGACGGGCGGATCACGAGGTCAGGAGATCGAGACCATCCTGGCTAACACCGTGAAACCCCGTCTCTACTAAAAATACAAAAAACTAGCCAGGCGAGGTGGCGGGTGCCTGTAGTCCCAGCTACTCCGGAGCCTGAGGCAGGAGAATGGCCTAAACCCGGGAGGCGGAGCTTGCAGTGAGCTGAGATCCGGCCACTGCACTCCAGCCCGGGCTACAGAGCAAGACTCCGTCTCAAAAAAAAAAAAAAAAAAAGAAAAAATCAGCTGGGCGTGGTGGTGGGCTCCTGTAGTCCCAGCTACTCGGGAGACTGAGGCAGCAGAATGGCGTGGAGCTTGCAGTGAGCCGAGATTGCGCCACTGCACTCCAGCCTGGGCGACAGAGCGAGACTCCGTGATCCCGTCTCAAAAAATAAAGAAATAAAGGAAAGAAAATATGGTCAAAATGTTTTATAATTCTTGAAGTGAGGAAGGCAATCTTGGCTCACTACAACTTCCGCCTCCCAGGTTCAAATGATTCTCCTGCCTCAGCCTCCTGAGTAGCTGGGATTACAGGTGCCCGCCACCATGCCTGGCTACTTTTTGTATTTTTAGTAGAGATGGGGTTTCGCCATGTTGGCCAGGCTTGTCTTAAACTCCTGACCTCAGGTGATCCACCCACCTCAGCCTCCCAAAGTGCTGGGATTACAGGTAGCATGAGCCACCATGCCCCGCCTAATTTTAAAAATATTTATAAAGACAGAGTCTTGCCACATTGCCCAGACCTGTCTCAAAACTCCTGGGCTCAAGTTATTGTCCTGTCTCAGCCTCCCAAAGTGACTACAGGTGCACACCTCCCCAAAGTGACTACAGGTGCACACCTCCCCAAAGGGACTACAGGTGCACACCACCACACCCGGCTAATTTTGTTTATTTTTTGTAGAGTCAGGGTCTCACTGTGTTGTCCAGGGTGTCTCAAACTCCTGAGCTCAAGTTGTCCTCCTGCCTCAGCCACCCAAAGTGCTGGGATTATAGGCATAAGTCACTGCACCCGGCCCCAGTGCGTGTCTTCTGAGGCTGAGTCATAAGGAGATTGCAGCTTCTATTTTGCTTCCTCTTAGATCACTCATTCTGGGGGGAAGCCAACAATAAATAACAGGAACACACCAGGAAACCAGAGAAAACTGAGATACAGGCCTAATGCCCAGTCCTCTGTATTCATCTCTAATTGATGCTGTAACAAGTTACTACACATTCAATAACTTAAAACAACAAAAATTTATCTTATAGTTCTGTAGCTTAGAAGTCTGACAGAGTCTCACTGGGCTGAAATCAAGATGTTGATAGTTCCTTACTGGTGACTCTAGGGTGAGAATCCAGTTCTTTATCCTTTCTTGCCTTTAGAGGCCACCCGTATTTATTAGCTCACAACCCCCTTCCTCTATCTTCAAACCAGCAACATTGCAGCTCTCTGTGTCTTTTTTCTTTACTCACATCTCCCTCTGACTCTCCTCTGCCATCCTCCTTCATTTTTTAAGGACCCTTGTGGGCCAGGCGCGGTGGCTCATGCCTGTAATCCCAGCACTTTGAGAGGCGGAGGCAGGTGGATCACCTGAAGTCATGAGTTCGAGACCAGCCTGGCCAACATGGCAAAACCCCATCCCTACTGAAAATACAAAAATTGGACCAGGCACGGTGGCTCACAGCCATAATCACCGCACTTTGAGAGGCTGAGGCAGGCGGATCACTTGAGGTCAGGAGTTCAAGACCAGCCTGGCCAACATGGTAAAACCCCGTATCTACTTTAAAAAAAATTACAATAATTAGTTGGGCATGGTGGTGGGCACCTATAATCCCAGCTACTTGGGAGGCTGACAGAGCAAGACTCTGTCTCAAAATAAAAATTAAGATAAATAATAATAAATAAATAAAAATCAGCAAATTAGGCCAGGTGCGGTGGTGGCTCATGCCTGTACTCCCAGCACTTTGAGGCAGGAAGGTTGCTTGAAACCAGAAGTTTAGACCAGCCTGGGAAACAAAGTGAGACCCCGTCTCTACAAAAATAAAAATAAATTGTCCAGGTATGGTGGGACGTATTTGCACTCCTAGCTACTAGGGAGGCTGAGGTGCAAGAATCGTTTGAACCTGGGAGGCAGAGGTTGCAGTGAGTTATGACAGTGCCACTGCACTTCAGCCTGTGTGTCAAAGGTCTTTAAACAAATAAAATATGCTGGGCACGGTGGCTTACACTTGTAATCCCAGCACTTTGGGAGGCTGAGGTGGGCAGATCACAAAGTCAGGAGTTCGAGACCAGCCTGGCCAACATAGTGAAACTCTGTCTCTACTAAAAATACAAAAATTAGCCAGGCATGATTGCATGTGCCTGTAGTCCCAACTACTGGGGAGGCTGACGCAGGAGAATGGCTTGAACCCAGGGGGCGGAAGTTATAGTGAGCCAAGATTGTGCCACTGCACTCCAGCCTAGGCAACAGAGCGAGACTCCGTCTCAAAAATAAAAATAAAAATAAATCAGTAGAGCCTGGCGCGGTGCCTCACGCCTATAATCCCAGCACTTTGGGAGACCCAGGCGGGTGGATCACCTGAGGTCAGGAGTTTGAGACCAGCCTGACCAATATGGAGAAACCCCATCTCTACTAAAAATACAAAAAATTAGCTGGGCATGGTGGTGCATGCCTATAATCCCAGCTACTCAGGAGGCTAAGGCAGGAGAATCACTTTAACCCGGGAGGTGGAGGTTGCGGTGAGCCGAGATAATACCATTGCATTTTAGCCTGGGTAACAAGAGCAAAACTCCATCTCAAAAATAAATAAATAAATAGGCCGGGCACGGTGACTCATGCCTGTAATCCCAGCACTTTGGGAGGCTGAGGTGGGCGGATCACCTGAGGTCAGGAGTTCGAGACCAGCCTGGCCAATATAGCGAAACCCCGTCTCTACTAAAACTTAAAAAAATTAGCCAGGTGTGGTGGCGGGTGCCTGTAATCCCAGCTACTCGGGAGGTTAAGGCAGGCGAATCGCTTGAACTTGGGAGGTGGAGGTTGCAGTGAGCAGAGATCATGCCATTGCACTCCAGTTGGGCAACAAGAGTGAAACTCCGCCTCAAAAACAAAAGAAATTAAATAAATCAAATCAAATCAGGAGATTGGTCAGCTTAATTCCATCTGCAACCTTAATTTCCTTTTTGCCATTTAACCTATCATATACACAAGTTCCAGGGATTCATGCAGGGACATCTTTGGAGACCATTATTCTGTCTACCACACTCTCTAGAAGAGAGTAGATGTGAGAAAGAGCATCTGGAGAGGGAGGAGCCAGCAGGAGAGGGAAATATCACAGAGGCCAGAGGAAGAGAGAGTTCCCAGGAAGGTGTGTGCAACAGTAAGGGATCCCTCTGGGAAGTCAAGCAAGAGAAGACCTGAAAAACAACCATTGCCCGGGCATGGTGGCTCACGTCTGTAATCCTAGCATTTTGGGAGACCAAGGTGGGTGGATCACTTGAGGTCAGGAGTTTGAGATGAGCCTGGCCAACATGGTGAAACCCCGTCTCTACTAAAAATACAAAAATTAGCTGGACGTGGTGGCAGGCACCTGTAGTCCAAACTACTCGAGGGGCTGAGGCAGGAGAAAAACTTGAACCCTGGAGGCGGAGGTTGCAGTGAGCCGAGATGGCACCTCTGCACTCCAGCCTGGGTGACAAAGTGAGACTCCGTCTCAAAATAAGTAAATTAATAAATCAATAACCACTGGGTCAAGCGTCTTGGTGACACCAGCCACTAGGTGTCAGGGCAGTGCTGGAGGCAGCAGCTAGTTTATGGCGTGGGCAGTGAGGAAGAAGTGAGGAAGTAGAGACTGGGAGTGTAGAATCTTTCCAAAAACTTGCCTGTTAATGCAGGGAAGGGAGGCTGCTGAAGGACCTCTTAGTGAAGGGAGATGTGTTGCTGTTTCTGAGATGGGAAAGAGAAACAAGTTGAAATGTAGATGGGGAGGACGGAGAGGTTGAAGGTGTAGGAGAGATGGGTCACCATCAGATGGGATGTCTGTGAAGGAAAGACCTCAGCAGGCCCACAGCTTGGAAAGGAGAGACTGACTGTTGAGTTGATCCAAGCTCAGGTGTTGTCAGGCAGGTGCCATGATAGTAGAGAAGTTAGGATACTGTCAAGGGTGTGTGTGGCCAAAGGAGTGGTTCTGTGAATGTAAGGGAGAGACCCACCAGCAAGAAGCGCTGGTGAGGCAGGACCTGGGAGGATGCGAGGCTGCAGCCCGAATGGTGCCTGAAATAGTTTCAGGGGAAATGCTTGGTTCCGAATCGGATCGCGGTATTCGCTGGATCCCCTGATCCTCTGGTCTCTAGGTCCTGGATGCTCCAGTTCTTACAACAGGACTTGGCATAGGGTAGGCCCAAATGCTGTTAGCCACATTAACGCAATTTTTTTTTTTTTTTTTTTTTTTTTTTTTTTTTTGAGACAGTCTCACTCTGTCGGCCAGGCTGGAGTGCAGTGGCACGATCTCGGCTCATTGCAACTTCCGTCTCCCCAGCTCAAGCAATTCTCCTGCCTCAGCCCCCAGAGTAGCTGGGATTACAGGCGTGTGCCACCATGCCCGGCTAATTTTTGTATTTTTAGTAGAGACGGGGTTTCACCATGTTGGCGAGGCTGGTCTCGAACTCCTGATCTCAGGTAATCCGCCAGCCTCGGCCTCCCAAAGTGCTGGGATTACAGGCGTGAGTCACCGCCCCCGGCCAAAACAGTTTTTAAATCTCTGGAGACGTCATTTCCCTTGACGCCTTGCAGCCGCCCCGACTACAACTCCCATCATGCCTGGCAGCCGCTGGGGCCGCGATTCCCCACGTCTCTTACCCGCTTCACCAGTCTGGGCGTTCTTAGCGGTTTTCCTAACTCTCTCGCCTGACTAGCTCCCGGGAACAGCCTTTTGGATCGCGGAGTGCGAACCCGGCCGGCCAATCGCCAAGTCAGAGGGGCAGGAGGGGCGTGGCCATTCCCCGCCCCGCCCCTGCTCCGTGGCTGGTTTTCTCTGCTGGTGCCTCGGACGGAACCTGGAGATAATGGGCAGCACCTGGGGGAACCCTGGCTGGGTGCGGCTCGCTCTTTGCTTGGCCGGCCTAGTGCTTTCGCTCTACGCGCTGCACGTGAAGGCGGCGCGCGCCCGGGACAGGGATTACCGCGCGCTCTGCGACGTGGGCACCGCCATCAGCTGTTCCCGCGTCTTCTCCTCCAGGTGTGCACGGGAGTGGGAGGCGTGGGGCCTCGGAGCGGGGCGGCCAGATTGCCAGATGATTATTCTGGAGTGTGGGATCGGTGTGCCCAGGGAACGGACAAGGGGCTGGACTGCTCGCGGGGTCGTTGCACGGGGGCTGAGCTACCCAGAGATACTGGTGTTCGAAATAAGAGTGCGAGGCAAGGGACCAGACAGTGCTGGGGACTGGGATTATTCCGGGGACTCGCATGTGAGTTGGATGCCAAGGAATAACGGTGACCGGGAAAGGCGGGGAGGCAGGATGGCGGCAGAGATTGACGATGGTCTCAAGGACGGCGCGCAGGTGAAGGGGGGTTGGCGATGGCTGCGCCCGGGAACAAGGTGGCCCGGTCTGACTGTGCGTGATGGCCAGGCGTTAGCATAATGACGGAATACCGAGGAGGCGAGTGCGTGGCCAGGGAGCTGGAGATTCTGGGGTCCAGGGCAAAGATAATCTGCCGCCGACTCCCAGTCTCTGATGCAAAACCGAGTGAACCGTTATACCAGCCTTGCCATTTTAAGAATTACTTAAGGGTCGGGCGCGGTGGCTCACTCCTGTAATCCCAGCACTTTGGGAGGCCGAGGCGGCTGGATCACTTGAAGTCAGTTTACCAGCCTGGCCAACATGGTGAAAGCCTGTCTCTACCAAAAATAGAAAAATTATCCCGGCGCTATTGCAGGCTCCTGTAATCCCGGCTACTTGGGGGCCTAAGGCAGGAGAATCGCTTGAACCCGAGAGGCGGAGGTTTCAGTGAGCCAAGATCGCGCCACTGCACCCTCACCAGCATGGGCCACAGAGTGAGACTCTGTCTCAAAAAAAAAAAAAAAAAGAATTACTTAAGGTCTAGATGAAAAGCAGGGCCTACCAAGTAGCCACGTCAGGCCTGGTCTGGGGAGAGGGGAGGATAGGGTCAGTGACATGGAATCCTGACGTGGCCAAAAGTGTCTGCTGACTGGAGGTCATCGACCCTTGGTCTAGGATAGGAGGTGGGGAACAGAGGATAACCCAGGTGGCTTCTTGGAAATCACCTTTCCAGGGTAGGGTCCAAGGCACTAGGTTGACATTCCTAACCTGGTTCCGCCCCCCCACACCACCCCTCTGCCAGGTGGGGCAGGGGCTTCGGGCTGGTGGAGCATGTGCTGGGACCGGACAGCATCCTCAATCAATCCAACAGCATATTTGGTTGCATCTTCTACACACTACAGCTATTGTTAGGTGAGTGGCTCTGCCCCCTCCCTGCAGGCCCCGGCCCTCATCCCCCTTGGTCAGCTCAGCCCCACTCCATGCAATCTTGGTGATCCACAGCTGATAGCCAGCTAGCTGCTCATCACGGAGCATCCTGCAGGTGGAGAGGTGGGGAGGTAACTAACAGGAGTCTTTTAATTGGTTTAAGTACTGTTAGAGGCTAAAGGGCCCTTAAAGACATCCTAGGTCCCCAGGTTTTTTGTTTGTTGTTGTTTTGAGACAGGGTCTGGCTCTGTTGCCCAAACTGAGGTCTAGGATGCCCTTAGCGTGCACTGGTGCGATCTCAGCTCATAGCAACCTCTGCCTCCCTGCCCAAGTGATCCTCCCACCTTAGCCTCCCGAGTAGCTGGAATCACAGGCGTGCACCACTATACCCAGCTAATTTTTGTGTTTTTTTTGGTAGAGACAGTGTCTTGCCATGTTGCCCAGGCTGGTCTCAAGCAATCTGTCTGCCTCAGCCTCCCAAGGTGCTGGGGGGATTACAGGCATGAGCTACCATGCCCCACCAGCACCCCAGTTTTGTGGAAAAGATGCCGAAATTCCTTTTTAAGGAGAAGCTGAACATGAGCTATCTTTTATCTCATTTAGTGCTCCGCAGGAAAATTTGTATCTGGTCCCAGGAATTATTGAACAGATAGGGGAACCAAGGGAGTGGGAGACGATGGCGCCCCAGGCCTTGCTGATGCCATACCCTGGAGATGAGACTACCTATTACCACCCTTCCCAACAGGCCCCCACACTCCCTTTGAGTCACCCTTCCCAGCTCCAGAGAAGGCATCACCGAGGGAGGCCCAGCACCACGGTCCCTGGCTGACACATGGTTCAGACTTGGCCGATTTATTTAGGAAATTTTATTGCTCAGAACTTTCCCTCCCTGGGCAATGGCAAGTTCCTTGGAGGGAACCTGTCAAAGCCTTTTTTTTTTTTTTTTTTTTTAAGAAATCATCTTGCTCTGTTGCCCAGGCTGAAGTGCAGTGGCACAATCATAGCTCACTGTAATCTGGAACTCCTGGCTCAAGTGATCCTCCTGAGTAGCTGGGACTAGAGTTACATGCCACTGCACCCAGTTAATTTTTATTTTATTTTTTATTTTTTGAGACATAGTCTTGCTCTGTCACCAGGCTGGAGGGCAGTCGCGTGATCTTGGCTCACTGCAACCTCTGCCACCCCGGTTCAAACAATTCTGTGTCAGCCTCCCGAGTAGCTGGGACTACGGGCGCGTGCCACCACGCCCAGCTCATTTTTGTATTTTTAGTAGAGAGGGTTTCACCCTGTTGGCCAGGATGGTCTCAGTCTCTTGACCTGGTGATCCGTCCACCTCGGCCTCCCAAAGTGCTAGTATTACAGGCATGAGCCAACCTCACTGGGCCTTTTTTTTTTTTTTTTTTGAAACGAAGTCTCACTTTTGTTGCCCAAGCTGGAGTGCAGTGGTGTGATCTCAGCTCACTGCAACCTCTGCCTCCTAGGTTCAAGCTATTCTCCTGCCTTAGCCTCCCCAGCAGTTGGGATTACAGGTGCCCATCACCATGCCTGGCTAATTTTTGTATTTTTAGTAGAGATGGGGTTTTGCCATGTTGGCCAGGCTGCTCTCGAACTCCTGACCTCAGGTGATCCACCACCCTCGGCCTCCCAAAGTGCTGGGATTACAGGCATGAGCCACTGCGCCCAGCCGAATTTCTAAATTTTTGATACAGATTGGGTCTTTCTATGTTGCCCAAGCTGGTTTTGAACTCCTAGCCTAAAGCAGTCTTCCCACCTCGGCCTCCCAGAGTGTTGGGATTACAGGTGTAAGCCATCACACCTGCCCTGGAGCCTCTTGTTTTAGAGACACTTCCCAGCAGCTCCTGGCATCTAGGTGGTGTGGTGACATCATGGAGCGTTCAGGAGGTGGCCAGTCCCTGAAGCCCACACCGGACCCTCTTCTGCCTTGCAGGTTGCCTGCGTACGCGCTGGGCCTCTGTCCTGCTGCTGCTGAGCTCCCTGGTGTCTCTCGCTGGTTCTGTCTACCTGGCCTGGATCCTGTTCTTCGTGCTCTATGATTTCTGCATTGTTTGCATCACCACCTATGCCATCAATGTGGGCCTGATGTGGCTCAGTTTCCGGAAGGTCCAAGAACCCCAGGGCAAGGCTAAGAGGCACTGAGCCCTCACCCCAAGCCAGGCTGGCCTCGTCTGCTTTGCTTTGGCATGTGAGCCTTGCCCAAGGGGGCATATCTGGGTCCCTAGAAGGCCCTAGATGGGGGGCCTTCTAGAGTCCCCCCTCCTCCTGCCATACCTGCACACGATAATGGACCAAATGTGCCACACACTTGCTCTTTTTTCCACCCAGTGCCTCTGACTCTGTCCCCAAGGGCTGGTCTCCAAAGCTCTTGCCATTGCCCAGGGAGGGAAGGTTCTGAGCAATAAAGTTTCTTAGATCAATCAGCCAAGTCTGAACCATGTGTCTGCCACGGACTGTGGTGCTGGGCCTCCCTCAGTGTTGCCTTCTCTGGAGCTGGGAAGGGTGAGTCAGAGGGAGAATGGAGGGCCTGCTGGGAAGGGTGGTTATGCGTAGTCTCATCTCCAGCATGTGGAGTCAGCAAGGCCTGGCGCGCCATCGGCCCCCACCCCCAGGAAACAGGCTGGCAGCTCGCTCCTGCTGCCCACAGGAGCCAGGCCTCCTCTCCTGGGAAGGCTGAGCACACACCTGCAAGGGCAGGCTGCCCTTCTGGTTCTGTAAATGCTTGCTGGGAAGTTTTTCCTTGAGTTTAACTTTAACCCCTCCAGTTGCCTTATTGACCATCCCAAGCCGGTATTGGTAGCCCTGGAGGCCCAGGGCCAGGTTCTGAAGGTTTTTGTTTTGCCTATTATGCCCTGACCGCTTACCTACATGCCAAGCACTGTTTAAGAACTTGTGTTGGCTGGGTGCGGTGGCTCACACCTGTAATCCCTGCACTTTGGGAGGCCGAGGCAGGAGGATCACTTGAGGTCGGGAGTTCCAGACCAGCCTGAGCAAAATAGTGAGACCCCTGCCTCTACAAAAAAAAAAAAAAAAAAAAAAGCCAGGGTTGGTGGTATGCACCTGTAGTCCCAACTAATCGGGAAGCTGGTAGGAAGATCGTTTGAGCCCAGAAGGTTGAGGCTGCGGTGAGCCATGATCACTGCACTCCAGCCTGAGCAACAGAGCAAGACCGTCTCAAAAAAAAAACAAAAAACCGGCCGGGCGCGGTGGCTCAAGCCTGTAATCCCAGCACTTTGGGAGGCCGAGATGGGCGGATCACAAGGTCAGGAGATCGAGACCATCGTGCCTAACACGGTGAAACCCCGTCTCTACTAAAAATACAAAAAAAAAAAAAAAAACTAGCCGGGCTCGGTGGCGGGCGCCTGTAGTCCCAGCTACTCGGGAGGCTGAGGCAGGAGAATGGCGTAAACCCGGGAGGCGGAGCTTGCAGTGAGCTGAAATCCGGCCACTGCACTCCAGCCTGGGCGACAGAGCGAGACTCCGTCTCAAAAAAAAAAAAAAAACAAACCAGCAACTTGGTTAACATGTTAAACTCATTTAATCTTTACAGTGATGTATAAGGTGCATACTGTTATTACCCCTATCTTGATGATAGGGACAGAGAGGCTAAGTAGTATGCCTGAGATCACACAGCTACTGCAGGACGCTCTCAGGATTTGCATCCACCTGGTCCATCTGGCTCCAGCATCTATATGCTTTTTTTTGTTGGTTTGTTTTGAGACAGAGTTTTGCTCTTGTTGCCCAGGCTGGAGTGCAGTGGCACAATTTCAGCTCACCACAACCTCCGCCTCCCGGGTTCAAGCGATTCTCCTGCCTCAGCCTCCTGAGTAGCTGGGATTACAGGCACCCACCACCATGCCGGGCTAATTTTGTATTTTTGGTAGAGACAGGGTTTCTCCATGTTGGTCAGGCTGGTCTCGAACTCACCACCTCAGGTGATCCGCCTGCCTTGGCCTCCCAAAGTGCTGGGATTACAGGCGTGAGCCACCGTGCCTGGCCAGCATCTATATACTAAACCCTACCCGCAACTGCCTCTGTCTTGGGGTCAGGGTTCTTGAACGGTCTGGGCCAGCCTGAGTTAGGAGTGGGAAGAGGAAGAGGAGGCACGCGCCCAAGTGTTCTTCCCGCCTGACGGAGTCCTCCAGCGCCTGTGAGGAAGGTGGGCACTGCTGTCACCCTGTTTCCCGGGAAGCCAGCAGGCCCAGGGAGATACTGGGATTTGCCAAAGGCTCACAGCGAGCAAGCAGCAGTGGGTGCTGGCCCCTCGACACCCAGCCTGGCACACACTGTCTCTGAGTAGACCTGGGAGAGGGCATGTGAAACCCACCTGGCCATGGCTGGAAGAGAAGTGGGGGAGTGGAAATGAAAAGTAGAGACCGGGAGGAGCTGCCTACGTGCCCCTCCACAGTTCCAGGATGGTGCTTTCATGCTGGGAGTGAGCTTGCCCTGTGCCAGGCTGTCATCGAGTCGTTTTCCATTCAACAACTGTTTCTCAGACAAGGTGCAGGCAGGTTAGCTCTCCCAGGCCACCCAAGTAGTAAGGAAATAGATTTAAACCCTGACAGTTTGGCTCTGCAGCTGAGGCCCAGAGAGGGGTAGTGACAAGCCCAGGGTCACACAGCCACAGTCCCAGAGCTAGGAACTGCTGGCTAGGGCAAGCAGAGAGCTGACTCCTAGCCAACTGGGGGTGGAGCAGAGGTGGAGCCAGGGAGACCCAGGTGGCCTCTCTGAGAGCGGAGCACAGGCGGCAGAGTGGCCCGGGGCAGCATGAAGTGGAGCTGGGGCCCAGTGCTGCTCTTCGCGGGTGCCACGGTCCTCATGGAGGGTAAGCCGCCGTGCGTGGGGGTATGGGGGTGGCCTGGTGGGGGCTCAGGGGCCATCTCTGCCCCAGCAGTCCCTGCTCCTTGGTGGGGGGACTGCCTGTGGGCGACAGTCCGCTAGTGGGGATGTAACTCCGTGGGACTCTGTGGGGCGGTATATGTGGCCACCTGCGTCAACATGGATGAGATTTTCTCGGGCCAGCTGCAGTTTGCGTTGGCGGGGCCTGTGGTCTTTGTGTGTGTGGTGCTGCCTGTGTGTGTCCTACACCCACCTCCCCCTCGACTTCCACAATAACCTCAGGCAAACTCGGGGCTCCTCTGGCCTCAGTTTCCCTTTCTTTTCATCCATCCTCTGGGCAGCCTGGCTCAGCTGTCTCATGGGGGTGCCTGTGTGCCTGTGAGGGGTGTCGGGCAGGGGCCCTCTCTCTGGAGAGCTCTCAGGCAGTTTCTGGGAAGGTGGGGAAGACTGAGTCTCTAGACCAGGGTGAGGTAAGTCTCCATTTCTTGGGGCCCTCCCCCCTTGGAAATGACGCAGGCCTCTAATCCTTCTTTTAGGCCTCTGCTGCTGAGAGGACAATTAAGCTAATGCTCTCCACACACAGAGGCCGCCTCCCTGACTCAGTGGCGGGGGCAGGAGTTGGGGGTTCTGAAGCCTGGAGGAGGGTTGGCCTACTCCCAAGCTGAACCTCCAGCCCCGGAGTGCTGAGCACAGCTGAAGGAGAATTAATCACTGAGTGTGAATGCTGAATAGGTTCCAATAAAAGCTGTCTCGACCTCATATAAATATTTTCATTCTGGGAGGGGCTGGTGAGGTAATCAGAGTCACAAGCAAGGACCCTGGGCCCGCCCCCCAGCCCATCCCCTCTCCTCCCCAAAGCTAGGCAGGCCTGGAGTCTCACCTGTGTCTCTCTCTTCCCAGGTCTTCAAGCCGCTCAGCGTGGTAAGGTCTGGGGATGCGGGGCCTGGGCCTTACTTGGGTCTGGCTTGGGACTGGGGTGAGGTCAGGACAGGGATCTGCTGTCATTGTGACCCAACCCTCTCCACAGCCTGTGGACAGCGTGGCCCCGGTCCCCCCAAGCCTCAGGAGGGCAACACAGTCCCCGGCGAGTGGCCCTGGCAGGCCAGTGTGAGGAGGCAGGGAGCCCACATCTGCAGCGGCTCCCTGGTGGCGGACACCTGGGTCCTCACCGCTGCCCACTGCTTTGAAAAGTAAGTCATGGCTGGGGTCAGGCAGGGTCTCTGGCTCTGGAGGATGGATGATTTGTCTCAAGCCCCACAAGGCTAGTCCCTACCTCTAGAGTAATAATAAAGTACCACTTTCTGAGAATCTGCCATGTACTGGGTACATATTGTCAAGTGAATTGTAACAACCACCTTTCAACCTTAGGACTAGAGAACTGGCACAGGCATCCACACTGCCGAGCCTAATTAGGGGGCTCTTTCACCCCCTGGGATGGGAACAGCCCCATTAGGGCTGAGAGGCGCAGGCACTTTGGAACTCTACAGGTTTGGAGTATAGGTAGAAGATTTACAAATGAGAAAACAGGTTGCAAGGGAATGACCTTGCTTAAAGTCACAGACGGAGGCCGGGCACAGTAGCTCACGCCTATAATCCCAGCACTTTGGGAGGCCAAGGAGGGAGGATCGCTTGAGCCCAAGAGTTCAAGACTAGCCTGGGCAACATAGCAAGACCATGTCTCTACAAAAAATATAAAACTAGCCAGGCATGGTGGTGCACACCTGTAGTCCCAGCTACTCACGAGGCTGAGGTGGGAGGATCACTTGAGCCTGGAAGGTCAAGGCTTGCAGTGAGTCGTGGTCATGCCACTGCACTGCAGCCTGGGCAACAGGACAAGACCCTACCTCAAAAAGAAAAAGCCGTGGAGTGCTCTCTGCTATCTTCCACCTACCTGTGGGATCTCCCATGGTGTCACTGTCTCCCCTTGTACTCAGCAGCCTGGACCTTGTCCTTCCCCTTCCAGGGCAGCAGAGATAGAACTGAACTCCTGGTCAGTGGTCCTGGGTTCTCTGCAGCGTGAGGGACTCAGCCCTGGGGCCGAAGAGGTGGGGGTGGCTGCCCTGCAGTTGCCCAGGGCCTATAACCACTATAGCCAGGGCTCAGACCTGGCCCTGCTGCGGCTCACCCACCCTGTGACCCACACACCCCTCTGCCTGCCCCAGCCTGCCCATCGCTTCCCCTTTGGAGCCTCCTGCTGGGCCACTGGCTGGGATCAGGACACCGGTGATGGTAAGTGCTGGCCCAGACTGAAGCTCGGAGAGGCACTCTGCTTGCCCAACGTCACCGTCTCAGCTCCCAACTGTCCTGGCTTCCAGTCTCCCTTGCTTCTCAGATCCCAGACTCCAGCCCCAGCCCCGTCTCTTTCATTAGCTCCTGGGACCCTACGGAATCTGCACCTGCGTCTCATCAGTCGCCCCACATGTAACTGCATCTACAACCAGCTGCACCAGCGACACCTGTCCAACCCGGCCCGGCCTGGGATGCTATGTGGGGGCCCCCAGCCTGGGGTGCAGGGGCCCTGTCAGGTCTGATGGGGAGGAGAGAAGGAGCAGAAGGGGAGAGGCCTAGCCCTGGGCTGGGGGTTGGACTCACAGGACTGGGGGAAAGGGCTGCAATCAGAGGGTATCTGCCAGAGCTGGGCTCAGGCATCTGTCCTTGACTTTGTTGCCTGGCTCCAGGGAGATTCTGGGGGCCCTGTGCTGTGCCTCGAGCCCAATGGACACTGGGTTCAGGCTGGCATCATCAGCTTTGCATCAAGCTGTGCCCAGGAGGACGCTCCTGTGCTGCTGACCAACACAGCTGCTCACAGTTCCTGGTTGCAGGCTCGAGTTCAGGGGGCGGCTTTCCTGGCCCAGAGCCCAGAGACCCCAGAGATGAGTGATGAGGACAGCTGTGTAGGTATGAGCGGGACATGCTGGCAGTGGGTAGAAGCCACTGTGAAGCAAACCTCAGTTAGGACTAGAGAACTGGCACAGGCATCCACACCGCCGAGCCTAATTAGGGGGCTCTTTCACCCCCTGGGATGGGAACAGCCCCATTAGGGCTGAGAGGCGCAGGCACTTTGGAACTCTACAGGTTTGGAGTTTAGGTGAGAAGAGGAATCTCTGAGACCTGACTTGGGTTTCTGGGGAAGTGGCAAGCTTCCAGCAGGGACCCAGCGAGCCTGCACAGGGTAGGGCTCCCAGTCAGAATTCCGGCATTAAGTGACTGGCATGCAAATTGAATGCAAAATAATTCCTGGGACGGATATTATGTCTTGATGGTAAGAGATGCACTAATGAGCCAGGAATATGGGAGGCAGGCCCAGCCTGGAGGGTGCAGACGGGTGGGGCGGGGGAATGACGAGTAGGGGCATTCCCACGAGGCTGGGACCGGGGTCCCATCAGACCGACAACGCTAAAAGCTCAGGCCCTAGCTTGTGAATCCCAAGTCTGCCACTTGCCTGTAGTTACAGAACGAGGAAGTCATTTAACCTCTCTGGAACTTTGGTTACCTTCAGTAATGAGGGGAACAAAATTCAATTTCAAGGCCGGGTGCGGTGGCTCAAGCCTGTAATCCCAGCACTTTGGGAGGCCGAGACGGGCGGATCACGAGGTCAGGAGATCGAGACCATCCTGGCTGACACGGTGAAACCCCGTCTCTACTTTAAAAATACAAAAAACTAGCCGGGCGAGGTGGCGGCGCCTGTAGTCCCAGCTACTCGGGAGGCTGAGGCAGGAGAATGGCGTGAACCCGGGAGGCGGAGCTTGCAGTGAGCTGAGATCCGGCCACTGCACTCCAGCCTGGGCGGCAGAGCGAGACTCCGTCTCAAAAAAAAAAAAAAAAAAAAAAAAAAAATTCAATTTCAAAAGATATTGTGAGAATTTGACGAGAAGCGGGAAACACTTAGCAAGAAGTCAGATGAGGCACTCATCTGTTTCAGCCTGTGGATCCTTGAGGACAGCAGGTCCCCAGGCAGGAGCACCCTCCCCGTGGCCCTGGGATGCCAGACTGATGCACCAGGGGCAGCTGGCCTGTGGCGGAGCCCTGGTGTCAGAGGAGGCCGTGCTGACTGCTGCCCACTGCTTCATTGGGTGAGTCTTGGATCCCTCTCCACTGTGCCCCCTGTCCCTGCCGGCAGCCCTGTCACCTGGTGCTGTCCACACTGCCTCTGCATAGGCGCCAGGCCCCAGAGGAATGGAGTGTAGGGCTGGGGACCAGACCAGAGGAGTGGGGCCTGAAGCAGCTCATCCTGCATGGGGCCTACACCCACCCCGAGGGGGGCTACGACGTGGCCCTCCTGCTGCTGGCCCAGCCTGTGACACTGGGCACCAGCCTGCGGCCCCTCTGCCTGCCCTATGCTGACCACCACCTGCCTGACGGGGAGCGCGGCTGGGTCCTGGGACAGGCCCGCCCAGGAGCAGGTAGGTGGGCATGGGGCCAGGGCCACTGTCCATCCAGCCTGCAGGCCGGAGCAGCCAGCTTTCCCTTGTTCCACAGGCATCAGCTCCCCCCAGACAGTGCCTGTGACCCTCCTGGGACCTAGGGCCTGCAGCCGGCTGCATAGAACTCCTGGGGGTGACGGCAGCACTATTCTGCCGGGGATGGTGTGTACCAGTGCTGTGGGTGAGCTGCTCAGCTGTGAGGTGAGCCCCAGGCCCCCACGCCTTACCTAATAGGCCCCTGGCATCCCCTCACCCAATAGGTCAAGAACGGACCTTCTAGGCTTGGCCTCTGGACCGACCTCCCACCTGAAACTAGGCCTTTTTGCCAGTTAGCTCCCAAACAGCCAGAGCCTCCATAGCCCACTCTGCCATCCTGCACAGCTGCCTGTAAAGTCACCCAGTGTCACCTGACCCAACAGGGCCTGTCTGGGGCACCACTGGTGCATGAGGTGAGGGGCACGTGGTTCCTGGCCGGGCTGCACAGCTTCGGAGATGCTTGCCAAGGCCCCGCCAGGCCGGCGGTCTTCACCGCGCTCCCTGCCTACGAGGACTGGGTCAGCAGTTTGGACTGGCAAGTCTACTTCGCCGAGGAGCCAGAGCCCGAGGCCGAGCCTGGAAGCTGCCTGGCCAACATGAGTATGTGGCCCTGGGACCTCCTGCCAAACCCTGCCTCTCCAGGACCCTTCTCTCTCCAGTGAGGGGGTGCGTCGTTCTAACCCACTCCAGCTGCCCTGGGTAGTGTGGAGCAATAGGCAGACCCATTTGATTCAGATTCTGGTTCTTTGTCATCGCGTCACTTGGAGCAGGCCGCTCAATCGCTTTGAGCCTCAGTATTCTCATCTGTCATGGCAGCCAAGACAGACCCTGTTCCTTTGAGGAATGGGAGAGAGGGAGGGAGGGACCAAAGCCATGAGGGTGAGGACAACTCCACACTCCTTCCTTCCTCACAGGCCAACCAGCCAGCTGCTGACAGGGGACCTGGCCGTTCTCAGGACACGAGAATGCAGACAGGCAAACAGCATTACTGCCCCTGCCCTCCCCACCTTGCCATGTGTGATTCCAGGCACCAGGGCAGGCCCAGAAGCCCAGCAGCTGTGGGAAGGAACCTGCCTGGGGCCACAGGTGCCCACTCCCCACCCTGCAGGACAGCGGTGTCTGTGGACACTCCCACACCCAGCTCTGCTCCCACACAGGCGTCCCAGCTTTCCTCCTCCTTTACCCTTTCAGATACAATCACGCCAGCCATGTGTTTTGAAAATTTCTTTTTTTGGGGGGCAGCAGTTTTCCTTTTTTTAAACTTAAATAAATTGTTACAAAATAGACTTTAGAAAATAAGTTACAAATTGTAGCAAAAGGCTCCCTTCCACAGGCAACTTTCCCACCTGTGGGGCTCTGCATCCAACTCTCCCTGGTGTTACAATCTGGCTGCTGAGGGTGGCACGGCATCTCGGCAGAGGCTGGCACTGGGAAGAGCATGGTGACGAGGCTGGCGAAGGAGGTCCTTCAAGGACAGGGACACGAGGAACACCCAACACCCTCCTTGGGAAAGAAGCCAGATCTGGGTCCTCTTCACAAGGGGAGAGGAGAAGATATGGGGATGCCTGAACTACTCCTGAGAAAACGTGGAGATCAAGCCCCTCCCTGCACGCGCTCCCTCCCCCAGATTCTGATCTTTGGAGACTTGAAGTTCAGAGGGAGAAGCTGAGGTCTGCAGGCCACTGGGGTGAAGGATCCAGGAGTGGGGTCGTGGGGGTGGGTGGAGGGGGCAATGACAAGTCCCCTCTGCCCGTCGCTGGTGCCACTGGGGCTCCTGGGGAGAGAGAGAGGAGGTCACCGACTGAGGGGCAGACCCCGCACAGCGTGTACCCCGTCCCAGCCCTGCAGGCCATTCCCCCGCCCCTGGCCCCAGAGGCCCAGATGAGAACAGGAATTCTAGGCCTCCTAATTATTTTCCCAGTCCTTGCAAACTGGCTCCTCGATCATATCCCTTGAGGTCATGAGAAATCTTCTATCCTTAAAGCCATTCCTTCAGCTCTCAGGTGACTCCCACCCGCCCTCTGCTCTGACAAGACCCATCAAGGGCCCACCATCTCAGGGCCACCCACCCTCGAGGGCCACTAGATGGAATGGGCCCACCTCTACTAGAGGAGGTGGAGAGGCCAGCCCAGGTCCTGCTGAGGGAACCGGCCGCCCCACTCCCCGGCAGCCACAGCCTCCAGCAGTGCTGGGTGGAGGCGATTGCCCACAGAGATGCCCTCTGATCAGGGATGTGACACGGGCTAATGACTGTTGTTGCTGCAACTGGGTCTGGACTTCAAGGAAACAATTATCTGTGACTCAGTCCTCCAGTTAAAGGTGTGCAGAGGGTGGCGGGGTGTGCAGGTGGAAAGAGTGGTTTGGCTGGATCCTAAAAAGGCCGTTGGCAGCAGAGGGAGAAGGGGCTGAATTAAGTTTAGAGAAGAGACGGGAGCAACACTGACAGGGAAGGACCAGAGGTCTAGTTCACAAGGAGAGGGGCAGCAGAGACAAGGCGCAGGGAAAGAGGGACAGGGAGTAGGGTGCCAACCAGTGACCCGGTTTCCATGGCCAAGTCAGCAGGCGAGCTGTGGAGTCCATGCCCCATCCCTTGTTCCCTGGCACCCGGCCTGCTCTAGGGAAGAATGGAACCTAGACCAAACCAATGGCGTCCTCTATTCCTCTGGAAGTCATTGCATTACTGGCTGACTCAGGAGCGTTTCCAGACACAGCAGCCAGGGGGTACTCAGCGACCTTCCCCCGAACAGAAAGACCATTCCACTCTGGCTGCAGTGTAATGGACGAGCCCAGGCAGCAGCCTCAGCCTGACCATGCCCCCACCTTGGCCACGCCCCCACATGCTGCCCAACCCACCCTGCTATTTGTTATACCTGACCTGGGGGTGCTCAGCTAGTTTTCTCACCCCATAGCCAAGCCCCCACCCACCTTTTTTTTTTGAGACAGAGTCTTGCTCTGTCGCCCAAGCTGGAGTGCAGTGGCGCGATCCTGGCTCACTGCAAGCTCTGCCTCCTGGGTTCACGCCATTCTCCTGCCCCAGCCTCCCGAGTAGCTGGGACTACAGGCGCCCGCCACTGCGCCCGGCTCATTTTTTTTTTGTATTTTTAGTAGAGACGGGGTTTCACCGTGGTCTCGATCTCCTGACCTTGTGATCCGCCCGCCTCGGCCTCCCAAAGTGCTGGGATTACAGGCGTGAGCCACCGCGCCCGGCCGCCCCCACCCACCTCTTAAAATCCCTGGGACTCTCTCCGCTCACTCCTTGCTCCCCCACCCACTTTGGGGCCAGGCTTCACCCTCTCCCGTGTGCCCACCTCCTCCTGGGACCCTTCATGCCCCCGTACCAGAGTTGGCCACTGTCCACTCCTCCTGGTGCTGCTGCTGGTGCTGCACAAAGCTGATTCGGCGGCGGAAGTGGCGGGGACAATGGGGACAGGTGAAAGGCCCCTCCCGGGGTGCGTGGACCCGCCCGTGACCCTCCAGCCGGGCAGCTGTTCGGAAGGCCTTGCCACAGATGCTGCAGCAGTGGCGCTTGGGGTCCGTGTGGATCCTGCTGTGGTTCTTAAGAGACAGCAGGTTAGGGAGAAGTTTGGGACAGAGGGAGCAGGGGTACAACCCTGTGGTGTGGGCCTTCTGGTGGTTCAGTAGGCTGCCGGCGTGGCGGTAGGAGCGCCCGCACTGGGCGCAGCGGAAGGGCCGCTCCTTGTCCTCAGCTGCCATGGACGTCACCACTTGTCCTCCCCTGGCTCTCTCCACACTCTCTCCTGGGCTTCCGGGGGTTTCTGATGGGGCCTCCCGGGCTTTCCCTTGACCAGGGAGAACCACCTCATCCTCCCCAGTTCTGGCTTTGGGATCTCTGGCCTCCTCCATCTGGGCTGGCACCTGGCTGTGGCCCAGGGCATGAGCCTGCAGGTGGCTGGCCAGTTCCTGGTGGGACTCAAAGGCCTTGCCACAGTCAGGACAGGTAAAGGTGTGGGCATCTACGTGGTTGTGGCTGTGGCTCTTTGTGGCCACAGGATTCAAGAACTCCTTGGAGCAAAGCAGGCAATAGTGTCGGTCTGTCTTGTGGGTGTTGTGGTTCAAGAGGCTGCCCGATTGGCAGTAAGTCTTGCCGCACTGGCTGCAAGAGGAGTGGCTCCCTGGCTGCAGCTGAGAGCTATTGTCTCTGTTGTCCCAGCTATCCATGTGACTCAGAGTAGGTCCATTGAGCTGGCAGTCACCAGCATGGCAAGGACTCCTGTGGACACTGTCCTCTGGCTCCTCTGACCTGGTCAGAAACTGAGGAACCCAGCCTCCACTGTGATTTCCCAGTCCCCCACCTACTGGCCACCCACCTGCCTTCCCTGCATCCCAGGACAGTGGCTCCGGGGCTTCTGAGCTTGCTGCCCTGATGGGGCTCTGACTGCGCTCCCCTGGTCTCTGGACTCCATCCTCCAGCTGGGGTACTGGCTCAGCACCACCCAATTGGGCCTCTAGTCCCTGGCTACCAGCCAGGTTCGCCTCACTGGCTGTGCCATCCAGGCCTCCCTGGCCATTGGCTGGCTCCCTTTCTGTCTCCTCCTCATGCTCCCGCAGGTGCCGTTCCAGAGATCCCCGGCCAGGGAAGCCGCGGCCACAGAGGGCGCAACGCACAGCTGAGCGCCTGGACCGTCCAGCCCGCCGCCGCCGATTCTCCGAGTGCAGCCTCTGGTGGTCCTTCAGGGCCATGCGGTTGGAGTAGGTCTTGGGGCAGGTGGGGCAGCTGTACTGGCCCGTCTCGTGGCTGCGCCGGTGGTTCAGGAGGCTGCCAGCATGGCGATAGGTCCGCCCGCACTGCCCACAGCGGAAGGGCCGATCTTCCCGAGTCGGCTTTCGGGTGCCCCCACCCCCACGTCGCTCCATGTGGACCCGCTGGTGGCTGGCCAGCTGTTTCCGCAGGCGGAAGGCCTTCCCACACTCACTGCAGCGGAAACGTCGGGGATCTGCATGGATGCGCCGGTGGTTCTTGAGGGACATGAGGTTTGAGAAGCCCTTGGAGCAGGCCTGACAGCCGAAGTGGCCGGTCTGGTGGCTCTGCCGGTGGTTGATGAGGCTGCCGGCATGCTTGTAGGATCGGCCACACACCTCACAGCTGAAGGGCCGCTCAGAGCTGGCTTCAGTCTGGCAGCCCTTCTCGGCAGTCTCCAGCCTGGGCTCTATCTCCTCCCCTTTCACAGTGGTCTCCTCCCACACCTCTTCTTTCACCCCGGCCACTTCCTCCAGGGGCTCCACTTTAAGTTTTTCCTGGAGCTTCTCGACTTCTGCCTGCCCCAGTCCCTCCTCTGCCATGTGCTGGGGCTTGCTGCTGCCTCCTTCTGGGGTGGGCCCAACCTGCAGCTCACTGCTACCTCCTGCCTCTGGGATGGGCCCAACCTGGGGCTCAGAGCCTTTGCAGCGAGGGTGGTTCCGCAGATGATTACGGTAGGCAGCCAGGTTGGGGTAGCAGCGGGAGCAGACAGGGCAGAGAAAGTCTCCAGTCTGGTGGATCTTTCGGTGGTTCACCAGGCTGCCCCCATGGCGATAGGTCTTGCCACACTGGTTGCAGCGGAAGGGGCGGGGCTGAGCCTCCAGCAAATTTTCCCCACCCTGCATGCAGAGGCCGTCTCCCAAGGGGGTGCCTGCTCCCTCTTGAGACTTGGCATCTCCACCCTCTCCAGAGACAGAAGTCACTATGTCCTCCGAGACACTGCCCACAACCATCTCCGTGGCATCACCTGCCACTCCCAAGGGGCTGGGAGCCTTGTCTGCAGCAGTCCCAGAACTTTGACTTTGGTGGTGGCGCTCCAGGCTCCCCAGGTCATCGTAGGTCTGCCCGCAGCAGCCACAGATGTGCCCATACCCTGCACTGTCCAGTGCTTCCACCTCCCGCTGCAGCTGATTCAGCAGCTCTGCTTCTGAGAGCTGCAGTGGCGGGCTGCGTGCAGGGGCTGCCTCTGCCGCTCCTTCCTCTTCCCCCTCCTCCTCTTCCCCCTCAGTCATGCCAGAGGAGCTGTGGGCCTGGCGCCGGTGAAGCCTGTAGCCAGCCCGCCCGGGGAAGATCATGCCGCAGAGGCAGCAGAGGAAAGGCTGTGCTGAGGTCACCTCCCCGGGCCTATGGTTCTGGAAGTGGCTGCGGAGGGCAGGCAGAGAGTCAAACTCCTTCGGGCAGAGGGAGCACTGATAGATGCCTGGTGGGTGGCAGGGCCTGTGGCTCAGCAGGCCAGTGGCATGGGGGAAAGAATGCCCACAGTCAGAGCATGTGTGAGTGGCCCCAGCCTGCCAGCCAGTGACAGTGTTGGCAGAGTGGGAAGAGGAGTTGGGTTGGCCAGTGGCTGGCTTCTGGTCTTCATCCACGCCAGTGAGGCCATCGCAGAAGCGAGTCCCACCACCTTCCTCACCTCCTGGGATGTCCAAATTGTCAAGTAAACTGGCATCCTTCCTTTCCAGTCCTTCCCCAGTGCCTCCACTCTCTTTATCACCCTGGAAATGGGTCTCATCCCTCTCAAGCCCACATTTGTCCCCTTCAGATTCAGCCTGCAAACAGCCCCCATCACTTTCCAGGTTGCCTTCCGCCCCATGAGGACTTTCCCCTGAAGGGTCTTGGGGAGAGTCCAGGCCTTCATTGTCTTCTAGCTCCCGGGTCCAGCTCCCTGCTGCCAGGAGTTTGGCTTCTCCCCCACCACTGGCACCACCAGCCCGCTTCCGATGCCGCCTGCTCCGCCGCCGACTGTGCCGGCGCAAGTGGTTCTTCATGGCAGCCATGGTGTGGAAGTGCTTGGCACAGGCCCCACAACTGAAGTCTCCTGTCTGGTGGGTCTGCCTGTGGTTGATAAGGCTGCCGGAGTGGCGATAGCTCTTTCCACAGTCTCGGCAGGCGAAGGCCCGAGGAGGTGACACTGTGGTCTCTGTCCTGCTATTTTCCTTTTCCCCTGCCCCATGAGTCAAGCCATGACGTTCAAGGCTCTCAGGGTCTTCAAAGAGCAGCCCACAGATGCTACAGGTATGTGCTGCTGTCCTGTCTGCTGCTGGCGTGATGTCTGTGGCCTCTTCTTCATGTTTGCACACGTGGTCCTGATCTGTGTGCGGGGCTGCCTCTGCCTCTACTGGGTCAGGCGGGAGTTCTACCTTGAGGTGGCTGGGGGCACCCTCGGCCCCGATGTCTGCACTTCGGCGAGCAGACTTGCAATGTACCCGCACGTGGTTGCGCAGGGCCATGAGATTGGGGTACTTGCGGGGACACAGTGAGCACTGGTACTCTCCAGTCCGATGGCTGTGGCGATGGTTCACCAGGCTCCCCCGGTGGCGGTAAGCACGACCACACTCACTGCACTTATAGGGCCGATGGTCCAGGGTGGTGGTGGGGTCCTCTTCCTCTTTGTGGGTGGTCTCAGTCAGCAGCAGGCGAGCTGGTGGCACTGATGGCTGCCCATTTTCCCCAACTCCTTGCCTGGGCCTGTGATGAGCCCGCACATGGTTTTTGAGAGCAGCCGCATTGAACAGCTGCTTAGAACAGAGCGAGCAGGGGTAGACACCTGTCTGGTGGCTCTTTCGATGGTTGATGAGGCTCCCGGCATGGCGGTAAGTACGGCCACAGTCCCCACAGCGGAAAGGCCGGTATTCCTCCAGGCCACTGTCCTCCAGCTCCCCAGAGGTGCTAAGCTCTGCACAGCCATTCAGCATCTGTGCACTGGGGAGCTGGTCCCGGCTGCTCTCGTCTGTGTGCCCATTGGTGGTGGGCATCCCTTTCTCCTCCCAGGGTGGCTCCTGCCTTTCACCCTCATGGGACTGCTGGTGTTCCAGCAGCTCCCGGGGGAGCCGGAAGGCACGGGGGCAGTGGGGACAGTGGTAAGGCCGATACTGGGCATGCAGTCGAGAGTGGTTCTTCAGAGCCATGAGGTTAGAGAACTCCTTGAAGCAGATGGCACAGGGGTAGATGCCCAGCGTGTGGCTCTGGCGGTGGTTAGTGAGGCTCCCGGCGTGCTTGTAGGTCTTGCCACACTGACTACATTTGTACCGCCGCTCCTCCTCGGCAGGAGGGGACTGGGTGGGCTCCTGGCCCGCTGTGAAGTTCACTACTGATTCAGCCAGATACTGTTCCAAGTTGCTAAGAAGGCTGCTGGCTGGGGTGGGGAGAGGAGGGGCTCTGGCAGAGTTGGTGGAGGGTCCCCAGCCGTCTGCAGCATCCTCAGAACCTGGTTGGCTTGCCAAGCCTTCTCTTTGTCTGGTGGGCAGATCTTCCCACGTACCCGAAGCTGCCCTGGAGTCCGGTACAGATTCACAGTCAGGTGTCTCTTCCGTATGTTTTGTCTGGTTTTCCCAGCCTTCACCAGAGCTAAGCCTTTGGCCCCAGGAGTCAGTGGACACCGTCTCACCCTGGAGGCGTGGAGTGGCTTCCTTGGGGCGTGGGGGCCTGTGCCTGCGGCGGCCCTCAGGAGCATGAGTCCTCATGTGGCTCTTGAGAGCCATGGGATTGGAGAAGTCCTTTCCACAGGTGGTACAGGGGAAAAGGCCAGTCTCGTGGGTCCGACGATGGTTGACCAGGCTCCCGGGGTGACGGTAGCCCCGCCCACACTGCTGACAACGGTAGGGCCGAGGGATGCTGTCAGCCTCCTCACTGTCCTTGTTGGAAGATGGATGGAGCAGTTCTCGGTGCCGAGACAGCTCTGGGAGGCTGGGAAAGTGGCGCTGACAGTCAGAACAGCTGAGTGAGGGGGGTGCGTCCTCCATGGGGCAATGTAGCAGAAACCTGGAGGTTCAGAAGGAGCAGACACGTGGCAGCACCTTCCTCTGGTGGAGGGGCCGAGGCCTAGGAAGAGGGGGCAGTGGTCAAAAGGAAGGCCTGAATTAACTTCGCCTCTTGGCTATACGAGCAACAAGTTCATCTGAGGTCACTGAGTTTCCCCAAGCATCTGTGCCCAGGGACCTGCTTTCTACTAGATCTAATCTGCAGGCACCATCATTTAAGGCCTCCCTGTGCACAAGCTCCCCAAATATAGGAGCTCCCCTAGGCTTAAGTCATTCCTACAGGTATAGCTAAGGAAATTAAAGTCGAGAGAGATGCAACCTACTTCTGATCACAGACCTGTTATCATGTTCTTCAGACCAGACTCAAAAGGCATTACTGTCCTTTAAGGACAGTAGGACTCTGCTCCCTACAATCCTGAAACAAAAATTTTCTGTGACATCTTAAAAGGACACCAGAACCTTTTCTAGGCCTTTCAATAAGAGAAGTCCAAACCTTCCTCCTTCATCTCTCAGCTAAACAGAGTAGCTGAGAAGCACTGAAAAAGCAGCTGTTTCCTCCAGCTAATAGCTGAGGACCTGAGAGGACAGGTTAGAGGCCTCCTTCAGGGAAAGGGCTGGCTTGTTCCCCTGCTTCCCTGAGTCCTTTCAGTGTCACAAGGTCTCTTTTCCTTGTGACAAGAGAGTTAAGAGAGTTAAGACTCTCTTAACTGGGCCAGGCATGGTGGCTCATGCCTGTAATCCCAGCACTTTGGGAGGGTGAGGCTGGCATATCACCTGAGTTCAGGAGTTCAAGACCAGCCTGGCCAACACGGTGAAACCCTGTCTCTACTAAAAATACAAAAGTTAGCCGGGCGTGGTGGCAGGTGCCTGTAATTCTAGCTACTCGGGAGGTTGAAGCTGAAGAACTGCTTGAACCTGTGAGGTGGAGGTTGCAGTGAGCTGAGATCCCACCACGGCACTCCAGCCTGGGTGACAGAGCGAGACGCCATCTCAAAAAACAAACAAACAAAAACCCCAAAAGACTCTCTTAGCGACTTCCTTTATCTACTTCCCTTGAACCCAAACTATCTTCCATCTTGTGAATAACATCAATATCAGATTGTAATGTCACTTCATCACCTACCTTTTCTCTCCCATGCCTCCTGATCTTACCTTCACCAGCCCTTCTCATTTTTTTCTTCTGCCTCCTCTCTTTTTTTTTTTTTTTTTTTGAGACCGAGTCTGGCTCTGTCGCCCAGGCTGGAGTGCAGTGGCCGGATCTCAGCTCACTGCAAGCTCCGTCTCCCGGGTTTACGCCATTCTCCTGCCTCAGCCTCCCGAGTAGCTGGTACTACAGGCGCCCGCCACCTCGACCGGCTAGTTTTTTGTATTTTTTTGAGTAGAGACGGGGTTTCACCGTGTTAGCCAGGATGGTCTCGATCTCCTGACCTCGTGATCCGCCCGTCTCGGCCTCCCAAAGTGCTGGGATTACAGGCTTGAGCCACCGCGCCCGGCCTGCCTCCTCTCTTAATACTGATGATGACAGCAACTCATGAAGAGTATTATATTACCATGTGCCGGGCACTGTGCTAACTATATTCATTGTGTCACTCAATCTTCAGAACACACGGCAATGCCTGTTATCCTAGTTCACGTAAGAGTAAACCCACTAACTGAGGCGGTCTTCATCCCAAAGCCCTTGCTCGCTCATGCCTCGTACATCCTCTCGTCCTTCTCCAACTCTTCTTCCCATGGGAGGGACCCCAATACAACTGTCTCCCATCGTAAACGCCTTCACTGAACCTGCCCCCGGAATTCTCACCTCACAAAGCCCCTTTGATCAAAAGTCCCCTCCCTTAGTCAACCACCAATGAGTCCTCTGACCTCACTCATCTCCTCTGCCAATTTCCTTTCAGGACGCCTACCTCGCACCGGCGGCCCCCTCTCCTTCCCGCCGCGGGCGCGTCAGTTGGGGACCGCGAACGGGAGCGCGCCTGCGCACTGGGACCCTTACCCTAACTGCAGCCGCGCGCCCCAAGGGGTGGCTGTCGGGGGGCTCTCGCGCTCCCACACACGCACACTCAGCCAGGGTTCCCAGGAGGTGGGAGGGGAGGGAAAGAGGGAAAGGAGAAGGGGGGGAAAGGAAGGAGGTAGAGAAAAGAGGGCGCAGCTGGCATGAGCCAGGAGTCTACCCCCAGCTCTGCGGACACTTCCTATTGTTACTAGGAAACAGGAAGTGTCCTTAGGTACAAAAGCTTCCCCGCGAAACTTCCGCTTTGGGAGCCCTGCCTGTCCCGCCTCCAAGCCTCCCGTTTTACGCAGACACACTTCCGGCGCTAGGTTCTGGCTCTGCACTACTGACTCCGCCCACGGAGGTCACAACGAGGCGTCTTTGAGCGCTACGCTAGCCACACTTCCGGCAAGAGCAGCTAGAATCGTTCCGGTGCATATTGAATAGGCGCAGAAGAGAGAGAAAAAGATTCTGCAACCCTGGCCACAGTACTTTGGTGACACTTTTCGTGGGGCTCCCTGGAAGACTTTTCCTAAGGCAGATGGAGAAAACTTCGTGAAATCCACTCGTTGCTATTAAAGGAAATGTTGTGGAATATAAGCGGACTTAGGTTCTGCAGAGCTTGAGCATGGTCTTTTTGTCCTCCCACCTTCTGGTTCTTGAAGACATTGCCGGTGACCTGGCCCCAGACTAACACGAGGCCGGCGTATACTGTCAGCCTGCCCTGCGTCCCCTTGCCTCAGCACCCACAGAGACCTCCTGCAAGATGCTTCTCTGCCGCCATAGGCTGGAGGTTCCCCGGGAACTTTCCCTTCCTTCCTAGCTGAGGAAGGTCCCTCACTTCCGCTCGCCGGGCCACCGGTCCCGCCTCCCCGCCCCCCGCTGGGTCCTAGCGCCGGCCCCTCTTTGGCAGGATCCGGGCTCCGTCAGTGCGAGGAGCCGACGCCGACAGCACTGGGTCAGCCCAAGTCTCATCAGGTAGGAAACGCCGGCGGGAAGCCGCGAGGGCCCCGGGCGGACCCCACGCGGCCGCAATCCGAGCTGGCCTCAGTTTCCCTGCGGGCGCCGAGGGCGGACTGGGTTGGTCCAGCGCGAGCAGCGCGGGCGGGGCGGGCGGTGAGCGGCCCTGGGCGCATTGCGGGCCCAGCAGGTCCTAGAACCCGCCGACTGTCTCCGCGGTTCTGGGCTGCGGACGGACACCCAGGCTCGGCCCGCGCGGCTGCCGTTCCGGCTCGGTGCGGGCCCGGGGGTCCTAGAGCCCGCCATGTTGCGGGCTTTTGTCCCGGCCGCGCGGCCCGCGCTGCAAGGTCCCCGGCGCCGGCGGCCCCCTCCCCGGCCGAGGCCGGGCCACCACTCTCGCGGTCCTAGAGAACGCCATCTTGCAAGCCTTTGTCCCGCATTCGGCCCTCCGTCCATTCATTTGTTCATCCCCGCATCCTTCGTTCAGTCCTGGTTGCTACGTCCCCCGAGGCCACGTTTTCCGAGGCTCAAAACGACACAAGTCAACCCAGGGTCCTGCCCTCCAGGGACTGCCTGGCTGGCGGGGGCGCAGCGTACAGACGGTTGCGAGGAGCGAGGAGCTCCGGGTTTCTGCAACTCTCGGCTCCTCGGCGCGTTTCGTAGGCCCCACCGCCCTTCAAACTCCCACAAACTTCAGGGACCCCATTTTAGTGATGAGGAAACTGAGGCCCAGAGCGGCGTGGGGCCCTTACCTCTCTCCTGCCATTAAGTATTCCTGAGGGCACTGGGGAAGGGGGTTCTTGAAGAATGTAAAGGGGCTTTCCCGTTGGAGAAGGCAGGCAAGGGCTCCAGAGCCCAGGAAACTGCATCTAGAGGCGGAGGGTTGAGAATTGTGGCTGGAGGTTCGGTCGCTGCCGGGAGGAGGACTCTGTCGCTGGAGCTGAGGCAAAAGTAGGTTGGGATCAGGTTGTGAACTGGCCGGGTTGGCGGCCTAGGAGATGATTAGCGCTCATTTCTGCAGGGTTCATCTGCTCACTAGATCACTCCTGGCCGTGAGGCCTGTGTGGTGACTGCTTGTTTAGAGATGGGAAGATTGAGGTGCCTCCTTTTTCTCCTCATCCCTGCCCCAGGGTCCTAGCCTAGGATTTTTGGAAATTGAATCTCTGCTTGCCTAGTGAGACAATAGAACTTCATCCGGTTCCTAAGCCAGTAGTGAGGCAAAGCAAGGCTTCATCGCCACGACAGGGAGTCCACTGTGGGATATTGGGGCAATAATTGGGCCTTGTGGACTTGGAAAGGTGGAAGAATTCAGTTAATAAACAGTTATTGGTGGACATTCTCACAAACTCCTACTGTGCAGGAGGCAGAGGCTACAGACCTGGGTTCAAATTTCATCTGAGGTTGATTCCTTCCATTTGTTTTGGGTCACCACACAGGGTTCTGGATGTAGACGATGCAGATGATCGGTTTCCTAGCTCTTTGCCAGCCTGGACTCTGGTGCTGGAGATGGAGAATTAACAGCCAAACCATAAGATGTGTAATGCTAGCAAAGCAATAGTCAGGGCTCAGAGAGCAGGTGTCTGGGATTTGAACACTGGCTGGGACGGTGACTAGTTAGCTTGTTTCTTTGTGGTGTCACTTCTCATAAGAACACTAATCCTGTTGGACCAGGGTCATACCCTTATGATGTCATTCAACCTTAATTACTTCCATAAAGGCCTTATCTCCAAATACAGTCACGATGAGAGTTAGAATTTGAATATATGAACAGACAGGGAACACAAACATTCACTCATAACGAACTTCTAGGCAGCTGTGGAATTGGCTTGAGTAGTTGAGTATTACGCACAAAATGCTTAGAATGATACCTTGCCCATGGTAAGCTTGCAAGGAGTATTGTCCAGATGACACCATAAAGGAAATTAGAGAGGAGGGGGCTGGTCCCTGTGGCTCATGCCTGTAATCACAGCACTTTAGGAAGCCGAAGTGGAGGAGCACCTGAAGCCAGGAGTTCTCGAGACCAGTGTGGGCAGCATAGTGAGACCTCTATCTCTACATACAAAGAATTTTTAATAAATTAGCCAGGTGTGGTGGTGGGTGCCTGTAGTCCTAGCTACTCAGGAGGATTGCTTGAGTGCAGGAGTTCCAGGCTGAAGTGAGCTATGATTGAGCCACTGCACTCCAGGGTGACAGAGTGAGACCTGATCTCTAAATAAAAATAAAGACCAGGCACGGTGTCTCACGCCTGTAATCCCAGCACTTTGGGAGGCCGAGGCAGGCGGATCACTTGAGGCCAGGAGTTCGAGACCAGCCTGGCCAACATGGTGAAACCCTGTCTCTACTAAAAATACACAAGTTTGCCAGGTGTGATGGCTTTCGCCTGTAATCCCAGCTACTCGGGTGGCTGAGGCTGGAGAATCACTTGAACCCAGGAGGTGGAGGTTGCAGTGAGCTGAGATCCAGCCACTGCACTCCAGCCTAGGCAACAAAGACTTTCTCTCAAAGAAAATAAATAAATTAAAATAAATAGGCGGGGCATGGTGGCTCAAACCTGTAATCCCATCTCTTTGGGAGGCCAAGGCGGGTGAATCACCTGGGGTCAGGAGTTCCAGACCAGCCTGGCCAACATGGCGAAACCCCATCTCTACTAAAAATACAAAAAATTAGCTGACCTTGGTGGCAGGCACCTGTAATCCCAAATACTTGGAAGACTGAGGCAGGAGAATTGCTTGAACCCGGAAGGCAGAAGTTGCAGTGAGCCGACATCGTGCCACTGCACTTCAGCCTGGGCAACAGAGTGAGACTCTGTCTCAAAAAATAATAATAAATAATAAAATAAATAAAAATAAGCCAGGTATGGTGACTCATGCCTCTAATCCCAGCACTCTGGGAAGCCAAGGCCGTGGATCAGTGGAGGTCAGGAGTTCGAGACCAGCCTGGCCAACATGGTGAAACCCCATCTCTACTAAAAATACAAAAAATTAGCCGGGCATGGTGGTGGACGCCTGTAATTCCAGCTACTGGGGAGGCTGAGGCAGGAGAATCTTGTGAACCAGGGAGGCGGAGGTTGCAGTGAGCAGAGATCGTGCCATTGCACTCCAGCCTCGGCAACAAGAGCGAAACTCTGTCTCAAAAATAAATAAATAAATAAATAAATATATCAATTTTTAAAAAGGAAAGAGGGCCGGGCGTGGTGGCTCATGCCTGTAATCCCAGCACTTTGGGAGGCCAAGGTGGGTGGATCACTTGAGGTCAGGAGTTCAAGACCAGCCTGGCCAACATGGTGAAATCCTGTCTCTACTAAAAATACAAAAATGAGCCAGATGTAGTAGCGGGTGCCTATAAATCCCAGCTACTCAGGAGGCTGAGGCAGGAGAATCATTTGAACCCAGGAGGCAGAGGTTGCAGTGAGCAGATATTGCACCATTGCACTCAAGCCTGGGTGACAGAGTGAGACTCCATCTCAAAAAAAAAAAAAAGAAACAAAAGGGCCGGGTGCGGTGGCTCACACCTGTAATCTCAGCACTCTGGGAGGCCAAGGTGGGCGGATCATGAGGTCAATCGATCGAGACCATCCTGGCCAACATGGTGAAACTCCATCTCTACTAAAAATAACAAAAATTAGCCGGGCGTGGTGGCAGGCACCTGTAGTCCCAGCTACTTAGGAGGCTGAGGCAGGAGAATTGCTTATAGATAATCGTGAAATTCTGTCAAAAAAAAAAAAAAGAGGAGTAGACAGAAGGCGATTATCAGGGTAAAGATAGCATTGGAAAGGTTGTGCTCCTTGGTTGGTTAAAAAAGGAAAAAATTAGAAATATTAAAAGTGGGGGAAAAGGAAAGGTGGTCAAGAAAGCTCTTTTTGAGGAGGTGACTGGGAGCTGAGATCCAAATAAAACCAAAAAGACAGCTACACAAAGATCCTGGGAGAAGAGTGGCTCAGACAGAGGGAACTGCTAGTGCCACGGCCCTGAGGTGGGAAGGAATTTAGCTCTTTGAGGAGAAGAAAGGGGGCCTCTGTGTGTAGAGCCCAGTGGGCCGGGGAGAGGAGTGGGAGGTGAGGTAGGCAGGGTTTTGTGTGTGTGTGTGTATTTTTAGTAGAGATGGGGTTTCGCCATGTTGGCCAGGCTGGTCTCAAACTCCTGGCCTCAAGTGATCTGCCCGGGTAGGCAGGATTTAGATGGTTTGGGGCTATGCTGGCTATGGAAAAGATACTGGTCTTTTTCCTGGGAGCAGTGGGAAGTGTCATGATTCAACCTGGGGGAGAGAATGGAGACTGGTTGAGAGTCCTGCCCAGGAGCCTGGAGACTTGGGTTTGAGTCTGGCTCCTTGACCAGCTGTGTGCCCTTGTGTATGTTTTTTCCTTTGTGGGCGCCTTAATCTCAATATCTGAAAAAGAGGTGTAGTGAACATTTAAAATGCTCCTCTCCTAAGAGCTTGTGGAGACCTAAGGATGTGTGATTGGTTCTTAAGTATTGGTTGGGCCAGGCACGGTGGCTCACACCTATAATCCCAGCACTTTGGGAGGCTGAGGTGGGAGGATCACTTGAACTCAGGAGTTCTAGACCAGCCCAGGCAATATAGCAAGACTTCATCTCTACTAAAAATAAAATAAAAATTAGCCAGGCGGCCGGGCGCGGTGGCTCAAGCCTGTAATCCCAGCACTTTGGGAGGCCGAGACGGGTGGATCACGAGGTCAGGAGATCGAGACCATCCTGGCTAACACGGTGAAACCCCATCTCTACTAAAAAATACAAAAAAAAACTAGCCGAGGCGGGCGGATCACGAGGTCAGGAGATCGAGACCACAGTGAAACCCCGTCTCTACTAAAAATGCAGAAAATTGGCCGGGCGCGGTGGCGGGCGCCTGTAGTCCTAGCTGCTCGGGAGGCTGAGGCAGGAGAATGGCGTGAACCCAGGAGGCGGAGCTTGCAGTGAGCCGAGATCGCGCCACTGCACTCCAGCCTGGGCAACAGCGTGAGACTCCGTCTCAAAAAAAAAAAAAAAAAAAAAAAACTAGCCAGGCGAAGTGGCGGGTGCCTGTAGTCCCAGCTACTCGGGAGGCTGAGGCAGGAGAATGGCGTGAACCCGAGAGGAGGAGCTTGCAGTGAGCTGAGATCCGGCCACTGCACTCCAGCCTGGGTGACAGAGCAAGACTCCATCTCAAAAAAAAAAAAAAAAAAAAAAAATTAGCCAGGCATGGTGGTGCATGCCTGTAGTCCCAGCTACTTGGGAAGCTGAAATGGGAGGATTGCTTGAGTCTGGGAAGTCAAGGCTGCAGTGAGCCATGATTGCACCACTGCACTCCTAAGTGACAGAGTGAGACCATGTTTCAAAACCAAACAAACAAACGAAAGTATTGGCTGGAATGATCCAGAGTGTATTTAAAATACAGATTCCTGAGGCCTACCTCAAGCTCTTTAAAAAAAATAAAAATATATATACATATACACACACACACACACACACACACATTTTTAATGGTGGGATGTTAGACAGAAACCTAGGCTACCTGGCCTCTTTGTGTAGCTGGGCACATGCTGAGACCAACCTGGTACTCCCCTACCTTTTCCCCTGGGAAGTGCTGTGGCAGGAGGGATTTGCCCCTCCAGCTACCTGGTGTCTGACTCACAGATAGGGAGGCTGAGACCCAGAGCTGGCAAGAGGCAGTAGAAGGGCCAGAGCTCAGAACCACTGGGTCAAGCCCTCTGAGAGGGAAGCAGAGACATAAAGGGTGCCGGACAGGGTCTCAAGGCAGTTCTGCAAGGATGAGAGAAGACACAGGTATGACCTGAGCCCAGGGTTCTGGTCACTGCGGGGCTGGCCAAGGCAGCAGACAAGCCTAAGAGGCCCCAGACCACTGAGCAAGACCCCAGCAACTTAAGGCAAATTAAACACCTGGACTGAAGTCCCAGCTGCTTAGGTTACCCATTGAGGGACCATGGGCAAGTCACTTAACACTTGGAACCTCAATTTATTCCTCTGTAAAGTAGGAACAAGAATCCCTATCTCAGGAAGCTATAAGACATTAAATCAAATAAACTAGCACACCCAGCAATGTGTCCAGCTCTGAGAAGACTCTCTGATAATTGAGGACAGTAATTATTCTTGACTCATTCATTCCTCACGCAACCCTGTCAGGTAAGTACTATCATTACCTCCATTTTTCAGATTAGAAAACTGAGGTTCTGAGACATGCAGTACATTACACAAGGTCACATCAGCTGGGAAGTGATGGAGGCAAAATTTGAAGCCAGACAGTTTGGCTTCAGGGACTGGGCACTTAACAAAATACTGAACCATTTCTCTGGACCTCGGTTCCCTTATCTGTGAAAATGGAATAATAGAACTTTCCTCATGGGGTTGCCATGAAGGGTAAGCAAGCTAATACACATAAGGAGTTTAGGATAGTGCCTGGTAGGCAAGTGCTCAGTAAATGTGCGCTTTTTTATTTTTTATTTATTTATTTATTTTTGAGATGGGGTCTCACTCTGTTGCCAGGCTGGAGTGCAGTGGCACGATCTTGGCTTACTGCAACGTCAATCTGCTTGGGCTCAAGCATTCCTCCTACCTTAGCCTTCTGAGTAGCTGGGAGTACAGGCATGCACCACCATGCCTGGCTAATTTTTGTATTTTTTGTAGAAATGGGATTTTGCTATATCGCCCAGGCTGGTCTTGAACTCCTGGGCTCAAGGGATCCACCTGCCTTGTCTTGAACTCCTGGGCTCAAGCGATCCACCCGCCTTGGTCTCCCAAAGTGCTAGGATTACAGGTGTGAGCCACTGAACCTGGCCCGAGCTATCATTTTTATTAAGGAGGAACTTTTATCAGGCAGACTCTCCAGAAACCGTCTGGAAGAGAGGTAGTGAGTACCTCATCCAGAAATAGGGAGGGATCCTTTGGAAACTGTAGGAAGAATTCAAGTCATCAGGAAGGTTAGAATTCAATCCCTTTAACTCATCTTCAAGCCCCAGGATGGATGGATGGATGGATGGATGGATGGATGGATGGATGGATGGATGGATTGATTGATTCAGTGTCTTGCCCCGTCTCCTAGGCTGGAGTGTAGTGGTGCAGTCTTGAACTCCTGGGCTCAAGCAGTCCTCCCACCCCAGCCTCTCAAGTAGGCAGGACTACAGGCGCATGCCACCACACCTGGCTAATTTTTATTTTTAGTAGAGATGGGGTCTCGCCAGGTTGCCCAGGCTAGAGTGCAGTGGTACGATCATAGTTCACTGCAGCCTCGAACTCCTGGGCTCAAGGGATCCTCCTGCCTCAGCCTCCCACGTAGCTGGGACTTCAGGTGCATGCCACCACACCTGGCTAAGCCCCAGGATTTAGCGGGAAAAGTGAAATTACCAAGTGAGAATAGAATGGAGTTTTGTGGGATTGGGGCCAAACCTAAAGGGGAGATGCTTGAGGAGCCTCCTGGTGGAAGTGGGGCTCCAGTGAAGGACTTGTCAGATTTGGGACAAGCAGGAAGGACCTGGGGATTTGCATGCTATGGTGGAAGCCATGGAAATTTCTTAAGCAGGGAACAGGAAACATCATACAGTACTTCTGGGAGAAGACCGGCTGCATGGGGTTGGGGAGGGAGGGCAGTGTGCAGGCCTGAGGCCGGGACTTCAGGCAGAAGGGTGCTGACTCTTAAGGATGTGGCCCTTGCCATGCCTCAGGGGCTCCTGTGTCCTCCCTGGGTCAACCAGGTAAGCTGTTTCTCCCACCTTTTCCTGGCATAAGGGGCCCTGAGTCTCTGTATTTCCCCTAGCACCCTCATGGCTCAGCTCAGTTTCCTCCTCCTCCTCAACCCCAGTGTCATAACTTAGAAGCCACCAACCCCTAAGGTGTCCAGATGAGGAAATAGGCCTATAAACAACACTCATTTCACTGAGGTCTCATAGTAATCCACCAGGCTGGAAGTAGAACGTAGGCCTCCTAGCCTCTGGGCACACCTGGCTCCCTGCAGCCCCCACTCCTCAGACCCCTTCCCCTAGCAGCAGCTGCTGAGCACTCCTTAAGTGGATCTGCCCTAATCCTCTTCCCTTCATCCCCCAGGGAGGATGAGCTGGTGTTAAGACTAATACAGCCGTTAATCCTGTTTCCTCCCAGCCATGATCCCCAGGAGCAGCTGGGTGGAGGGCGTCTGGGTTCTGGACCAGAAAGTAGGGATCTCAGCTAGAGCTGGTATGCCAGGAGGTCACGTTAGATCAGATATATCAGTTATGACTCAGAAACAGGCTTCTAGCTGCTAGCAATGGCTCAGGCTGCCTTGAGAGTGATTCTTCATTACCAGAGTTGTGGGAACAGGCCAACAGGGATTCCAGAGCAGAGGGTGGACAGATTCCAGTCTGGGGCGGAGGCCCGTACAGCTGTGCAAGGGCAGAATTCTGTGTGAACAGTTGCTGTCTCTGAGGGGCTAACCATTCAGAGGAGGAAAGAAAACACAGACGCTGGGGACCTGTCACTTCCAGACAGTGCCAGCTACCAGATTTAGCCCATTGGCTCAGCCCTTTTCTGGTCCCAGGTCTGTCTTTTCTGGGTGCTTGGAGACCTTCAGGCCAGGCCCACGTCTGGGTACACTCTTCATCCTGATCCTGGCATAGTTCTTGGACACTGAGCTGAAGAAGGAAGATGGTGAGACAGATGGAACCTGGACCTCCGGGAATGCCACAGTGTTTGGAAAAGCCCGGAGGTTGAGGAGGGAAGTATAGGTGAATCTTTTGTGACCCCCAGCCTCCTTTCTTAGTGGCTGTGCGGTCACTTGGTCCAACTCCTTTCTTCAATGAGCAGTTCAGGGAGGAAACGAACACAGGGTGTCAGCCAGGAATGCTGGGCAGGAAGGATGTGGGGGTTCTGAGGTGAGAAATGCAGATGAGATAGGGTTCTCTCTGAGGCCTTGAAGAGTGGCGAAGGTATGTGGCTTTGGTCTAACTTTGCTTCTCTTGCAGGGAAACTCCATTCACCAAGGCCATGGAAGTGGAGGCTGCAGAGGCCCGGTCCCCAGCTCCCGGCTACAAGCGCTCCGGCCGCCGCTACAAGTGCCTGTCCTGTACCAAGACATTTCCAAATGCGCCCAGGGCAGCGCGCCACGCTGCCACACATGGGCCAGCAGACTGCTCTGAGGAGGTGGCTGAGGTGAAGCCAAAGCCGGAGACAGAAGCTAAGGCAGAGGAAGCCAGTGGGGACAAGGTGGCAGGCTCCGCGGCTAAGCCTAGGCCCTATGCGTGTCCGCTGTGCCCCAAGGCCTACAAGACGGCACCCGAGCTGCGCAGCCACGGGCGCAGTCACACGGGGGAGAAGCCCTTTCCGTGCCCCGAGTGCGGCCGCCGATTCATGCAGCCCGTGTGCCTGCGCGTGCACCTGGCCTCCCATGCTGGCGAACTGCCCTTCCGCTGTGCGCACTGCCCCAAGGCCTATGGCGCACTCTCCAAGCTCAAGATCCACCAGCGCGGCCACACGGGCGAGCGGCCCTATGCCTGCGCTGACTGCGGCAAGAGCTTTGCTGACCCTTCAGTGTTCCGCAAGCACCGGCGTACTCACGCTGGCCTGCGGCCCTACAGCTGTGAGCGTTGCGGCAAAGCCTACGCGGAGCTAAAGGACCTCCGCAACCATGAGCGGTGAGGGTGCCTTCTGGGGCGGGGCGACGCGACAGGGTTGCTGCAGCCAATGGGCCTGGGGTTGAGTCTCAGGGTAAAGTGAGCCAATGGGAAGGTGGGTGGGGCAGATCCAAGGGGAGGGGCTAGGCATGTGGGAGAAATTGATGCCCGTGATTGGGCAGAGGTGGCAACCGCCTCGAGGTGGAGCCCTGATAATGGGATTGGGTCAGATTGGCCTCCATTCCAGGCCAGCTGGAAAGGGTGGGGTTTGGAGTTGGGCAGTTCTGAGGGTCTTTGGTGGAGACCAGGAGCTGTGAGTGGGGCTAGGTTTATCTAGGTGATTTTTTTTTCTCAGCCTCTACATTAATGACACGTTTCTAGGCTGGGTACAATAGCTCACGCCTATAATTCCAACCCTTTGGGAGGAGGCAGGAGGATCGCTTCAGCCCAAGAGTTCAAGACCAGCCTGGGCAACATAGCAAGCCTTGTCTCTATAAAAATAAAAAAATTACCCGAGCGTGGGGATGTATACTTCTAGTCCCGGGTACTTGGGAGGCTAAGGTGGGAGGATGGCCTGAGCCCAGGAGGTCGAGGCTGCAGTGAGCCATGATCAGGCCACTGCATTCCAGCCTGGGGAACAGGGGGAAAAAAAGGCAGGGGATGCATATCTTGGTTTTTGGGGGGTTTTCTTTGTTTGTTTGTTTTTTGAGACGGAGTCTCGCTCTTGTTGCCCAGGCTGGAGTGCGATGGTGTGATCTTGGCTCACCGCAACCTCTGCCTCCCGGATTCAAGCGAGTCTCCTGCCTCAGCCTCCCGAGTAGCTGGGATTACAGGCATGCGCCACCATGCCCGGCTAATTTTGTATTTTTAGTAAAGACGGGGTTTCTCCATGTTGGTCAGGCTGGTCTTGAACTCCCGACCTCAGGTGATCAGCCTGTCTCGGCCTCCCACAGTGTTGGGATTACAGGCGTGAGCCACCGCGCCTGGCCATATCTTGGTCTTTTTTTTTTTTTTTTTTTTTTTTTTTTGAGATGGAGTCTTGCTCTGCCGTCCAGGCTGGAATGCAGTAGCACGATCTTGGCTCACTGCAAGCTCCGCCTCCCGGGTTCACGCCATTCTCCTGCCTCAGCCTCCTGAATAACTGGGACTACAGGCGCCTGCCACCACGCCCGACTAATTTTTTGTATTTTTAGTAGAGACTGGATTTCACCATGTTAGCCAGGATGGTCTCAATCTCCTGACCTCGTGATCCGCTGGCCTTGGCCTCCCAAAGTGCTGGAATTACAGGCATGAGCCACCGTGCCCGGCCCATATCTTGGTCTTTAATGTGCAGAGACGGGTCTTTGGAATAGACACCCAGCCAGCCTGAAGTCTTCTTTCTCTGGGGTGCAGCAATGTGGCTCTTAGGGGATTAAACCTAGGCCCCCACGGATGGTTGGGGAACCCCTAAAGTACAGCCCAGATAGGCAGTGGGGTCAGGTTATGGGGTCTGTCACCTTCATGCCGAGTCCTCCACTTGCAGGTCCCACACCGGCGAGCGCCCCTTCCTCTGCTCCGAGTGCGGGAAGAGCTTCTCCCGCTCATCCTCTCTCACGTGCCACCAGCGCATCCACGCAGCACAGAAGCCCTACCGCTGCCCGGCCTGCGGCAAGGGCTTCACGCAGCTCAGTTCCTACCAGAGCCATGAGCGCACACACTCGGGGGAGAAGCCCTTCCTGTGCCCACGCTGCGGCCGTATGTTCTCCGACCCCTCGAGCTTCCGGCGCCACCAGCGCGCGCATGAGGGAGTGAAGCCGTACCACTGCGAGAAGTGCGGCAAGGACTTCCGGCAGCCGGCTGACCTGGCCATGCACCGGCGCGTGCACACCGGCGATCGGCCATTCAAGTGCCTGCAGTGTGACAAGACGTTCGTGGCGTCCTGGGACCTCAAGCGGCACGCGCTGGTGCACTCTGGCCAGCGGCCCTTCCGCTGCGAGGAGTGCGGGCGAGCCTTTGCCGAGCGTGCCAGCCTCACGAAGCACAGCCGGGTGCATTCGGGGGAGCGCCCCTTCCACTGTAACGCGTGCGGAAAGTCCTTTGTGGTGTCATCGAGCCTGAGGAAGCACGAGCGGACCCATCGAAGCAGTGAGGCCGCGGGGGCGCCCCCTGCACAGGAGCTGGTGGTGGGGTTGGCGCTGCCTGTGGGCGTGGCAGGCGAGGGCTCAGCCACCCCGGCAGCAGGGGCGGGGCTAGGGGACCCTCCAGCAGGGCTGCTAGGGCTGCCCCCGGAGTCAGGTGGTGTGATGGCCACACAGTGGCAGGTGGTGGGCATGACGGTGGAGCATGTGGAATGCCAAGATGCCGGCATCCGGGAGGCTCCTGGTCCCCTGGAAGGGGCAGGCGAGGTGGGGGGTGAGGAGGCTGATGAGAAGCCTCCCCAGTTTGTGTGCCGAGAGTGCAAGGAGACCTTCTCCACAATGACACTGCTGCGTCGGCACGAGCGCTCACACCCGGAGCTCCGGCCCTTCCCCTGCACCCAGTGTGGCAAGAGCTTCTCTGACCGGGCTGGGCTGCGGAAACACAGCCGCACTCACAGCTCAGTGCGCCCCTACACCTGCCCCCATTGTCCCAAGGCCTTCTTGAGTGCCAGCGACCTGCGCAAGCATGAACGTACCCACCCTGTGCCCATGGGGACCCCCACACCCCTGGAGCCCCTGGCGGCTTTGCTAGGAATACCTGAAGAGGGGCCGGCCTGAAACCCATGACCCCCAGCACCACACTCCGGGAGCCCAGCCCCCATTGGGGGCTTCCTGTACCTCCTTTTGCCTGGCTCTGCTCTTTAGACTCCAGATCCCTACCCCTCAGCAACTAGCTAACCTGTCGCCCAGCTAAGAGAGCTGGGACAATGGAGGCTGGCAGCGGCTGAGACATGACTGTCTAGGAGTAACACTCATTAAAGCTTTCATTTTGGCACCAGGTCGTCTTCTGTGTTCTGGTTAGGAGTGAATGGGTGGGAGTTTGGGCATCAGATAAGGTTCAGCGGAGACCCCTGGATCCACAGATTTGAAACTAGAAGGGTCTTTGGACACAGTTTCCCAAAGTATGTTTCAGGATGTCTAGTGACAACAGGTTCCATGGGCAGTAAGAAAGGAAATTCCCTGTGCCTTTCTTGGGATTCTTAGTGATCAAAAGTGGGCTGAAGTGGCCCTGGAGGAGCAGTGCCTCTGGCAGCCGGGAGCTGGCATCTCCAGGCCCACTGACCCCTTGTGAGGGCCTGGGACTTAGGAATCTGCCCACAAAAGGGGTATTGTTCATTAAAATCTACCCATTTCCTTATAGAAAATATGTCTTCAGGCCGGGCATGGTAGCTCACACCTGTAATCCCAGCACTTTGGGAGGCCCAGGTGGGTGGATCACGAGGTCAGGAGATGGAGACCATCCTGGCTAACACCGTGAAACCCCATCTCTACTAAAACTACAAAAAAACTAGTCGGGCATGATGGCAGGCGCCTGTGGTCCCAGCTACTCAGGAGGCTGAGGCAGGAGAATGGCATGAACCTGGGAGGCGGAGCTTGCAGTGAGCCAAGATCGCACCACTGCACTCCAGCCTGGGTGACAGAGCGAGAATCCATCTCAAAAAAAAAAAAACTATTTAAGTCACAGTTAATTTGGGTCTCTGTTATATGCAGCAATACACATACACAAACTAATTCAGAATTTTCACTTACTGTTAGGATTCTTTTTGTTTTGTTTTGTGTTTGAGATGGAGTTTCGCTCTTGTCGCCCAGGCTGGAGTGCAGTGACACGATCTCAGTTCACTGCAACCTCTGCCTCCAGGGTTCAAGCAATTCTCCTGCCTCAGCCTCCCGAGTAGCTGGGTTTTCAGGCGTGACCATCACACCTGGCTAATTTTTTTTTTTTTTTTTTTTTTTTTTTTTGAGACGGAGTCTGGCTCTGTGGCCCAGGCTGGAGTGCAGTGGCGCGATCTCGGCTCACAGCAAGCTCCGCCTCCCGGGTTCACGCCATTCTCCTGCCTCAACCTCCTGAGTAGCTGGTACTACAGGCGCCTGGCACCACACCTGACTAATTTTTTGTATTTTTTAGTAGAGACGGGGTTTCACCATGTTCGCCAGGATGGTCTCGATCTCCTGACCTCGTGATCCGCCCACCTCAGCCTCCCAAAGTGCTGGGATTACAGGCGTGAGCCACCGCGCCCAGACTTTTTTTTTTTTTCTTTTAAGTAGAGATGGGGTTCCACCATGTTGACTAGGCTGGTCTCAAACTCCTAACCTCAGGTGATCCACCCCGTTGGCCTCCCAAAGTGCTGGGATTACAGGCGTGAGCCACCGCACCCGGCCTGGACAACTTCTTTTTTTTTTTTTTTTTTTGTTATTATTATACTTTAAGTTGTAGGGTACATGTGCATAACGTGCGGGTTTATTACATATGTATACTTGTGCCATGTTGGTGTGCTGCACCCAGACAACTTCTTTTTAATGCGTCTCAGGATGCATGTGAGATTGATATTTACTAGGCACCATGTTGATGTTAGAAGGTCTGGGCGCCACCAGATGTTTTTACAATTCCTGTGAGCAGCTGCTACTAGTTGCCAAATGCCAGCAAGAATCAAGAAGACTCAGCTTCGCTGGGTGCGGTGGTTCATGCCTGTAATCCCAGCACTTTAGGAGGCCAACGCAGGAGGATGGCCAGAGGTGAGGAGTTCGAGACCTTCTCAGGAGGCTGAAGCACGATATTTGCTTAAACCCAGGAGGCAGAGGTTGCAGTGAGCCGAGATCGCACTACTGCCCTCCAGCCTGGTGACAGAACAAGATTCCATCTCAAAAAAAAAAAAAAAAAAGAAAGAAATAGGCTCACTGGTTAGGACCTGAGGGTGAAGAGCTCTGAAGAGGGGCAAAGGCGGAGACTTCCTAACATCAGCATAGCTCCTTATGGTGTGTCAGTTGTCATGGTGATGGGAAAGGATACCTGAACAGAGGAGCATCTGCAGCCCACAGGGAGGCTGCATCTATCGGCTGGGATCCAGTTAGGCTGCATAACAGCAACCTCCACCTCTCAGGGACTCACAACACCATGCTGATTTCTCACATCCATGTCCTCCATGGGACCGCTCTGTTCTATGCTATCTTCATTCCAGAGCCCAGTCTGAAGGAAAAGCCTCAAGCTGAAACTTTTCGTCTCCAGACACAGAAGAGAGGAAAGGTAGCAGACCCCATGACGGCTCTTAAAGCTTCCTCTTGGAAGTGGCACATGTCATTTCCACTCAAAGTTCATGGTCTAAAGCAAGCCATATAGCCAAACCTGATGTCAGTGAACTGGGGACTTAAAACCATTCTATATAGTGTAATGTAATGGGGAGCCGAGCAAGAAGACACGAGGCAGATGAGAACAGAGGTAGCTTTTATTGGGCTCGCGGGCGAGGTTCACTGGTCCCCTAGGAGGAGGGCTGAGGAAGTCACACGCAGGGCAGGTATCAGGGGCCTTTTGTAGGGCGAGGTAGGCGGGGTCTGTAGGTTTCGGTTTCTGAGGAATGAGGTGCCCAGGAGTTTGCGCAGAGCGGGGAGTTTTGGCGGGCTCAGGGTGCTTTTCGCGCGCTGAAAAGTCCTAGCAGGAGGTCCCAGCGGGTAAAGTCCCGACAAGGGGCCCGCCATGTCAGGTGGTACCGCCATGTTGGGTCTAGGTCCCTGCCTAACATTCCGACCTCTTTCTAATAAGAAAAAGGGGCGACGTGTTCCTCTGGCTGCTTCCTGCTGGTATAGGTCATTGTGGGGTTCTTCGGAGGTCAGAACTCAGGTATAGGGGTGGAGTAGCATCTGATTGACAGTGACCCGGGAGACTTCCTTTATGTGGTCCTGGACGAAGCGGAGGACACAGGGAGCTATGAGTAGCAAGAAGCCAATGATTAGTAAGGGGCTTAGAAAGGGTAGGACCCAACCAGCTATAGACAACTGCCACCACCCAAATGAGGGCCCTGATCTGAGGTTTCTCTGGTGGAGCCCTTCCTGAATCTTTTCTAGAGTGAGGAGATTGGTTTCTACTAGTCCTGATTCACTGATGTAGTAGCAACATTCTTCATTGAGAACATGCAGGTGCCGCCCTTAGCGGCTGTAAGGAGGTCGAGTGCCTGACAGTTCTGGGCTGCCACCTGGGTGACTGAGGTGATCTGCCGTTGGAGGGAAGCCAAGGACTCCGCAGAAGCTTCGATTGCTACCTGTAATCGGGCTGAAAGGTCCTGATAGGCCTGGACAGAATGAGTTAGGGCTCCGGTTCCTAGGCCGGAGGCTACCAGGGATGAGGCTAAAGAGACCCCGATCATCAATGGAAGGAATACTGCCCTTGCCTGGCGGGGCGGGCAGAGGGCAGGAGGGAGGATAGCTCGGCCTCACTGTACAGGGTGAGGCTGGGGACTAGGAAGATGGGAACGCATAGGGCAGTGTTGGGGGCATGGAGGGTTTTTGACAGGGTGGAATTGCACCAAAAATACCCACCTGGAGGGGCGGTTAGATTTAGAGGTGCAGATCCTGTCTGGTTGCACCAGGAAGCATTGGGGGTGGAGTAGCAAAAGGGGAATTGTTGCCTAAGCGGGTCTTGAAACAAGGGGACTTCTCCTGGGGTCCGGCCGGGGAGAGGGGAGGAGAGGGTTAGGTTAGAGGAGTTAAAAGGGCTGGGTAAGGGTACTGCAACCAGTGGGGGCTTATTCAAGGCTGCACACAGGAAACAGCGAGAGATGTTGTGTACCCCGGCCATGTGTACCACTTGAGCCCCTTCCCTGACTAAGGTTAGCAAGGAAAAAGGGTTGCTGCTGTCCTGGGGCTTGCTGCCTGGGTCGACTAGAGCTGAGATGACTTCCTCCTGTTGTCTGATGTCAGCGGCCAGGCTGACAAGGCTGCTTACGACCCTGATGTAGGCCTTAAAGATCCTGAGTTGGGCCATGGGATAAGACTCACTCTGCCCTCGGTAAAGGCAGGCCTCAACCCCTGATGCCCAAGGGTCAGGGATGGCGAGGAAAAAGATAGACTTGAGGTTTGTAGTCAGCCGCACGGAGGAAGTGGGCTGCTGCCAGAGAGTTTCTTTGGTGTCCTGTATGGCCGAGTGAATGTTGCAGTAGTAGTAAGGGAAGCCTCCATTGGTTTCAACCAAGTAGATCGACAGGCATCGTATGTCTGATCATATGTGAAACAAATGGCTGGGTGCCGCCAAGTACGGAGCACACTGTTGAAGGAGGAGAAATTAAAGGTTACTTGGCTTTGGCACCCCTGGGGTTGGCAGTCTACTGTGGCTACGGTGAGGGAGCTCATGTGATTTCCCTGGGTCTAGGTCTCGGAAAGGTAGAACCTCCACTGGAATGGATTGGTGGGGGGAGTTTGGGCAGGAGTCTCACCTAGACTCAGGAGGACTAGGTGGCCGAGGAAGGTTAGGCAGAGGGTCGTTACCTGCGTGCATGAGTCATAACTTGGTAGGGGTAACAACCTGAATGGTCCAATTGTAATCATGTTGGGTGGGCGCCTTTTTCAGCTGGGACAGGTGATACCAGAAGGGAAGACCAAGGAGCTTGGCAGCGGTGGGAGTGGTGAGGATTACGGTGTATGGTCCTTCTCACCATGGAGATAAGGCTTGGGGTTGCAGCTGCTTGACCAGGACCAGGTCTCCAGGTACTGTGACGGTGGGATTCTCAAGGGTTGGGGAAGCGGGTGCAGGGAGACACCAGTCCGCGTGTTTTCTCAGAAGCTCGCGAAGGAGGGTTAAGTAAGGGAGGTAGGAGCCTAAGGAAGGGGAGAGGGCTGGCAGCTCCTGGAAGAGGAATGGGCGTCTGTACAGCAGCTCAAAACGGCTGAGCCCTGTGGGGGCCCGCGGAGCTGCCCTAAGACGAGTGAGAGCCAAGGGAAGGAGAGTCACCCACGAGAGGCAGGTTTCTAGAGTGAGTTTGGTTAGATGTAGTTTAAGGAGACTGTTTGCGCCGTTCTACCTTTCCAGATGACTGTGGATGGTAGGGAATGTGGAGCTTCCAGGTAATCTGGAGTGCGGCCACCACCTGCTGGGTGAGTTTAGAAATGAAGGCCAGACCATTGTCTGATTGGATGGTTCGGGGGAGACCAAACCTGGGGATGATGTGCTCTAGGAGAGTGGTTGCCGCGAACTCCACAGTTTCTCAGGTGATGGGGAAAGCCTCGATCCATCCTGAGAAGGTGTCAACCAAGGTCAGCAGGTAGCGGAATTTTTTATGGCGGGGCATGTGGGTAAAATCAAGTTTCCAATCTTCCCCTGGCTGGTGGCTCCTTAGCTGATGAGTGGGCCCTGGGTGCCTGAGCCTACCTTGGGGGTTAACGGCCGAACAGGTGGCACATTACTGATGTACCTTCCTAATTTGGGCCTGCAGTGAGGGGAGGTGAAGGATGGGCCCCAGGAAGTTATACATAGCCTTAGGCCCTATGTGGAGAGAGTGGTGTATGTCGGTCAGTATACACACTGCCTGAGTCTGGGGGAGCGCTACTCAGCTGTCAATGAACACCCACCCATCCTCGCTCTGGGTAGCACTGGGATGGGCCATCAGGGTTTGAAGTTCCTGGGGAGAGTAGTCGGGGGAATATGTGGGGGAAAGAAAGAGTAAAGGCGCTGGGGTAGGGGAGGAAGTGAGGGCGGTGGCCCGTGCGGTGGAATCAGCTAGGTTGTTACCCTGCGACACAGGATCCTTAGAATGCTGGTGGCTTTTACAGTGGATGATGGCTACCTCCTTGGGGGCCTGGAGAGCATCAAGCAACCTCTTTATAAGTGGTCCATTGACTACTGGCATCCCTTTGGTGGTAAGGAACCCACGCTCTTGCCAGAGAAGGGAGTGGGTCTGTGCAATAAGGTAGGCATATTTAGAGTCTGTGTAGATATTAACCCTCTGCCCTTTGGAGAGGAGTAGGGCACGAGTAAGGGCAGTGACTTCAGCCTTCTGGGAGGTGGTGCCTAAAGGCAAGGGCCTGGTTTCGACCGTCTGGGTTGCTGTTACAACAGCGTAGGCCGCCTGCTGGCAGCCATCAGAGGTTAAAACAGAACTCCCGTCCACGAACAGGGTATGGTCTGGGTGTTCTAATGGCTGTTCGGAAAGACTGTGGTGGGAGGGCGGCAAGGTGGTGAGAACCTCCAGGCAGGAATATGCGGGGGCGGAATCGCACCCTGGAGTGGGCAAGAGGGTAGCAGGGTTTAGAGGGGATGAGGTGGTAAGGGTGATGTGAGGGTTTTCAATGAATAGCAGGTGAAACTGTTGAAGCCGGGACAGGGTGAGGTGGCTGAGACACTTGTGTGTGATGAGATCTGACAGTTGGTGAGAAGAGTAGACAGTAAGAGAATGTCCTAGGGTGAGCTTGAGGGCCTCCTTGGTAAGTTCTGTGGCAGCCGCCAGGGCTCGCAGACAAGGTTGCCAGCCCTGGACCATGGGGTCTAACTGCTTGGAGAGATAGGCCACAGCCTGGTATGTGGATCCAACCGGCTGGGCTAGGAGGCCAGTAGCTACCTTTTGGCGCTCCTCAGTGAATGGATGGAAAGGCCGAAGGGGGTTGGGGAGAGAGAGAGCAGGGGCAGAAAGGAGACAGTCCTGAAGCTTCTTGAAAGAGTTGGCAACCAATAAGGGATCGGACAGCAGTCCGGTGGGCGCTTCCTTGGCAGCCTGGTAGAGGGGCTTGGCTAGGACCCCGAAGTTGGGAATCCAATGCCTGAAATACCCTACCGGTCCTAGGAAGGACAAGATCTCTTCCGCATCCTGAGGAGGCTGGAGAGTTTCAATGAGGCTTATTCTATCCGCCGTGAGGCTTTTTGTAGTGGGTCTGAGGAGTATACCTAGGTAGGTGACAGAAGGGGTGCAAAGCTGAGCCTTGGCCGGGGTAACCCGATAACCTCGGTCACCAAGAAAATTTAAAAGTGTAGCAGTATCTGCAAGGGAGCTCTCCCAGGAGGGACTACATAGTAATAAGTCATCTACATATTGCAATAGTGTGCTGTGGGTAAGGGGACAGAGGCTAACATCCTGTGCCAGTGCCTGTCCAAAAAAATGGGGGCTATCTTGGAACCCTTGAGGCAAAACAGTCCAAGTCAGCTGGGAAGAAATATGAGTGTCTGGATCTTCCCATGTAAAGGCAAAAAGAAAGTGTCAGTCGGGATGCAGGGGAATGGTGAAGAAGGCATCCTTTAGGTCAAGGACAGTAAAATGAGTGGTATCAGGGGGAATGCGCGAGAGAAGTGTATATGGGTTAGGAACAACTGGAAAGGTGGGGACTACTGCCTCATTGATGAGGCGTAGATCCTGCATGAGGCGGTAGGCCCCGGAGCTTTTCTTTACAGACAGGATAGGAGTATTGCATGGTGAGTTGGCAGGGACTAGAATGTGCTGCTGGAGCAGGCATGTGATGATGGGTTTTAGTCCCTGTTGGTGCTCAAGGGAGATAGGGAACTGGGGTCTAGAGGGAAACTTGGAGGGGTCCTTCAGCTGGATGCGGACTGGAGTATGGTGCTGGGCAATGATCAGGGTGGAGGTGTCCCACACCTTAGGGTTAATGGGGACCGGAAACAGGAGTGGGGTGTCAGCCTGGTGGGGTTTATCAGGTGAGAGGAGGGGAAGGAGGAGCGCGAGGTGCGGGGAGGGGTTGGGCCGGAAGTGAACTGAGGCCCCTAGCTTAGAGAGGAGGTCTCGTCCTAACAAGGGGACTAGGCATGAAGGAATGATAAGAAATGAGCGCGAGAAGAGGGAGCCATCCAGGCGGCAAGACAGAGGAGGAGTCTGGCGGTAGATGGAGGGAGTGCCATCAATTCCCATGACCCTGACAACAGAGGGATGGCTGGGGCCACTGAAGGAAGGCAAAACAGAGTAGGTAGCCCCCGTGTCCATAAGGAAGGCTATGGACTTACCCGCTACCTGGAGCATAACCCTGGGCTCGGCGAGAGTAAGAGTGGTTCCTGAGTCTGGGCCTCTTCAATCTTTGTCGGTGTCGAGGAGCTGGAAGACGCCTCCAGTACCTGGAGGAGGGTCGTCATGTGGAGGCGTAGCGACCGTCCTCAGGTTGGGGCAGTCTGACTTCCAATGGCCCATCTGCCCACAGCTTGGACAGGGGCGAGTTGGTTCCTTAGGGTTGGGGCACTGCTTGGCCCAGTGGCCTTTGTTGCTGCACTTGAAGCAGGCACCAGGTGGCGCTCGGGGAGTACCTCCTCTCTGAGAACTCCTGGAGCCTGCCGGCCTCAGGGCTGCCACCAAGGCCTGGGTTTGGAGTTGTACCTTCTGTTTTAGCCTGGCCTGTTGCTGGGCCTCAGCTGCTTCCTCCCTGGAGTTGTAGACCTTGAAGGCCAGTTTGACTAAATCCTGGATGGGAGTTTGAGGGCCGTCCTCCACCTTTTTAAATTTTTTCCAGCTATCTGGAGCCGACTGAGAAATAAAGTACGTAGCCAAGACGGTTCCTCCTGCGGGGGAGGCAGGGTCAAGGCGGGTGTACTGAATGAGTGCCTCAGTCAGTCGGTTAAGAAAAACGGCCAGATTTTCATTTGAGCCGTGGACTACCTCCTTTAATTTATCAAAGTTGACTGACTTATTGGAGGCTGCCTGCATGCTGGCAAGAAGGCACTGGACCATCATGTCTCGGTGGCAGCAGCCTGCCTGCCCAACCTGGTAGTCCTAGCCAGGCTCGGCAGAGGGCACCGCCTTGGTGCTGACTGGCATGGCAGGGTCAGTTAAATGAACCTGGTCATCATGCTTCCTGGCTGCTGCTAGGATATGCTCCCGTTTCTCAGGGGACAGGGTTGAGGTCATAATGACATGGAGATCATGCCAGGTGAGGTCATATGCTGGCATAGGTATCTGAACTCTTTGATATACAGAGTGGGGTGGCTGAGAAGAGACTACATGCTCTTCAATCTTAGACAGGTCTGCCCGCAAAAACGGCACATAGACCCGGACCACTCCTTCGGCGCCTGCCACTTCCCGCAAGGGGCACAGGAGGTCAGTCCTGGACCGGGTATGGGCTGAGACAGGCGAGCAGGAGGAGGAGGAGCAGGCAGGAGAGACAGGGTCCGTCAGGTTTGGTGGGGACACAGGAGGAGTGGAGGGAAGGGGTGGCGCCGACAAGGACGGAGACGACGACGGGTCAGGGTAAGGGGGAGGTTGAGCGGGGGACTGAAGGAGGGGTAGGGAAAGAGTATCGGGGGCTCAGAGAAAGAGGAAGAATCGTCCTTTTCCTTGCTTGAGGAAGTAGATTTCGCGAGCAAGACCTGGGCCAACAAACATTGCGCACAGAGGTCTGGGCAGGAGCACAAGTCCCGAAAGGCCTGAACATAGGGTACCTCGGACCATTTGCCTAGTCTCTTGCAGAAGTTGGTCAGATCTATGAGGATGTTAAAGTCTAGAGTGCCTTCTGCAGGCCACTGAGACTGATTATCCAATTTATACTGCGGCCATGCCACTGTGCAGAAGAAAATAAGCCGCTTTCGTTTTAGGTCTTGGCTGAGACCTAAAGTCTGGAAATTAGCCAAGAGGCACCCCAGAGGGATTTTGGGTCTGGTTTGGACTGGGCAGCCCCCATGATCCTGAGGCGAGCAGTCTGGAGGCAATGGGCGCATCCTCTCACTGCCACGCGGAGTGCAGGGTATGGCAGCTTCCAGGGAGGTCAGACGTCTCCTAGTCCCCGGTGCCAAGGTCACAAGTGATGGACGGGGGAAGCCCTGACGCGGCCGCGTTTTTGGGCATGGACTTCTGGAGCCTGCAGGACGGGGGGAAAACTTACCCAGGAGTGATCGAACTGAGTCTTGGATTTGGTAAAACGTCTCCCGGCTCAGAGAGGAGGTCCTGGCTCGGGGAGAGGAGAGCCTGCCCGAACCGGCAGGGGTCCGGGGAGGGGTCTCCTCCCAGGTTTCGGCACCAATGTAATGGGGAGCTGAGCAAGAAGACATGAGGCAGATGAGAACAGAGGTAGCCTTTATTGGGCTTGCGGGCGAGGTTCACCGGTCCCCTAGGAGGAGGGCCGAGGAAGTCGCAGGCAGGGCAGGTATCCGGCCTTTTATAGGGCGAGGTAGGCGGGGTCTGTAGGTTTCGGTTTCCTGAGTTAGGTTTCGATTTCTGAGGAATGACGTGTCCAGGAGTTTGCGCAGAGCAGAGCGGGGAGTTTTGGCGAGCTCAGGGTGCTTTTCGTGCACTGAAAAGTCCTAGCAGGAAGTCTCAGCGGGTAAAGTCCCGACAAGGGGCCCGCCATGTCAGGTGGTACCACCATGTTGGGTCTAAATCTCTGCCTAACATATAGCAGGTCCCCAAAGAGAGGGCCAGTGAATACATGTGATTTTGTTTTGTTGGTTGTTTAGAGTCAGTGTCTTCTTGTGTTGCCCAGGCTGGAGTGCATGGGTGCATGGTGCAATCATAACTCACTGCAGCCTCTACCTCCTGAGCTTAAGCAATCCTCCCACCTCAGCGTGTAGCTATGACTACAGGCAAGCACCACCACGCCCAGCTAATTTTTTTTTATTGTTTTATTTTTTGTAGAGATAGGGTCTCACTATGTTGCCCATGCTGGTCTCAAACTCAGCCTCAAGTGATCCTCCTGCCTCACCCTCCCAAAGCACTGGGATTATAGGCATGAGCCACCGCACCCAGCCCAGTGAATGTTTTTGAACAATTATAAAATCTTCCCCCGTCTGCCCTCTTCCTTACAAATACTGCCTTTGCATTTTCTTCCATATGCAAAATAAATGCATCCCCTTCCGAAGGGAGACCACCTAAGTGACCCATCTGACATGGAATCAGCCTCAAGCCCAGGATCTCTAATAGTCTCTTCTATATCAGGTCCAGATGCAGCTTCTCTTGATTCAGAGACCTATGAGCTACAAAATAAAAGAGAGACAGAGACAAGTTATCTCTGTCCCATTTCTACACACACACACATATGCATGCACACATCCAACATACAAAGCAGTACAAGGACAGGAGAACGGCAGAGCACACTCCTGTTCAGAAGGAGGGACGGGGCCTGGCACGGAGTCTCATGCCTATAATCCCAGCACTTTGGGAGGCCAAGGCCAGTGGATCACCTGAGGTCAGGAGTTTGAGACCACCTTGGCCAACATGGTGAAAACAAAATTTAGCCAGGCACGGTGGCTCACGTCTGTAATTCCAGCACTTTGGGAGGCCGAGGGGGGCAGATCATGAAGTCAGCAGTTCGAGACCAGCCTGGCCAACATAGTGAAACCCGATCTCTACTAAAAATACAAAAAATTAGCCAGGCGTGGTGGCAGGCGCCTGTAGTCCCAGCTATTCAGGAGGCTGCAACAGGAGAATCGCTGGAACCCAGGAGGCAGAGGTTGCAGTGAGCCAAGATAGTGCCATTGCACTCCAACCTGGGCAACAAGAGTGAAACTCTGTCTCAAAAAAAAAAAAGAAGGAGAAGGAGAAGGAGAAGGAGAAGGAGAAGAAAGAAGAAGAAGAAGGGGAGGGGGAGGGGGAGGGGGAGGGGGAGGGGGAGGAGGAGGAGGAAGGAAGAAGAAGAAGAAGAAGAAGAAGAAGAAGAAGAAGAAGAAGAAGAAGAAGAAGAAGAAGAAGAAGAAGAAGAAGGAAGAAGGAAGAAGGAAGAAGGAAGAAGGAAGAAGGAAGAAGGAAGAAGGAAGAAGGAAGAAGGAAGAAGAAAGAAGAAAGAAGAAGAAGAAAGGAAGGAAGGGAGACACACACCAGGCTCTGGTCCCCAGTAAGTCTAAAGTGCTGTTAGGCAGATGTTGAGAAGAACCCCACCTTTCCCTGGGAGTGGGAAGAGTTCCCCAATTCATTCTTCACCACATTCTTGGCTCTGCCCTTAGAGTGAACCACCCTTTTCCGCTTATTCTCCTTGGCCACAACTGAGAGGACACTGGAGGTTATGTCTTTCTGAAGTAGAGTAGCTTTCTCAGTCTCCTTCATGCCCATAGAAATTTGGAGACCCATGGCCAGGTGTGGTGGCTCACACCTGTAATCCCAGCACTTTGGGAGGCTGAGGTGGGCGGATCACGAGGTCAAGAGATCGAGACCATCCTGGCGAACATGGTGAAACCCTGTCTCTACTAAAAATACACAAAAAAATTAACCAGGCGTGGTGGCGGGTGCCTGTAGTCCCAGCTACTCAGGAGGCTGAGGCAGGAGAATGGCGTGAACCCGGCAAGTGGAGCTTGCAGTGAGCCGAGATCGTGCCACTGCACTCCAGCCTGGGCGACAGAGAAAGACTCCGTCTCAAAAGAAAAGAAAACATAAATAAATAAATAAATAAATAGAGAGACCCAGGCCCGGCATGGTGGCTCACACCTGTAATCACAGCACTTTGAGAGGCTGAGGCAGGAGTATCACTTGAGGCCAGGATCGCTTGAGGCCAGCCTGGGCAACATACCGAGACCCCCATCTCTACCAAATAAAAAATAAAAACCTGAAATAGAAAAATTAGGCTGAGCATGGTGGCTCACACCTGTAATTCCATCACTTTGGGAAGCCAAGGAGGGAGAACTCCTTAAGACCAGAAGTTCAAGACCAGCTTGGGCAACAGGCTGAAACCCTGTCTACAAAAAATAGAAAAATTAGCCAGGCATGGTGGTGCACACCTGTAGTCCCAGCTACTCAGAAGGCTGAGGTGGGAGGATCACTGGAGCCCCAGAGGTGGAGGCTGCAGTGAGGCTTGATTGTGCCACTGCACTCCAGCTGGAGTGACAGAGCAAGACTTCATCTCAAGACAAAACAAAACAAAACAAAAATAGGCTGGGCATGGTGGTACACCACCCGCCTATAATGCCAGCACTTTGGGAGGCCAAGACAGGTGAATCGCTTGAGCTCAGGAGTTCGAGACCAGCCTGGGCAACATAGCAAGACCCTGTCTCTACCAAAAAAATACAAAAATTAGCCGGGCATGGTGGCACATACCTGTAGTCCCAGCTACTTGGAAGGCTGAGGTAGGTGGATCACTCAAGCCCAGGAAGTGAAGGTTGCAGTGAGCCAAGATCATGCCACTGTACTTCAGCCTGGGTGAGAATGAGATTTTGTTTCAAAAAAACCCAAAAAACAAAAATTAGCCTGTTGGGGTGGCATGGGCCTGCAGTCCCAGCTACTTGGGAGGCTGAGGCAGGAGGATTGTGTGAGACCAGAAGTTCGAGGTTATAGTGAGCTGTGGTTGCCTCACTGCACTCCAGGCTGGGTGACACAGTGAGACCCAATCTCAAAAAAAAAAAAAAAAGAAATTTGGGGACCTAAAAGTCGTACTAAGTCTTGAACACTCATGGTCAAAATTTAACCTGGTGTCTTTCTGTCAGGGTGAGGGGGTGTTAGGCAGTGGAAGCAGGGCAATTCCCTCCAAAACCGAACTTATGTATTTTACTCCATTCAGATCCGTGGGTCAACAGCATACCCATAATTGTTTTCTTTTCTTTTTTTTTTCTGAGACCGAGTCTCACTCTGTCGCCCAGGCTGGAGTGCAGTGGCATGACCTCCGCTCACTGCAAGCTCCGCCGCCTCCTGGGTTCACACCATTCTCCTGCCTCAGCCTTATGAGAAGCTGGGACTACAGGCGCCCACCACCACGCCCAGCTAATTTTTTGTATTTTTAGTAGAGACAGGGTTGCGCCGTGTTAGCTAGGCTGGTCTCAATCTCCTGACCTCGTGATCCACCCGCCTCAGCCTCCCAAAGTGCTGGAATTATAGGCGTGAGCCACTGCGCCTGGCCAAGATGAGCTACACTCTTAACCTCTTTTCTCCGAATCATCTTGACTAGCTGAGAGGATTTATTGGGAACCACTTTGATCAGTTTGGAGATTTTTACAAAGGACATAATAGCCACATACTTGATATGGCCCTTTCCACAAAGATGACTTTTAATCAAACCTTGTAGCTCAACCAGTGGCAGTGGCTGACACCTGTAATCCCAGCACTTTGGGAGGCCGAGGTGGGAGGATCACTTGAGGTCAGAAGTTTAAGACCAGCCTGGCCAACATGGTGAAACCCATCTCTACTGAAAATACAAAAATTAGCTGGGCGTGGTGGTGCACACCTGTAATCCCAGCTACTCGGCAGACTGAGTCAGGAGAAAGGCTTGAACCCAGAAGGTGGCCTTGGAAACAAGAGCAGGACTGTGTCTCAAAAAACAAAACAAAAACCTTGTGGCTCGGCCGGGCGCGGTGGCTCAAGCCTGTAATCCCAGCACTTTCGGAGGCCGAGATGGGCGGATCACAAGGTCAGGAGATCGAGACCATCCTGGCTAACACAGTGAAACCCTGTCTCTACTAAAAAAAAAAAAAAAAAACAACAACAACAACAACAAAAAACTAGCCAGGCGAGTGGCAGGCGCCTGTAGTCCCAGCTACTTGGGAGGCTGAGGCAGGAGAATGGCGTGAATCCAGGAGGCGGAGCTTGCAGTGAGCCCCGATTGCGCCACTGCACTCCAGCCTGGGCGACAGAGCGAGACTCTGTCTCAAAAAAAAAAAAAAAAAAAAGAAATTTAAAAACCCTTGTGGCTCAAGTACTTTCTCAGTTGTATCTTTTACTGGTTAAAAATGTGGATCACTTGCCTCAAGTTTCTATATTCTCTTCCATTTCTGCTTAAAAACTGACCAATTAATTTCTGAGTCATCTCTTTCTTCCAGTAACTCCTCAAATGCATGCAACAGCAGCAACAGCATGCTACCAATATTCCCTTTCCCCAGTTCTTTACTTAAAGCCTAAAGCTCATTTGGTTATAAGCTTACAGTTTAACCAAACCCTTCACCATTGCATAACACATGTCACCATCTTTCCAACTTCCAATGACAGTTCCCTTACCAGCCACTGTCCAGCTCAACTTCAATGTCTCATAGTTTACATAGTTTAGTTTTTTTTTGTTTTTTTTTGTTTTTTTTTTTTTTTTTTTTTTGAGACAGAGGCTTGCTCTGTCGCCCAGGCTGGAGTGCAGTGGCTCAATGTTGGCTCACAGCAACCTCCGCATCTGAGGTTCAATCGATTCTCCAGCCTCAGCCTCCTGAGTAGCTGGGATTACAGGTGTGTGCCACCACTCCCGGCTAATTTTTGTATTTTTAGTGGAGACAGGGTTTCACCATGTTTGCCAGGCTGGTCTCAAAATCCTGACCTCAGGTGATCCACCCGCCTCGGCCTCCCAAAGTGCTGGGATTACAGGCATGAGCCACCGTGCCTGGCTGGGTTTTTTTTTTTTTTTTTTTTTTGAACCAGGCTGGAGTGCAGTGGCGCAATCTTGGCTCACTGCAACCTTTGCCACCTGGGCTCAAGTGATCCTCCCATCTCAGCCTCCCAAGTAGCTGGGACTACAGGCACATGCCACCACACCCGGCTAATTTTTAATATTTTATTTTTACTTTTTAATTTTTTGAGATGAAGTCTCACTCCATCATCCAGGCTGGAGTACAGTGGCGCAATCTTAGCTTACTGCAACCTCTGCCTCCTGGGTCCAAGTGATTCTCCTGCCTCAGCCTCTAGCTGGGATTACAGGCACCTATCACCATGCCTAGCTAATTTTTTTTTTTTTTTTTTTTTTTTTTTTGTATTTTTAGTAGAGACAGGGTTTTGTCATGTTGGCCAGGCTGGTTTCAAACTCTTAACCTTAGGTGACCCACCTGCCTTGGCCTCCCAAAATGCAGGGATTACAGGTGTGAGCCACCATGCCTGGCCTAGGCTTATTTTTTATTGTTGCAGCACACCATTTCTGGGTACTAATTCTGTAACAGTTTGTTTAAACATTTGGATGTGCTAACAAACAACCTCCATATATCAATGGCTCACAGCAAGAGAGATTTATTTCTTAAATTCCTTATCATTTTACAGGTAGGCTGTAGCCCAGCTTCACGTAATTGTCATTCTGGGTTGCAGGCTGAAAGAGAAGTCTAGATCTGGAAACTGCCAGGTTTATGAGCCTGAGCAGAGGGAGAAGAGATGGGAAACTGCTAGAGTACTCAATGGTGCCTAAAGCTTCTATGTGGAAGTGACACTTTACCTTTTTTTTTTTTTTTTTGAGATGGAGTTTCACTTTTTGTCCAGGCTGGAGAGCAATAGCATGATCTGGGTTCATGCAACCTCCGCCTTCCGGGGTTCAAATGATTCTCCTGCCTCAGCCTTCCTAGCAGCTGGAATTACAGGTCTGTGCCACCATGCCTGGCTAATTTTGTACTTTTAGTAGAGATAGGGTTTCACCATGTTGGCCAGACTGGTCTCGAACTCTTGACCTCAGGTGATCTACCTGCCTCATCCTCCCAAAGTGCTGGGATGACAGGTGTGAGCCACTGTGCCCGGTCAATACTTTGCCTTCCTACTCATATTCCACTGGCCAAAGCAAGTCCTATAGCCAAGCCTATTGTAAGCAGCGAATGAGCGTGTAATGCTCCTATATGGAGGGGCCCAGCAGGGAAGGTAAGTACATATCTGGAACGGAGATGTCAATCACTGGCCTAGTCCACTCCTCCTCCAGCACATACACACGCTCTGCTGCAGCATTTTGTACTATGTCACCTCCTGCATCCATCTTAGCCAAGGGTAAAGTCTTGACTCAAGGGCAAAGTCTTTTTTCTTTTCTTTTCTTTCTTTCTTTTTTTTTTTTTTTTGAGACAGGGTCTTACTCTGTTGTCCAGGCTGGAATGCAGTGGTACAATGTTGGCTCACTGTGGTTTCAATCCCAGGCCCAAGCAATCCTCCCACTTCAGCCTCCCAAGTTGCTGGGACCACAAGCATGCACCACTGGCATGCACCTGGCTAATTTTAATTTTTTTTTGAGAGGGAGTTTCGCTCTTGTTGCCCAGGTTGGACTGCAATGGGGCAATCTTGGCTCACTGCAACCTCCGCCTCCCGAGTTCAAGTGATTCTCTTGCCTCAGCCTCCCAAGTAGGATTACAGGCCTGCGCCACCATATCCAGCTAACTTTTTGTATTTAGTAGAGATGGGGTTTTACCATGTTGGTCAGGCTGGTCTCGAACTCCTGACATCAGATGATCCACCCGCCTCGGCCTCCCAAAGTGCTGGGATTACAGGCATGAGCCACTGCACCCAACCTAATTTTAATTTTTGTAGAGATAGGGTCTTGTTATATTTCCCTGGCTGGTCTTTAACTCCTGGGCTCAAGCAATACTCCTGCTTTGGCATTCCAAAGTATTGGGATTACAAATGCGAACCACAGTGCAAAGTCTTGAGTTAAGGGCAGACAATTTCTAGGCAAGTAAATGTAATCTGGCCTGGAGAGTAGACCAGACCGATTCCTTTTCTTGGGAACTTGAACCACAATAGATTGAATGAGTGAGCTGCAGCTGACAGGCTGTGATACAAGATGGACTTGGAAATGTCACATCTAACCAAGACCCTGTTGCCTAAAAGTTGGGCTGACAGCAGCAAAGCTAGGATTTCAATGCAAACCCTGCCCTTAGACCCTCACTCAGGGCAGTTTTCCAAAGGGAAGAGATGTCCACAGGGGAGCCCATGGAATCTCCAGTGCATGCATCCACCTGTTCGCTTGCCTACCAGGTCTGCTCCAAACTCACCTGCTCAAAGACCTTCTATGGGTCCTGACAGCCCACAGGAAAAGTTCAAAGGATTGAGCCTGGCATCCGAGGCCACTGCTATCAGGCCACCTTTTCCAGGAGGTTCTGGACGGCTTTCTGGGTAAACAGGGGAGCTGCTTTTCAGGGGTGGTGCTGTCCAGCATGGCTAAGAAGAGGCACACACTGCACATGGACCCCCGATGCACGTGGATCCCCGATGCATAGACAGTGCATGCCGAGAGACTCTATCAGATCCCAGTAAGCACCACAGATCTTGCAATTTTACTCTGAAGGCAGAGAGGTGAGAGAGTGGATGAAGGCAGCCAACGGGACAGGAGTTTGCTGGAGATGCAAGCAGAGAATCAGGGAAGTCCAGAGGCCCTAGGTCCAAATCAGCTTTGTACTGGGGCAGCATCCGCCCGGCCCCACAACTCCCATCGGGTGGACACACCTAGATCGCATCTGCACACTCTTGAGAAAGTGGAGCTCCTTCCTGTAAAGCCTACGAAACACTGGACCTGCTGGACCCTCCTCAGCCACACAGCCTTCCAGTGTCTTTTGGGGGTTCGATCCAGCCCCTTGCGATCTACAATCCAACCACTTCGGGGTATGTCTGTGCCTCGCCCTAAGGCCCCGCCCACACCTGCTTCCTAGACCTAAATGCCATTTGATGGGGCAGAGATCACTCTCCCAGGACCCTCCAGACTAATGCCCACGCTCTTCAGAGACAACACTTTGGTCCCGCTGGCCAATTGCCACCAAACCACGGCCTCGGCCACGCCCCATGCACAGCTTGCCCAATTGCGGGTGATCTCGCCCAATTGCGGGTGATCTCGGACAGGACAACCCGCACTCCAGGGCCACCGGGAGGCTCTGCGGGGCCGCCAGCCTCCATGGAGGCAGAGCAGTCGGGGGTCGGCCAGGCCCGGCCCTCGGGCCCAATTCCGCCCTCCTGCCCTTCCCCTAGCCCAGTCCAGGGCCTGGTCCAATGTGCATCAGCGAAGCCACATCCAGCGCTTCCACGAGGCGGTCTCCCATGCGTGGCAATGCGGGACTGAGCCCGCCAGACTGGGCAGCTAGGAGCAGCGGCAGCGGCAGCAACAGCAGGGGCCTGTAGGATTGAAAGTGGGATGGACTGGGCGGCTGCGACGCAGTCCCCAGACCTTGGAGGTCAGAGCTAGGCGCCACCCTACTGCAAACAGGCAGGAGCCAGGAGCCGGTTTACCCTTTAAAACTAGGTGTCAGGGAACAGGAGCCACGTCCACTCCAAAAATTAGGCATCAGGACTAGGAGCCCTTAGAAATTTAGTCAGGGCTGGCGGGGCGCGGTGGCTCACGCCTGTAATCCCAGCACTTTGGGAGGCCGAGGCAGGTGGATCACGAGGTCAGGAGATGGAGACCATCCTGGCTAACATGGTGAAATGTTCGTCTCTACCAAAAATACAAAAATACAAAAAATTAGCCGGGTGGTGGCGGACGCCTGTAGTCCCAGCTACTCGGGATGCTGAGGCAGGAGAATGGCGTGAACCCGGGAGGCGGAGCTTGCAGTGAGCTGAGACAGCGCCACTGCACTCCAGCCTAGGCGAAAGAGCAAGACTCCGTCTCAAAAAGAAAAAAAAAAAAGAAAAATTTAGTCAGGCTTGGATCTCAGGTACCTTATGGAAGAAATCAGGGGTCAGGCTTATCTGCTGCCACTTACTGCTTCAGCCAGGTATCCCTCAGCCACCAGGTGCACTGATCCAGGATCACCAGCTCTCTATGCTGCTGCTGATTATTATTATTATTATTATTTTTTTTTTTTTTTTTTGAGACGGAGTCTCGCTATGTCGCCCAGGGTGGAGTGCAGTGGCCGGATCTCAGCTCACTGCAAGCTCCGCCTCCCGGGTTTTTACGCCATTCTCCTGCCTCAGCCTCCCGAGTAGCCGGGACTACAGGCGCCCACCACCTCGCCCGGCTAGTTTTTTGTATTTTTTAGTAGAGACGGGGTTTCACTGTGTTATCCAGGATGGTCTCGAACTCCTGACCTCGTGATCCCCCCGTCTCGGCCTCCCAAAGTGCTGGGATTACAGGCTTGAGCCACCGCGCCCGGCCGATTATTATTTTTTTTTTTTTTCTTTTTTTTTGAGATGGGGTCTAACTGTCGCCCAGGCTGGAGTGCAGTGGCGCAATCTTGGCTCACTGCAAGCTCCACCTCCTGGGTTCACGCCATTCTCCTGCCTCAGCCTCCCGAGTAGCTGGGACTACAGGCGCCTGCCACTATGCCCAGCTAATTTTTTTGTATTTTTAGTAGAGATGGGGTTTCACCGTGTTAGCCAGGATGGTCTCGATCTCCTGACTTCGTGATCCGCCCGCCTCAGCCTCCCACAGTGGTGGGATTACAGGCACCCGGCCTATTATTGAGACAGGGTCTCACTCTGTCACCCAGGATGGAGTGCAGTGGGATGACCATGGCTCACTGCAGCCTTAATCTCCTGGGCTCAAGCGATCCTCCCACCTCAGCCTTTGGAGTAGTTGGGACGACAAACACTTACCATCACGCCTGGCTAATTTTTAAAATTATTATTCTCTAAAGAGAAAAGGTTGCACCATCCTGCCTAGGCTGGTCTCAAGCTCCTGGGCTCAAGAGATCCTCCTGCTTGAGCCTCCCAAAGTGCTGAGATTATTGGTGTGGGCCACCACGCCCTGCCTGAACTCTTATGTAAAAGATGATGCTTTTGTTGGTCACAGGGCCCAGCCTCCTGTGCTTTCTGCCTGGCAACCTCTTCCCCAGCTTCTCTCCATAACTAGATTCTCCCCACTTAACATTCCACTCCAATGTCATCCCTGCTGAAACCAGACCATCCCTGTCCACTGCATCCAAAGTGACAGCCTCAATTAGGCAGTTCTTCATGGTGCCTCTTCCTCTGGGCCACAAGAAGGCCCACTGATGCCCCCAACACACCGCCATCTCACCTGCATCCCAGCCTGGCCTGGTCAGCCTTATTTCCAAGACAGATACTCACAGTGGCATTTTCCCGGGGACAGTACTGAGCGAGGAGCTAGATGCAGGTGTTACCCCTCCCTGCCTACCCATTCCTATGGGGGTGCAGAAAGGCAGAGCCAGCCTGCTGTGGGCACAGCACCCATGGCAGTTTGACCTGAGCAGCCGGGGCTGGACCTGGCCCTGGCCCTGGGGACGTCCAGGAGGTAGGGAGGTTGGATGCCCGGAAGCCTTGGGCCAGCCCTTCCAGGAACACACGTGCACAGGACTTTCTATGCTCTTTTTTGTTTTTTAATTTTTTACAAAACTGTGTGTCCCGACCAATCAGGACAGTGCAGGCCTCCCCCAGGCACTGAGGCCTGAAGGAGGAGGCCACCATGAATGAGCAGCTGCCAACCCCAGAAGAACTGTCTGCCCTTCTGCATAGGGGCCAGTGTGAGGAAGGGGTCCAGCTGGAGGCTCTGCCCTGTCCCCCAGGCTGCTGGGAGAGAAGGCCAGGCCCTGGGTCCCTGGTGCTCCTAGTGCCTGTAAGGAAAGGAGGGAGAACAGGGTCTGAGGGAGAAGGGAGGGCTGGGGCCAGGGCTGGGGCAGGCCAGAGGGCAGCCCACAACATCTCACCAACAATGTGTGACATTATCCAACCACTGTGACGCCAATGATGACTGCTAGGAGGACGACGGTGATGGACACACAGATGACAATCAAGACTTTCTTCTGTGGGAGAGGAGGGGGTCAGGGAAGTCACACAGGGTGCCTGGGGCAGAGGCTGGGCCTGGGAGGCTCACCTTCCTCGCCTTCTTCTGGTTCTCCAGGGCTGTCTTGACGTGCTCCTGCCCGCGTTCCACGTAGTCCGCTGAGCTCAGGATGTTCTTCTCAATCCGATTGATCATCTCCCCCTGCTCAGAGGATGGGGTGATTCAGGGAGGTAAGGATGCCTTTGCCCACCCCACCCCAGATGACTGAAGAGCATTCCTGGCAGGAAAAAAAAGATTGCACTAACAAAGATAAGGGCAAGACTCGATCTGACAAAAGTTCAGGCTCCTTGGAGATGGCTTCCAGGTCCCTTCTATCATGTAGTCCCTTGTCCCCTGCTCGCTTATCCCATATGACCTCTATCTGCAGTGGTAGCTTGGAGCTAAGGACCTCAAATGGCTCATACCTTTCACAGATGGTGAACTGTGCCTTCACAAATCTGTCTGAATTTACCCATTCTTCCAGGCCTATCTACAGCTGCTGCAAAGCCCTCCCTATCCCTGCCTCCTCCTGGCACCACCAGCCTCAGGTCTCAGTACTCCTACTGAATGAGATCTCTTTCCTGTAAGTCTCAGCTGCAAAAGGGCACTGGTTGTAGCATGACTGAGGCCAGCTCCTCCAGGACAGGGCTGGAAGCTCAACTCAACTCACGCAACCAGGGCCAGGGGAACACCGCCCCCACCCCAGCCTTGTACAGATGTTAGGAGGCAGCCCCTCTAAGGCAACTCTGACTGAACCTCTGAGAGGTATCAGGGTGGATGCTGTTAGTGGAGGGGGAGCCAGGGCTGGGGCCAGACCTGGGCAGGCTCAAGTTTTGGAGAGAGGGCAGGGTGCTATGCAGAAGGGAGTGAGTATCTGGGTAGCAGCAGAGGCAGGCGCCATTCTCAGGGTACAGCTAAAGATAAGAATAAGCACCAATTTGGGGGGATGGCCAAACCTGGAAGACACAAAAGCCTCAGGGAGAGAATCTAAGGGTGGCAGGAGGCTGGCAGTTTGGACTGAGCCTGGTATCATGTCTGGGGCTGCGCGGGGCACTCACCTGCATCTCCACTTCAGAAGCCAGAAAAGTGAAGATATCGTGCAGCTCACGAATACTGCGTTCAAGCTGCTGGATCTCACTGTGCCGGGCCGAGATCTCATTTAAGGCCTGTCGAGTCACCTGTGTGTCCTTCAGGATCTAGGGGGTGGACAGGAGTGGGGCAACTGTTCACAGGGAGACCGACAGCAGGTCAGAAGCTCCTGTTGAACTTCTGGGGAGCCCTCAGCCTGGAATCTGATGGGTGACTCCAGGTTAGCTAATTAATTCCCTTAGGGGCCTCAGGGTCCCCTCAATCAGAAAGGGACATAGCAAGCGGAGTCCAGTGGCTCACACCTATAGTCCCAGCTACTCGGGAGGCTGAGACAGGAGGATCACCTGAGCCCAGGAGGTCAAGAACGGGATAGGAATCAGAGGAGATGGGAGGCACAGCAGAGAGGGGCTGGCTGTGGCCACTCACATTGGACACAAACACCTCGCTCTGCCCACTATCCAGCATCTGCTCCAGCTCCTCGTCAGACACCATCCCAGCATTGGCTGTGAAGGAAAAGGCCAGGCTCAGGGCTGGGTTGGGATTACCTGCCCCTGCAGGCCAGGCTGGGCACACACAACTCACTGATCTTCAGCTGCCTCCGGATCCGCTCCACGTTCTTCTCCCGGTATTCGGACTGCATTGAATTGCACTTGTTGATGAGCTCCACGAATTGCTGGGACAGGACCCCATGCTAAAGATGAAGAATATAGGCTGGGTGCCCCGGGAGGATCCTTGCCCGGTCTGGGCCTCGGCAATCCCATAGTAAAGTGAGCAAATAGCATGAGCTCTTATGCGGGGTCTGCCACCTTAACCACTTTGTGATGACCTTGACAGGCTCCCCCATTTCTCTTAGACAAAAAGCCAAAGCCCTTAGCAAGTCTATGTGGCCCTCCATGATCTTTTTTATTTTTATTTATTTATTATTTATTTTTTGAGACAGAGTTTCGTTCTTATTGCCCAGGCTGGAGTGCAGTGGCGCAATCTTGGTTCACCACAACCTTGGCCTCCTGGGTTCAAGCGATTCTCTTGCCTCAGCCTCCCAAGTAGCTGGGACTACAGATGAACATCACCATGCATGGTTAATTTTTGTATTTTTAGTAGAGATGGGGTTTCACCATGTTGGCCAGGATGGTCTCAATCTCTTGACCTCAGGTGATCCACCCACCTCAGCCTCCCAAAGTGCTGGGATTACAAGTGTGAGCCACTGCACCTGGCCTATTTTTATTTTTAATAGAGACAGGGTTGACCCGCACGGTGGCTCATGCTTGTAATCTCAGCACTTTGGGAGGCTGAGGTAGGCAGATCACCTGAGGTCGGAGTTCAAGACCAGCCTGGCCAACATGGTGAAACCCCATCTCTACTAAAAATACAAAAATTAACTGGGTGCAGTGGTGGGTGCCTGTAGTCCCAGCTACTTGGGAGGCTGAAGCAGGAGAATGGCTTGAACTCAGGAGGCGGAGGCTGCAGTAAGCAGAGATGGCACCACTGCACTCCAGCCTGGGTGACAGAGTGAGACCTTGTCTCAAAAAAAAAAAACAGAGAGAGATGGGGTCTCGCAATGTTGCCCAGGCTGGTCTCAAACGCCTGGGCTCAACCAATCCTCCCACCTCAGCCTCCAAAGTGCTGGGATCACAGGTGTGAGCCAAGGTGCACGGCCAGCCCTCTCTGATCTTGCTTCCTCTTACTGTTCCCTCCCTCTGCCCATCCACATTGGTCTCCTTACAGCCCTCCCTAGACAAAGCACACTCTCAGCTTAAACCTTTGCATTCACTTCTCATTCTACCTAGAATGCCCATTCCCCGCAAACACCTTTAAGTCTTTTGTTCAGATGTCACCTTCTGAATGAAGCTTCCTCCACTTGCTTTCAACTGCAACACTACCCTCCTCCAGCATGCTCAGTCCCTCTTCCCCTGCTCTTTTTTCCTTAATGCTTATTATGTTCTAAATAATTCACTTATTTATTATGGTGATTGTCTACACCAGAAGGGAAGTTCCATGAGGATAGGGATCATTGATTCACTGCTGTACCCTAAACAGTTCCAAAAAGGTCTGGCACACAGTAGGCAGCCAATATGTAACTGCTGAATGCTTGCTGAATGCCAACCTTGCTGCCTACACCACAGTTCCTATGCCTAGAGATGAACATGCTGCCTGGGTGAAACAGGTGCAACAGGCCCACATGGGCCCTCGACCACTCATGCCAATCACCACCACAGGCTTCCCCAGAAACACTGGCTCTGGGGCATCTGCTCTGCCTTGCCCCTTCTCCTGAGACCTTAAATATGCTCATTCCTTGGAGTTCCTTTTCCAGAGATACATCTGCTCTCCTGGTTCCAGCTGCACCCTTCCAAGATGCCCAAGCTGTTTCATCTTCAATCTGGGGTCCTTGCTGAGCCCTGGGCTCAACTACTCCAACCCTGACCTCTTGGTATCCTCCTCACTGGGGACACAAAGAGGGCCAGTCAGATCACTGCAAATCTCCTTACTAAGATATCACCCCAGGGGCCGTGCACGGTGGCTCATGCCTGTAATCATAGCACTTTGGGAGGCCAAAGCAGGTGGATCACTTGAGGACTTGAGGTGAGGAGTTCAAGACCAGCCTGGCCAACATGGTGAAACCTCATTTCTACCAAAAATATAAAAAACTAGCCAGGTGTGGTGGTGTACGCCTGTAATCCCAGCTACTTGTGAGGCTGAGGGAGGATTATCGCTTGAAGGAGGTGGAGGTTGCAGTCAGCCAAGACTGTGCCACTGTACTCTAGCCTGGGCGACAGAGAGAGACTCCATCTCAAAAAAAAAATAATAATTTTTTAAAAAAAGATATTACACCAGGGGAGTTCCTCTTCAGTGTCGCCCCAGGGAAGTTCCACTTCCTGACTTCTTGAATTCCACCTGTGGGACTAAGGATGTCCCTGTCACACAGATAGCAAACCTGCCAGTCAATTTGTGACTTCTCACTCTCCTTCCCTGGGCAGCGCCATTAGCCACCAGATCCCACGTGAGTAATGTCTTTATCCCCTATTGAACCCTAACTCCTCATGTTGACTCCTAGAAAACACGTGTCCCAGCTGGGCGCAGTGGCTCACGCCTGTAATTCCAGCACTTTGGGAGGCCAAGGCAGGAGGGTCACCTGAGGTCAGGAGTTCGAGACCAGCCTGGCCAACATGGGGAAACCCCGTCTCTACTAAAAATACAAAAATTAACTCGGCATGGTGGTGTCCGCCTGTAATCCCAGCTATTCAGGAGGCTGAGGCAAAAAGAAAAGAAAACGTGTCCCACAGTCAAGCCTAGGTCTTGTCTGGGGTCAATAAGTAACTTCTTATTGAATGGAAGAAAATAAAGCAGGGTGTTATAACCGGACTGAGCATCAGGAGACCTGGTTTCCTGACCTTGAGCAAGTTCTTTCTCTCTCTGAGCTCAGGTTCCCCACTTGGAAAAATCATCCAATTGGACTCCATGACATCTACAGGCCCTTCCTTCATACATCTGTCATCTAATACTTCATGAAACATTTGCTGAAATGTCATTTCTGAGAAAAAAAACCCACCTGGGTTTTTCTCATTCTTGTGTTGATGGAGTTATAGTTCTCATCAGCTTCCTCCTTCTGGGGCTCTATGGCTGTGGGAAGACACAGGGGTATTGGGGGTACTTGTCTCCATAGGATTTTTAGGGAAATATAATTTATCATAAAATGACTAAGGCTGAGCCTCCAAGAGGAGAAAGTAAGTTTATTTTTCTTTGCATTACATCACTTGAGTTCCCGTAGGAATGCAGAGGCCACCTAACAAAACCCCATCTCCCTGCCCAAAGAATGCCCAGTGGGCAGTGATAACTGTGTAAATAAATGGTTTCATTGTAAATAAAAGAACCTGAGAGACTGCCTTGTGCTGTGGAGAGTACAATGGCCTGGAGGCCAGGAGACAGAGATGCTAGAACCAGGCCTGCTGTGTGACCTGGATATATCACTGGCTTCTCTGGGCCACACACTCCCCAGATATACCAACAGGGCAGGATCAGAGGGAAGGATCTGCCTGAGGTCCCAGTAGCTCACCCTTCAGCTGCAGGCGGATCTCCCTCCCCAGCTGTTTGATCTCGTCGCGCAGGTTCTGCAGCTCCTGCTTCATGCCTGAATAAGAGAAGGCCACGACTCCCAAACAGCAGCCCCCACCTCAACAAACCACCCTGGCCACCACCTGCGTGGAACTACAACCCCCACAATCCCTGGGGCGGAGCATGCGCTATGCAGCCGGGGTTTCACTCACTCTCCTCAGGAAGGGGCGTGGCCAGGATGGTGACCTGCTGTTTCTCCAACTCCTGGACTTTATTCCCCAGCTTGACAATAGTCTGCCGAATTGTCCGGACCTGGGGAGGGTGACCGAGAGGGCTGAAAGAGATATGGGGTACTCCAGACCACGCTGCTCCTCGGGTCCTCCTACCCCCTCGCGAATCCAGGCCAAGACTCCATCCCCTTACCTTCTGGAAGAACTCCTCGTCCGGGCTCCCCAGCCGTGCCGTGCCCGGGTGCACCACCAGCGCGACTCGCTCCTTGTCCTCTTCGTCCGAGCTGTCATCCCCCTGCCAGGCCCGGAGTCATTGGCACCACTGTTTCGCTGCGGCTGTCACCCGGCAGGACCCACAGGCTTCCGGGACTTTCCTTCCTGGCCATCAGCCACCCCTCCCTACCCCGAAGACCAGGAGTCCTGCGTTCCAGTTCGTCCGCGCGCCCCCATCCCCGCTGCCCTGGCGTCTCACCTGCCTCAGCTCGTGGGTCCTGTCCCGCATGGCGGCCTGAGCTCTCCCTCCCCGGCGTCAGACCGGGAGGCCGGCAAACTTGGAATACCCGTACCCCACTCACACTCTGACGCTCCCCTCCCTCCCCCTGTGGACCCCAACACCCCCACGAGCCACCAGAGCCTCCGTCCCTTGCACCGCCCACAGTCAATGGGAAGGCGCCGACCCCGGGGACCCCCCAAGGTTCCACAGGTTGGAATTCCCTTTTCTTCCCCCCTCCAGCTCCCGCAGCCTCAGCCCCGCCCCTCCGTGATAAATTCGGGGCATGCGCATATGGTCGCGTCTCTTCCTCGCCCGAGGCGCGGAAGGTGGAGTCGGAAGTTGTTGCGCCCCGAGCGGAAGCGGAGCTGCGTGGACGCGAGAACTGGCTACCGTCACCGGAACCGTTGCATCTTCCAACGGAAATCTGGTTGCCAAAAGGGGTAGGAATACGTCATTTGTACGTAATCTGAGGCACCCGCATCTCACATCACCCCATGGTGCCCCCACCGCGTCACGTGACCAACCCGGTCCCAAACTCGTGGACCGCAGAATGTGACGCTGTGACTGTCACGTGTCCCGGCTCTGTCAGCGCCGTCTCTGGGACGCTGTTTTCATCACGACGTCCCCGGCACTCCGACCACCGAACGACGCCCACACGGCCCCCGCGAGGTGGGGAGGGGCGCGCCCACCACTCCCAGAGGCCTTTCGAGGCAGTGGGTGGTAGGACCCTTGCTGACTTCGCCTTTATTGCTTTCGGGTCCAGGGGCGTGGGCGGACTGACGACTTAGCATTTGGGGCTGTCAGCATCATGGGACCTTGAAAATCGGGAAATAATAGGATCCGAGTCGTCAGCGTCAGAAAATTGCAGGGTTGTGTGGGCAGGGAATTTAGGGGTGGGAAGTGACCTCAGCCAAGGCAGAAACCTCTTCTTCCGCATCCTCCTGGCGCAGCCTCTGACAGGTGGGCAGCCAGCCGGCGCCCTCCTTGAACACTACAGCCCGGCTGCACTCACCACCTTGTGGGCTGTCAGACCATGTCAGGGCAACTCAGGCTAAGAAAAGTGTCTCTGCACGCTGCCTTCCCTGCCACTCACACCCCCCAGACCCTGCCTTGCATCTGAGGCAGGTAATGACTTTGTTCTTAACTGAATCTGGGGAGTTCCTAGCTCAGTACCAAGCACATTACGGGCCCTCTGTAAATACTTGTGGACAGAATCTTAGCCTTTCATGTATCTGAGGATGAAGACCCTGGTTCCTTGGCCTTCTTTAGGCTTCAGTCTTTCTGACTGTGACACTTCTCTAATCCTGGCTATCGAGATATTCACTCATTTTTTATTTTTAAAAATTTTTACAAGATGGGGTCTCACTATGTTGTCCAAGCTGGTCTCTAACTCCTGGGCTCAAGCAATCCTCCTGCCTCAGCCTCCCAAACTGCTGGGATTACAGGCATGCACCACCATGCACAGAACATTCATTTAATGGATATTTTTGGGCACATACTATGGGCCAAACACTGTTCTAGGGCTGGAGATACATCAAGGACTAATAGATAAAAATTCCTGCACTCGTGGAACTTAAATTCTCTAGAAGGAGTCCCCAAGGTCATTTAGTAAGTCTCAGCATAGCTGGGAATGAATAACGGGTCTCCTGGACCCCAGGGCTCTGTCCAGGAAGCTTCTGTGAAGGTACAAGCAAGGAAAGGAATGGACCCTTTCTGCTATGCCCTGGTCAGGAAACCTAGATTCCTGGGACTGGGTTGCTATGGACTTCTGGAAGTTGCTTCCTGTCTCTTAAGTGTCGATCTCCCTCTGCACAGTGGGTAACTTGGGGGGATGGGGAGATCACCTTTATGGGTATGGGCTGCTCTAAACTTCAGTGATGATGAGGTTGGAAACTGTCAAGTGCTGTCTGATTCTATGTGAGGATTTTTGGCTCTTCTCTTCCTGTTAAAACCCAGCTCTAGCAGGGTGCGGTGGCCTATGCCTGCAATCCCAGCACTTTGGGAGGCAGAGGCAGGCAGATCACCTGAGGCCAGGAGTTGGAGACCAGCCTGGCCAACATGGCGAAACCCCATCTCTACAAACGTACAAAAATTAGCCAGGCATGATGGCAGGTGCCTGTAATCTCAGCTACTTGGGAGGCTCAGACAGGAGGATTGCTTGAACCCGGGAGGCAGAGGTTGCAGTGAGCTGAGATCACGCCATTGCACTCCAGCCTAGGCGACAGAGTAAGACTCCATCTCAAAAAAACAAAACAAAACAAAACACAAAACCCAGCTAGTAGGAGAGTGGTTCTCTGATCAACCCACAGAGGGAATGCAGGGTTTTTCAGGAAGCCTCCCCTGGAGACGGTGAGGAAAGATTCCCTGCTCCCGGGTCTTCCATGGCAGCCTCTGCCTCTTCAGTCACTGCTGCTTGCCTCCCGCATCTTTTGTCCCCTACCACCCGACCCCCTTCCCCCTCCTACTCTGTGTCTCTGAGTGGCACATGGTGGAAGGGCTCTTGGACCCCTGACTCATAGTCCTGCATGGGATCTTAAATAATGCATTACTCCTCTCTGGGACTCAATTTCCCCATTTGACGGCTTGGTCCTATAATTTCTGCCTTGCCTAAGGTAGGACTTGGACAGTATCTAGTGAGGTTAAGAAGGATGTGGAAGGGGCTGGAAAACTGTCGAGCCTCCCCTCTGGGCTTTTTTTCTTTTTTCTTTTTTCTTTTTTTTTTTTTTTTTTTGAGGTTGAGTCTGGTTCTGTCACCCAGGCTGGAGTGCAATGGTGTGCTGTCAGATTCAGTCAATCCTCCTGCCTCAGCTTCCCAAGTAGCTGGTACTATAGGCATGCACCAGCATGCCTGGCTAATTTTTGTATATTTTTTTGGTAGAGACTGGGTTTCGCCGTGTTGGCCAGGCTGGTCTCAAACCCCTGGGCTCAGTCGATCCACCCACCTTGGCCTCCCAAAGTGCTGGGATTACAGGTGTGAGCCACCGTGCCCAGCCTCTCTGAGCTTTTAGTACTGTGGGTTCCAGCATCTTCTGGGCCCCCGGTCCCATCTGCCTCTTTGTTTCTCAGCATCTTGATGGCATGCCGTCTTGATCCACTAAACTTCTCAGGATTATAATATTCATTATTTCATTTGTGGTCTCTGGATGAGATTGCAGGGTTTTGGAATGGTGACTTAAGGTCACAGGAAGCTGGACTCCAAGCCTTGTGGTGGTATGTGGAGAGGAAAGAGGCCATTTAGAGAGATTGGCGCTGGGGATGGAGCTCTCCAGAGCTGAGCCCTTTGTTCCTCTCAGGCCCTCTGAGCAGCCTTGAAGTGGATATTAACTATCTTAGGCTGGGTGCAGTGGCTTATGCCTGTGATCTTAGCACTTTAGGAGGCCAAGGTGGGTAGATCACTTGAGGCCAGGAGTTCGAGACCAGCCTGGGCAACATAGCATCTGTCTCTACAAAAAAATCTTCTTTTAATTACCCAGGTGCACTGGCGCTCTCCTGTAGTCCTAGCTACTCAGGAGGCTGAGGCAGGAGGATCACTTAAGTCCATGAGGTCAAGGGTACAGTCAGCAGTGATCTTGCCACTGCATTCCAGCCTGGGTGACAGAGTGAGATCCTGTATCAAAAAAAAAAAAAATAGGGTGGGTGCAGTGGCTTACGCCTGTAATCCCAGCACTTTGGGAGGCCAAGGCAGGAGAATCCTTTGAGCCCAGGAGTTGAGACCAGCCTGGGCAACATGCCAAGACCTCATCTCTGGGTTTTTTTTTTGTCGTGGTTGTTGTTGTTTGTTTTGAGACATAGTCTCGCTCTGTCTCCCAGGCTGGACTGCAGTGGCATGATCTCAGCTCACTGCAGCCTTTGCCTCCTGAGTTCAAACAATTCTTACTCAGCCTTCCGAGTAGCTGGGATTACAGGTACACACCACCACACCTGGCTAATTTTTGTATTTTTAGCAGAGATGGGGTTTCACCATATTGGCCAGGCTGGTCTTGAACTCCTGACCTCGTGATCCTCCCACCTTGTGATCTGCCTGCCTCAGCCTCCCGAAGTGCTGGGATTACAGGCATGAGCCACTGTGCCTGGCCTAAGACCTCATCTCTAATTAGATTTTTTTTAATTAAAAATAAATAAATAGAAATAAAAATAAAGTTTAAAAAAGTATATTGGGCTGGGTGCTGTGGCTCACGCCTGTAATCCCAGCACTTTGGGAGGCCAAGGCGGGTGAATCACAAGGTCAGGAAATCGAGACCATCCTGGTTAACACAGTGAAACCCCGTCTCTACTAAAAATACAAAAATTAGCCGGGCGTGGTGCCGGGCACGTATAGTCCCAGCTACTTGGGAGGCTGAGGCAGGAGAATGGCATGAACCCGGGAGGCAGAGTTTGCAGTGAGCGCAGATAGTGCCACTGCACTCCAGCCTGGGCGACAGAGTGAGACTCCGTCTCAAAAAAAAAAAAAAAAAAAATATATATATATATATATATATATATATATATATGGTCTTGCGTGTGTGTGTGGTGAGCGTGTATATTTGCTCCAGACTGTGCAGCTGTTGGGTGGAGGGGGGGGTGTGTTTTTTTAACATCCACACTATGATCCAAGGAAAATACCAGCTGGGGTGGCTTCCCGTGTTCCACCCACCCTTGGGGGCTTGCTGCCACCTATTGCTTTGGACTGTCTTGGAGGAGGAGTGGGTGGACTGCCTGCCCCACTAAGCCTTCTCCCGCCCCTGTCACAGGGCCTCTCCCACACCTGCTAGGTTGGAGACGACTGCTGGAGAGATTATTGATCCTATCTGGCTCTACCTGGTCCTGAGGCTTGGCAATTTGTCTTGTCCCCTCTACCTGTGGGTCCAGACCTACCTACATGGGAGCCAGATGACCTGGGTTGGAATCCCAGCCCATTCACCCACTGTAATAACTCTAGGAGGCAAGTTATGTAACCTTTCTATACCTCAGTTCTCATTTTTTTTTGGTGGTTGTTTTTTGTTTGTTTGTTTGTTTGTTTTGTTTTTTTGAGATGGAGTCTGGCTCTGTCGCCCAGGCTGGAGTGCAGTGGCCGGATCTCAGCTCACTGCAAGCTCCGCCTCCCGGGTTTACACCATTCTCCTTCCTCAGCCTCCCGAGTAGCTGGGACTACAGGCGCCCGCCACCTCGCTTGGCTAGTTTTTTTGTATTTTTTAGTAGAGACGGGGTTTCACCGTGTTCGCCAGGATGGTCTCAATCTCCTGACCTCGTGATCCGCCCGTCTCGGCCTCCCAAAGTGCTGGGATTACAGGCTTGAGCCACCGCGCCCGGCCTGTTATTGTTTTTTGAGACAGAGTCTCTCCAGGTCACCCAGGCCGGAGTGCAGTGGTGTGATTTTGGCTCACCGCAACCTCCACCTCCCGGGTTCAGGTGATTCTCCTGCCTCAGCTTCCCGAGTAGTTGGGATTACAGGTGCCCACCACCAAGCTGGGTAATTTTGTATTTTTAGTAGAGGTGGGGTTTCTCTATGTTGGTCAGGCTGGTCTCGAACACCTGACCTCAGGTGATCCACCCGCCTTGGCCTCCCAGAATGCTGGGATTATAGGCGTGAGCCACCGTGCCCGGCCCTCACTGAGGCTGGCAGATCACCTGAGGTCCAGGGTTCAAGACCAGCCTGACCAACATGGAGAACCCCCGTCTCTACTAAAAATACAAAATTAGCTGGGCGTGGTGGCACATGACTGTAATCCCACCTACTTGAGAGGCTGAGGCAGGAGAATCACCTGAACCCAGGAGGCAGAAGTTGCAGTGAGCCAAGACTGCACCATTGCACGCTGGGGGCAACAAGAGCGAAACTCTGTCTCAAAGAAAACGAAACAGAAAAATCCGAATAATAATAGTACCATACTCATAGGATTGCTGTAAAGATGAAGTGATATTTGTAAAGCAAACGGAACAGCACCTGGTGTGGAATGTCAGTGCTTCCTGCTGTTGTATGACGGCGATGATTGTTACTCGGAATCTTTCAGCAGCTCCAGTGTCTCTGCTAGAGGGTCCATGTTGCTGCCTATCTGGGGACTTCCTTCCCCTCTCCATCTCCTGGGTCCCATTGTGCACCAGGGCCGAGACTATCACCCTTGCCAGCTCATGCCCCTCTCTTGTGTCTCCACTTGGAGCTGACATACCATATATTTTGCTAATTTATTTACATATTGGGCTGGGCGTGGTTGCTCACACCTGTAATCTCAGCACTTTGGGAGGCCAAGGCAGGAGGATGCTTGAGCTCAGGAGTTTGAGACCAATCTGGACAACATAGTGAGACCCCATCTCTACAAAATAAAAAATAAGGCTGGGCACGGTGGCTCACACCTGTAATCCCAGCACTTTGGGAGGCTGAGGTGGGCAGATCACCTGAGGTCAGGAGTTTGAGATGAGCCTGGCCAACATGGCGAAACCCTGTCTCTACTAAAAATACAAAAATTAGCTGGGTGTGGTGGCACACGCCTATAATCCCAGCTACTGGGGAGGCTGAGGCAAGAGAATTGCTTCAACCTGGAAGGCAGAGGTTGTCGTGAGCCAAGATCATGCCACTGCACTACAGCCTGGGAGACAGAATGAGACTCTGTCTCAAAACATAAGTAAATAAATAAAAAAATAATAAAATAAAATATTAGCTGGGTGTGGTGGCGTGCATCTGTAGTTCCAGTTACTTGGGAGGCTGGGACAGGAGGATTGCTTGAGGCCAGTAGTTAAAGGCTGCAGTGAGCTATTGTGCCAGTGCACTCCATCCTGGGTGACAGAGTGGGACCCTGTCTCAGAATTTTTTTTTTTTTTTCGAGATGGAGTCTTGCTCTGTTGCCCAGGCTGGAGTGCAGTGGCCGGATCTCAGCTCACTGCAAGCTCCGCCTCCGGGGTTTACACCATTCTCCTGCCTCAGCCTCCCGAGTAGCTGGGACTACAGGCGCCTGCCACCTGGCCCAGCTAGTTTTTTGTATTTTTTAGTAGAGACGGGATTTCACTGTGTTAGCCAGGATGGTCTCGATCTCTTGACCTCATGATCCGCCCATCTTGGCCTCCCAAAGTGCTGGGATTACAGGCTTGAGCCATCGCGCCAGGCCAAAAAAAATTTTTTAATAGAAAATAAAGGCCAGGCATGGTGGCTTACCTCTGTAATCCAAGCATTTTGGGAGACCGAGGTGGGCAGATCACCTGACATCAGGAGTTCGAGACCAGCCTGGCCAACATGGCGAAACCCCGTCTATACTAAAAATAAAAATATTGGCTAGGCATGGTGGCTCACACCTATGATTTTAGCACTTTGGGAGGCCAAGGTGAGTGGATTGCCTGAGCTCAGGAGTTTGAGACTAGCCTGGGCAACACGGTGAATCCCCGTCTCTACTAAAATATAAAAAAATTAGCCAGATGTGGTGGTGTGCACCTGTAATCCCAGCTACTCGGGAGGCTGAGGCAGGAGAATCGCTTGAACCCGTGAGGCAGAGGTTGCAGTGAGCCGAAATCATGCCATTGCTCTCCAGCTTGGGCAACAGAATGAGACTCCATCTCAAAAAAAAAAAAAAAAAAGTATTGTTTGTTATCACCACTCCCCTGTCAACTAGAATGTAAGCTCCATAGGACAAGGGTTTTTACCTGCCTTACCCCCTGCTGCGCCCCCAGCACCTACAACAGAGCCTGGTACACAGTAGCTACTTGACAAATATTTACAAATGAATGAAATTATTTCTTATTCAATATTTATAAAGCACTTTATAAATATTAACTCATTTAATCTCATAACAGTTTTATGAGAGAGGTACTATTACTGTCCTCATTTTATAGAGGAAGGAGTGGAGGCACAGAGAAGTTGAGGAACTTGCCTGAGGTTACACAGCCAGTAAAGGATACAGCCGGGATTTTAACCCAGATGCTGGAGCTCCGCAGTTGGTATCCTTTTGTTGTTATTGATATTGAGACAGGGTCATGCTCTGTCGCCCAGGCTGGAGTTCAGTGGTGCAAAATTATGCCTCACTGAAGCCTTGAATTCCTGGGCTCAAGGGATCCTTTCACCTCGGCTGGGACCATAGACGAGTGCCACTATGTCTGGCTAATTGTTTTATTTTTTTGTACAAACGGGGTCTCATTATGTTGTCCAGGCTGGTTTCAAACTCCTGGCCTCAAGCAGTCCTCCCACCTGGGATTCCCAAAGTACTGGGATTACAGGCTTGAGCCACCACTCCTGGCCCATACAGTTTGTACTCCTAACCACTGCACTGTGGTCTTAGGGAAATACCAACTCGGGTGGCTCCCTGTGTTCCACCCAACCTTGGGGACTTGGTGCCACCTATTGGTATCCTGCTTCAGACTGTCTGGGGGAAGAGGGGCAGACTTGTACCCACTGAGCCTCCCCCTGCCCCAGTCTCAGGTCTCTCCTACACCACTGGGTTGGGGCTGACTGCGGCGAGGTTATTGGTCCTCCCCCTTCTCCCTATGAGCTGTGTCCCAAGCAGCCAAAGATATCCACACATGACTCAAGTAAGGGCTGCAGTTCACCCTGCAGACATCTCTGAGGCTGTTTCTGTGGCAAGCCCCAAGGGCCACGGAGACGATGTGCCCCCATAGCTCGCTCCCCATGGGCATGTTTTGGGCTTAAACTTGACCACTCCCTAGAGTTTCATCTGAGACCCTCTCTTCCTCAAACTATTTACATACTCTTGTGGCTTTGAATAACCATATGCTAGCCTCCAAGTCCCTATCTCCAGCCCCAACTTTCTCCTAACTCTAGACCCTTGAATCTACCTGCCTCCTGGAGGTCCCACAGACATTTTAAGCTGAAAGTGTCCCAGACAGGAAGCACTGTCTCCTGCTGAGAACCTCCTGAGCCAGCCATTCTTCCTCCTGTTTCCCATCCACGTGGATGACACTGTCATAATTTTACAGTTGGGTCACCCATGTCATCATTTTGGCCCTGAACTTTTTTTTTTTTTTTTGAGACGGAGTCTCGCTCTGTCACCCAGGCTGGAGTGCAGTGGCGTAATCTTAGCTCACTGTAAGCTCCACCTTCCGGGTTCATGCCATTCTCCTGCCTCAGCCTCCCAGGTAGCTGGGACTACAGGCGCCCGCCACCACGCCCGGCTAATTCTTTGTATTTTTAGTAGAGACGGGGTTTCATTGTGTTAGCCAGGATGGTCTCAATCTCCTGACCTCATGATCTGCCCGCCTTGGCCTCCCAAAGTGCTGGGATTACAAGTCTGAGCCACCGCGCCCGGTCCAAGACAGAGTATTGCTCTTGTTTCCCAGGCTGGAGTGCAGTGGTGCAATCTCGGCTCACCGCAACCTCCGCCTCCTGGGTTCAAGCAATTCTCCTGCCTCAGCCTCCTGAGTAGCTGGGATTACAGGCATGCACCACTACGCCTGGCTAGTTTTGTATTTTTTAGTAGAGACAGGATTTCTCCACATTGGTGAGGCTGGTCTCAAACTCCCGACCTCAGGTGATCAGCCCACCTCGGCCTCCCACAGTGCTAGGATTACAGCCATGAGCCACCGCACCTAGCCCTATTCCTTTTGTTGTTGTTGTTGAAGAAACAGAGTTTCGCTCTTGTTGCCCAGGCTGGAGTGCAATGGTGCAATCTTGCCTCACTACAACTTCTGCCTTCCAGGTTCAAGAAATTCTCCTGCCTCAGCCTCCTGAGTAGCTGGGAATACAGACACAGGCGCACCCCACCACTCCCGGCTAATTTTTGTATTTTTAGTAGAGACAGCATTTCACTATGTTGCCAAGGCTGGTCTCAAACTCCTGGCCTCAGATGATCCACCCACCTTGGCCTCCCAAAGTGCTGGGATTACAGGCGTCAGCCACTGCACCCAGCCTGCCCAGGCTTTATTCTAAAGGTGATGGATCATGAAATTTGTTTGGATAAACTCTATTAAAATGCTAGAAGAGGCCGGGCATGGTGGTTTGTGCCTGTAATCCCAACACTTTGGGAGGCCGAGGTGGGTGGATCATTTGAGGTCAGAAGTTCGAGACCAGCTTGGCCAACATAGTGAAATCCCACCTCTACTAAAAGGAGTAGTACTCCTTTACTAAGTGGAGTGCACTGGCACAAAAATTAGCCGGGCTTGGTGGCACACACGTGTAGTCCCAGCTACTCAGGAGACTGAGGCAGGAGAATCACTTGAACCCAGTAGATGGAGGTTGCAGTGAGCCGAGATCGAACCACTGCACTCCAGCCTGGGTGACAGAGCGAGACTCTGTCTCAAAAATAAATAAATAAATAAATAAATAAATAAATAAATAAAACACTAGAAGAAAATATGGTCAAAATCTTTTATAACTTTTGGAGTGAGGAAGGCCCAACTCCAACTCAGAATTCAGAAACTGGAGAAGAAAAGATTAATACCTTTGTCTACATACAACAATTCTGCATGGCAAAAAACATTGTAAGTAAAATCAAAAGACAAATAACTATTCAGGTGCAGTGGCTCATGCCTATAGTCCCAGCACTATGAGAGGTCGAGGTGGGAAGATCACTTGAGGCCAGGAGTTGGAGACCAGCCTAGGCAACATGTTGAAACCCCATCTGTACTAAAAATACAAAAAATAGCTGGGTATGGTAGTGAACACCTGTAACCCCAGCTACTCGGGAGGCTGAGGCACAAGAATCGCTTGAACTGTGGAGGCAGAGGCTGTAGGGAGCTGAGATCATGCCACTGCACTCCTGCCTGGGCGACAGAGCAAGACCCACTGTCTTGGGGGGAAAAAAAAGCCAAAAAACTGGGGAAAATAGTTGCAGTTCTTATCACATACAAAGGTCTAATCTCCCTACTATTTAAAGAGCTCTCATATATTGATAAAGACCGGTAGTTCAATAAAAAATGGGCGAAGAACATGACAGTTCACAAGACCAATAAGGCCTTAGACACATACACAGATGTAAGTCTGGCAAAACACTTTTGGCAAGATTGTGGGGAGATGGGTCCTTTCATCCATTCTTGGTGGGAATGGAAAATGATACAAGCCAGAAAGTGTTTATCAAAATTACAAATGCATTTATATTTTGTTTTGTTCTTGTTGTTTTGAGCAGAGTCTCACTCTTTAACCCAGGTGGGAGTACGGTGGTGCAATCACAGCTCACTACAACCTTGATCTCCTGGGCCTAGGTGACCCTCTTGCCTCAGCCTCCTGAGTAGCTGGGACCATAAGCACACACCACCACACCGAGCTAATTTTAAAAATTATTTGCGGTGGCTCAAGCCTGTAATCCCAGCACTTTGGGAGGCCGAGACGGGTGGATCACAAGGTCAGGAGATCGAGACCATCCTGGCTAACACGGTGAAACCCCGTCTCTACTAAAAAATACAAAAAACTAGCCGGGCGAGGTGGCGGGCGCCTGTAGTCCCAGCTACTTGGGAGGCTGAGGAAGGAGAATGACGTGAACCAGGGAGGCGGAGCTTGCAGTGAGCTGAGATCCGGCCACTGCACTCCAGCCTGGGCGACAGAGCCAGACTCCATCTCAAAAAAAAAAAAAAAAAAAAAAAAATTGTAGAGACAGGGTCTCACTATGTTGTCCAGGCTGGTCTCAAACTCAAGCGATCCCCCTGCCTCAGCCTCCTAAAGTGCTGGGATGACAGGCACGGGCCACTTCGCCCAACTGTGTTTACACTTTGTTTTTCATTTTTGTTTTTTTTGTTTTTGTTTTTGTTTTGAGACAGAATTTCACTCTTGTTGCCCAGGCTGGAGTGCAATGGTGCAGTCTCGGCTCACCGCAACCTCTGCCTCAGCCTCCTGAGTAGCTGGGATTACAGCCATGAGCCACCATGCCTGGCTAATTTTGGATTTTTAGTAGAGACGGGGTTTCTCCATGTTGGTCAGACTGGTCTCAAACTCCCAACATCAGGTGATCTGCCCCCCTCGGCCTCCCAAAGTGCTGGGATTACAGGCGTGAGCCACTGCACCCGGCAAGCATTTACACTTTGAACCAGTCATCTTCTGAAAATCTATCTGAAAGAGATTTCCTTTTGTCAGTTAGCTACTCTTGCATAAAAAACCACTCCCAAACCTTGAGTTTTCTTACTGAGATAAACAACGATGTATTGTTTCTCCACATTCTGAGAGGGGCTGGGTGGCTTGTATTATGTAAGTGGCTGCAGTCAGCTGGCACCGTGGCTGGGGCTAGATGGCCCAAGATGGCCTCACTCACCTGTTGTCTGCTATTTTAGCTCTGAGACTAGGTTGGCGGGAACAGTTGAGCCACTCCCAGCATGTTACATTCCATCCTGGGTTTCTTCTTAGCATAGTGGCCTCAGGGTTCCAGGAAAGTGAAAGTGGAAGCAGTAACGAAATCTTGAGTCCTTGCTCAGAATTTGGACATGACTTCTACCACATTCTGTTACCCAAACCAAGTTGCAAGTCCACACCAACTTCAAAGATTGGGGAAATAGAATTTTAATTCAACACGTCTGTGCATGTATGAAATGACCCATCCATCCAATGTAATTCACCCAGTATTGTTTGCAGTAATCATAACTTGCCCATCAGCAGGTACAGAGCTGTCAAAAAGAATTAGAAACTTCATTTTGCATAAATATGAAATATTTGTTTGTTGAATATCAAAGTGTAGAATAAGTGTATCATGCTTACTGTTATGTAAGAAAAAAATTTGTGTGTGTGTGTGTGTGTGTATTTACTTGTATCTGTGTCAGAGGCGTTTGAACCAGAGCGACTCCATCTTGAATAGGAACTGGGTAAAATGAGGCTGAGACCTACTGGGCTGCATCCCAGACAACTAAGGTGTTCTAAGTCACAGGATGAGATAGGTGATCAGCACAAGATATAGGTCATAAAGACCTTGTTGATAAAGCAGGTTGCAGTAAAGAAGCCAGCTAAAATCCACCAAAACCGAGATGGCAATGAGAGTGACCTCTGGGCGTCCTCACTGCTGCACTCCCACCAGGGTCATGACAGTTTACAAATGCCATGGCAATGTCAGGAAGTTACTCTATATGGTCTAAAAAGGGGAATCATGAATAATCCACCCCTTGTTTAGCATATAATAAAAAAATAACTGGCCCAGCGCAGTGGCTCACGCCTGTAATCCCAGCACTTTGGTAAGCCAAGGCGGGTGGATCACCTGAGGTCAGAAGTTCGAGACCAGCCTGGCCAACATGGTAAAACCCTGTCTCTACGTAAAATACAAAAATTAGCTGGGCATGGTGGCAGGTGTCTGTAATCCCAGCTACTCAGGAGGCTGAGGCAGGAGAATCGTGTGAACCCGGAGGCAGAGGTTGCAGTGAGCCGAGATTGCACCAGTGCACTCCAACCTGGGCAACAAGAGTGAAACTCCGTCTCAAAAAATTAAAAAATAATATTAATAACCATAAAAATGGGCAACCAGCAGCCCTTGGGGCTGCTGTCTATGGAGTAGCCATTCTTTAATCCTTTACTTTTCTAATAAACTTGCTTTCACTTTACTCTGTGGACTCACCCTGAATTCTTTCTTGAGCAAGATCCAAGAACCCTCTCTTGAGGTCTGAATCCAGTCCCCTTTCTGGTAACATCTGCATAAAGAAATTCTGGGGCCGGGCGCGGTGGCTCAAGCCTGTAATCCCAGCACTTTGGGAGGCCGAGACGGGCGGATCACGAGGTCAGGAGATCGAGACCATCCTGGCTAATATGGTGAAACCCCGTCTCTACTAAAAATACAAAAAAACTAGCCGGGCAAGGTGGTGGGCGCCTGTAGTCCCAGCTACTCGGGAGGCTGAGGCAGGAGAATGGCGTGAACCCGGGAGGCGGAGCTTGCAGTGAGCTGAGATCCGGCCACTGCACGCCAGCCTGGGCGACAAAGCGAGACTCCGTCTCAAAAAAAAAAAAAAAAGAAATTCTGGAAGGTTTATAAGAAACTAGTAAAAGTGGTTCCGTAGGTGGGGTTCATGGGAACAAATGGCTAGTACAGCTGTTAGAGTAAGAATTTCACTGCACCCTTTTGGTATTATTTAGATTTTTGTACTATGTGAAAGTACTACCTATTTGAAAAAATATATCAAATAAATAATGGTAAAGAAAGAATGTTGGTCGGGCGCGGTGGCTCACGCCTGTAATTCCAGCACTTTGGGAGGCCAAGGTGGGTGGATCATGAGGTCAGGAGTTCGAGACCAGCCTAACCAACATAGTGAAACCCCATCTCTACTAAAAAAAACAGAAAAATTAGCTGGGCATGGTGGCAGGCACCTGTAATCCCAGCTACTTGGGAGGCTGAGGCAGCAGAATTGCTTGAACCCAGGAGGCGGAGGTTGTAGTGAGCTGAGATCGCACCACTGCACTCTAGCCTAGGCAACAGAGTGAGACTCCTTCTATAAAAAATAAAAAAAGAAAAGAAAAAAGAATGTTAAAAGGTAATATATCAAAGAATGGTACCTTTGAGTAATTTTAAACCAATTTTAACTATGTCTTAGTTAGCTCGGGCTACTTTAACAAAATACCATAGGTAGGGTGGCTTAACCAACTGACATTTATTTCTCACAGTTCCAAAGGCTGGAAAGTCCAAGATCAGGGTGCCAGCAGATTCCGTTCACAGTGAGGGCTCACTTCCTAGTTTGCAGACAGCCACCTTCTTGTATTATTACATGGCAGGGAGAGAAAGCTCTGGTGTCTGGTGTCTGGTGTCTGTTCCTTCTTTTTTTTTTTTTTTTAGATGGGGTCTCAAAAAAAGCCCAGGCTGGAGTGCAATGGCACAATCTCGGCTCACTGCAACCTCCACCTCCCAGGTTCAAGCAATCCTCCCACCTCAGCCTCCTGAGTAGCTGGTACTACAGGTACATGCACCATGCCCAGCTAGTTTTTTTGTATTTTTGGTAGAGAAGGGTTTTGTCATGTTGCCCAGCCTGTTCTTGAACTTCTGAGCTCCAGTGATCCACCTGCCTTGGCCTCCCAATTTCCTGTGATTACAGACATGAGCCACCACGTCTGGCCTTCCTTTTTTCATAATGACACGAATCCCATCATCCGCATGATCCTCCACCCTCGGGATCTCATCTAAACCTAGTTACCTTTCAAAGGCCTCACCTCCTACTCCCATCACATTGGAGGTTAGAGATTCAACATATGAGGCTGGGCACAGTGGCTCATGCCTGTAATTCCAGCACTTTGGAAGGCTGAGGTGGGTGGATCACTTGAGGTCAGGAGTTCAAGACCAGCCTGGCCAACATGATGAAACCCCATCTCTACTAAAAATACACGAAAAAATGAGCTGGGCATGGTAGTGTGTGCCTGCAATCCTAGCCATTTGGGAGGCACCTCAGGTGATCTGCCTGCCTCAGCCTCCCAAAGTGCTGGGATTATAAGTGTGAGCCACCGCACCTGGCCCCCATTTGACTAATCTCTGCCTCCCCATGCCACCTGGCACAGGACCTATTACACCTATTGTGCTCAGGAGCAAAAGAATGAATACCCATTTGACCTATCCATCCATTAACCAGTAAATCTTTATTCAGGCCCCATTCTTTGTACCAGGACTGTGCTCTAATGCTAGAGACACAGTGGTGAGCAAAACAAATGTTCATCTGGGCGGGGCACAGTGGCTCACATCTGTAATTCTAGTGGCTTTGGAGGCCAAGGCAGGAGAATTGCTTGAGGCCAGGAGTTTGAGACCAGCTTGAATGACATAATGTCTCTACAAAAAATTTTCAAATTATCCAGCACAGTGGCATGTTCCTGTAGTCTCAACTACTCAGGGGGCTGACGTGGGAGGACTGCTTGAGCCCGTGAGCACAAGGCTGCAGAGCAGAGAGTCCTGATCATGCCACTGCACTCCAGCCTAGGTGACAAAGTGAGATCCTGTCTCAAAAGAGGACTTCTCTAAAGTCTTTCAATAAAATTTAATTCTTTTCTCTCATAAAGGACATTAGCATATGCATGTATTTTAAAGATTTATTCTTAAACACTATAGATTTTTTTTTTAATTTTTGAGATGGAGTCTTGCTCTCTTGCTCAGGCTGGAGTGCAGTGTTGTGATCTTGGCTCACTGCAACCTCCGACTCCTGGGTTCAAGCAATTCTCCTGCTTCAGCCTCCCGAGTAGCTGGGACTACAGGCACGTGCCACCACACCCGGATAATTTTTTGTATTTTTAGTAGAAACAGAGTTTCACAGTGTTAGCCAGGATGGTCTTGATCTCCTGACCTTGTGATCCACCCGCCTTGGCCTCCCAAAGTCCTGGGATTATAGGCATGAGCCACCGTACCCAGCGATTTTTTAAAATTAATTAATTTTTTCCTTAGAGACAGGGTCTTGCTATGTTGCCCAGGCTTGTCTTGAAATCCTGGCCTCAAGTGATCCTCCTAGCTCAGCCTCCCAAAGTTCTGAGATTACAGGTGTGAGCCACTGCACCCTGCCAGGTACTATAGATTTCTATAAATGGCATTTTTACATTTCCTGGTAGTTTGCTGGTATGATTTATAAGGCAGTGTATTTCAAGATCTTTCACTTTTTTTTTTTGAGATGGAGTCTCGCTCTGTTGCCCAGGCTGGAATGCAGTGGCACAATCTCAGCTCACCGAAACCTCTGCCTCTGGGTTCAAGCGATTCTCCTGCCTTAGCCTCATGAGGAGCTAAGATTACAGGTGCGCACCATCACACCTGGCTAATTTTTGTATTTTTAGTAGAGGTGGGGTTTCACCACGTTGATTAGGCTGGTCTCAAACTCCTGACCTCGTGATCTGCCCGCCTCGGCCTCCCAAAGTGCTGGGATTACAGGCGTGAGCCCCTACGCCCAGCCAAGATCTTTCTCTTATTGAATCAAACTTACTCCACATACAGTAACAGCGAGAGACCCAGGAGTGATCTAGGACCCTCCTCCCTCCTTCATCACCTGTTCCAATCTGCAATCGCGTCTGACAGATTTCCCCCATGACACACCTCTGTAATGGAGCTTCCATCCCCACCTCCAGACCTCGGTCCCGGCCTCATTATTTTTGGCCTGGGTGATTCCTAACTGATCTCCCCATCAACCTTCACAGAACCAAAACTACTGCCAACTTGACTGCACCTTGGTGGAAATTAGAAAAAGACATTCTTTCCTCATGACACTGTACCTCCACCTGTCAGATAATTGTTATAATAAATATTCAAATACATGATGTCTGGGATGTGAGCAGTCCCCCTGTGGCGTGCTGCTTCATGTAGTGCACTCTGGCACAGCCATCTGTGGTGGTCCCACACACAGCCACCAGCAGGATCTTTGTAAAATGAAAGTTTGATCATGGTATTCTGTCGGGTTGAATGTTTGTGCTGCACCCCAGCCACATTTATATATTTTTTGTGTGTGTTTTCTTGAGATAGAGTCTTGCTCTGTCACCCAGGCTGGAGTGTAGTGATGTGATCTCGGCTCACTGCAACCTCCGCCTCCCAGACTCAAGTGATCCTCCCACCTCAGCCTCCTGGAGTTCGAGATCAGCCTGGCCAACACGGTAAAACCCTGTCTGTACTAAAAATACAAAAATTGGCAGAGCGCAGTGGCTTACACCTGCAATTCCAACAATTTGGGAGGCTGAGGTGAGCAGATCACTAAGGTTGGGAGTTGGAGACCAGCCTGACCAACATAGAGAAACCCTGTCTCTACTAAAAATACAAAATTAGCCGGGCGTGGTGGCGCATGCCTGTAGTCCCAACTACTCAGGAGGCTGAGGCAGGAGAATCGCTTGAACCTGGGAGGCGGAGGTTGCAGTGAGCCGAGATCACACCATTGCACTCCAGCCTGGGCAACAAGAGCGAAACTCCATCTCAAAAAATAAAATAAAATAAAAATAAAATAAAATAAATAATAAAAATTAGCCAGGCATGGTGGTGCGTGCCTGTAATCCCACCTACTCCGGAGGCTGGGGCAGGAGAATTGCTTGAACCTGGGAGCCAGAGGTTACAGCGAGCCAAGATCACGCCACTGACCTCCAGCCTGGGTGACAGAGCCAGACTCCATCTCAAAAAAAAAAAAAAAAAAGGAAAAAGAAAAGAAAAAATAATTAGCCAGGCATGGTGGTGCATGCCGATAATCCTAGCTACTGGGGAGGCTGAGGCAAGAGAATCACTTGAACCCAGGAGGCAGAGGTTGCAGTGAGCCGAGATAGCGACATTGTACTCCACCCTAGGCAACAAGAGCGAAACTCCGTCTCAAAAATAAATAAATAAAATAAAATAAATAATAAAATTAGCCAGGCATGGTGGTGCGTGCCTGTAATCCCAGCTACTCAGGAGTCTGAGTCAGGAGAATCGCTTGAACCTGGGAGGCAGAGGTTGCAGTGAGTCAAGATCGCACCACTACACTCCAGCCTGGGCGACAGAGCCAGACTCCATCTTGAAAAAAAAAAAGAAGCCAGGCGCGGTGGCTCAAGCCTGTAATCCCAGCACTTTGGGAGGCCCAGACGGGTGGATCACGAGGTCAGGAGATCGAGACCATCCTGGCTAACACGGTGAAACCCCGTCTCTGCTAAAAATACAAAAAATTAGCCGGGCGTGGTGGTGCGTGCCTGTAATCCCAGCTACTAGGAGGCTGAGGCAAGAGAATAGCGTGAACCCGGGAGGCGGAGCTTGCAATGAGCCAAGATGGTGCCACTGCACTCCAGCCTGGGCGACAAAGCGAGACTCCGTCTCAAAAAAAAAAAAAAAAAAAAGAAAAAAAAAAGAAAAAAAAATTAGCTAGGCGTGGTGGCGCGTGCCTGTAATCCCAGCTATTGGGGAGGCTGAGGCAAGCTAATCACTTGAACCTGGGAGGCAGAGGTTGCAGTGAGCCGAGATGGCGCCACTGCACTCCAGCCTGGGTGATGGAGTGAGATGCTGTCTCAAAAAAAAAAAAAAAAAAAAAAAAAAATAGGCTTTTGAGACAGAAACTACCACCATCTTGAAAATCAATTATTCTTTTTTGCTTTTCTTTCTCCCCCCACCCCCTTTCCTTTTATGCTGGGCTTTTAATAACGCTTAACTCTTGCTTGGCGTAAAGAACTCCAGGAAGTGGCCTTGAAAATCTAAGCAGGGAATCAAGGTTGCAGCATGTCCCGCCCTGGGAAGAATGCTGAGTGCCTCCTGTATTCCTGTTGCACCCGAACCAGTGCCAACCAGACCACCAGATGGCCCACTGCTCGAGACTGTCATCGAGACCAGACACACTGACCCGCCTTGAGTCAATCTGAGCATAGCTTCCCTATATCTCCTCTCATAACCACCCCCTCTCATAACCAACCCCACACCGGCTGGGCGCGGTGGTTCATGCCTGTAATCTAGCACTTAGCATGGCCGAGGTTTGGGGCTGCTGGTTGTAGCGGCGTCACTTGAGCTCAGGAGTTTCAGGCCAGCCTAGGGAGCACAGCAAGACCCCATCTCTACAAAAAAAAAAAAAAAAAAAAAATCAAAAAGTGAGCCAGGTTGGTGGCGCGCGCCTATAGTTCCAGCTATTTCGGAGGCTGACGTGGGAGGATCGCTTGAGTCTGGGAGGTCAAGGCTGCAGTGAACTATAACTGTGCCACTGCACTCCAGCCTGGGTAACAGAGTGAGAGCTTGTCTCAAATACTAAACAAATAAATAAGTAAAACCCAGCCAGCCTGAAAATTTTGAGATGAGACTTTCAGACATTAGTCTGCCATTTCCTTGGTTTGCTGGCTCTCCAAATAAACCTGCTTTCCTCCTACCAACTCTTTTTTTATTTTTTTCGAGACAGCCTCATTCTATCGCCCAGGCTGGAGTGCAGTGGCATGATCTCGGCTCACTGCAACCTCTGCCTCCCGGATTCAAGCGATTCTCCTGCCTCAGCCCCTGAGTAGCTGGGATTACAGATGTGAGTCACCATGCCCAGCTGATTTTTGTATTTTTAGTAGAGGCAGGGTTTTGCCATGTTGGCCAGGCTGGTCTTGAACTCCTGACCTCAGGTGATCCACCCGCCCTGGCCTCCCAAAGTGCTGGGATTATAGGCGTGAGCCACCGCACTCGGCCCCCAACTCTCGTCTCGTGTTTGGCATTTGGGCAGTGAGCAGCTGAGCCTGGATTTGGCTATGCTTTCCCTCTAGCATCAGGAAGGCCAAGAAAGAGACTGTGGTTGAACTTTGATAGAAGAGCAGGAGGTGGGCTTGGGGATGTTAGAGGGAAGGGAGTTCCAGGGGACAAGAAGGACATGAGGAAAGGCATGGAGATATGAAAATGCAGGGAATAACGGGATAGGAGTAGAGGGTGCATGAGAATAGGTGGCATGCCCTAAAGCAGAGAGCCAGGTTAGGAAATTGAGGCTTTACCCCATAAGCAATGGGAAACCAGGGAAGTTTTCTGATCAGAGGCTGGCCTGGTTATATCGATGCTTTAGAAAGGTTGGCCAGGCACAATGGCTCACACCTGTAATCCCAGCACTTTTGGGAGACCAAGGCGAGTGGATTGCTTGAGCTCAGAAGTTCAAGACCAGCCTGAGCAACATGGTGAAACCCTGTCTCTACAAAAAATACAAAAAATTAGATGGGTGAGACGGCACGTGCCTGTGGTCCCAGCTACTCGGGAGGCTGAAGTGGGAGGATCGTTTGAACCTGGGAGGTGGAGGTTGCAGTGAGTGGAGATTGTGCCACTGCACTCCAGCCTGGATGACAGAGCAAGAGCAAGGTGCCATCTCAAAAAAAAAAAAAAAAAAAAAAGCGGGGCAGGGGGCAGGCATTGGGTAGGAGACTGCATAGGAAGTTCCTTCATGATTCAGGGCTACTTTGGGTAGCCCATAAGTGATCATGAATGTAACGAGCTTGAAATCACTGATCAATGAGAGGAATTGCCATATTTGTGAGTCTGTGTCCATCTTTAGAGCTGCAGCCAGATATGAGTGGTGCGCCACTCACTCATTCATTCGTATAACACATAATTACTGAGCGCCTACCATGTGCCAGGTGCCATGGAGCCACTGGAGAACCAGCAGTGAACACACAGCAGACAAAACTCCCTGCCTTCCCGGGACACATTTGCTTTGTTCTTTATGCCTGAGTAAAACGGCTGAGGGAATATGCCATTGATTCATTCTGATTTTTTAGTTTGTTTGCTTTTGAGACAAGAGTCTTGCTCTGTCTCCCAGGCTGGAGTGCAGTGAATGATCTTGGCTCATTCCAACCTCCACCTCCCAGGTTCAAGCATACTGATTGCCTCAGCCCCCAGAGTAGCTGGGATTACAGGCACACGCTGCCACACCCGGCTAATTTTTATATTTTTATTTTTTATTTTTATGTATTTATTTATTTATTTTTGAGACAGAGTTTTGCTCTTATTGCCCAGGCTGGAGTGTAATGGCGTGATCTCGGCTCACAGCAACCTCCACCTCCCGGGTTCAAGCAATTCTCCTGCCTCAGCCTCCCTAGTGCCTGGGATTACAGGCATGCACCACTATGCCCGGCTAATTTTATATTTTTAGTAGAGACAGGGTTTCTCCACATTGGTCAGGCTGGTCTCGAACTCCCAACTTCAGGTGATCCGCCTGCCTCAGCCTCCCAAAGTGCTGGGATTACAGGCATGAGCCACCGCACCTGGCAGGTCACATTTGTTTTGGGGGCAATCACATTAAGGACTGGGAGGAAGATATATGTAAAGGAAAGGCGCTTCATTCAAGTAGGAAGACCAGAGAGAGAAGGCTGTGCTGACGGCCCAGGTGAAAGACAGTGAAAATTAGTGAGGGCCTAGACTGAACTGAGGTGGTGGGGACAGGAGAGGACCTGGAGACAGCTCTGGGTGTCACAATTGAGAGAGGAACTATAAGAGCATGCTTTTACAAGAATGGGCTGTGAGCTGGGTGCGGTGGCGTGCCCCTGTAGTCCCAGCCACTCAGGAGGGTGAGGTAGGAAGACTAATTGAGCCTAGGAGTTTGAGTCCAGGCTGGGCAACAGAGTAAGACCCCATCTCTTAAAAAAAGAAAAAGAAGACAGAAGAAGAAGAAGAGGAAGAGGAAGAGGAGGAGGAAGAAGAAGAAGAAGAAGGAGAAGAAGGAGAAGGAGGAGAAGGAGGAGGAGAAGGAGGAGAAGGAAGAGGAGGAGGAGGATAAGGAAGAGGAGGAAGAGGAGGAGGAAGAAGAAGAAGAAGAAGAAGAAGAAGAAGAAGAAGAAGAAGAAGAAGAAGAAGAAGAAGAAGAAGAAGAAGGAGGAGGAGGAGGAGGAGGAGGAGGAGGAGGAGGAGGAGGAGGAGGAGGAGGAGGAGGAGGAGAAGAAGGAGAAGAAGAAGAAGAAGAAAAGAAGAATGGGCTTTGCAATCAAAAGATGCAAACAAGGTCAGACACAGTGGCTTATGCCTATAATACCAGCACTTGGGAAGCCAAGGTGAGAGCCCAGGAGTTTGAGACCAGCCTCGTTTCTGGGGGGGAAAAAAAAAAGTTAAATAAGGGCCAGGCACAGTGGCTCACACCTGCAATCCCAGCACTTTGGGAAGCCAAGGTGAGTGGATCACCTGAGGTCAAGATTTCCAGACCAGACTGGCCAACATGGCGAAACCCTGTCTCTACTAAAAATACAAAAATTAGCCAGGCATGGTGGCAGGCACCTTTAATCACAACTACTTGGGAGGTTGAGGCAGGAGAATCACTTGAACCCGGGAGGTGGAGGTTGCAGTGAGCCAAGATTGTGCCATTGCACTCCAGCCTGGGTGACAGAGCGAGACTCTCTCTCAAAAAAAAAAAAAAAAAAAAAAAAAAAGAAAAGAAAAGAAAAAAAAGAAAAGAAAATTAGCTGGACACAGTGGTGTACACCTGTAGTCCCAGCTACTCAGGAGGCTGAGATGGGAGGATCGCTTGAGCCCAGGAGGTCGAGGCTGCTGTGAGGTGTGATTGCACCACTGCACTCCAGCCTGGGAAACAGAGTGAGATCCTGCCTCTGGAAAAAAAGAAAAGAAAAAGAAAAAATACAAACAAGACCCCAGTCCTGCCCTTTATTAACCTTGTGAACTTGGATATGTTATGTGACCATTCAAAGCTTCAGTGTCCTGGTCTATACACTTGGGATCTTAGCAGTGGCTACTGTGAGGTTGGGAGGTTTCTGGGAGCCACCAGCATAGTGAATGCAACACGGTGGATGCCCAGAATGTGGTGGCATTATAATGATGGGGAGACAAGGACAGCTTTCTGTGCTTTGAGTGGCTGGGTGGATGGAGATGATGCCATCTCTGAGGGAGAGCACAGGAAGGAGCACTTTGGGGAGGATACAGCCACCTCCTTGAGGTCCCCACGTCAGCGCTAGCCATGCCCACTATAGTCATGGGTCTACTCATGGCTCTGGTGGCATCTTCAGTCTCTGTCTTCTTGGTGCCCGGCTCAGAGCTTAGGCACATAGTAGGGGCTGTCTTACAGGGGGAGGATCTGGCTCGCAGGTACAGATGTGGGCACTGCAGACACCGAGGTGCAGAAAGGTGCAGGTAGAGGGAAGAGAATGCTAGGCGTGGTGGCCCAGGCCTGTAATCTCAGCACTTTGGGAGGCTGAGGCAGGATGATCACTTGACCCTTGGAGTTCAAGACCAGCCTGGACAACATAGTGAGACCCCGTCTCTACAAAAAATAAAATTAGCCAGGTGTGGTGGCGTGTGCCTGTAGTCCCAGCTACTCAGGAGGCTGAGGTGGGAGGATCACTTGAGCCTGGGAGGTTGAGGCTGCAGTGAGCCAAGATTGCACCACCGTATCTAGCCTGGGCAACAGAGTGAGACCCTAACTCAAAAAATAAAAATAAAAAAACAAAAAAAAGAGAAGAGAATGGACGGAGCCCAGGGAACCCTGAGGTTGAGGGGCTGTGGGAAAAGGGAAGGACCTGGAAGAAGGCTAGAGACAACACTCACAGGTCAGCTCGGGGGGGTGGTAGGGCGGAGCACCACGGAAGGGAGGGTTTCAGGAAGAGGGGCTCCTCAGAGTCACATGCTGCTGAGAGGTCAGGGATGGTAAGGCCCGACTGGCAATGTGGGATGAGGGTTTATCAGACACGAATTTGGCACCAAGGAGGTCACTGGGTACTTGGCAAGAGAATGCCGGGTGCGGTAGCCCAGGCCTGTAATCCCAGCACTTTGGGAGGCTGAGGCAGAAGGATCGATTGAGAGTCAAGACCTGTCCCATTGGGGGCCGGCGCCCCATTGCAGGGAGTCGGAGGAGTTGGTGTGGTGTAAGGATGGGGAGAGGAAATGTGGGCATCAGAAGAGGTCACTCAGACCCTCGGGGGCGCCTGATTTCCCCTCTCACTAAGGACAAATTTCATGTTCCACAGTCAGAGCCATCTGCAGATGGGCCAGGAGGTCCTGGGAGGTAGTGAGCACCCTGTTCCCGGAGGCAGACAAGCAGAGCTCCAAGACCCACTGCAGCGGGAGAGGCCCAGGCTGTGCAACACAAGCCCCGTGTCCTTCTCGGCAAGCACCTGGCTGGTTCCCTGCATCGTAAAAACCACACAGAGGGTCAGTCTTTCTATTTCTAGTGTCTAAAGAGCCTCCTGCAGGAACACACACGGGCTCGCACGCAGAGGTGGTCGCGCGCAGCCTCACGCAGACACCAGATACAAAACACAGCCGCTATCTGTGTCTACTGGAAAGGGATCCACATCCCGGCTCCCAGGTTATTCCCTGAATTCATTCCCTCACCCCCTCTTTCCACCGGGCCACCCCACCCCCCCGGGCCACCCTAGCATCTCCTCTTGGCCCTCCGCATCTCTCCCTGCTCCTGGGGCTCTGCCCACCCCCACCCGCCTCCAGGCCTCTCCCGCCCCCTCCTCGGGTGTCCCCCAAGCCCGTGACTACAACCCCCAGGCGCCCCCGGCCCGGGCGCTGCGCATGCCCCCTGCTCCCTGCGCGCTCCCGCTCCCCCCGCCCTCGCTTCCTCCTCACCTCCCTCCGCCCCCCTCCCCCGCGCTCGGCTCCCGCATCCCTCCATCCTACCCTGTGCCGCAGCCGCATCGCCACCGCAGCCCGGCAGAGCCGAGCCCGGCCCAGGCCCCTGCCCCTGCCCCTGCCCGGCCCTCGGCCAGCAGCCCCCGGCCCCGCCCCCGCCCCGGCCCGCAGGCCCCCCGCAGCGGCCGCGGCGCCCCCCCGGCGCCCCCAGACCCCGGCCTCCGGCACCGAGGCGGGAGACCGGGAGCAGCAACAGAGGCAGGAGGACGAGGAGGAGGAGGAGGAGCCGTCGCAGGATGAAGGATCGGACTCAGGAGCTGCGGAGTGTGAGCTTGGGGGTGGGGAGAATGGGGGGGCGGGACCCCAGTATTGGGGAGCGCGTGGGGATGGAGTGGGGGAGGTGCTGGAACGTGGGGGCGAAGGATGAGATCGGAGGTTGATGGCCAAGGCACCCCAATATCTTCAGGCGCCTGATGTCTCTCCAGTGAACCTGCATTTTGGGGACAGTAGCTGGAAGGGGTTGGAGGCCATTAAGACACGAGGGGGCAGGAAGGGTCTCAGGGGCCTCGAACACCCCGCATTCCCAGGAGGGCCCCGGGGTCTGGTCTGGAGATGGGAGAGAGTGGATGTCAGGAGAGACCGGAGGGGACTGTCATCCCCTGGGCAGATTTGCCAAAGAGAAGCATGGGGGCGGTGACTGGGCCAGGCTGAGAGTCTAGCAGGACCCAGATTCAGGGGATGCTACAGGGAAGGACACAGGTTGGGACTGAGATGCCAGTACCTGGCAGTGAATGAAGTGTGTGTGTGTGTGCACACACGCGTGTCACTCCCCATAGGGAGGGGGAATCTCTCTGAGACAGGGAGGGAAGAGGTGGCCTCCGGAGAGAGCCAGAGGGCCAGGGCCTGAGATGGGGTGACCCAGAGGTGGGACATGGGGATGTGGAGGACAGGGCCATGGAACACGGGCCGCGCTCTGCTGGGGGGAACTGGGGCACCCTAGGCAGTCAAGGGCTGATGCAGGCCCCAGGTCTGCAGGCCCGAAGAGGCCCGGCTCCAGGAGTCTGGCCAGGCAGTCCCTGGTTTTGTGGGGACAGGGTAAGGACTGCAGTGGAGGCTGCTGCCTGGAGGAACTGGGGAGTGAGGCTGGATGAGAATGGTTTCCGGGGCAGGGAGAACGCTGGGGCATTTGGAGAAATGACCTGGGGCCAGAGGAGGCAGCGCTGACAGTCCCTGGTGTTATGTTAATAAGGGTACCGGCCCGGCTAAGCTGCCCAAGGCACTGAGCCTTTACAGGGAACTGGTGGGTTGTTAACCCAGGGGTTATTACCCCATTTGACAGATGAGGAAACTGAGATTCAGGCGTGGGAAGGGACTTGCCCAAGGTCACCAAGCAAGTGGGTGGGGGGCAGACTACAATCTGGGTTTCCCATCTGCCAGGTTGACACAGGTCTCTGCTTTTCTGGCCTTTGAAACAGAAGTTTCAGCACTGGGGGTGAAGAGCTGTCCCTGGATTTCGGGGTGGGGACCCAGGTTACAGACAGAAGAGAAGGTGTTTGGAGGCAAGTGACTGATGTCTCTGGGGACAGACAGGTTGTCAAGTGGGAAGCAAGGAGGAGCTGGTGGCTGAGGGAGGGAATTTTGAAGGTTTCTTTATTACATTTTTACCGAATATACACTCCGGCATGAGGAAAATGACAGTAATAATAAACATTGTTTGAAGTGTTTTATGCACATTCGCTCATTTTGATCCTCACAGCAATCCTATGAGACTGGTTATCTCATTTCATAGATATATAAATATCTTTTTAGATATATAGATATATGCTATCTCATTTTATAGATAAGGACCCTGAGCTCAGAGAGGTCAAGTAATTAGACCAAATTACACAGCTGGTAAAGGCAGAATTCAGATCCAGGCAGGCCGGCTTCAGCATCGGTGCTGTCAGTTCCCCTCCTTATGGTGCAGTTTGCAGAGCAGGCTTTCATCTGTGATCTCATTGGAGCCCCACCGACCTCCTGGCAAGTGGACAGAGAGGCTCTTTCATTTTCGAGTTGGGAAAACTGAGGCCCGGAGTGGTTGAATAACTTGCCAAAGGTCACACAGCTAGCAGGTGAGGGATCCGGACTTGAACCCAGCTCGCCAGCTACCAGGACTATTCCATGACTCCAAAACCCAGGGAAATGGAAGTGGGTTGGGATCGGGTGGTGTGGAATTGGGGTATAATTCAAGAAAGAGGGAGGGAAAAGGCTAAGCGGGGTAAGGGGGAGGCAGGGGAGGGGGAGGCCTCATGAATGAGTCAGGGGCCCCTGCTCAGAGGTAAGGAATCCTGCTGGCTGTGGCTGCCAGAGGTGGTGTGGAAGGGTGAAGGGGCTGAGTGGAGGTGGTGGCTTTGGTATTAGTCACAGCTCAGGGAAACTGGAGATTCAAGAGGGGGCGGGCGGGGTGGGAAAAGCTGATAGATTCGGGTAGCGTAAGGGTCTCCCGGCTACAGTTGAGAGTGAGGAGGTTGGGATGCCGGAGACACTGGGCAGGGTGTGGGAGACCTGGAAATGGGGTCTCTGAGACACTGGGAGGGATGAGGCAGGGGCGGTGGTGGGAGGGGACATTAGCCCAGGGGACTGATTGTCTTTCCAACAGTACCTTGGCATTCCCAAGAGGTTCTCAAGTCCGTTTGTCACACAGTAGTTTCGGGAGCCAGACTGTCTGGGTTCAAATTCTAATTTTGCTACTTCCTGTGTGACCTTGGGCAAGTTGCTTAACCTCTCTGGTCCTCAATTTCTTCATGTATGAATTGGGAGAAGTAAGAGTACCTGTTTCACAGGGTTATCCTTAGGATTGAAAGTAGTTAATATGCAAGGCGCCTAGGAGGGGGCCTGGCGCCCAACAGTGCTGTGTATCTGTTACCCAGCAGATGGTTTATTTCTCTTCAACATCACACTAGCCCCCTGCGATGGGCAGGACATGGCACCTATTTTATTTTGGAGTACATTGAGGGCCAGAGGGGGAAAAAAAACCTGACTTGTCTAAGGTCAGATAACTCTTAATGGTCTAGGTGGGCTTAAACCAGGGTTTTCTGCGTCCAGTTTACCAGGCAACTTTGGTTGGTGCTAGGCTGGATGTGGAGGCTGCGATGAGGAGTTAATCAGCTAAATAGGTGTCCCAGGGTCCAAGGAGTGAGGGCAGAGTGGGGCTCAAGAGGAAAGAGCAGAGCAAGTGAGGTGGAGAGGAAGGTGGGTTATGGGAGAAGACAGGAGGGGCACAGGGAGGGCTGAGGTCTGAGAGGCAGCTGTGGAGTCGAGCGGGAGAAGTGGGGAGACAACCTGGGAAGAAGGCGGGGCCTGCAGTGCAGGAGCCTGAATCTGAGGCTGGACAGGATGAAGCCTGCTGAGGGACGGTCCCGAGCCCTGAAGGCCCTCAGGTATGAGGCAGGCATAGTAGGTGCTTTAGAAACGCAGCCCTGAAATCACAGGGGGCGGAGACCACGAACCCTGGGTGATGGATCCATATCCTCCAGCTGCTCTGGGCTGCCTTTATTTATATTTTAAAAAATGTTTTTAGAGGCATGGTCTTCCTCTGTTGCCCAGGCTGGAGTGCAGCGGCACAATCACAGCTCACTGCAGCCTCGACCTCCTGGTCTCCAGGGATCCTCCTGCCTCAGCCTCTCAGGTAGCTGGGATTACAGATGCGCACCACCATGCCTGGCTAATTCTTTTTACTTTTGTAGAGATGGGGTCTATGTTGACCAGACTGGTCTTGAACTCCTGGCCTCAAATGATCCTCCTGCCTCGCCCTCCCAAAGTGCTGGGATTCTAGGCATGAACCACCACGCTGGGCCGGCACTGGGCTTCTTTCTGACATCCAAACACACAAGTTTACTCCTGTCCGAGGACCTTCGTGCATGCTGTTCCCTCTGCCCTGAATTCTGTTTCCCCATCTTTGTGGCACAGTTGGCTCCTTCAGGGCCCAGCGCAGATGTCACCTCCCCAGAAAAGCCCTGCTGACTGTCCTGTAGAAATCCTTCCACAATCCCCCCCAATCCCCGTGTCTCTCGATCCCATCTTTCTGCTTATCTCCCTTCTGCTATTCAGCACAATCTGAAATGGTCTTGTTCACCTCCCATTGTCTGCCTCCCCCACTGGAATGCCAGCTCCCTGGAGGCAGGCCCTTCTCGCCTGTCTTCTTCACCACCACATCGCCAGCAGCACCGAGATAGAGCACCTGGCACAAATCCAACGCATCTGTTAGATGAATGAATGACTCCATGAGGCAGAGGGAGGATGAGGAAGGGGCAAGGGGTAAGGCAGGAAAGATGGAGGAGAGGTCGGGGTGAGAGGGCCAGGCTGCACGGGGGAGGGAGCAAGGAGAGGCCCCAGCCAGGGAGACAGATGGACTGAGGCAGAGGGTGGGGGAAGGGGCATGGGGGGAGGCTGCTGCCTCCGATCAAACGATCATGCTTGCACCCCTGAGGAGCACGGGGAGCCCGTGTGTGTCAGTGCTGGGGCACGCATGTGTTTACACACACACACTCACACGCATGCACACTCTCTCCCTCTGACTTTTCTGTCACCCAATTCCAGTCTCTTGCCGCCTCTGTGTTTTTGTCACCATCTCACCATCTGTCTCTCTGGTCACTGACTTGCTGGCTCTCACTGTCACTCTCCTCCTTACGTTTCTGTATCTGTCCTTGCTGTCGCTCCGCATCGACATACACACGAGGCCCATGTCGAGGCCCGTGGTGGCTCCGGCGTGGAAGACCTGGACTTAGGGAGCCCCTGAGGAGGTCAGGCTACAGCTGGAGGCTGGGATCTGATATGCGCAGTCCCCAGGTACTTCTGGAAGGGGTTCAGGGGCACTGCACTCTCTCCTTCAATCCCCCTCAAGTGTTCAAGGAGCCGTGTGCTATAGAGCAGAGTTTGAGTCATCCCATCAGCTGTGTGATCTTCGGCAAGTTACCCAATCTCTCTGCGCCTCCACCTCCTCATCTGTCCAATGAGAGTAAGAATATGACCTCATGGAGTGGTCGTGAGAATTAAACAAGAAATGCAGGCTGGGTGCGATGGCTCACACCTGTCGTCCCAGAGCTTTGGGAGGCCAAGGAGGGAGGAACTCTTGAGCCCAGGAGTTTGAGACCAGCCTGGGCAATATAGTGAGACCCCATCTCTCCAAAAAAAAAAAAAAAAAGGGAAAAAGAAATGCAAAGCACTTGTAATAGCACCCAACTCATGGTAATCAGCATATATGTGTTACATGTGTGTGAACTGTTATCCTCCTCGATTTGCACATGAGGAAACTGAGGCTTGAATCGTTCACCTGTAACCTGAGGCCACCATAAAGTAGACTGGGGCACATTTGATCATCTTTTCCTAGGTAGTCTGGTTTGCCCACAGCCTGCTTTCTTTTTGACTGGCCTAAGTTCTTCCAGAAATGGATGCTGTGCTCATTACCAAATATGCATCACTCAGAGCAGGGAGGGCCCCTCAAAGCAGGGTAGGTACTTGCACCAGCCTGCTCATTTCAGCGACGAGGGAACCGGGGCCCAGGGAGGAGTCGAGGTTTGCCTGGGGTCACACAGCAAGACAGACGGAGGCTGGGAGGCCTGGCCTCCTGTCCAAGCTCTTCCTGCAGCCCTGGGCCCCTCCTACTGATTTTCCATCCTGGCCACAGGAATTCAGCAATCCTGAGGACATGGCAGAGTGGGCTCTTTGTGACCAGGAGGGACTGCCATCTGTCAGCAGGACAGAAGGGAGAGAGCCTGACATTTAGTGCCAGACAGTCCTGGGTTCAGGTCCTACCTCTGGCCTTATTTGCTGTGAAGCCTTAGGCAGGTCAAGCAACCTCTCTGAGCCTGTTTCCTTGTCTGTAACATGGGATCGGCCAGGGGTAGGCGTTGTTACCATTCAGCAAATGCAGAGACTGAGGCTCAGGGGTAGAGCCAAATGGTCTTGTAACAGCTGACCTGGGGCAAGTTCCTTTTTTTTTTTTTTTAAGAGACGGGGTCTCGCTCTGTCACCCAGGCTGGAGTGCAGTGGTAGTGGCACAATCACGGCTCACTGCAGTCTCTCAACCTCCTAAGCTCCAGGGATCCTCCTACTTCAGCCTCCCAAGTAGCTGGGACTACAGATGCCCACCACCATGCCCAGCTAATTTTTGTATTTTTTGTGGAGACATGGTCTCGCTATGTTGCCCAGGCTGGTCTTGAACTCCTGGGTTCAAGCGATGCTCCCACCAGAGCCTCCCAAAGTACTAGGATTACAGGCGTGAGCCACTACAACTGGCCTAAGTTATTTAGCTCTATGCCTCAGTTTCCCCATCTATAAACAGGGGCTATAATAATACTTCCTAGGGGCTGGGCACGGTGGCTCACGCCTGTAATCCCAACACTTTGGGAGGCTGAGGCGGGCAGATCACAAGGTCAGGAGATCAAGACCAACCTGGCCAACACGGTGAAACCCCATCTCTACTAAAAATACAAAAAATTAGCCGGGCATGGTGGCGGGTGCCTGTAATCCCAGCTACTCGGGAGGCTGAGGCAGGAGAATGGCGTGAACCCAGGAGGCGGAGCTTGCAGTGAGCTGAGATTGCGCCACCGCACTCCAGCCTGGGCGACAGAGCGAGACTCTGTCTCAAAAATAATAATAATAATACCTCCGAGGGAGCTGTTGTAAGACTGAAATGGATAAATATATGTGGAGCACATAGAACAATGCCCAGCACATTGTAAAACACCATCTAAATATTTGCATAATTTTAATTATGTTGGCCAATGGTCCTTACAGAGTTCTAATGAAGATTAAATGAGACAACAAGAATGTAAGACTTATGCAAAAAATACCATCAAGTGATCATATTTTGCTAGGTTGTCCGGACACAGAGCCTTCCCCAGATCAGGATTTAGCAGGCGCTCACCTGAGAGGGAAAGTAACTGGGAGCGGAAAGTCAGCGGGGGAGGTAGCCCAGTCTGAAGCCTAACAGGGGTCTTTGCGGGCCTGGATGCCCATGGTTTTCCGGCCCTATATGGCCTGGGTGCCCTTGGGCAAGTCACTCTCCTTTTTCCCCTCTGGCTTCCTGTTCCCTCATCTGTGAAATGGGGACGATGATTTTTTTTTTTTTTTTTGAGGCAGAGTCTCGCTCTGTCGCCCGGGCTGGAGTGCAGTGGCCGGATCTCAGCTCACTGCAAACTCCGTCTCCCAGGTTTACGCCATTCTCCTGCCTCAGCCTCCCGAGTAGCTGGGACTACAGGCGCCCACCACCTCGCCCGGCCAGTTTTTTGTATTTTTTAGTAGAGACGGGGTTTCACCGTGTTAGCCAGGATGGGCTCGATCTCCTGACCTCGTAGAGACGGGGTTTCACCGTGTTAGCCAGGGTGGTCTCGATCTCCTGACCTCATGATCCGCCCGTCTTGGCCTCCCAAAGTGCTGGGATTACAGGCTTGAGCCACCGCGCCCGGCTTGGGGACGATGATGTTTGCGCAGCTTTTCTCGCAGGGCTGGTGGTGCTGAGGATCAAAATGGATTATGGATGTAAAAGTGTTTGTAAATGGTAGAGGATTATTAGCGCCCAGCTCTCTTTGTATTTATTATACCAAATAAACCACACTGGGGCCTTCTATCTTTCTTCCTCTCTTGAGGACAAATAGGTAGCCCAGGGTGCTCCAGAGATGAACGTAAGGGAGGTGGCTCCAAGAACAACAGGAGAGATTGAAATTAGATTTTAGGAAGGACTTCCTAACGTTAGCAGGGGGAAGGGAGAGAGACAGAGAACGGGAAAGTCCTCAGGCTCCCGGGCCAGGGAGAGGCCGCATGACCTGCGTGAGGCTGGTGGCTGAGTGAGTGGTTGAAGGGAGGGAAAGGGCAGAGGAAGGCTTTTGGCTCTAGGGGAAGAAGGCCTTGTAGCACAGCTGGGTTTTGAGAACAGAGAAAATGAAGAGCATCAGGGTAGGCCGATGGGTCCCCAGAGGTGAGCCCAGCATCCCAGAGCCTCTCAGGGTCCCCAACTTATGCCACCTGTGCCACCCCACTTTCTGGGGGCAGCTGTGAGCCAAGATGGAGGAAACCCCCTTTCCAGGCAGATGTTTGGGATTGTCTGGAAATTCACCACAAGTGCTGAACACATTTGCCGACACAGTGTGGGCCCCGCGTCTGTGTGAAGACTCCCTGGAGCTCCATTTGGGCCGGGCTTAGCAGGAAGGCTGGGGTGGCTTCAGGAGCGTGGAGCGGGAGGCCCCCCGGGCTGTGCGGGCTTTTCCCGGGGCTGTGGGGCGCTGGTGATCCTGAGTTTTGGCTGTGTGGACTGCACCTAGGTCCCATCTGGCCCTGTCTAGGTTCAGTCTGAGCTGTCTGGGATCTGTCTGGGATCTGTGTGAGCCTCGGCTAGTTCAGTCCGAGCCTGTCTGGTTTCTGTCAGGCCCTGTCTGCATTCCGCTGGGACCCTGGCGAGCTCTTCTTTTTAGATGCCAACGGACTACACCCCCAGGTGGATGCTGTTTGGATCCTGTCTTGATTTCACCCAGGCTCTGGGGGTTGGATTCTGTCTGAGCTCTGGCTGGGTTCTTTTTGGAAATCAGGATGAACTCTGTATGCATTTCCATTGGGACTGATCAGGGCTACAGATGTCATTAAGCTTGATGGGCTCAGATTTTGCCGTCAGACCTCTGTCCCAAGCAGAGAAGGACTCAGGCGTGTGTAGCACGGTGCGCCTCCCCTACAGCCTTTCCTCCTGTCCAGCTCTGAGCGTGTGTGCAGACATGAGGCTCGGAGAAGCTGGAAGAACAAGCCCAGTGAGCCCTCCCAAATGTCCTCGGGGGTGCAGCTGAACGCCAGTGTCCGCACACGTCAGTGCGGCTCAGCTGAGTCTGCGTGCGGGTGAACGCCAGCATCAGTGCATCTCCGTGTGGGTGTCGGGGGGCCTATTCCTGTGTGCCTTGGGTGTCAGCTCTTCTGTCTGTGTTGCAAGTCTGTCTGTCAGTGGCAGTGGTGCTGTGGGTGGGTAAATCCTTTTGTGTCTCTGAGCCCTGCGGGTGGAGGGTTGAGCAGCTGCAGGTTGCAACCGGGAAATCCAAGCCAGCAAGAGTAGGTGGGTGTGAAGTTGGAAGGGGCTGGATGAAAGGAAGTGAATCCACTGCGAGGGAGAGCCGGCTGGGAGGGGAGGAAGAGTGGGCGGGAGGAGGGGGGCACAGGGCACAAGGGAGGTCGGGGTGCTGCCTGTGTCTCTTATCCAGCCCTCACTGCTTGCTCAACTTCGTGCCTGCCGCTGTCAGTGAAGTGACCTTGCATAGGGGACATGTCTGGTCGGGTGGGGCAGGAGAGGAAGAGAAGGAGTAAAGTGAGATCCGGGCAGGAGAGCAGGGACAGTAGGGAGATCCAGGCTCCTGGGACTCCAGTCCAGGACCCTTCACGGAGCCCAGGGTCAGTTACTGCAAGCCTGACATTGAGCTGGTTGTTGAAATATTGAAATCATCCCTATTGGTTGGTCAAGGCTGACTCTGCGCCCCCAAGGCCACATCTGCCCTGAGAGGGGGTCTTTTGCCAATTTCTTCTAAGGAATCCTTTGGGCTGACAGATACTTTTGATGCCTTTGTCATCTCCCCTGCATGGGACCCCTCCCAGGACCCCTTCTCTGAGCCTGGAGCTGGGAGCACCTGTGTGTGCATGGCAGGGAGAGGGCAGGAGAGCCGGGAGCCAGCCTTGGGGACCCAGGTAGGGCCTGCTCATGGACTCAGCTTTCCTTTGCCCCCAGGCGAAAGACAGTGATGATGAAGAGGAGGTGGTCCACGTGGATCGGGACCACTTCATGGATGAGTTCTTTGAACAGGTAATGGGCCTCCAAGGCCCCCAGCCCCAGCCCCCAGCCCCAGCCCTAGCCCCAGCCCCAGCACCCAGCCCTTAGCCACCAACAACTTCCTTTTTCCTGTCCCCCACTTCCCTGCTCCTGCGCTCTCCCCGGCCTTTTATCAGCCCTTCTGGGGCTGGTCCTCCCCCTGAACCCTGGCTGGTTCCCCTGGAACCCGTTGTTTGGCCTGACAACTTGGCTGGGTATAGCCGATTTTCTCCTCCAGGTGGAAGAGATCCGGGGCTGCATTGAGAAACTGTCGGAGGATGTGGAGCAGGTGAAAAAACAGCATAGCGCCATCCTGGCTGCCCCCAACCCAGATGAGAGTGAGTGTGGCTGCCAGTGACTGTGGGGTGGGAGGAGAAGGGCTCTGGGGTTCCCACCCAGACATCTCACTTGTCCTCGCTCTCCCCTTAGAGACCAAACAGGAGCTGGAGGACCTCACTGCAGACATCAAGAAGACAGCCAACAAGGTTCGGTCCAAATTGAAAGGTGAGGAGTTCAACCCCTCAACCAGGGAGGAAAAGAACGGTGGGTAGAGCATGGTGGCTCAGGCCTTTGGGAGGTCAAGGCGAGACCAATTTGCTCGATCCCAGGAGTTCAAGACCAGCCTGGGCAACATGGCAAAACTCTGTCTCTACAAAAAATACAAAAATTAGCTGGGCCAGTTTGGGAGGCTGAGGCAGGTGAATCACGAGGTCAGGAGTTCAAGACCAGCCTGGCCAAGATGGTGAAACCCTGTCTCTACTAAAAGTACAAAAATTAGCCTGGTGTGGTGGTAGGCGCCTATAATCCCAGCTACTCAGGAGGCTGAGGCAGAGAATTGCTTGAACCCAGGAGGTGGAGGTTGCAGGGAGCTGAGATCACACCACTGCACTCCAGTCTACGTGACAGAGAGACTCCATTTCAAAAAAAAAAAAAAAATTAGCTGGGCATGATAGTGCGTGCCTCTTGTTCCAACTACTCGAGAGGCTGAGGCACAAGAATCGCTTGAGTCCAGGGTGTCAAGGCTGCAGTGAGCCGAGATCATGCTGCTGCACTCCAGCCTGAGTTACAGACAGAGACCCTGTCTCAAAAAAAGGGGGGGGAGGGGCAGGCGTGGTAGCTCACGCCTATAATCCCAACACTTTGGGAGGCCAAGGTGGGTGAATCACCTGAGGTTAGGAGTTCGAAATCCTAACTAAATCGTGGCCAAAATGGTGAAACCCCACCTCTACTAAAAATACAAAAATTATCCGGGCGTGGTGGTGGGCGCCTGTAATCCCAGCCACTTGGGAGGCTGAGGCAGGGGAATCACTTGAACCCAGGAGGCAGAGGTTGCAGTGAGCCGAGATCGCACCACTGCACTCCAGCCTGGGGGACAGAGCAAGACTCCTCAAAAAAAAAAAAAAAAAAAAGAACTTTGCCATCCATTGAGAAAAACAGGCCTTTCTCTAAGGCATTTCTACAAAGTTCCAGGAGCCAGATTATTAAACAGTGAGAAAGCACAAAACCCCAGCTTTCCCCCTTGCTCCAATTCTTTGGAGAAAGATGTATGATAGGAAATAAGGGAGAGGAGAGTGTTTGTCTAAATTGCATCTGAGCCCGGCTGGTTCCACCAGCATGAAGGTTCACTAGAAAAAGGTGGTCTTCGAGTGGTTTCGATTTCATTAAGTCCTCATTTCTCCTAAGCAGGACTCCGGCATGGCACGGAGCACCCAGTGGGTGGGCCCAGCAAATGCCTCTGAATCGGTATCCTTGGCTCAGGACAGATTGGACTTGTGTGGCTGACATCAGGGGCTGGCGAGCTTTCAAGACGGCCTTGCCAAATGTTCATTTATTCACTCTAATTTAAGGACTAGGGTGCTGGTAATAACCACCTTCCCCCAAAGCACCGTGGGTTGGGAACCTCCTTGTCTGCTCATACCAGGGAAATAGCAGTGTTACCGGCACGATGTTTTGCATGCTCCTGGTAATTCCGTATCAGAAAACGTATGCTGGGCACCTCCAGTGTCCGAAGCACATTGCTAGGCTTTGGGGAAGAGGAACTGTATCAGCTACCTGGCCCAGAGAGCACTGACCTTGGTCCAGAGAGGGGAGGGTATTAACTCCATGCCCTCTGGACTCAAGGGGAGGCCATAGGTGAGCTCTGGTGTGGATTTGTAAAAACAAGCCCTTTGTACTCAGGAGAGTCTGCTGGATGGAAACTGTCTGAATCTGGGAGAATGTGAAGTGCAAATCCAGGCAGACAGAGTCCAACCTCCACCATCAGCTCACCGTGGACAAGTCCCCTACTCTCAGCTTCCTTATCAGTATAGTAAGAAAAATGAGGCCGGGCGCGGTGGCTCAAGCCTGTAATCCCAGCACTTTGGGAGGCCGAGACGGCGGATCACGAGGTTAGGAGATCGAGACCATCCTGGCTAACACGGTGAAACCCCGTCTCTACTAAAAAATAAAAAAAAAATCTAGCCGGGCGAGGTGGTGGGCGCCTATAGTCCCAGCTACTCGGGAGGCTGAGGCAGGAGAATGGCGTGAACCCGGGGGGCGGAGCTTGCAGTGAGCTGAGATCCGGCCACCGCACTCCAGCCTGGGTGACAGAGCGAGACTCTCTCTCAAAAAAAAAAAATAGGCCGGGCGCGGTGGCTCAAGCCTGTAATCCCAGCACTTTGGGAGGCCGAGACGGGCGGATCACGAGGTCAGGAGATCGAGAGACCATCCCGGCTAACACGGTGAAACCCCGTCTCTACTAAAAAATACAAAAAAACTAGCCGGGCGAGGTGGCGGGCGCCTGTAGTCCCAGCTACTCGGGAGGCTGAGGCAGGAGAATGGCGTAAACCCGGGAGGCGGAGCTTGCAGTGAGCTGAGATCCGGCCACTGCACTCCAGCCTGGGTGACAGAGCAAGACTCCGTCTCAAAAAAAATAAAATAAAATAAAAAATAAAAAAAATAATAAAATAAAACAAAAAAGGTTGTTCTAGCTGAGCTGGAGCTGGGAGCACCTACCTGCCTGATCTCTCTTCATTCTCTGCAACAGCCCCTGAAATTCCTTCTCAGAAACAAGGTTCTTGCTGGCAGTTTAAAATCCCCTGGGCTCCGGCCGGGCGTGGTGGCTCAAGCCTGTAATCCCAGCACTTTGGGAGGCCGAGACGGGTGGATCACGAGGTCAGGAGATCGAGACCATCCTGGCTAACACGGTGAAACCCCATCTCTACTAAAAAATACAAAAACAAAAACTAGCCGGGCTCAGTGGCGGGCCCCTTAGTCCCAGCTACTCGAGAGGCTGAGGCAGGAGAATGGCGTAAACCCAGGAGGCGGAGCTTGCAGAGAGCTGAGATCCGGCCACTGTACTCCAGCCTGGGCGACAGAGCGAGACTCCGTCTCAAAAAAAAAAAAAAAATCCGCTGGGCTCAATGGTTTCCATCAAGCCTTGACCTTGAACACTCTCTGTAAGACCCTGGGGAGGGCTCTGTGGGTGAGGGGTTCAGGAATGCCCTGAGAAAGAAGCTGGAAAAGTGACCGTGGTTTAGAGAAGTTGACCTTTCAGACCTCCAGGAAAGAAGACAGGATTCTCTTCGTCCTCTTCCAGCTGGTGGCATGAGCTCATGCTTTGGGTGTGACCTTGAGTGAGTGGTTTCACCTATTGGAACCTGAGTTTCTAGTCTAAAACATGAACTGGTATCACTGAAATTCCAGGAATGTTGTAAAAGTCAGTGAGATCCTGCAAGAGACCCCTCTCTCTGGACTTGGCTCCAGCCCCAAGGCTGACAGTAGGGCCCCAATCTAGGCCAGCTGATTCCAATATCCCTGGGCCATGTGTTGCTGGGCCAGAGCTGTCACTCAATCGGGGGAGCCTTGGGGTGCCATCCGCGGGTAACTTCCCCACTGCCAGCAGAATGGAAGAGTGAGGCTCTTAGGAATGGCCTGGAGGCCGGTGAGGTCTGAGAGGGCTGGTGATTCATCCCTGCTGCATTTTCTGATTTCACCGAGGTAGATTTTACCACAATCTTTTTTTTAGAAAATCGGAATGATAGTGTCAGGAGTGTGTGATCCGGAAGCAGGAATCTCAGTTAATCTGTGCACTTTTCCAGAGCATCCTTCAGAAGTGGGAATTCCCAGATCGGGGATCACCTTGCAGGGCAGAGAGGGGGCTGCTTTCTGCCTTAGAATATCCATGTGTTTGCCCTTGAATTCCCCAGGGAAAGAGGGGCCACTAGAACCTGACCCACCTGGAGGTGACTACCTTCCACCAGAAAAAACGCGGGCTGCTTTCTTGCCCCCTGTTCAGGGGCTGTAGGAAGTAGGGAGCACCCCACCTACAAGGTCCCTTCCCGCGGGGTGGGCCGGCACCCCCTCATGGAGTTGGACAGGAGTTACCACTGATGGGACTTTCCAAGAGCCAGTTCTGCCACTAGAACAAATAGCTCCCTTCTGTCTGGTGACCCTCTGACCCTCAGTATCCCTTCCTGCCGGTCTTCGGAACCCCCTCAAAAGTCTGTTCTGTTCGTCTGTTTATCTGCTGGCTCCTAATCCTACCCTGGGGCACCGCTGCTCCCACTCGCCCTGGGAATGACCTTTCTCCCCGGGTCTGGCTCTGCCGCGGGGTGTTGACCCTTCGTACTCCCCGGACCCCCGCCCCATATGCCCCGGGTCTCCCGCCCTTCACTGCGCCCTCTCTCCCGCAGCGATCGAGCAAAGCATTGAACAGGAGGAGGGGCTCAACCGTTCCTCCGCGGACCTGCGCATCCGCAAGACCCAGGTAGGAGGTGGCAGCCCAGCGGGGGCCGGGCCGGGACCCGACTCGGGAGGAGCCCAGGCTGGAGGCGGTGGGCCAGGGCCAAGCACCAGCGGGGCCGTGGTCAGGGAGGGCTGGGGCGGGGCTCTGGGGGCGAGGCTAGAGGCGGGCGGGGCCCCGGGGCGGGGCCGAGCCGTATCTCAGCTCCGTAGCAGTGTCTCTAGCTGGTGCTAGCCTAAGATGGGGGTACGGGGCGGGTAGGGAACCATGAACTTGTCAGGGTTTGGGATCGCGGCCCAGGCTGAAGAAAGGACCGTAAACTAATTCAGCGCGTCCTTATTCCGCCCGTGCACTGCCTCCTCACCTGCCTCGGTCTCTGCTCCCTGACTCCCTCCCTGATTCCCTCCCTGATCCGTCTGTCCTCCCACCCCCACCGTAGCACTCCACACTGTCCCGGAAGTTCGTGGAGGTAATGACCGAATATAACGCGACCCAGTCCAAGTACCGGGACCGCTGCAAGGACCGGATCCAGCGGCAACTGGAGATCAGTGCGTGTGCCCCCCACCCCAGGACCCCAAACTCCTCGAGGCTGCCCAAGCCCCCTTCCAGGCATTTCCTCTCTGGAGGGGGCCAGTGGCCTAAGGCGGCTTGGAAGGGTGGGCTCCGGGTCCCCCCCCCATCACCCCAGCTCAGGCCCCCAGGCTGTCCCAGCCGCTGAGCAGGGCGTCCTTTCTTCCCGCAGCTGGAAGGACCACCACCAACGAAGAACTGGAAGACATGCTGGAGAGCGGGAAGCTGGCTATCTTCACAGATGACGTGAGCCGCGGGTGGGGCGGGTTCTGTTTTTGGAAAATTTTGCCTCCCCTCCCTAAGTTCAGGTTGAACTAAGGTCCTGAGTTCACCCTGGAAAAATGAGCAGCGGAAAGCCTGAGCCAGGAACTGGGGAATTCCATGGGAGCGGAGCAGGAAGGCACCCCCATCAGATGACGGAGTCGTTCGTGTGCCAGGCTCTGTTCTAAGCACTTCCCATCTTCACATTCACCCACCAACTCATTTAATACTCACACATCCCCTTCGAGGAAACCCCATTTCACAGATGAGGAAAACTGGCCCAGAGAGATGAAATCACTTGGCAAGATCTCAGAGCGAAGGGGAGGGCCAGGAGTTGAATCCTGTCTAGTTTCAGAGTCAGAACTCTTGAGCCCTAGGATACACGACATACTCTGCTACTGAAGCAGGTCGTTTCACCAGAGAACTGATTTGCCTACATTAAAAGAAATTATTTTTTTTAATTAAAAAAAACTTTTTTTTTTTTGGTTCAAGATGGAGTTTTACTCTTGTCACCCAGGCTGGAGTGCAATGGCGAGATTTTAGCTCACTGTAGCCTCCGCCTCCTGGGTTCAAGCGATTCTCCTGCCCCAGCCTCCCGAGTAGCTGGGATTACAGGCACCCACCACTTGGCCTAAAAAACCTTTTTTTGTAGAGATGGGGGTTCTTCTGCTGTTGCCCAGGCTGATCTCAAACTCCTGGGCTCAAACAATCTGCCTGCCTGAGCCTCCCAGAGTGCTGGGATTACAGATGTGAACCACCAAACCCAGCCTAATTTACCTACGTTTTGAAGATTTTTTTTTAAAAAGCAAGTTTTAGTTTTGCTTAGGTTTGCCCCCTGTGCTGCTCTTGACCTTTTACATATGAAAGAATGGGCTGGCTGGGTGTGGTGACTCATGCCTGTAATCTCAGCACTTTGGGACGCCGAGGCAGGTAGATCACCTGAGGTCAGGAGTTCGAGACCAGCCTGACCAACATGGCGAAACTCCGTCTCTACTAAAAACACAAAAATTAATCGGGCATGGTGGTGCATGCCTGTAATCCCAGCTACTGGGGGCTGAGGCAGGAGGATCACTTGAACCTGGGAGGCGGAGGTTGCAGTAAGCCGAGATCTTGCCACTGCACTCCAGCCTGGGCACAGACTCTGTCTCTAAAAAAAAAAAAAAAAAAAAAGATGGGCTTTCCCCGAACCTAGTTCTTGTTTCTCTCAGTGGACTTTTGCCCTGGCCTGCCCACTCCTGTCTCCATTTCTGTTTCTGGTGGCAAAATGACTCTGGTTAAGGGTTCTAGACCAGGTTTAAAGGATGCGCTATGACTGTCTTAAAAGTTTTCAGCTCATTGTTATTTGGAGAACTGATCTTTGTTGAAAATGCATTGAGCAGCCCGGTATGGTGGCTCACACCCGTAATCCCAGCATTTTGGGAGGCCAAGGCAGATGGATGGCTTGAGTCCAGGAGTCCATAGACCAGCCTGGGCAACAAAGTGAGACCCCATCTCTACAAAAAATGTTTTTTTGATTTAAAAAACAGTTTCTTTTAATGTAGACAAATCAGTTCTATGGTGAAACGACCTGCTTTAATTAGTCAGGTGTGGTGGCGTGTGCCTGTGGTTGCAGCTACTCGGGAGACTGAGGTGGGAGGATCGCCTGAGTACAGGAGGTCAAGGCTGCAATGAGCTGTTAGCACCACTGCACTCCATCCTAGGCCACAGAGCGAGAACTTGTCTCAACAAAGAACAAAAACCACACGCGCACACACACACACACACACACACACACACAAAGACAGGGAGATTGAACACTGTCCAAACAGCCGTTGGATGATTTCCGCTTATAGAATGGTCATAGGATAAGCAGGAGATAAGGGGAGAGGGAGTCTGGGCCTTGACTGCTGAAGGGAAGGTGTGGAGCCTTGGGTGTGGGGAGCGATGGCAGGCTGTAGAGGAGAGGAGTGGCTCAATGTGGTAAGAGCAGTGAGTAATTTGGGAAGTGAGTCACCTGGCTCAGGCTGGGTGTTTGTGGAGAGGAGGCATATCTGACTGTGGGTTGGAGTCTCTTCCCCACTGGCTGTTTCTTTTTGTTTGTTTGTTTGTTTGTTTTGGTTTTTTTTGAGGCATGGTCTCACTCTTTGGCCCATGTTGGAGTGCAGTGAAGCAATCAGCTCACTGCAGCCTCGACCTCCTGGGCTCAGGCAATCCTCCTGCCTCAGCCTCCTGAGTAGCTGGGACCACAGGTGCCACCATGTGCAGCTAATTTCCTTTTTTTTTTTTGTTTGTAGAGACAAAGTCTCACTATGTTGCTAAGGCTGGCCTCAAACTCCTGGGCTCGAGTGATCCTCCTGCCTTGGCCTCACAGAGTGCTGAGGTTACAGCCTCTCCCTACTCTTTTTTTATTTGTTTGTTTGTTTGTTTTGTTTTTTCTTTTTTTTTTTTTTTTTTTTTGAGACGGAGTCTCGCTCTGTCGCCAAGGCTGGAGTGCAGTGGCCGGATCTCAGCTCACTGCAAGCTCCGCCTCCCGGGTTCACGCCATTCTCCTGCCTCAGCCTCCCGAGTAGCTGGGACTACAGGCGCCGCCACCACGCCCGGCTAGTTTTTTGTCTTTTTTGGTAGAGACGGGGTTTCACCGTGTTAGCCAGGCTGGTCTTGATCTCCTGACCTCGTGATCCGCCCGTCTCGGCCTCCCAAAGTGCTGGGATTACAGGCTTGAGCCACCGCACCCGGCCTTGTTTGTTTTTTTTGAGATGGAGTCTCGCTGTGTCACCCAGGCTGGAGTGCAATGGCGCGATCTCGGCTCACTGCAAGCTCCGCCTCCCAGGTTCACGCCATTCTCCTGCCTCAGCCTCCCAAGTTGCTGGGACTACAGGTGCCCACCACCACACCTGGCTAATTTTTTGTATTTTTAGTAGAGACGGGTGTCACCGCATTAGCCAGGATAGTCTTGATCTGCTGACCTCATGATTCACCTGCCTTGGCCTCCCAAAGTGCTGGGATTACAGGTGTAAGCCCCCACGCCCAGCCCTGACTCTTTTTTTTGAGATGGAATTTCGCTCTTGTTGCCCAGGCTGGAGTGCAGTGGTGTGATCTCAGATCACTGCAACCTCTGCCTCCCGGGTTCAAGCAATTCTGCTGCCTCAGCCTCCCGAGTAGCTGTGATTACAGGTGCCCACCACCATGCCAGGCTAATTTTTATATTTTTAGTAGACACGAGGTGTCGCCATGTTGGCCAGGCTGGTCTCAAACTGACCTCAGGTGATCTACCCGCCTCCCAAAGTGCTGGGATTACAGGTGTGAGCCATTGTGCCTGGCCGATGTGCACATTTTAACTCACTCAGTCTTCACAACCACACTGTGAGGTGGGCAGTGTTATGATTCACGTTTTCTAGGTGGGGAAACTGAGGCCAAGAGCAGATAAATAATGTGCCTAAGGTTTCAGCTAGTAAATGACATCGGATTTGGCCCCGGCCACTCCGCTGCGGTGGAGGCGCTCATTGGGGTGAAGGGGAATTGTAGCTCTCTCCCTCGTCGCCCTAGATCAAAATGGACTCACAGATGACGAAGCAGGCGCTGAATGAGATCGAGACAAGGCACAATGAGATCATCAAGCTGGAGACCAGCATCCGTGAGCTGCACGACATGTTTGTGGACATGGCCATGCTTGTAGAGAGCCAGGTACCGGCTCTGCCACCCATGCCACCCTGGGAACCTCCCTGGGCCCGAGGTCCCCTCTTCCAGCCTAGTCCCCATCCCTCCCTGTGCACATCTCCTCTGTCTGCAGGGAGAGATGATTGACCGCATCGAGTACAATGTGGAACATTCTGTAGACTACGTGGAGCGAGCTGTGTCTGACACCAAGAAAGCAGTGAAATATCAGAGCAAGGCCCGGAGGGTGAGCGGGGCAGGCGGCTTGGGGGTAGGCGGGGGAGCCCAAGGCTGAGCCCGGGCTGAGGTGAGTGATGGCAGCGGGTGGGAAGCCTTATCTCTGGCTCTGACCTCTTCCTGTTTCTGTTTTCTCTCCCCTCTTCTCCCTGCCACCCTCTGCCCCGTCTGTCCCTGCATCTGTCCATGTGTCGGTCTCTCTCACTGTCTCCCTGTCTCGCTCCTCTTTCTGCTGCAGAAGAAAATCATGATCATCATTTGCTGTGTGGTGCTGGGGGTGGTCTTGGCGTCATCCATTGGGGGGACGCTGGGCTTGTAGGCCCCCCACCCTTCTCTCTCCCAGACCCCTCCCCCACCACATCGGGAGCAATACCCCCACCACCCCTTTCACTCCATCCCCTGCTCCAGGCTCACCCTCAAAACAGACCCAGGCAGCCCCACCCCTCCTCCACCCCCATGGCAGACCCTGGTGTCCCTGGACCCTACCCGGCCATGGACCCCCCCTGCCCCCGCACGTAGATCGCAGCAGGCGTGATTACACATGCACACCAACATGCATGCCGCCGGCACATGCTCAAGACGTGTGGACACCCCAGCGTGTGTGTGCGTGTGATGTGTGTGATGCACCAGAGCAGCCCCCTGCCCCCGCCTCGGGTATGTGTGCGTGGTCTGAGCTTCCCCCTTCACCAGGGCTGTTGTGTAGACTGCAGCCGAGTGTCACACAGCTGCCCACCACGCCCCTCTCTGTCCTCCGTGAACGGTGTGTGTGTGTGTGTGAGTGAGACCACAGATCTGTGGACACGCCATTTGTGTACATGGAATTTTGTGTTTGAGTGTTTGAACCTAATGCAACAGCAACGAAGCCACTGATACCCGAGCCCTTTGTGTCTGCTACAAACCAGGCGGGTGGTGTGTGTGTACTCACACTCACATTCTCAGAGGATCCAGGGAGGCCCAGGTACACGCAGGCCGTGGCAGACACCCCATGTCTTCATTACTCCAGGGGCTGCAGTGTGTCCCGGAAGGGTGTATGTGTGTCTGTGTGTGTGTGTGTGTCCAGGATGTGCCTGAAGTGTTGATAGGTCTTCTCAGATAGAGCCCTCCACACTGTGTACTGGCCATCTGCTTTGGGAGGGCACAGAAATGTATATCCCTTGCTACCTAGAATGCAGCTGTGTGTGTGTGGCATGCATGTGCGTGCATGTGTGTGTGTTAGGGGCTCTCTACATGGTGTGTTTTTTATTTTTGTTTTTTTTTTGTTTTTTTTTTTTTGAGACGGAGTCTTGCTCTGTCCCCCAGGCTAGAGTGCAGTGGCGCGATCTCAGCTCACTGCAACCTGCGCCTCCCTTACTCAAGCGATTCTCATGCCTCAGCCTCCCAAGTAGCTGGGATTACAGGGACCTGCCATCATGCCCGGTTAATTTTTGTATTTTAGTAGAGATGAGGTTTTGACATGTTGGCCAGGCTGATCTCGAACTCCTGACCTCAGGTGATCCTCCCGCCTTGGCCTCCCTCAGTGCTGGCATTACAGGCCTAAGCCACCACGCCTGGCCTGCATGGTGTGTTTCTGCCCTGCGTTAATACACACACGGACACACATGTGCGTATACACACACTTCTAAGGATGTGGCCCCATCTGGGTTTGTCTCTCCAGTTGTCCTTGCCCCGCCCCTCTCCCCAGAGGTGCTGCCCAGTGCCCGTGTGGCCACACACATGGCTACATCATTGTGCAGCCAGAGCTTCCTGCCTGCCTGGCCTCAGGGCTCTGCACACTCACACCCAGATCCTCATCTTCCTCCGTGTCTCTGCCCAGCATAGCCCCGAGCCCCTGGAAGCTGGTACCCCTCAGTGTGCTCACACATGGCAAGGCTGAGGTGGCCCCAGGCAGGGGCCACACCAGGCACAAACCATGCATGCTGGCATGGGTGCAGGGACCACACGAATGCCTCCTGGAAGGAAAGGGCTACTTGTAGGAATGTTTCTGATGAGGCAAAATGCCAAGGACTTCCCTGCACAGATCAAAGATCAGGACATGACCCCTTCCTTACACACCCGCCTTGGACCTGGGAGAGGACTGTGTGTCCCCCACTGCCCCATCGGATGCTCTGGGCTCTGCCTCAGGGAACTCGGGTTTGGGGAACTGTTTATTTCAGACGTACTGGAGTGGCCAGTGTGGCAGTGGCCACTCAGGGTGGGCTGGGTCCCAAGACCCATCCCTGACACTTCTCCTGCTGAGCCCTCAGGCTGCTCCCCACACCAGGGTGCGACTGAGGGGTACGCAGGCCTGGGTTTCTGGTGCGAGGAAGGGGCTAGCACCTCCCCTGTTGTGTTGCCAGCACAGGCACAGTTTGTGGGTTTGGTGGCAGGTAGGTGGTGCGTGGGAGAAAGGACAGTGTTAGAGGCCCCCGTTCTGTGGCCCAGCAGCATGAAAGGTGAACACACAAGTACACAAATGTGCCGTGCCCTGGCATGGGGCTTATGTGTGCACAGGCGAGGGACTCAGTGTGTGTGTGTGGACCCCGGGGTCCCAGGTCATGTGAAGCGTACTTGTGTGTACATTTGTGTGTGTGTACATTGTGTGTGTGTGTACATTGTGTGCATTGTGTGTGTGTGTGGCCATATAGATGTGACCTCCCAGAACACAGTACCCCTCCGCCTCTACTCCAGCTCAGACAGCCGAGTTCTCCCCTGTCCTGTGTGCGTGTCAGTATGGCCATGTGCGTAACCCCGGGTGGGCTGTCCTGACCTGGGGGCCTGCCTGTCCCTTCCCAGAACCACCCTCTGCAGGACAGGAAGTCTGCCCCAAGTCTGGCCACAGCCTTCCTGTTCCCATCTCGGGCTGCCTGGGAGATGCCAGAGCAGACCCCAGCCCCCAGTCCCCTCTTCTGCCTGGCTGGACAGGACCCCCATTCAGCCCAGGTGTTTCTGGAAGTCCCACGGCCTTGGGGCCACAGGAGAAGGGTTGCAGCATGGCTGGGGCACCACTCCCACTGCCTGGAGTGGCATCGGGCCCACAGCTGCCCCTCTCTGGGCCTCAGGTGGACCAGGGGATCTCCAAGGGTCTGCTGTGCCCTGACTTTCTACGCGTCCCCCCGCATCCTATGATGTGTCTGCTTGTCGGCTGCTGTCTGTGTGCGTCCTGGTGTGTGGTCTGGGGGCTGGTGTCTTTTGCATGTTCTCGGACAAATGTGTGCCACCTGCCCAGGCGCCTACAACCATCGAGCCCACGTGTGCCCCACGTGTGCCCTGCGGGTGGTCCCGGGCCTGGCCAGGGCTCAGTGCTCCTCCTCCCCCTCCTCCCTGTTCCCGTCCCTCATGAAGCACACTGCGTGTCCATCCCATGTGCCCGTGGGTCGCACGCTCTTGCCACGCCCTGAGCGTGTACACATGACGTGTTCTATGCATTCACCCTGCCCCCCAGCCCGCCCCGCAGAGGACAAGATGGGTGGCCCCCGGCTCCCGTTCCCCTAACCACCCCTGCCCGCTGTGCAGCCGTGTGCGTTGGCGTGTGTTTCTGTGTCGCTGGCGTGTCACGTGATGTAGCTGTGTTTGCTGACATGAGCCCCTGCCCCCTTCTCTGTTTCTCCGTTGGTTTCTAGAGCTCTCTCCCTCCCCTCCCCAGAGGGGACAGGACTCCTGGGGCCTGGCTGGGGCCCAGAGCCAGGCCGTCCTCTCCTGTTAGCCCTCAGAGTCCCATTTCTCTCTATTGGTGACCAACTTGCAAATGGATAAAACACAGGAAAATCCTGCCCCCACCCCCCCTTCCGCCCTGCATGTCCTGTCCCCAGAGCCCCCCACCCCACCCCGGGCCAGGTCGGGCCCTGTGGGACGGGAGAAATAGCAACCAATCCAACAGCGGGCGTGCTGTGTGCTCACTTCCTTCTGTCCCCACGTGGGATGGGCGCCGTGGGGAGGCGGACACGGGGTGCGGGGGGCGGGAGGGAGAGCTGGACAGACAGATGGACACAGTCGTGGATGAGGCTTTTAATCTGGGCGCAGCCAGGTACAGCATCTGGGACATCCCCAGGCCTGGGGCTGGCGATGTGCAGGGAAGGAACTTGGGTAGAGAGGTGGGAAGTGAAAGCGCAGGGAGGCTGCAGCCCTCCAGAGGGGAATTCTAAGACAGACGGTTGAAGGTGAGGCCTTTGAAAAACAATGGGAACATCACCTCCCAAAGAGGGACTGAGGTGGCTGGAGGAACCAGAGCCACCTCTGCACTCTGCACTGAGACCTGAAGGTCATGCGTGGATGTCAGGAGAGCAGCGTAAGCCTGTGGAGCCTCTGCTCGCTTCCTGCTCAGAAAGCCAGAAGAGAGCCCGGGCAGGTCGCCAGGGCACCGACCCTCACCAAGCGGCCATCAGGACCGGGGTGAGAGGACAGAGGAAGGACACTCTGTCCCCAAACCCTGCCCTTGTATCCTGACAGCCCTAGGACTTCGAGGCGTCAGGACAAAACACAGACTCAAGGCTCCTGGATTGATGATGTGGAGGGCTTGGGCCGGGCACGGTGGCTCACACCTGTAGTTCCAGCGCTTTGGGAGGCCCAGGTGGAGAGATCACTTGAGCCTAGGAGTTCAAGACCAGCCTGGACAATATAGTGAGACCCTGTCTCTACCAAAAAAAAAAAAAGCCAGGTGTGGTGGTGTGCACCTGTGGTCCCAGCTATTCAGGAGGCTGAGGCAGGAGGATCACTTGAACCCAGGAAGCTGAGGGTGCAGTGAGTTATGATCACGCCACTGCACTCCAGTCTGGGTGGCAGAGCAAGACCCTGTCTCAAAAAAAAAAAAAAAAAAAAAATGTGGAGGGCTCTAGGACAGCCATTCTGGCCCCAGAGCCCTACCTCCTGCTCTGGAATGCAGCCGTCCCTTCCCGTCCAGGGTGTGAGGGCTCAGGACCTGGGTGGATGTGCCATGATGGGCCTCCAGGCCCCAGCCCCGCCGTCACTGGGCTGAACTCCCAGCGGCCTGTACCCAGAGAATGGTGCGGGTCCGGCTATCCTCCCACGAGAACAGGGGCTCATAGCCAAAATGGCGCTGAGCCTTGTCGGTGCTGACAGTGAAGGTGGTGTTGGCCACAGCCAGCGTGTAGGGGTTCAGCAGGGGCGCGTAGAGCACCAGCGGCCGCAGCAGCCACTGCAGCAGGGCATTGAGGGCAGCGAGGAACACCAGCAGCCAGTAGGGCAGCAGTGGGCGGGCACCCACCAGCTGCAGTCCACAGGGGCCCAGGAATTCCATGTTGAAGTCCTCGTAGCTCTTGTAGGGCGATCCGTCATAGCAGAAGTACACCTGGCCGCCCATCAGGGCTGCCCGCCGCTCCAGCTCCCGGGCTGCCAGCACATGCATCCAGGCCACATTGCCTGCCGGTGGCAGAAGAGAGGCGGACACACCCCTGAGCGCCCTTGTGACACCACATCGAGGCTGCTCTCCTGGGCCACCCCCTCTTTGGGTCCAGGTAGTTGCCACCCACATCCCCACAGCAGCCTGGGAAAGGCTGCCGTTTCCCTCGCCCTGGTAGTCACTTGCTCTCCTGGGCCCGCCTGCATCTGCAAAGAACCTGGGGAGAGGATGGAGAAGCCAGGACTTGTGGGGTGGGCCCTGAGGGGCTTGGGGACTGCAGGATGGAGCGGCAGGTGACATTATTCCCTCTGTAGATGCTACTCCCTTTTTAGTTTTAGAGATAGGGTCTTTCTCTGTCGCCCAGGCTGGAGTCCAGTTGGTGTGGTCATAGCTCACTGCAGCCTCCAACTCCTGGGCTCAGGCCGTCCTCCTGCCTCAGCCTCCCAAAGTGCTGGGATTATAGGTGTGAGCCACTGAACCCAGCCCTTTTAGTGCTGTGTAGACACTGTCCCTCTCCTCTCCTCTCCTGGGGAATGGCTGCTCCCGCAGCTGCAATCTTTGTAGCCTATGATACACTTTTTAATATCCCAACTTGCATGGATCCTGTATTCTCTGCAGGCTGTGTAGACACATAATCACAGGCTTTCCCCACATAATCACAGTCTACCTTGGCCCATGTATAGACCACATTTTTCTAGTCAGAGTCCACACTTCTCTCCCAGGGTCATATGGGTCCCGCCCCCTTCTAGAGCAAGTCCTCCTGTCATATTCTCAGCCTCCCCCTGCCTAGCCCGGTCCTCACCCACATAGACCCGGCCATGCTCCACAGAGGCCGGGATGGCCCGGAAGAGCCAACCTCCCAGGCGCAGACCCTGGCGGTAGAAGTCCCTCATGATCTGGTGGCCTTCACCGTAGATGCCCGTGGGACGAAGGGCACACGTCACCAGGGGCAGCCCCCCATGGACCTGGTGGCAAAGGCAGGCACTGCTGAGACCTGAGACCTGACAGCTCGCTCTCAGCCCCAGCTTCCTTGGGCTGGCGGGGTAAGGGAGTGTACAGGGCCGGAGCCCCATCTCTGTGCCTCCTATTTCTGGGCTCACCTCCCTCCCATTGGCCTCTAGGACCAGCCGCTCAGCCAGGGCCTTGCTGCAAGGATAGGGGTGCCTGTGCACTGCTTCATATAGGGTGTCTTCGTTGCCCCTGGCGGGAGGAGAAGGAAGACTCAATGCTGAGGGAAATGGGCTCTTAGAGGACAGGAGGGCCTGCCACTCACCTGTAGAAGGGGTGACCTTTGGTGTTAGGCCCCACGACTTCCATGCTACTGGTGTAGACCAGGAACCGTGTTCCAGTCTGCACACAAGCCTCGATCACGTTCCGGGTGCCTGGCAGAGGAGGGGGTGTATCCAGGCTGCAGCTTCCTCCCTCTCTGCATCTTCCTCCTCCCCATCCCAGGTCCAGGAAAAACCACGACAGGTCAGGGGAGGCGGGGGCAGGGCTGTCAATAGGACAGCTTGTCCCAGGGGAGTCACAGGAGGTCAAGGCCAAAGACAGAGTGGGGAACAAACAAGCAAGATGGCCAGGAGTATCCAGGGCTCCTCACCCTGCACGTTGACCTCATGGATGGTCTCAGGACTGGCCCTGCCAAACACGTCTACCAGCCCAGCCGTGTGGATGACCACATGGGCTCCGGCCACAGCTGCTGCCACCTCATGGGCCTCGGTCACGTCCCCCTGGATGGCAGTCACCCTCACAGGCCCTGGCCGGGGTTGGAGGACACAGGCCATGTCACAGCTGGGGCCAGAGGCCAGAAACTGGGTTCATCTTTCACTCTGGAGTCACGTTCCCAATGTGACTCACTTGTCCCATCCATGTGGACAGAAACCAGCATCATCTGTTCCACTGCAGGGGTGGGTATCCCAGCTTTGGAAGGGATGGGGAAGCGTCCACACCCTCTCTGCCACAAGCTCCCCCAACACGAACCTGTCTTCAGCTCCTCCAGCCAGGGACCCAGGTGTCGGTCAAAGACCCGCAGCTCCCCGAGTCGGGGCTCCCGCTGCAGCAGCATTCGCACCACGTGTTCTCCCAGGAAGCCGCAGCCCCCTGTGACCAGGTACACCAGCTTCTGGGCCTGTGCAGAGTCGGCCATGCCCGGCTGGGGAAAAGACCTTGGCTCACCCAGGGACTGGCTGCCACCTGCCGCAACCACCTGTTACTGCTGGAGGTGCCCTGGAGCACTGACGAGGCTGGCGTTTGGGGGGAGGGCAGAGCTGATCCTGGGAGCTGCAGCAACCAGGCCACCAGCCATCTGCCCCTGCTGATGGCTGAGTTATGGAGAGAGGGACGGGCTTGGGGTACAGGAAGGGGTCAGGGTTTGGGGAGAGAGGTCTGAGGGCAGTAAAAGGGTGGGGAGGCCGGGAGTTGAGGGAGGTGGAGGGAAGGTTATAGGAAGGTGGGAAGGGCCGGATGGAGGGAAAGGCCACCTGGGTGGGCACTGGCAGCGCCTCTGCCTACCTGCAGCCGCTGTCCCAGGGTGCCCAGACTGGCCTGGAGGGGCCCTCTTCTTTCGTCCAGGGCTGGCCAGCCCACACACCGTCCCCTTCCGCTGGCTCCTCCTTCTCCCTCCTGCCCCATTCCAGGAACAGAGACCCGCCCAGCCACAACCCCCACCACTCTTGCCCTAAGGCGCCCCCTGGCGGCCACTCTGTGCTCCACTGGCATCCGGGTCCAGCAGAGAACTTGGGGTGATGAAGCTGGAACTTGCTGAGTGGGCTAAGGGGTCCGGGGCTCTGGGTGGAGCCAGCGGGTGACCTCATCCCACAGTGTGACCTCAGGCCTTCCCTCCCGCTGGGCTTCCCAGGAGGCCAGAGGCCCAGCTGCAGCTGTGGTTCTGGGAAGGGGAGGCCTGACCTTGGCACTGCCCTGGCGGGCACTGGTGGGGGATTCCTGGTGTGGGTGCGGCTGCGGCTGCCACGGCCTGTCTAGGGGTCCAAAGCAGTCTCGGGGCCTCCGCAGGTCTGGGTTGTTGCCTGAAGGCCCCTTTACCAGCCTCACACTTCAGGTACTCACTTTTCCCTCTCTTCATCTTGCCCAATCCTCTGTGCCCTCCACCCCCAACCCCTTGCTCCTGCCCAAATACACCAACCAAGCACTTTTGTACAATAAAGTTTAATCACAATTATAAAAATGTGGCGTCAGGTTTGCGCTATTAACATATGTACAGTCCAGCCCAGCAGAAGGGGCCCACCCCGCCATCCTGGCCTGGCTGAGCCGGGGCGTGACACCAGGGTGGGAGGGTGACCCTCAGGGTCTGGCAGGAACAGATGAGGCAGGGTTCCAGGCACGGAGTCCCCAGGACTGGGGGTGCAGAGCCCCCCCAGGGGGAGAACATGGCCACTGCCCCAGAGACCCCTAAACTGGGGAGGGGTACACGCAGGGCATAAGGGGAAGTCCCCATTAACACAAAGCGAGAGGACTGTGCAGCCCCTAGGACAGAATCTGTACAGGCCGGCACCCCAGGTTTCCACAGGAAACAGCTGCTGGCTGCTACAAAACATTTACAGCTTCTTCTCCGCAAAGAAAAACAATCAGGGGGTGGTGGGCAGGGGCGACAGGAGAGGCAGAAGCTGCCTCCAGGGACTGAGGCTCCCTCGCTGGGCTTGGGGCCCCCCAACCCCACGCTTGGAGATGGGGGCATGTGGGCCCTGCTGAGCCCACTAAGGCTGGGGGGTGCTGGGAGCTCAGGGCACCAGGGGGAATAAATAGGGGTGTGGGCACCCGTCCTGCCCCACCTCAGTTTAGGGAGCCCCGGCAGCTCTCCGTGCCGCACAGACACGGGATCTTGTTGTCTTCCAGTGGGAACTTGTAGTCGTAGGTGATCTCCTCGTCCACGCCGATAGGCTGCTTGGAGTAGATCACAATCTTCTTCTGGGACTCGATGGTGATGACCTTGGCGTAGCAGTTGGGCTGCGGAGGGAAGGGCATGTGAGCCGTGGCCACCCCCACCGACCCCCGAACTCCTGCCCCGGCCAGCCCCTGACGCACCGTGCAGCAGTGGTTGATGAACCTGGCCAGGTTGCCACACTTGGTGGCATCAATGATGGTGTCATGGTCCACCCGGAACAGGTAGCTGCTGCCAATGCCCTCCTGCACGTAGCGCTTCTCCCGCATGTCGGCCACCATCTGTCAGGGTGAGATGCGATGGTCAGGGAAGAGCCCCCCACTTCCTGCCCGCGAGCACACCTGCCAGCCAGCACCCCAGGTCCATGCCCACCAGGCCTGGAGCTGCAGCTCTGCCTCCGGCTCCCGCTAACCCGGCACTGACTCTCTCGACTCTGCTTCCAGGAGCCCTCCCTCTTTGGGGCAGCATACTAAGCCTCTGGTGGCCATTCTAAGTCACCCGCAGGGGACTCCAGGGAAATCTGCATCGGGAAGGAGAGCCACTGGCTCCTTCGAGCATCTGCCTGATCACAGTGGGGTCCCCGGACTGCTGGGGCAAGTCTGGGGCTGGGGCAGCTCCTGAAATGACAGTGGCCCTGTCACCAATGGCACCCTGCTCATCTCTCCTCCCTGGACCTCTCTCCAAAACAGGCACCTGTTGGCTGCCACCGACCAATGCAAATAGCAGGCCGCCCATGTTAGGCCCCGCACCCCTGTGAGGAGCAACCCTTACTTCCCAGAAGACAGTGAGGAGCCTCTGCGTGCCCTCCTCGGGTGACCTCATTCCCTTCCAGAGCCTCAGCCGCCAGCTGTGTGGTGGGGACTCCTCCCAAACTTCCATTTCCAGCCAAAAGCCACCTCAGTGGAGCTGCTGGGCGTCGTCCCCTAGATGTCCCTGGGGCACTGCAACCCCACATGTCCAGACTGGAGCTCATCTTGACCACATATCTGTTCTTCCTCCTCACTCCCAGCTCACTGGCCATCCCACCATACTCCCAGCGGCTAAGAGCAGCACCGAGGGCCTCCTATCCCCCTCACCCTCTCACTGCTGAGCTCAGTCAACCACCTTGCACCTTCTCTGTCACCTCTGCTGCCACTGCTTGGGTTGGGCCACCCTTGCCTTTGCCTGGACACTGGTGTCAGCCTAGACAGGGAGCTCACTAGCCACGGGGCCCTCTCCTGCAGAAGGCTCTGGGGCTTTCCTCCTCTCTCGCCACAGGCCTGAGTGGATTCACAGGCTCCCAAGCCCGTGCGGTCTGGGCTCCCTGTCCCCTCCAGCCTCCAGCTGCATGTTGCTGCCACTGGCCCTGGTTTCTTTTTTTTCCTTGAGACGGAGTTTTGCTCTGTCACCCAGGCTGGAGTACAATGGCGCGATCTTGGCTCACTGCAACCTCTGTCTCCCACGTCCAAGCGATTCTCCTGCCTCGGGCTCCCTAGTAGCTGGGATTACAAGCGCCCACCACCACACCCGGCTAATTTTTGTATTTTTAGTAGAGATGGGGTTTTACCATGTTGGCCAGGCTGGTCTCGCACTCCTGACCTCAGGTGATCCGCCTCCCTCGGCCTCCCAAAGTGTTGGGATTACAGGCGTGAGCCATCGAGCCCGGCCATGGCCCTGGTTTCTGATGAGCCAAGCTGACCTCCATACTCTCACAAGACAATCCTGCCTCCAGGCCCGTGCACGTGGTGTCCCGCAACCACGCACACACACAATGCCACTCGCCTGGGCCTGCGAGCTCCATTCAGCTTTGCTCAAGCACCATGGTCTCCAGGAGGTCTTAGGCCCCCCAGGTGTGTGTTCCCATGGCCCAACTCTCCAGATCTTGTGAATACCAAATGCCATCCTTTTGGCTTTTGTTTTTTCTAGAGACACGGCCTCGCCCTGTTGCCCAGGCTGGAGTGCAGTGGTGCAGTCTTGGCTCACGGCAGCCTCCACCTTGTGGTCTCAAGTGATCCTCACACCTTAGCTTCCTGGGTAGCTGGGACCACAAGCATGCACCACCACGCCCGGCTAGCTTTAGTATTTTTTGCAGAAACGGGGTCTGGCAATATTGCTCAGGCTGGAACACCATCCTTTTGTGTGGATACTTGTTCAGTGCCTGTCCTCCTGCTTCCCAGGCCCTTTGAAAGGCAGCAGCGCGGGCCGGGCGCGGTGGCTCAAGCCTGTAATCCCAGCACTTTGGGAGGCCCAGACAGGCGGATCACGAGGTCAGGAGATTGAGACCATCCTGGCTAACACGGTGAAACCCCGTCTCTACTAAAAAATACAAAAAACTAACTGGGCGAGGTGGCGGGCGCCTGTAGTCCCAGCTACTCGGGAGGCTGAGGCAGGAGAATGGCGTGAACCCGGGAGGCGGAGCTTGCAGTGAGCTGAGATCCGGCCACTGCACTCCAGCCCAGGCGACAGAGCGAGACTCCGTCTCAAAAACAAACAAACAAACAAACAAACAAAAAGGGAGCAGCGCTTGGACGGACACGATGGCTCACACCTGTTATCCCAGCACTTTGAAAGGCCGAGGCAGGCAGATCACAAGGTCAGGAGATCAAGACCATCCTGGCCAACATGGTGAAACCCTGTTTCTACTAAAAACACAAAAATTAGCTGCACATGGTACACGCCTGTAGTCCCAGCTACTCAGGACGCTGAGGCAGGAGAATTGCTTGAACCCAGGAGGCAGAGGTGGCAGTGAGACAAAATTGCGCCCCAGCACGCCAGCCTGGCAACAGAGAAAGACTATGTCTCCGAAAAAAAAAAAAAAACAGGGAGCAGTGCCATCAGCTGTGCCTCCTGCTGGACGACTGACACCTGCTGCTGACCACACTGGAGGGAGGCTGGTCTCACTGGCTAGGTACCGGGGCTAGGGGGTGTGCGAGGCTTTAACCAGGACAAATGGCATGTGTGTGAGCCCCCATGCCGTCTTGTTGCATCAGAAGCCGGGGCGGGGCTGGGAGTGCAATCTCACCTGACGGATGTTCTGACCCACGTATTCGATGACCATCTCGTCAGCAGCAATGGGTTCCATGGCAAACAGACCCCACTCGTGGATCCGGCTCCGGCCAAATCGGAGCTTCTTCTTCCGGAACTGGGGGGCAGAAGGGAGACTCAACTGCCAGACGCCTGCCACACCCCAGACCCTCGCTCTTCCCAGACTTCCTGGGCAGAGAGCATTCTGGCCGCTTACCCCCCAACTCCACCTGAGGGAGCCACAGGAGCTTGTTGGGTGGTCCCCTGGCCTCTGCCCCTTCCTGCCCCACTCTACCCCACCCAGGCCCTCCCGCAGCCCGGTCTCACCTTGAGCTGGTTGAGTTTCAGCAGGTCACTGTCCATGATGGCGGAGGTACCGATGGCGCTCAGCAGCCTCCGTTGCTCGGACCGGCGCTCGGATAGCACGCGGTTCGTCCCCTGTGAGATGCAGGGCAGAGAGGAGGTGAGCAAGGCAGAGAGGTGAGTGGTGGGAGGAGCACGCGGCGGCGGGGTCGGGCCCACCTGAGTGTCCACGCCCTCCAGCTGCCGGGCCGAGACTGGGCACACATCCAGGTACTTGTCCTTCTCCTTCTTGCTGATGGGGTAGTAGCCTTCGCTACGGGCCGAGCCTGTCTGGTGCTCCCGGGGCCCATCCTGGGGCCGCCGCTTGCGTTTTGGGGTGGTCAGGTTGGTGAGTGCGGGGTGTTAAGGAAGAGAACGGCTCCTCTCTGGCCACCCGCGTCCCAGCCAAAGGAGAGGGCGGGGCCCAGGCCGCTGAACATACTCAGGTGAGGGAGAGGGGAGGAAGCCCCAGCCCCATGGTTCCTGCCAGAAATGCTTTGGAAGGCAGAAGAGGCACCAGGCGGAGAGAAAAAGATGGCTTGGAGCCAGAGGGGAGGCAGAGTCGGGGACAGATGCAGGTGCCAGGAGGGGTCGGAGGAGGACCCAAGCCCACGTGTCCCGGGGAAGGCCGCCGGCCCCAGCGCCCACGCTCAGGATATTTGTGTGATGAACCCAGTGGGTGTCGTTGAGCCAGTCGGCCCCGCTCGTCTGCTGCAGCAGCCGCTCATACGTGAGCCGCAGGTAACTCATGTCCTCTGAGTCCAGGCCCGAGTTCCAGATGTCGTACAGGATGGTCATCTGTTCAAACTCACTGCGCGGCTCGTAGGCGCGAGGCGGCCGTGGCGGGGGTGGGGGCGGTGGGCGGCGGCGCCGGGCGTGGGAGCGGAGGCTGCGCCTCCGGAGGGCGCCCTCCCCATCACTGCTGCTGCTGCTGTCAGAGGATTCCTCCTCCTCCTCTTCCCCCTCTTCCTCCTCCTCCTCCTCCTCCTCTTCGCCCTCCTCCCGCTGCTGCTGCAGTTGCTGCGGCTTGGGCTCCTCCGCCTCAGCCACCACCACCTCGGGGGCCTCCAGGACCTCATCCGCTGGGGAACTGAAGAGGGCGGCGGGTGCAGGCACTGGCTCTGGGGGCCGCGGGGCCAGTGCCGGTGCTGTGGGCTTGACGGCCAGGGCGTAGTTGTGCTCCAGGAGGATGTGGCTGAGCAGGGGCCCGGGGCGCTCAGCCTCCTCCGATGTTTCTGTGGCCTCCGAGTCGTCAACAGCAGGCAGGGAAGGCAGCCCCCGCCGAGCAGGGGTCAGGGCCAGGTCAGCCAGGACCGCCAGGTCTACCTCTGTCCCTGGCTCAGCCTCCTCTTCCTCTGTGGTGCGGCCTCGGCTTCCAGCCCGGCTCCGGCTTCCTCGGGACACCTCCTCCGGCCAACTCTTGACCAAAGATGCATGGTCCAGAGGCAGGTTGCGGATGGTCCGCTCCACGCCCCGGGGGGCCTTGCGGGAGGCTGGTCCAGGAGACTTGGCCTGCGGCGGTGTGGCTGTAGGGGGCTCTGGGGCTGGCACCACCTCAATGGCAGAGAAGGAGACAGTTTTCCGGCGTTTCTTGGGTGGGGGCAGGAGGGGGATGGGAGAAGAGGGATGCTCATCGGGGCATGGGGTGGGGGCCGGGGGCCCAGCAGGTGGTTCTGGGGGAGGGGGGGGCACACTGGGGGCCAGCTCCTCCGTGGGGCCTGGGAAGGAAGCACAGAGGAAGGAAAGGAGGTCAGGGCGACCCAGGCTCAGCCGCCCTGGCCGCCCATGACCACAGGCCGTGTGCTCTCCCCCGCTTCCACCCAGGAACCTCGGGGGGACACAGACGCTCTGGCCTCAGCCCCACATCCCAACAAGATGAACTCCCTTGATGAGAGGACGTTTCCCACCCGTTCGTTCCCACTGTGACACGTGTGGGGTACACACACACCTTCCATGTCCTCCCGGAGCCACAGTCCAACGGGGGACACCACCAACACATAAGCTGTAGCCACGCTGAGAAGGGCAGCACCACATGCCCTGGACTGTACTTTCCTACCCAGACTGGCAGGACAGCCCTGTGCCCAGGCCCCAGCCATGTCCCATGCCAAGGACCCAGTCAGCCACATTTCAGCTAAAACATCCATTACCTCCACCATAAACAATATTCTCAGTTTAGCGAGGTGAACATGATACAACCTAAAAAGCAGCATCTCTGTATTAAAATATTTTATGAAACTTGCCTTCCTCCCCATCCCCTACAGAACTGGAACATGCCCCGGGGGGAGGGGCAGGAGACAGCCCTGCCAGAGAAGTGGGGCTGGAGTGGAGATCCCAGGATGCGGGTGGCTGGGGAGGGAACACATTGGCTCCAAGCTGGGGGTGCTGCCTCCCCAAAGCACCCCCGGGACAGGGAGTGCATCCTCCCTTGGCCACCATCCCTGGGAAAGCCTGCATGAGGCTCTCAGAGCCAGCCCGATGGATTTTGTGCCTAACACCAATCACACCTCTTACGTAGCGTAATTCATGTAATCCTCACAACAGCTCAGAGGTTCCTATCTTCTTCTTTTTTCCCGAGATGGAGTCTCGCCCTGTTGCCAGGTGGGAGTGCAGTGGCGTGATCTCGGCTCACTGCAACCTCCGCCTCCCAGGTTCAAGCGATCCTCCCGCCTCAGCCTCCCGAGTAGCTGGACTACAGGCATGTGCCACCACACCCAGCTAATTTTTGTATTTTTAGTAGAGTTTTATCATGTTGGCCAGGATGGTCTCGATCTCTTGACCTCCTGCTCCGCCCGCCTTGGCCTCCCAAAGTGCTGAGATTACAGGTGTGAGCCACCGCGCCCAGCAGAGGGTCCTATCTTACAGACAGGGAAACAGGCACAGAGATGCGGTCACAGTTACCAGATGACAGAACAAGCTCTGCTCCCAGGCCATGTGGGTTGAGCTCATGCTCTGAACTGCAGCCCAGGGACTCACTGGCTTCACAACTGGCTTCCCCACTCAGCGCCAACAGGGCCCAGCACCAGGCCCAGCCCTATAAGGCAGCGATTCACCTGAGTCCACCGCACTCCCAACCCTGGCGCCCTGAGCCAGGCCCTAGGCTGTACCTTAGGCTCTGGACACCCGCTGGGGTCTCAGCCTGTGGCAGCAACCCACTCCAGGAAGCTAGCAAGGACCCAGATTCGCCCAGGTCTCCTCTCACCTTCCTCCCCACCACGCTGGGGCAGCGCCCCCAACGGACCACCTCGAGCTTTAGCCTGCATGTCCTCGGGAAGCCTCGCTTAAAGGAGAACACACTCCTCCACCAGCACAGCTGCTGCACACACACTTCCCTCTGCGACTGTCCCGAAGGAAACCTGCCCATCCCTTTCATTTAGGAGACAATTTTGGGGGGCACCTGCCCAGTCAATACGACTCCCACCACCTTCCTCTGAGAACTGCTCTACTGCCACGCTCAGGTCCATGGGGCGAGTCCCCAGAAGCCAGTTGCTACTGCATAACCTGCCCCTACCCAGGGCCATCACTAAGACAGTGGTGACTGAAACTGGTTCCGGTTATTAGAAACTCAGTGAACTGGCTGGGTGAGGGGGCTCACGTCTATAATCCCAGCACTTTGGAAGGCCAAGGTGGGTGGATCACGAGGTCAAGAGATCGAGACCATCCTGACCAACATGGTGAAATCCTGTCTCCACTAAAAATACAAAAATTAGCTGGGCATGGTGGCGTGTGGCTTAGTCCCAGCTACTCAGGAGGCTGAGGCAGGAGAATCACTTGAACCTGGGAGGCTGAGAATTCAGTGAGTCGAGATGGTGCCACTGCACTCCAGCCTGGCGACAGAGCAAGACTCTGTCTCCAAAAAAAAAAAAAAAAAGAAAAGAAATTCAGTGAGTCTTCACTAAGGACCCCTCGCTCGGAGCCATGGCTCCTCTGTCCTTGGTAACTCAGGTGCTCTCTCATTATCCAGACACCAAGGGGCTGCCTGCATCTTCCTCTCCTCTCCGACCTCTGCCACCTCCCCAGGGGACTTCACGATCACGCCTGTTTACCTGGATTCTCGCATCTCCAGTGATCCCCTTCAATCACCCTCAGCTCCCCTCAAGCAGCCACACATCTGGCCTTGTCAACCCCCAGAATGGCTCCCCCTTGAAGATTCCCCATCCTCTCCAACATTCCCCACTGTCCATTCAGTCCGCCCCACTGCACCTTCAACTTCCCATCCCTCAGTTTCCCTCTAGCACATCACCCTCTTCTTAAGTTAACTTCCTCCTCCACCCTGCCCAGACCGCAGGGCCGGTACTTTGCCCTCTCCTGTCCCGGCACCTTCCACAGCCCCAGGTCCTCATCCTTCCACTACCTCCACCCTGTGGGGCCAGCCAGCAGCCTCCTCTCCCCTCATCCCCAGGCCCCAGCTCTGGCAGGGCCTTCCAGCATGGGGAGGCCCAGGCAAGAGGCTCGCTCTGTCTCCAGGCTACAGTGCCGCGGCACAATCACTGTTTACTGCAGCCTCCTCAACCTCCTAGGCTCAAGCAATCCTCCTGACTCAGCCTTCCCAGGAGCTGGGACCACAGGCTCATGCCACTAGGCCCAGCTTCTTTTTTGTTGTTGTTGTTAGCCAGACTGATCTCGAACTTCTGGGCTCAAGAGATTCTCCTGCCTCGGTCTCCCAAAGTGCTGGGATTACATGTGTGAGCCACCACGCCCGGACTGGAGCAACTTTCATCCTCGTTTCTCCACTTTCCAAGGTTCTTACTCCACCCTTCCGCTCACACTCCTACAGTACAGGGTTAAAAGAGGCCTCAGGCACAACACCCCCATCTTCCTGCCTCCCCACTGAAGGGTATACCTGCATCAGATCTGGAGGCTACTCCTCCGCCTCCCCAAGAAGGCCATGCCAGCAAGCATTCCTCTCTCCCGGCGCATCTACCTGGCCCTGCTTCCCTTCAGTGGAACACGCCCAAGCCTCACCTACTTGGAAAAGCTAACCCCTCCCTCAACCCTGCCCTCTCTTCTTGCTCTCTCTCCAACTCTGGCTGGGTAACGTTGAGCTTATTCCTGCACCTCACTAAGCCTTGAAGCCCTCATCTATAAAATGGGAATCATAGGGAGGTTGTGGGGCAAGCGCAGTGGCTCACACCTGTAATCCCAGTACTTTGGGAGGCCAAGGTGGGCTGATAACTTGAGGTCAGGAGTTCGAGACCAGCCTGGGCAACATGCTGAGACCTGTCTCAACTAAAAATACAAAAACTAGCCAGATGTGGCAGCGTGCACCTGTAATCCCGCTGCTTGGGAAGCCGAGGCAGGAGAATTGCATGAAACCAGGAAGCAGAGGTTGCAGTGAGCCGAGGTTGCACCACTGCACTCCTGCCTGGGTAACACAATGAGGCTCCGTCTCAGAAAAAAAAAAAAAAAAAGGGGAGGTTGTGGGGATTCAATGAATTGTCAACATGCTATGCCCAGAGCCTGGCACACATGGGTACTTGACACATGGGAGCTGATGTCACAACCCCCAACTCTTTTTTTTTTTTTTTTTTTTTGAGACAAAGTCTTGCTGTCGCCCAGGCTGGAGTGCAGTAGTACAAACTCAGCTCACTGCAGCCTCCACCTCCCAGGTTCAGGTGATTCTCCTGCCTCAGGCTCCTGAGCAGCTGGGATTACAGGTGCCTGCCAACCACGCATGGCTAATTTTTTTTTTTTTTTTTTTGGAGACAGTCTCACTCTGTCACCAGGCTGGAGTACAGTGGCACGATCGCGGCTCACTGCAACCTCCGCTTCCCAGGTTCAAGCAATCTCCTGCCTCAGTCTCCCGAGTAGCTGGGATTACAGGTGTGCGCCACTATGCCCAGCTAGTTTTTGCATTTTTAGTAGAGATGGGGTTTCACCATGTTGGTGTTGGCCAGAACGGTCTTGATCTCTTGACCTCGTGATCAGCCTGCCTCAGCCTCCCAAAGTGCTGGGATTACAGGCATGAGCCATTGCACCCAGCCCAATTTTTGTATTTTTATTTGTGACGAGGTTTCACCATGTTGGCTAGACTAGTCTCGAACTCCTGACCTAAAGTGATCTGCCCACCTCAGCCTCCCAAAGTGCTAGGATTACAGGTGTGAGCCACTGCCCCCGGCCCCAACTCTCCTTTTTATCTCAGCAAGAGTGGTCCACCCTTCCAGAAAACTCCCCTCCCCTCATTCCTTAACACCCTATACCTTGGCTTCAGTCTGAACCACTCAAATGAAACTGATAAGGTCACCAATGACCTCGTAACTGTCAAATCCAACAGATACTGCCTATCTCAGCCTTGCCGGTGGTCTGGTGATACAAGGCCACTCCCTCCTTCGCAGAACCTCTCCACTACCTGCTTCCCTTCTCGCCTCTGGTCACCCCTCTCAGCCTCCTCGGGCCCTGCTTGCCTACTGCTCTCACAGGACGGGAAGGCTCTGCCTTTTATCTCCCTCCACTCGCCTACCTGAGTCTACAAGTGAATTCACTGCTGTACTTCCAAGACCTAAGCACCGATCTCATATCCGGCCTACCATTCTTTCCAGACCCCAGAACCATGGATCCGACGGCCACTGTTTCTACCGGGAAGCCCCCAGAGGCATGTCAAATGCTACCCCAACTACACTCATCAGTTTTCTTCCTAATCCTGATTTTCTTCCCGAGTTTCTTTTCTGGGGGAAGTTTAACCAAGTCATCCTACCTCCTAAATTTCCCTCCAATCCTCACCCCCATTTCTACTCCACTCTTCTGCCACATTAGAACCCCTCGGCTTTGGTTCATGCCATTAAAGCTCACCAGAATCCTTTCAAACCTCCTCATGTCACCCACCTCCTTCCTCCCCTCTTCTAAATCTCTCCTTCTGCTAGAACGGGCTTTCTGAAATGCAGATATGGTGAGCCCCTCTCCTTCCTGCTCTGATGAGAATGGAAGAGGATTAAGAGCCATGCCTTCAGACCTGCCGGTGACCCCACAGGCCCTTCTGCTACCCGGTGGGCCCAGGAGAGGTTGGAGAGTCATCTGAGGTGTAATGAGAGCCCCAACTCCCCTCTCACGGAGTCTGGAGCTTAGTAGAGTGCATCAGTGTGAGGAGGTCTTCCTGTGGGCGTTGCCTATCTCAGACCATGGATTCTCAACAATGTGCAACTGGGAGCCTCGGGGAGGCCACATACATCTTCACAGCACATCTTGTTTTTGAGATGGGAGTCTCACTCTGTCACTCAGGCTGGAATGCAGTGGCATGATCTCCGTTCACTGCAACCTCCACCTCCCAGGTTCAAGCAATTCTCGTGCCTCCACCTCCCGAGTAGCTGGGACTACAGGCACACACCACCAAACCTGGCTAATTTTTGTATTTTTTGGTAGAGATGTGGTTTCACCATGTTCACCAGGCTGGTCTCGAACTCCTGACCTCAAGTGATGTGCCCGCCTCGGCCTCCTAAAGTTCATAGCACATCTTGAACACTGACTTATTTGATCCATCCTTGTCCAATCTACCTAAGTCCAAGCTACCACCATAATTCGCCTTGCATTCTACAATAGCCACTTAAGAGGCACCCTACTTCCACTGTGGCCCCTTTCCAAGCTTTCTCTCTGCACTACATTTTTTTGAAACACACATATGATCATGTCATTACTCTGATGGGTTTCTACTTCAAAATAAAGGCCAAATTCCTCACAATGGCTGGCCTATACGTCTGCTGGGCCCAACCCTCACTCACCTCTCCAGTTTCAGCCACCCCACCACCCCCTTGTGCTCAACCCTCTGGAGGGTCGGCTTTCTTCCCCAGGTCTTTGAACCCGCTCTTCTCCTGCCGGAGGGCCTTGGCACATGCTAAGCCAGTTGTTCTGCCTGCTTTGCACAGACTTCAGCTCAGCAGTACCTTAGCAGGAAGCCCTCCTCCTTCTGTAGGTGTGCTCCGGCTGCCCGCCCTGCGCTTCTTCCTGGTGCTTCTCATGGTTTGTAACCACAGGTTTTCCTAGGTATTCTTTTTCTTTTTTTGAGACTGGGTCTCGCTCTGCCACCCAGGCTGGAGTGCAGTGGTGTGTGATCTTGGCTCACTACAACCTCTGCCTCCTGGGCTCAAGCAATCCTCCCACCTCAGCCTCCCAAGCAGCTGGGATCACAGGCGTGTGCCACCATGCCTGGCTAATTTTTGTAGAGACAGGGTTTCACCATGTTGCCCAGGCTGGTCTTTTCTTTCTCTTTTTTGAGACAGAATCTCGCTCTGCTGCCCAGGCTGGAGTGCAGTGGAGCGATCTCAGCTCACTGCAAGCTCCGCCTCCCAGTTTCACGCCATTCTCCTGCCTCAGCCTCCCAAGTAGCTGGGACTACAGGCGCCCACCATCACACCCGGCTAATTTTTTTGTATTTTTTAATAGAGACAGGGTTTCACCATGTTAGCCAGGATGGTCTCGATCTCCTGACCTCGTGATCCGCCTGTCTCGGCCTCCCAAAGTGCTGAGATTACAGGCGTGAGCCACCATGCCCAGCCTCCTATGTATTTCTTACTCAATGAAGATGTCTTTCCCTATAGACTGTAAGCTTGATGAGTGAGAATGCTGCCTGCAAGGCTCAACATCCCATCCCCTGCACCTACTGTTTGGCTGCAATGAGCACTCAATAAATACCTATTGCTTGAAAGAGTGGTTCCCGCAGCAGGCTAAGCTATGCGAATGTGCTAGAGTATAACAACAAATCCACAAAGGAAAGCAGCTAGAACCAAGTTCTGTGTTAATGTTCATACTTGTTTTCTACCTATTTGCCCATTTAATCACCTGCACTTAATCACTACTCACTGAAGAACAGGCTTAAGAAAAATTAGGAGGAAGAACTTACTCAATTGGGCACTTTCTCCTTAATTTACTTGAGAGGAGACCAACCCATTTTACTTTAGTAGCCAGCTTAGCCTGGGGTTCTGTAAACCACCATGACAGTGCAGTTTGAGTGTGTCAGACAATCAATGTCTCCAGAAGAGAATGACAAGAGATGGTGACATTTTCTTTGTATGTTTTTCTAATAAAGTCACACTATTAGAAGTACACAATAAATGCAAGCACCACTGTTTTCTCTCTCTCTCTCACACACACACACACACACACACACACACACACACACACACACACAGAGATCCAACTGACACCCCTGTGGCACCTACCTGCAGGCCTTGCTGGAGATGTCTCCTGTTCAGGCAGGGGTGTGACTGGGGAGCCTGCAACCCTCTCTGGCGCTGGCACCTCCACAGGTGCTGGTGTGGGCACTGGGACTTCCCTGGGGGGCGGGGAGGCTGAGGAAAGGGCTGCTGGCCGCTCCTCTTCCTCTTCATCTTCAGAGGAGGACTCAGAGGATGAAGAGGACGAGGAGGACGAGGACGATGAGGAGGAGGAGGATGAGGAGCTGGAAGAGCTGCTGCTCTCGGAGTCCGATGTGCTGTCATTTTCGCCATCTGAGTCAGCATACAGAGAACATTTGGAGGACGAATCGCTTTCCTCGTCCTCGCCTGGAAATCCAGAAGGGGCAGTCAGGAGAGGTGGGCAGACCTCACTTGGTCAGCCGTGGGCTCCTCACTCACTCCCTGCTGTGGATGCTGGGCTCTGGGCTAGGGACGGGGAAGTCCAACAGACCAAGGAGCTGCATAAGCAAACCATTTTCACTGTGAGATAAACATCAGCACGCGGGGAGGATGGCAAAGGAAGCCCCAGACTCTGTCTAAAGAGGCCCAACAGGGAAGGTATCCCGGGGGATAAGGTGAACTCAAGGACAAGGAGTCCACCACGCAGACATGGGGACTACACAGGGATGTCCAAGGTAAGAGGAAGTGGAGGCTTGGAGACTGGCAGGCAGGCTGCTCTGGCACTCGAACCTTCCCAAAGTGGGTCTTGGGACTCAGTCTGGACGAAGGACTGGGTGAAAAAGGATTCTGGGCTGAAAAGCTTAAAAAACACGACAGGTTCTATACTCTGAGACTGCTCAGGTATGGAAAGGGCTCAAAGAAACTGAAGAATTTCACAGTTTTTGAGGAACAGAATTGGGTAAATTAGACTAGAAGGTGGTGGTGGCAGCTGGGAAGGGGACTGGAGGAGGGCGAGATGGAGCTGAACACAGCAGGGCCAGGAGATAAAAACGGCCCACAGTGTTGGGCTGGGGGGACACCCTGTGGAGAACAGGTTGTCAGGAAGGACCTTATGGAAGGAAGTCACAGGGTCAGGGGTGCCTTTTAGGAAAGAGATTCTATAAGCAGTTTGGAAAATCAACTGGAATAGAGGGAGAAGGACAGAAACAGAGACAGGGAAATCAGTCAAGACTGCTGCAAGAGGCTGGGTGCAGTGGCTCACACCTGAAAGCCCAGCACTTTGGGAGGCTGAAGTGGGTGGATCACTTGAGGTCAGGAGTTCGAGACTAGCCTGGCCAACATGATAAAACCCCATCTCTACTAAAAATACAAAAATCAGCCAGGTGTGGTGGCTCACGCCTGTAATCCCAGCACTTTGGGAGGCTGAGTCAGGAAAATCGCTGGAACCAGGGAGATGGAGGTTGCAGTGAGCCAAGATCGCATCACTGCACTCCAGCCTGAGCAACAAAGCGAGACTCCGTCTCAAAAAAAAAAAAAAAAAAAAAAAATTCCAGGTGTAGTGGCTCACGCCTGTAATCCCAGCACTTTGGGAGGCTGAGGTGGGTGGATCGCCTGAGGTCAGCAATTCAAGACCAGCCTGGCCAACATAGTGAAACCCTGTCTCTACTAAAAATACAAAAAACTAGCTGGGTGTGGTGGCAGGTGCCTGTAATCCCAGCTACTAGGGGGGCTGAGGCAGGAGAAACACTTGAACTCAGGAGGCGGAGGTTACAGTGAGCTGAGACTGCGCCGTTGCACTCCAGCCTGGGCAACAAGAGTGAGACTCTCATTAAAAAAAAAAAAAAAAAAAAAAAAAAAGATTCTTCCAGGCTGTCCTTGTGGACAGCTATGTCTCAGCAGAAGAGGGAGCAGGAGGAGGGAGCATTTTGAGCATTGAGCTTATTGCTGTCAAGGGGCCAAGGGTTCCTAAGAATGTGGCCCAAACAGATGCCCTCGCAGAGGGCAAAGGTGACCCACAAGCCCAAGGAAGGTCATGTGGGCTCAGAAAAGGGCTAGCCAGGCAGCCGAACCCCTCCTCCGAGCCCAAAGTCAATTCCGCTGTCTGTGCTCACCATCCGACACCCCTGTCTCCTTCTTTGTGGTATCCACAGCTTCCTCTCGATCTTCATCTTCCTCATCTTCCTCGTCATCCTCCTCATCCTTAAGAAAAAGGACAAATGGGGACTAACAACAGGAAAGGGACAACTGGTCCTCCACCAGGCACAGCTGCCTGGGCTCCAACCACAGAGATGCTGGCTATGGGGAAGCAGGCTTCAGCTGGGAGCCAGCGCCCAGGCCCTCACCTTCTCCGAGGAGGACTCCTGGGACGCCTCCTCCCCTTCACTATCCAGAGCAAAGGATTTGCGGTGCTTGCCCTGGGTCTTGCCTCGTTCTTCGTCCCGCTTCGGGGGCTTGGTCCCCGGACGTCCAGGCTCTCCAGCCTCCTTCTCTCGCTCAGGGTCTAGGCCAGCAGAGTGGTAGTTGGGGAAATTTACCATCAACCACAAGATACTTGCCCTGCACAACGGCTTTACATACACTATTACCAATCTTCCTGATGGTCTTCATTTTACAGATGAGAATCTGGAAGCTCACCAGAGAAACGCAAACACCTCACAGTTACCTCATGTTTCATAGTTTGGTTTTTGTTTTTGAGCCGGGGTCTTGCTCTGTCACTCAGGCTGGGGTGCAGTGGTGTGATCACAGCTCACTGCAGCCTCAACCTGCTGGGCTCAAGCGATCCTCCTGCCTCAGCCTCCTGAGTAACTGGGACTATAAAGGGCCATGCTATCACACCCAGCTAATTTTTAAAACTTTCTGTAGAGACAGGGTCTACCTATGTTGCTCAGGCTGGTATTGGACTCCTGAGTTCAAGCAATCCTGCTGCCTCAGTCTCCTGAAGTGCTGGGATTACAGGCGTGAGCCATCGTGCCTGGCCTTTATATATATACACATACATATACATACACACACACACATATATATACACACACATACGTACACACACACATATATACACACACATATATACACACACACATATACACATACACGGCTGTTGTGTATTTTTAGTAGAGACAGGGTTGTGCCATGTTGGCCAGGCTGGTCTTGAACTCCTGACTTCAGGTATATATACATCTGTGTATATATATATGTATTTTTCTTTTTCTTGAGATGGAGTCTCACTTTGTCACCTGGCTGGAGTGCAGTGGCGCAATCTTGGCTCACTGCAACCTCTACCTCCCGGGTTCAAGCAATTCTCCTGCCTCAGCCTCCCAAGTAGCTGGGACTATAGGTGCCCGCCACCACACCTGGCTAATTTTTGTATTTTTAGTAGAGACGGGGTTTCACCACATTGGCCAGGATGGTCTTGATCTCTTGACCTCGTGATTCACCCACCTCAGCCTCCCAAAATGCTGAGATTACAGGTGAGCGCCACCGTGCCTGGCCTTCATATATATACACATATATATACACATATATATACACACATATACATACACACACATATATGCACATATATATGTATATATACATATCTACACACATCTACACATGTATACAAATATATAAATACATATATACGTATATATTCATAGAAAAATACATATATAATAATACATATATATATATATATTTTTAAGACACAGTCTTATGCTATCACCCAGGCTGAAGTGCCGTGGCATGATCTTGGCTCACTGTAACCTCCACCTCCTGGGTTCAAGTGATTCTCGTGCCTCAGCCTCCCAAGTAGCTGGGATCACAGGTGAACACCACCATGCCTGGCTGTTTTGTAATTTTAGTAGCGACAGGGTTGTGCCATGTTGGCCAGGCTGGTCTTGAACTCCTGACTTCAGGTGATCCTCCTGCCTCAGCCTCCGAAGTGCTGGGATTATAGGCAAGAGCCACTGTGCCCAGCCCACACAGTTTTAAATATGTCCTGCCCATTTGATCTTGTATCATTTTCTGGTCGGGTGGAAGCGGGAGCTGATTTGTTATGCCTAGCCCAAGAAAAGAGTACGAGGGCCAGTGGGTCTCCAGGGAAGCAGATCTGACTCAGTGGGGAAGTTTCCAGGCCATGGTAGCTATCAAGCAAGGGCTGAAACTCGAGCACACTGGGAGGAAGGTGGTAGGAGGGCATGAGCATCAGGTGGGAAACTTGGGGAGATGCCTCGTTTAACTTGGAATTCTGTGATTCCAGACACTGAATTTCATGGGTGGAAAAACCCAAAATACAGAAAATGTAAATTAGCAGACCAGAGGAAGACCCGCAACTACAATCCAGGAATAACCCTACCTGGTGTATCCCACACCTCTCAGAACTGCTGCATTTCAACCCTGCACCTCCACCTGGCTCTGCCCTCAGAACGACCCAACCCCTTCATCCCCGACCCTTGCTCTCCCATCAGAACCCACACAGACCACCCCTTCTCCTTATGCCTGACCCTGCTCACCGTCTTCATCTTCCTCAGCAGGAGTGGAGGGACGAGGCCTCTTTTCCTCACTGGCCTCGGAAATTTCCGATGGCTCTTTCCGCTTTACCTGGGGAATAGGGAGAAGATGGGGCTCGTTTAGAACTCAAATACTCAGGCAGAGCACGCTGGCTCACTCCTGTAATCCCAGCACTTTTGAGAGGCCAAGGCAGGTGGATCACCTGAGGTTAGGAGTTCAAGACCAGCGTGGCCAACATAGTGAAACGCCACCTCTACTAAAAATACAAAAATTAGCCGGGCATGGTGGCGGGCGCCTGTAACCCCAGCTACTCAGGAGGCTGAGGCAGGAGAATCGCTTGAACCCGGGAGGCAGAGGTTGCAGTGAACTCCACCGCACTCCAGCCTGGGCAACAGAGCAAGACTCTGTCTCAAAAAAAAAAAAAAAAAAAAAAAAAAAAGAGCTCAAACGCTCATAGTTCCTGACCACCCCTATCCCAAGGAAGGGGGCACCCCTCTCCCTTCCCCCACCCTACCCCACAAAACGACAGTTCTGAGTACCTTGAATGAAGGCAGCCGCAGGGCCCCTCGCAGCCCTGACCCAAAGGCGAAGGCCTCGATGCCCGTAGTGCCCCCGCTCTTGGCCCAGTCCACGAGGGACAGCAGGCCAGGCTCCTTCAGCTTTGTCTTCTCTTTATCCTCCTCCTTGGCTTGCTGCTTGGCCGCATTCTGGAATGGCTGCAGGCAGCAGTGGGGCTGAGCCCCAGCGCCCAGAACCCAGGCATTCCCTCCTGCCTGAGACCTACTCCCGGACCCCAGGAATACAGAACGCATCTACTTGCTGCTCCATATCTTGGTCACACCTGTCCCAGCCCCCACATGGCATTTTCTCAAAAGTCTGCTCATTTTGCCCACCAGCCTTAAGAAATAGCCACCATTCCCACTTCACAAATGGCAAAATGGAAGACCAAAGTTTGAAGAGACCTAAGGGCCTTGTCCACCACAAGCAACCAAGCAATGGAACCAGGACAAAGCTCTGCTGCCTCCCAGGCCCATCTGTGCCTGCTTCTCTGTGCCCCCAACTCCCCTGCCCAGTCAGGGCAGCCCTGAGGGCCTGCGGCCTCTCTCCACTCGCCTCTGTTACCTGTCTCCTCTGAGCTGTGCAGCCTGGAGGAGTCAGAGGCTCACTTCCTCCTGCAGAGCCCAGGGCTCCCTGGTCCCAGGTGCTGGCCTCACCTTGGCCTTCTCCTCCTTGCTCTCCCACCACTGGTCAAAGGCTCCAAAGGCCACGTTCTCCACCATCTTGCGGTTGAGGTCTCGTTGCATGATGCTCTTCATCTCCTGGACCAACATGGCGAGCACACGGCCCACGGTGCCTGCCGTCGGGAGGGTCTTGCCCTCTGCCAGCTCTCCTTCTTCCCTGGGTGGCAGCCGGGCCTCCTCTCCCGAGACTGAGGAGGAGGGCAGGGGCTCGGCTGCCATGGGCATGGGCAGGTGATAGGCCTCCCGCGAGTATGCCCCTCTGCCCTCCTGCCCCTGTGCATATAGAGCATAGGGCAAGCCATAGGCTGCCTCCTGGGGGGGTGGGAATGGGAGGAAGGCCTCCCCAAAGGTCCCACCGGGGGGACCAGCTGAGGCGGCAATCAATCCCTTGCCCTGCCGCAGCTGATGGAGTCGAGTTAACATCTGGGTCTGCATCTGGAAGGACATAGGCATCCCTCCCCACTGAGCCCCAAGTCGGTCCATGAGCTCCAGGGAGTTCACAAAGTCATAGATGTGCGGGGGTGGTGGAGGAGGTGGGGGGTACTCAGGGGGCGGCGGCCCATCAGGTCTGGGTGGGAGGAGGTAGGCAGGCTGGTGGGGAGGATAACCAAGGGGAAGGGACGCCAGGTAGGGAGGAGGAGGAGGCGGGGGAGGGGGAGGCGGCGGAGGCTGCTGAGGGGGTGTCGGGGCCGGAGGGGGTGAGCCACCCCGGTCGTCATCGGAGATCTCCATGTCGTCTCCAGAAGAGCATGGAGAAGCCTGTGGGGGCAGAGGAGGGTCACAGAAGGCTTCTGTTGTCCCAAACCTTACTTTATCGTCTAGTTCCCTTCCCTCTCCCCTAGGCCCAATCCTGACTCCCAGAGCCCAGGTGCCTCCTCTGGCTGACCCCAATCTCACCTGGTTCTGTCCGTTTGCCTTGGGAGACTCCCGGGTAGCCCCTGGCTCCCCACTCCCTGTAGGTGCCACATCCTCAAAATTAGCTGGGGCTGGAGGGGGTGTGCAGGGCCCATGCCCTGACCCGGAAGGCACCTCACTCCCTGCATCTCTGGCCCCAAGGCCCACGCTGCTGTTCTCTTCCTCCTCCTCTGTGTCAGAGGCCAAGAAGGAAAACTTGGAGCGCTGCTCCTTCAGCAGCATCTCGATGCGGGAATCCAGGCTGCTGTGCTGGGCGAAGGGCACGCTCTCATTGGTGGTCTCTGGGGCTGGGGAGCCGGAGCGGGCAGGTGAGGCTGGGCGGGGGGAAGTCCGAACTTCTTCTCTCTCAGGGCTGGGCCCTCCTCCACCCCCGCCTCCGCCAGGTTCTGGAGGCTCCGGGGGTGGAGCCTCTGAGGCAGGAGGCCGGTAGTCCTGGTCGGCGGGCCGGCTGGGCTCGGGGGGCAGGTAGGAGGTATAGGAAGGTGGGAAGCACTCAGCTGTATTTTCAGCAAAAGGGGCTCCAGGGGGATCTTCCCGCGTGGCCCGGCGTGGTGGGTAGGAAGTATGGCGCTGGTAGCGATTCCAGCTTTCATAATACGCTGGGTAGTTTGAGTCAGAACTACGAAACTGAGAGGACGAGGAGGAAGAGGATGACGAGGAGGATGAGGACAAAGAGGAGGAAGAGGCGGAGGATGCTGCGGTGGCTGCAGTGGTGGCGGCGATGGCCGTGGAGGCGGTTGTGGAGGCTGAAGATGCAGAGAAGTGGCGGCGGGAAAAGGCATCTTGGTAGCTGTTCTCTGACCGCCGGGGCTTGAAGGAGGTTGAAGTGGTGCTGGAGAAGAAGCAGGGGAGTTAGGTGGGCTCAGCTCTCTACGACCAAACCAGAGCGTCCTGGGTCCTAGGGCCCAAAGCCCCTCTAGTCTGCCCTCAAAAGAAGAGCTGTATGTTGGGTTCCTAGCTAGTGTGTTCCCTGAGGACAGCAATTTGTTGACTGAATCCACAGAAAAACTAGGACAAATTATTTCCAATTCCCTCTTGGAGAGACTCTGGGCTTCTTCTTCCCAGTGGCAGCTCCCAGACTCTGCGGGCGGGGCCCCAGGCGGGGTCTGCTCTGTACCTGCTGGAGTAGGCGGAGTCCTGAGAGTAGGGGGTGCTGCCCCGAGACGTGTAGGGGGTTCCTTGGGAGGACTGAGGGGTGAACTGGCCAAAGGAAGATGGGGTATCTTGTCGGCTGCTGGAGAAGCTTGTGTCCTGGGAGCAGGGGGTGCCGTTGCCAGGAGTGCCCACTGCAGTAGTGCCTGCTGGGTAGGCAGCAGTGTCGGAGGAAGAGCGACGGCGGGATTCAGCCTGGAGCGACAGAGCAGGGCAAGGAGAGAGGAATGGGCTCAAGACACCACTTGAAAACCTGCCCTTCCCCAAACCAGGAATCCTATTTCCCTGTCTTTTGAAAGCATCTCAGCTGCTTTGCTTGGCTCTTCTTATGTTTAACAGGGAAGCCCGGAACCTCCCGAAGACTGCTCCTGCTCTGGGCACCCGGGCACCATGCCCACATGGCTAGGGGCTGTGGCAGCCACAAGCTTCTCACCGTCTCAGTGGCTACACCCGAGCCTTGGAACTTCTCACTCAGGGCCTTGCCCCCAGTGGGCACAGTCTGAGGGGTGTAGGAGCCATTGACAATTAGTTCATAGTATTTCATTCGTTGTTGTCCTGGAGGGAGGGAAACGGGAACCAATTGTCAGATGGAGACACTAACTCCTTCCTGATCTGGTATTCCTGCTTCTTTCTCAGTCCTCAAGTTTCCTACAATTTCCTGGAGTCTGGGTTTCAGGATTTCAGTTCTCCTACCATAACTCTACCTTTGGGATCTTCTACCTCATCTCTACCTCTGAACTACCACAAACAACATATATTACAACACTTCACGATTTACCAAAAACACTTCTACTTATTTTACCCATGCTGGATCACCAGAAGGGAAGCATCAGTACCTCTGTTCTACAGGCTTAAAAGTGACCTACACAAAGTCACAGAATTGGTCAGTGAAAGAATTGGAATTCAAACCCAGAGGCTTGATCACCCCATGCTCTTTATCCTGTAAACTAAAGCCTGCAGAAGAGCAACCCGGGGACTAACAGATCCCGCAGGCGCCGTGAACACCTCAGAAACACCTTGTGAGAAGGGAAACATGGTATTTTAAAACCATGAGATTTCACACAAAAACCCATATTTCTGGCTGGAGTGCAGTGGTATGATGTAACTTCCACCTCCCAGGTTCAAGTGATTCTCATGCCTCAGCCTCCCGAGTGGCTGGGATTATAAGCATGAACCACCACGTCTGGCTAATTTTTGTTATTTTTAATAGAGATGGGGTTTCACCATGTTGACCAGGCTCGTCTCGAACTCCTGTCCTCAGGTGATCCACCCACCCTGGCCTCCCAGAGTGCTGGGATTACAGGCATGAGCCACCGTATCCCGGCCCTGGCTTTTTTTTTTTTTTTTTGAGACGGAGTCTCACTCTGTCGCCCAGGCTGGAGTGCAGTGGCTGGATCTCAGCTCACTGCAAGCTCCGCCTCCCGGGTTTACTCCATTCTCCCGCCTCAGCCTCCCGAGTAGCTGGGACTACAGGCGCCCGCCACCTAGTTTTTTGTATTTTTTTTAGTAGAGACAGGGTTTCACCGTGTTAGCCAGGATGGCTGGCTTTCTTTTACAAATCAAATTCAGGAATGTTAAACCTCATCCCCACTTGCAAACTGGCCAGTGCCTACTAACGGCTGCCTCCTTCAGACAATACTGCAATCTGCAGCTCGCCACAGACCCCACTGCTCCTCATCACTCAACACAGAAGCCCAGATCACCTCGCTTGCATTCACAGCTCCTTTACTATCTCAAATTTTCAAACCAAAAAACACAGAAAATCCAGTGAATCTGGCATTAAAACCTATATAGGTTATAGAACAGCGTATAGAAAAAACAGCCCGGCCACGGTGGCTCACGCCTGTAATACCAGTACTTTGGGAGGCTGAGGCAGGCAGATCACTTGAGGTCAGGAGTTCAAGACCGGCCTGGCTAACAGGGTGAAACCCTATCTCTACTAAAAATACAAAAATTAGTTGGGCGTGGTGGCATGCACCTGTAATCCCAGCTACTCAGGAGGCTGAGGCAGAAGAATCGCTTGAACCTGGGAGGTGGAGGTTGCAGTGAGCCAAGATTGTGCCACTGCACTCCAGCCTGGGTGACAGAGCGAGATTCCGTCTCAAAAAAAAAAAAAAAAAAAAAAATGAAAGAAAGAAAAATTAAAAACAGGCTGAGCAGTGTAGCAAGACTTCATCTCCGCAAATAATCAAAAAATTGTTGGCCAGGTATGGTGGTGCGTGCCTGTAATCCCAGCTACTCAGGAGGCTGGGGTGACTGAGCCCAGGAGTTGGAGGCTGCAGTGAGGAAAGATCACGCCACTGCTCTCCAGTCTGGGTGACACAGCAGGATCCTGTCTCAAAAACCAACCAACCAACCAACCTGACCTGGGCTGATTTACTACAATCTATTCATCCTACCTAGTACAACCCTTCATATGATTTTTTTTTTTTTTTTTAACAGATAGTTATGTGCTTGATTATGGCCTATTGCCCAACCTTGCTGGAGACACCACACACACAAATCCATGTACCATAATTCCACTCTAAAATCTGATCTGATTTCAGAAACACAACTGGCCCCAACAGTTTCAGATCATGACCCTGGGTGCCTGCCTGACCCTGACAGGCATTTGCATGTACAACCTCCGTTGGAGGCCAAGCCTGAGTGGCAGGCACAGGAGTCCTCACCTTTGATGTCAAGCTGGGCATGGATGATGTTGCCCATGACGGAGGTAAGGTGGAGGTTTTTGACTGTTTCCTTGGCGCCTCGAGTGCTGGTGAAGAGCACACGGGCCAGGCCCAGGTGCTTGCGCGTACGGGGGTGAAGAAGGATCTCTACCTCTTCCACCTCGCCGTACTTACGGCACATATCCTTCAGGAAGGTCTCCCGCACGTTGTCATTCAGCCTTGCAAAAGTCACTTCCTTCAGTGGAATCTGTCCAATATAGAACTCGTCCAGCTGGGGAAAGAACAGGAGTTGGTATGGGGTCTCAACACTGACCACTGTTCCTTTGTCCTTCGGGAAACTTTAGCAAGCTCCACGAAGTCAAGAGAGAGATCCAGGAAAGTGATGGGCAAGGGAAGGGGCCCATAATAAGGGATCCATCAGACCTGACCCCTTTTCCCTGAATTCTTCTCACCATAGAATAGCAAGAATTAAGAACAGAAATGTACAAACTAGGCCAGGTGTGGTAGCTCACGTCTATAATCCCAACACTTTGGGAGGATGAGGTGGATGGATCACCAGGAGTCAGGAGTTCAAGACCAGCCTGTCCAACATGATAAAACCCTGTCTCTACTAAAAATACAAAAAAAAAAATTTAGCTGGGTATGGTGGTGGGTACCTGTAATCCCAGCTACTCAAGAGGCTGAGGCAGGAGAATTGCTTGAACCTGGCAGGCAGAGGTTGCACTAAGCCGAGATCACACCACTGCACTCCAGCCTGGGCAACAAGGCGAGACTCAGTCTCAAAAAAAGAAAGAAAGAAAGAAATGTACATACTGGGCCGGGCGCGGTGGCTCAAGCCTGTAATCCCAGCACTTTGGGAGGCCGAGACGGGCGGATCACGAGGTCAGGAGTTCGAGACCATCCTGGCTAACACGGTGAAACCCCGTCTCTACTAAAAAAATACAAAAAACTAGCCGGGCGAGGTGGCGGGCGCCTGTAGTCCCGGCTACTCGGGAGGCTGAGGCAGGAGAATGGCGTAAAAACCCGGGAGGCAGAGCTTGCAGTGAGCTGAGATCCGGCCACTGCACTCCAGCCTGGGCGACACAGCGAGACTCCGTCTCAAAAAAAAAAAAAAAAAAAAAAAAAAAAAAAGAAATGTACATACTGAGGAATAAACATACGTGGAGAGAACGAGCTGCAGAGCGATGCTTCCCCAGCTCAGCCTTTATTAGGTAACTACCGTGAACAAGTCACTGGAAATACAGAGATAGAAAGGAAGAGATTCCCGTACAGAAAAGTAGCAAGATATGCACATACAAACACAACACGACTCAGTGGCAGCGGACGTGTACATGGTATTCTGGAGCCCAGAGAAGGAAACCTTTGTACAGAGTATAATCAGGGAAGAATTCATAAAGATGGTGCCATTCTTACTGAGATTTGAGGATTAACATTCCATCAAATGACAAGGACCCCTAGGACATGGAAGTATAAAACAACTTGGTGTTTTCGAAAAACTGCAAAGCATATGGTGTGGATGCAACACAGGGGTGTGGTGTCAAGTCAGAGGATAAGGCTTGGCCAGATCAATAACCATACATGTCAATGCCCCAAAACATGGACTTGGCAACAAAAGGAAAATAGAAGAGCAGTGAGCCAAAGAGACAAATGACAGCAAGGCAGAGGAGAAACAGAGGAAAGAACGAAGGCAAGGAGATCAGATGAAATGAATACCAAGATCTACGTTACGTGGCAATGAGAATAGAAAGATGAAGAATAAAAAGGAAAAGAGCCAGGAGGACTTGGTGACCGACTGTGAGAGAAAAGGAGAGAATCAAAGGCTGCCAGGCTATGCAGCTGAGTTGACAGTACTGCCACGTATGACCAGAGGGAAAATGAAAGAGATAGGTTAAGGGGGTAGATAATTTATTTTAAATCTCTTAATTCTGAGACATCTGTGTGACCTCCAAATGAAAGTCTCCCCCTACCAGGCATACAAGCCTGGAGATGTCGGCTGGAAACAGATATTTGGAAGTCATCAAAATTTAGGTACTAGTTGAAGCTGTAGGTGTGAAAGAGATGGTCCAAGTAAAGTGTACAAAGTAAAAAAAATAAAAATAAAAATAAAAAAAAAGGTGAAGAAGAAGAATGAAGGGACCCCACAGACAATTTATTTAAAAAGGAAGAATAAAGAATCAGAGAAGGAAATGAAGAACCACCAGTGTTCCAGGCCCAGTTCAAGGCCTGAAGAATATCTTGCCTAGGGTGGGGAATGGGAGTCCTCGAAGGAAACAAGATGGAAATGACATTGCCAAATGAGAGGTGGGGAACAGTGCAATCCAGGTAGGCAGTGGCCTTGTCACTCCCCTTGACTGTCAAGGAACTGGGAGATCCCACTGTTGTGTGCTATGCATTGTCTAGGAATACACAGTGATAGAAATAGCAGCTAAACAGTCTTTACCTCATCCTTCAAGAAGTCAACACCCCAGCCACCAGAGATACACTTAGGACACCTGACCTGTACCTTTCTAGAAGACTAAGTGTACCTCCTGTCCAGAACAACTGAGTCTCACAGTCTCAGGTTGCTAGATCTGGCTGAGACCCTTTCATTGAAAACCCTTCTTATTCAGCTATAGTGCCAAGACGCATCCTCCATACCCTCTTAGGACTACCACACTAGAAGCCCAGAAGACACGTACCTTAAACTTAGGGACTGGGAGGGAAAAGTCTCTGTTTTTGGACCTGACATGGCAACGGGGGTCTTGGAGGTCTTCGACTGGTATATACTTTGAGTCCTAGGAAGGAAAGCAGTAGCAGAAAGACAGCTCAGGGTGAATCCAGGCTGGGGAGCTCTAAGAAGCCCATCTGGACACGCACATGCAAAACATGGGTTCAACTGCCCACTTTCAAGAAGGCAGGCTACCATTCTAGGTGCTGAACAGAATCACAGAGGACAGGGGCACCTGGAGCTCCCCGGATGGCAAGCAAAGGCCCGGGCACTCACGTTGACACTGAAGTGGACTCCGTCATAGCGGTACACCTTCTGAGAAGGCCTGCGCAGGGCAGGGTCCAAGGCAGGATCCACGATGAGCTTGTAGTTCCGCCACTGGAAGCTCGGGGCCTTCTGCCCATCTCCCCCACCTTCCTGATCCATCTTTGCTCATTTACACTGTTAGGGAAAGGGGGACACACAAGAAGGGTCACGACTTGGGCCTGATTCCCCTGCCTTTCCTCACTGGCCAGCCCCGATTCCAGATTCTCCCATCACTCCAGTTTCCACCCCTCACCCTGACCCGGGGCTCCCCCGGATTCTCCCCCAAGTACCCTCTGTCTCACCACAACAACCCAGCCTCTCTCCACCTCCCAACTCTACTGTCAGGCCCCCAGGCCCGTCTCGAGCCCCCTTACCTTCCCGCTCTCCCTAGCGCGCGCCCCACTTGGCCTCGGCGCAAGACCCCTCCCCCGCCTCCTGCAGGCCCCGCCCCCTCCCGCCTCCTCACCGGCCAGCGGCCCGGGCCGAGCCCGGCCACGGCTCCCACACACCCGCTCGCGTCCCCGCGCCCCGATCCTCCGGCCGAAAGGTGGCACCTCTTCGGGGCGTTGGAAACACCGCGAGACCGAGACCGAGACCCGGCTTCGACCCCAAATCTGGGCGGGGGGTGGGGGGAACGCGCGCCGCTGCCCTCTCCTCCCGCCCCGGCGCGTTCTGCACCCCCAAGCAGGTCTCCGCGCACGCGCGCCGGGCGGCCCCACTCACCCGCTCCTGGCGAGCGGCTCCCCTCCCCCCACCCCGCGCGGCACCTCAGCGGCGCGAGGCGGCGGCGGCGGCAGCGCGAGACCCGGCCCCGCAGCGGTGGCGGCGGCGGCGCCCCCCCACCACCACCTCCCCGGCGCGCGCACCAAACACCACCGCCACCTGCGCGAGGCCCAGCGGGCACAGGGTGTGCATTCGCACTTTCGCCACAGGCGCTGCCCGGGGACCCACGGGGCCGGGGATAGCGGCTTCGTCTCGGCCGGCGCCCGGGGAGGCTCGGGAGTTGCGGCCCAGGGAGCCTGGAGATTGGCCGCATCCCCCGGAGAGTCGGCTTCGCCACGACGATCCAGATGCTGCGGCCCGGGGCGCTTGACGAATCGGCGGCGACGAAAGCTGCGACTAGTCCCTGAGGAAAAGGGGCGGGGCAGAGGGGAGGAGGCCAGCCAGCGCTGGGGAAGCTTCAGTGGCGCGTTCGGGAGACGCAGATTCGCCGGGCGGGCGGGGCGAATCGCTGGACAGGATGCGCGCCGCTTTGCTCCTCTTCCCCGTCCCTTCCTTGCACGGCCAAAGTCTGAGAGGCTGCAGATTCGCCACTGTTCCCGGCCTCAGCCGCAGCCTCCCCTTCATCCGCCTTGGTGGAGTCAAGAAAATAACGGCCCGTTAGCCAATCCCTGCTGGCAGAATCGACAACTTTTTCTGGATTTTTCTTACTGGCCCCAGTGAGAGGATAGGCCGCTTCTGACCCTGGGGAAAATGCCTCCAGCCCAGAGCTCCTGTCAGAGTCCGATGATAATTTTCAGCCGAGTATCGAAGGACCCGAGGAATTCTGAGGATCCGGCCTGGCGAATCTGCGGATTCCGCTGTGGGCGGGGCCGAGTCAAGGGGCGTGGTCAGGGCGTGCGGAGCAAGGGACTAGGGGGCGCCTCCAAGAGGACCCACCAGGACTCATCCGGATGGGAGGGGCGGCCGGGAGGTGGAAAAACACAACCGTGAGCGGTGACTCAGGCGGTTTGCCCCGCCTCGCACATAAATGCAGGGTGCCTTTCCTTCCCGTTATCGTCCTTGGGTGTCTGGCTGCTTAGGATGCCCATTTGCCAGATGGGGAGCGAGAGGCCTGTAGAAGGTGCTTTGCCGTACTCAAACCCACCATTAGTGGTTAAATCCAGGGACTGCTTCAAGGTTTTCTGATGAGCCTAGTGGGGCCTAAGTGCCCTTAAATGGGCCCTGTAATAATAAACGAGGTCCTACAGGAACGGGACTGGACTGGTGTCCTCCTGGCGTCATGGTCCCAGTGCCCGCTTCTTTGGCTATGGCGCCGTATGCTCACGGGATCCCTCCGCACGAGGGCAGCAGCGGCCCAGGCCTACACCTAAAACTCGGGCTGAGGTCTTCTGTAGGCTGAGAGCACCCTTTTGATCCCGTGTGGACGCCGGCACTCCCAGGAGGCCCCTTTTCCTGAGCTGAGGATGCCCCAGGCTCCTGACATGTGTACATCAGGCCCTCGCTATATGACCTTGGGCAAGCCATTGACCTTTCTAAGTTTCGGAGTCTTCCTTTAAACTTGGATGTCAATTTGTAGACAGCCAAACAGTGCAGAAAAGACCCTTAGAGCCTGGTTTATGCAAATTCACCATTTAAGTAATAGGAAAAGGTGGAAGGGAGACTTATCCAAGGTCTCACACCACAAGATAGAAGAAGATTAGGACTAACATTTTGAGGGAAATAAGCCTGAAAAAATTAATTTACGTGGAGGCATAGGTGTTGAGATCAGATTCCTTTCTGTTCTAGTTGAAAGGCACTGGTTCCTTTTCTCAAATCAAAGAGAGATTCCCATGTAAGGGGTAAAGATAGTCCAAGTTCAGTTTCATGGACTAACTGTGTGGTTTTGGGCAAGATCTTCAGCCTTCTTGGGCCTGTTTCCTTATCTCTGAAATGAAAATGATAAAGGCTTAACGCTTGATGTGTTGGGGGAGTTAAATAAGATAACCTATGAAAGGCCCCTAGTATGTGGTAGTTGCTCAAGAAAGAAACTTGAGGCCAGGTGCAGTGGCTAACACTTGTAATCTCAGCACTTTGGGAGGCCAAGGTGGGAGGATGACTTGAGCCCAAGAGTTCAAGACCAGCCTAGACAACATAATGAGACCCTCCTCTCTTAAAAAAAAAAAAAAAATTAATTAGCTGGGTTGGTGGCACATGCCTGTGGTACCAGCTATTTGGGAGGCTGAGGCGGTAGGCTCATGAGCCTGGGAGGTCAAGGCTGAAGGGAGCCGAGATTGCACAGCTGCACTCCGGCCCAGTGCGATGGCTCATGCCTGTAATCCCAGTACTTTAGGAGGCTAAGGCAGGCGGATCACTAGGTCAGGAGATTGAGACCATCCTGGCTAACACGGTGAAACACCGTCTCTACTAAAAATACAAAAAAATTAGCTGGGCATGGTGGCGGGCACCTGTAGTCCCAGCTACTCAGGAGGCTGAGGCAGGAGAATGGCGTGAACCCGGGAGGCGGTGCTTGCAGTGAGCTGAGATCATGCCACTGCACTCCAGCCTGGGCGACAGTGCGAGACAGAGTGAGACTCTGTCTCAAAAAAAAAAAAAAAAAGAGTAAGACTCTGTCTCAAAAAGAAAGAAAAACCTATACTAAATACTCAGGGAGGGCTGGGCGTGGTGGCTCTCACCTGTAATCCCAGCACTTTGGGAGGCCAAGGCAGGTGGATCACCTGAGGTCAGGAGTTTGAGACCAGATTGGCCAACATGGCGAAACCCCGTCTCTACTAAAAATACAAAAATTAGCCATGTGTGATGGCACACACCTGTAATCCCGGCTACTCAGGTTTCTCGGCTGAGGCAGGAGAATTGCTTGAACCCGGGAGACAGAGGTTACAGTGAGCCGAGATCGCACCACTGCACTCCAGCCTGGGCAACACAAGACTCCATCTCTAAATAAATAAATAAATAAATAAATAAATAAATAAATAAATAAAAAATAAATAAATGAAACTCAGTGGAAGAGATAGAGACTCTGAACTCAGGGACAAGAGTTCAAAGCCTATAGCCTTGGAATAACTCTCCCCATTCAGAAGCTGTTGGCTCTTGTTAGCATCTGACAGGGTTACACCTGAAACCCACTCCCCTCCCAGGTCCTGTCCACCCAAACTTGCCACCACCCAGCTCTTGGGAACAAGTAAAGTTATCCTAAGAAGGCCTGCCCTGCATCCCGTTCACAGCAAGAGACATCTGTGAAACATGATTTATTATATAAAACAAGGTGCATCCAAATTCAGTGTCAGAAAAGCTTTGTATTCCAAGGGCTAAGGACTGGACCTTCTCCCTTAAAACCTCCTCACCTAACCCTTGCTAAGGACTCAGGCCCGGGGCAGAGGCTGTCAGTCTCTAAAGATCCCAGCCCTGGCCCGGAGGGGAGAACAAGTTTGGTGCATAGCGTGGTGCTAGGGCAGTGGGTCAGGCACCATCCCTCCTGCGAGTGGCCATAGGTCACCACGGTGGGGGAAGGTGGGGAGCTCCAACCTCCAAAGAGAGGTTCATTGTAGGAAAAGCTAGACCAATGCCTGGGGTAGAAACACCCAAATCCCTCTACAACAACTAAAGCAAGAATGTGGAACCCATCAAAATCTTCCCCCAAAATGCCAACCATAAAATAGATTCTACAGAAATAAAGCAAGGAATCCCAGCACTTTGGGAGGCCGAGGCAGGAGGTTCACTTGAGCCCAGGAGTTTGAGACCAGCCTGGGAACATGGCGAAACCCCGTCTCTACAAAAAATACAAAAAAATTAGTCGGCTGTGGCAGTGCACACCTGTAGTACCAGCTACTTACTACCTGGGAGGCTGTGGTGGGAGAATCTTTTGAGCCTGGAAGGTCGAGGCTACAGTGAGCTGTGACTATATCACCACACTCCAGCCTGGGCAACAGAGAGAGACTCTGTCTCAAAAAAAAAAAAAAAAAATTAAACCAAGGGTTGGCTGCCTTGTGATCTTCCCATCCTGTATAGGAATGGAAATGGTGGCTAAGGTCAGCACCAAAGGTCCCACAAGCTCTCCCTGCCTCCCCTATATCTACGGCATGATCCTTCAACTGAGGCCAGCCCAGGTGCAGAGTAGCTTGCAAAACCCAAGGGACAGACTGATGGGGAAAATCCCTGGGAATGTGGGAGCTGCCCCAAGGCCCAGCTCAGAGGACCCTGCAGGCAGGAATCTGACCTCTGCCTGAGAGTGGCCACTGCAAGTGGCTCCAGCCAGGGGATGGGGGGAATGAGGTCTATAGGCCCCTGAGGCCTCTTGCAGACTCGGGAGGGAGGCAGTGCTTGCAGCAGTGGCTAACACCAGCCTCACACAGCCTGCAGCTCCCCCTGCAGGCGATTCAGTTCCTCTAGTTCCTGCTTATAGCGGTCAGTCTTGTGTGCCACCAAGGAGCGGTAGAAATGCAGGGCAAAGGCCACAAACACGAGCCCCACGGGTACCATGATGGCTGTGGAGGCCATTGCTGCTTGCCAGCCTGGCCCATGGGACCCCCCAGCACCACAGGTTTGCCGGGGTGGGCAGGCTGGCTCAGCCTGGGATGGTGCTGTGGATGCAGAGGATGGTGGGAGATTGGAAGCTGGACTAGGGGAGGTAGCCACTGGTGCCAGAGTCCCGGGCACCCGGGATGTGGGCACCATGGGGGTCTGTGTGTCCAAGGGAGCCCCAATGGGCACAAACTTGACCCAACCAACCAGGACAACTTCAGCAAGGAAGAGAAAGGTGCCCAGGGCAGTGGAGAAGCCCCAGGCCAGCTCCACATAGCGGTGCAGTCTCTGGTGTGGTGACTGGTGGACAGAGTTGAGGTTGTGGATGTTGCTCACAGCTTCAATGTGGGGCAGCAGACACGTGGAGACCATGAGTGCAAAGAGGTGCACAGCCACCAGCACGGTGGTGCAGGCACTGAAGGCCACCAGCAGGCCTGGCGGGTACTCGTGGTCGCTCTCCAGCTGCACCTCCACCATGGCCACCTGCAGGGACAAGAGGAGATGGACTGACTCCCCATAACCTCCTCAACTGTAGAGATTTTTTCCGCCTATTGGGATACATCACTGATACATATCCCTAGGACCTGGAACTGTGCCCGGCAGAAAGCAGAGACGTTCAGTCTCCATTGAGTAAACGAATGGACAGCTTTGCAAAGGCTGTTCTGTTCTGGTTTCTCCACCTGCCTATCAAGAGGGCTGGATGGCCGGGCGCAGTGGCTCATGCCTAGAATCCCAGCACTTTGGGAGGCCAAAGTGTGTGGATCACCTGAGGTCAGGAGTTTGAGACCAGCCTGGCCAACATGGCAAAACCCCGTCTCTACTAAAAGTACAAAAATTAGCTGGGCATCGTGGTACATGCCTGTAATCCCAGCTACTTGGGAGGCTGAAGCAGGAGAACTGCTTGAACCCAGGAGGCAGAAGTTCGAGTGAGCCGAGATCATGCCACTGCACTCCAGCCTGGGCAACAGAGCAAGACTCTGTCTCAAAAAAAAAAAAAAAAAAAAAAAAAAAAAAGAGGGCTGGATGACTTGCTTCTGACAGGTTTTTTTTTTTTTTTTTTTTTTTTTTTTTTTTTTTTTTTTGAGACGGAGTCTCGCTCTGTCGCCCAGGCTGGAGTGCAGTGGCGCAATCTCGGCTCACTGCAAGCTCCGCCTCCCGGGTTCACGCCATTCTCCTGCCTCAGCCTCCCGAGTAGCTAGGACTACAGGCGCCCACAACCGCGCCCGGCTAATTTTTTGTATTTTTAGTAGAGACGGGGTTTCACCGTGGTCTCGATCTCCTGACCTTGTGATCCGCCCGCCTCGGCCTCCCAAAGTGCTGGGATTACAGGCGTGAGCCACCGCGCCCGGCGCTTCTGACAGGTTTACTGCATAGGGATCAAACAGCAGATTCTGGAGCTGGGCTGCCTGGGCTCATTCTGTGCTCGAGCTGTGTAATCTTGAGCATGTCAGTTCTCTGTGTGCCTCAATTTCCTATCTGGAAATGGAGATTGATAACAGCACCTCCCTGCCTTGTAGGGTTGGTATAAACATTAAATGAAATATACATGAAATGGGCTGGGCGTGGTGGCTCACGCCTTTCATCCCAACACTTTGGGAGGCCCAGTCGGGTGGATCACCTGAGGTCAGGGGTTCAAGACCAGCCTGGCCAACATGGTGAAACCCTGTCTCTACTAAAAATACAAAAATTAGCTGGGCGTGGTGGTGTGCACCTGTAATCCCAGCTACTCAGGAACTTTGGAGGCTGAGGCAGGAGAATTGCTTGAACCCAGGAAGCAGAGGTTGCAGTGAGCTGAGATCACACCACTGCACTCCAGCCTGGGTGACAAAGTGGGACTCTGTCTCAAAAAAAAAGAAAAAAAGAAGGAAGAAAGGAAGGAAAGGAAGAAGGAAAGGAAGAGGAAAGGAACAGGCCAGGCACAGAGTAAGCACTATGTACGTGTTTGCTGTTCTTGCCTATGGCGAGTGCTAAAGTCTGAGGACAGAGTACAAATCAGCACACTGTGGACCACTTCCAGCTTGCAGACGTGTTTTGCTTGGCTCACACAGTGTGTTTCTTAAAAAATGGAAGATGTTGCCAACTTGTAAAACCCAAGAGAGTTCTTATATCCCTATTTCCAGATCCCCTTGAAAACTTGGAAGAACTGGCCACACTTGGCCCGCGTTCCTGCACGGCAACTATCAGCTCAAATCAGTCATGGCTGCTCCCCTTGGAAAGGTAATGGGGTCTCTCTCTCTCTCTTTTTTTTTTTTTTTTTTTTGTAGATGCCAGGTCTTGCTATGTTGCCCAGGCTGGCTGGACTTGAACTCTTGGGCTCAAGTGATCCTCCTGCCTTGGCCTCCCAAAGTGCTGGGATGAAAGGTGTGAGCCATCACCCTCGATGTCAGGGGGTCTCTTGCTTGCTAGTCCCTACCCAGCCAACTTGGCATCCATATTACTTGCCTGGCCCTTTGCAGACATTTAAGTTGATGACCCTATTCTAGGAATGTATAAATTTGGAGTCTGGAACCAGACTGCTTAGGCTCAAATCCTGCCACTTACTTGCTGTGGGACCTTGGCCAGGTGTCTTAACATCTCCGATCCTCAGTTTCCTCATCTGTAAAATGGCCAGAGTAGCAGTACCCACTTTGTAGGCTAACAGATGATGTACATAAAGGCACTGAGGGCAGTGCCTGGTGCTTAGTGACAGCTGGATACAATTTGTATAATGCTATTCTAACTTAGGCCACCTGAGTTCAGAATCCCACTCTCTCCCCATCCGTGGTTCTTGTAGGGTCCATTCGATTGCTCTGGGCCTGGGGAAAGAAGAAGGTAGGTGTAGAGGCTGGCGGGTGGAGGCAGGAAAGCAGGGCTGAGTATTTTGGGAAACTGGGCCATGGCAGGTGTCAGGAGGTGTTTTCCACAGACAGGGATCTGGGCCAGGCTTAGTCCTGGTTTCTCCCAGAGCCTGGTCCAGCCTCGGTCTCCCCTGCTAGGATTGCGGCCTCCTGCCCCCAGAACCTAAACCTCCAGCCCCTTACTCCTGCAGAGAAGGCTCAGGCCATTAAGCTGTCACCCCAGCAACCTGCACGTTCTGCTGTGGAGGGATTGTCTCCTTGGGAACAGGCTGGACCACGGGGTTGACCTCGCTCAGCTCAGGTGGCTGCTGCCTTCCCTCTGCAGGCTGTGTAGATGAAGGGGCACCAACGCCCTGTCCCCAGGTGATGCCCCCCATCAGGAAAGGTAAGCTGGTCTGTGGATTCTGGGAACCCACGTAGAAGACCACAGGCTTATGATGACCCTTAGGGTTAGAGTTTCCCTGTCATTGTTCAAATATGGAGGTTATGACACAGATGGGGCAGGGACTAGCCCAGATCCCCTAACTCCATGGTCCCCACCCCAACTGCCTCTGATATCCATCCCCACAGGAGTGCGTTCCCCAAAGTACCTCCTGCAGCTCACTTTCTTCTTTTTCCTGGGGTGATGGTGGGGAAACCCCAGACTAACAGAGCAGCAACCCTGGGTCCCAGTTCATTCACTCCTGCCCAGAGGCGAGACCTTTGCTTTCCACACCTGTCTAATTGGACTAGCAGGCTAGTCTGAGCCATCCTTGGTGAGTGGCCTGCTCTGGCATGCTTGGCTTACCCTGGGGCGGGTACTTGGCGGGCTACAGAGGGCGCACCCTCCATGATCTCACAGTTTCCCACTGGCTTGCAAGGGGGGTGGAGGCCTGTCCAGAGTCACATAGCTGGCCACAAGCAGCGAGGAGTCAGGACTGTGTCTGTTGATCCTCACCCTGGGACCTCCCTCCGTCCCACTTCCTGTGAGGCCACCGCTGAGACAGACCGTTAGCCGACACCATCCTCCTGCACCTGTGGTTTATCAGCTTGAGAATCGCTTATCAGTTTCCTCATGGGCCTTCTCCCCAGCGTCTCCCTCCGGGGCATGATCTCTTGTCAGTTTTCCTGGTTGACACTAGCACCCCTTGGGCCCCCTGGAGAGTGGCCACTTTCCCCTGGGATGGGCCCAACTTCAGCTGGGTGACCCTGCCACCCAGCTGATCCATCTCGAGCACCCCCGCCTGTTGATGCAGCCCCCACCCAGCTGACCTGCCTTTGAAGCTGGCACTGGGACTTAGGAACCACTTCTGCCAGGAACAGGCTCCGTCTGAACCACTCTGCCTTATCGTTGCAGTCAACCCCACTGGTGATTTGTTCATCCCACTCCCTCTATGACACCTTTAGGACCTTAGTGTCCTCCCGTGGCCCCATCTCCTGGGGGCCCCTGTACACACACATCCGTAAGAAGGGACTTGCTCAGTCCCTTGGGACCTTGTTCCTTCCCCCTTGACGAAAGCCCCCTCTGCCCTGTGTCCCTTGGGACCTGTTTGCCCCCAACCTGTGCCCCCCACGTGCTCTGCCCCACCGTTTGTGCCCCCTCCCGGCCCCTCACCATGGCGAAGCCCGAGAGCAGGGCGGACGTGCGGCTGGAAGCTTTGAGCTTGGCCCGGCTGAGGTAGAGGCGGCGCCAGCTGAGCGCCCGCAGCGAGTGCTGACTGGCCCCCATGAGGTCCAGGTAGCCGCGGTGCACGAACTCCCGGTACGTGGCCGAGCCTGCAGGGCTCTCGCCCTCCGGGTTCAGCGGGGCCTGCTCGCACGCGTCCTCCTCGCCGCCCTTCATCCTGGGGGCGGCGGCACCAGGCGGTCACTACGGGGCGGAGGCGCCTCAGGGGCCCCAGCCGGGCCGGCCCAAGCCCAGGGGCGGCCCCATCCCCCGATAGGGCAAGCAGGATGCAGGCGGCGGGCGCCCAGGAAGAGGCGGCCCCAGCGGAGCAGGAAGAGAGGCGTCTGCGGGGAGCCCCAGGGGCCGGAGCGGGACAGCGGAGGCCGAAACAGGAACTGGGGCAGAGGCGGAGCCGGGCTGGCCACATGATGGGGTGGAGCCGGGGACCGAGTCCCCGTGGTCCCGGGCCCACAGAGATTCCCCGCGACCCCTACCCACCAAGAACATCATCCAAACGCCCGGACCCCACCGAGGTGCACGCCAGCCACAGCCACCTCCAAGGTACAGCTGGATACCCCAGGTGTCCACACTTTCAAATCCCTCCCAAAATGAACCCAAGAGAGGTGAGGCCACTCATCTGTAGGTAGGGACCCTGCACACACACACACGAACTCCGCAGCCCCGGCTGGAAGATTTTGAATTTTATAGCAAACCGTATTGTACAGACCCGGGGCCCAGGGGCCCAGCCCGGCTGGGTCCCCCGCTTGCCCCTTGCCGGGCTGCCTCCTCCCTCCCTCAAGCGGCCCCATCCTCAAGCCTCTCGCGATCCCCAGGCCCCTCCCCTCCGGCCTTTGGTCCGCCCAGCCCTCCCCCCACCCGCGCACCTCCCTGTTACCTGAGGTATGTGGATACATCTCCCCTCCCCTACATGGTAAGCCCCGGCCCCCCGGAGGCCTGCGTGAAGGGGCGGGACCTGACCCGGCTCCTCCCCGGGGCTCCGAAGCCCCACCCCTCGCTGGAAGAAAGGGCGGGAAGGAGGGCCAGCAGAGTCTGTTACTAGGTTCCCATGGCAACTAAGAGGGGCCATTTCCAGCCTTAGCACTGGCATCGGGAGGTGTCCGTTGGCTGCTATTTCCATGGCAACCAGGAGTGGCAGTTCCCTGGGCAAATGGGATACAAGTTTCCGTGACGATGAAAGAGTGGGAAGAGCCAGGCTGGAGGAGTCCCATAGTTCCCATCCTTGGGCTTGCGCCCCCAGCCATAATGCAGGTCCGGCGGGTGCCGCCGCTCAATACAGTAAAACAAGAACGAGCCTGGGGGTGGCGCAGTCCCAAATGGGCACCCACCGGCCCGGTCTCAGGTCTCAGTCCAAGCTGGTCCAGTCCCCCTCACACTCCGGCTCCCCCAGGTCCGAGGTTCCCCCGGTTCAAGTAACACTTCAGTACAGATGAATGTTCAAGTATTGTGCGGAGAGGCGGGCAGGGGTTGGGGCGCCCCTCGCCACTCCCCTGGGCCGCGAGCTGAAGAGCGGCTGCCCGCGGCCCCCACTCCTTACAATAGCTGCCGTTTTCAGTGACGTTCAAGGAGTCAGGGTCGGGGGAAGGAACTGAAGCCTGGGGAGGGGGGAAGCAGAGAGGTGACCCCCAAGGGGGTATTGCTGTCCCCACACCTGCTCTCATCCCCACCTCCAGCTCAGCCCCGGCTTGCCCCTGGCTCCCCTACCTCTGACACATGGATACCCAATTGCTCCTCCGGTTTTCCTTTTGTGGCCCCCCCCACCCCCCAATCGAAGTAACTGGTCTTTGTTCCCTGAACCCTTGGTGGTCTGCTGTCTGCCCCGCCCCCCGCCCCTTCCACCTCCCCCAGCCCCTGGCTCCCATATCCTCTGTGTGTCCTTTCCCCATTCTCCCCCCCAACACTTGAACCATAACCCCCCTCCCACCGTCCCTTCGGCTCAGCACCCTCCAGTACCTCTGACCCACTCCCCCCAGGGGATGGACAATGAAGCAGGTAGCAGGGGGAGGACATGGGAAGGAGAAACCCCCAGAGATATCAGTGCAGGGGGGAAAGAAGGGGATGGCTGGCTTGAGTCCCTGGGTGGGAATCCCAAGTCACTGACACTCAGGAATCCCGGGGTGGTGAGGTGGGAACCTGGCCTCCCAGCAGGGGTGAAATGAAGCCGGAGGTCCAGGCTCCTGTCGAGTCCGGGGGAGGGTGGGGGGCGCCCAACTAGCTGTCCTTGAGAAGCAGCTTCTCCTCAGGGCAGCGGAAGGGGCCAGGGGGCCCGGCGGCTGCCAGCCGGGCACAAGCTTCGGGTGAGAGCTGGCGGCAAGAGCGCAGGTCTAGGCGGCGTAGACGAGGGCAGCGGCGGAACAGCGGGAGGCAGTGGTCCGTTAGGCGGTGGCAACCTGGGGATGGGGCAGTGGCAGCTGAGACCAGGCAGGTGAGCAAGGGGTTGGCACTGGCCGTGGGGACCCACAGGCTGGCAGGACGGATGGGGGCCTGTGCTTACCAGCAAGATTGAGGTGCACCAGGGTCTCCCGGAGTGGGGACGTGGGGGCCGTGAGGAGATGAACACTGGGGTCCCCGACGTGGGCGCAGTGGCTCAGGTCCAGGGCGCTCAGCTGGGGTGCGTGGCGCAGCAGGAGCCGCAGGGAGGCATCTGTCAGCTCCAGACCTGCCAGGCGCAGTTCTGCCACCCCCTGCAGCCGACCACGGCTCTCTGTTTGCCCTGGGCAGCCAGATGAGAGGTCAGCACTCCTGGCCACTCCCATCCCTGCGCCCAGGTATCCAGACCATCTCTCCTCCACCTGTTTCCCACGTGAGTGAGTGACCTGTTGCACTCTGCGGCTTGCTCTTCTCAAAAACACCCTCATGACCTGACCTCATCTGTCCACTCCTCACATCACCTCATCGGAGGCCTTCCATGATTATTGTATTTGAGACTACAATATTCTGCCAGGCGTGGTGGCTCACGCCTGTAATCCCAGCACTTTGGGAGGCCGAAGCGGGCGGATCACAAGGTCAGGACTTCAAGGCCAGCCTGGCCAACATGGTGAAACCCCGTCTCTACTAAAAATACAAAAATTAGCCAGGCATGGTGGCAGGTGCCTGTAATCCCAGCTACTCAGGAGGCTGAGGCAGGAGAATCACTTGAACCCAGGAGGTGGAGGTTGCAGTGAGCCAAGATTGTGCCACTGCACCCCAGCCTGGGCAACAGAGCGAGACTCCATCTCTAAATAAATAAATAAATAAATGAGTCTGGGGACCTCCTCTCCTCTCTCTTGCTAGCTGTCTTGCCATGTGACATGCAGACTCCTTCACATTCCATCAAGAGTAAAAGCTACCTGAGGCCTCCCCAGAAGTTGAGCAGATGCAGGCACCACACTTCCTGTACAGCAGAACCCTGAGCCAATTCAACCTCTTTTCTTTATAAATTACCCAGCCTCAGGTATTTCTTTATAGCAATGCAAAAACTAATGTAATTCCCCACACTCCCACCACTTCCTCGCATCAATTTTTCCTCTTTTCTCACCATTTGACTTATTATATGCATTTTTCTGACATATATACGTTTTCCTTTTCTTTTTTACCCCCCGAGACAGAGTCTTGCTCTGGTGTGCCGTGGTGTGATCTTGGGTCACTGCAACCTCCGCCTCCCGGGTTCAAGCAATTCTCGTGCCTCAGCCTCCCGAGTAGCTGGGATTACAGGCGCACACCACCATGCCTGGCTAATTTTTGTATTTTTAGTACAGACAGGGTTTCATCACATTGGCCAGGCTAGTCTCGAACTCCTGACCTTGTGATCCACCCACCTCAGCCTCCCAAAGTTCTGGGATTACACACATGAGCCACTGCGCCCGGCCATATATACATTTTTCTTATTAATCTTTCTCTCCTGCCACAAGACTGTCAGTACTACCAAGGCAGGAATTTTTGTCTGCTGTTCATTGCTGTAGTCCCAGCAACTGAGACACAGTAGGTGTTCAATTTATTTTCGTTCATTCATTCATCAGACACATGACATCCCTGATGGGCCTACCATCCAGGCCCTTCTCCCACTTCCCTCCCCTCCATGGTCAGTAAGTCCCCATCAGGAGCCTCTCTTTTCTCCCTGGTCACCACTCGGGGTCAACACAACTGGTGCCTGAACTCCTGGCCCAGCCTCCTCACCTGCTCCACTTCTCTGCTCTTCTTTCTGGCATCCAGAAAGCTGATCTCAAATACAAATGGGACAGCATCCCTTCTCTAAAACTCTCTGAGGGTGCCTCAAAGAGGTCTAGCCTCCTTGGTAGAACATCCCAGTTCCTGTAAGGTCTCAGCTGCTAACTCCTCTCCCTTACCCCTGAACACCTGGGCCACATTCCACAAGTGGCCCTGCCTGAGACACTCTGCCTGCCCCATGTCCCTCTGTCCCTGGTTTTCAGGTCTGAGCTCACAGGCTCCCTGCTCCCCAATCTGCAGGATCCAAGTGTTCACACCCCTCATCTTGGCATCCAAAGAATATAGTCTACATTTATTTTATGCCAATGGCTCTCAAACTAGAGAGGCTTCAAAGTCACCTGGAAGGGCTGGTTAAAAGGGATTGCTGGTCCCAGCTGGGCGCGGTGGCTCACGCCTGTAATCCCAGCACTTTGGGAGGCTGAGGCAGGCGGATCATCAGGTCAGGAGTTCGAGACCAGCCTGGCCAACATGGTGAAACCCCGTCTCTACTAAAAATACAAAAAAATTAGTTGGGCGTGGTGGTGCATGCCTGTAATCCCAGCTACTCAGGAGGCTGAGACAGGAGAATCACCTGAACCCGGGAGGCAGAGGTTGTAGTGAGCCGAGATTGCGCCACTAAACTCTAGCCTGGGTGACAGATCAAGACTCCATCTCAAAAAAAAAAAAAAAAGGGATTGCTTGTCCCATCCCCAGAGTTTAGGCAGGTCTACAGGTTCATTTGTTTTTGAGACAGGGTCTTGCTCTGTCGCCCAGGCTGGAGTGCAGTGGTACAATCACAGCTTACTGCAGCCTCAACCTCTCTATAACTCACTGTAGCCTTGATCCTCCCACCTTGGCCTCCCAAAGTGCTGGGATTACAGGCCTGAGCCACTGCGCCTGACCAGAGTTTACTTTTTTTTTTTTTTTTTGAGATGGAGTCTCACTCTGTAGCCCAGGCTGGAGTACAGTGGTGCAATCTCGGCTCACTGCAACTTCCACCTCCCAGGTTCAAGCAATCTCCTGCCTCAGCCTCCCAAGTAGTTGGGATTAAAAGAATGTGCCACCATGCCTGGCTAATTTTTCTATTTTTTTTAGTAGAGACGGGGTTTCACCATGTTGGCCAGGCTGGTCTTGAACTCCTGACCTCAAGTGATCTGCCCACCTCGGCTTCCCAAAGTGCTGGGATTACAGGTGTGAGCCACCACGCCTGGCCCAGGGTTTACTTTTTTTTTTTTTTTAACAAGTTCTCCAGTGTTGTGGATGCTGCTGGTCCCCAGACCATACTTTAAGAACCACAGCCTTGGGAGACAAGATCTCTGATCATCATTCCTGTTTACGGCCAGGAAACCCAGGCCCGGTGATGCTGAATCTGAACTCTTACCACAATGTTGTCTGCCTCCCAGGCACCAGCCTATCCCTAAGATAAACTATTAATAGATCAGATGGCACGAACCATGAGGCTGCTCTCCAAACGTGTTTTATGGAGTGTACAGAATGCTAAAAATGTCCTTAATGACTAACACTACAAAAAGGACATTTTTATAAATAAATTTATATACTGAGCTTTTCCTTGAAGAATCGTAAGATCTGGCCTCACTAGGCACTCCTTCCCACCAGATGATGACTGTGGGGAGCTGGGCGGCTAGGTGCCACTCCTAACGTCCTGCACCAATGCATCACTTCTGTTACCTCCCAGGTCAACTCAATGGACACTTGACTTTGCAAGTCCTAAATTGTAACCCCTCCTCCTGTCTCTGAGGAGCCAAGGGCCTGGAAAGGGGATACCTTTCCAGATGCCCTCAACCTTGGGCCATAGCTAAAGGCCCAAGGAGGAAAGGCCCATAGAGGAAAGCAGAAGAAAGAGAAGTCACTTCTGGCTTGGGCAGGAAGGAGTGGGCATCAGTGAGGATTTCACTGAGGTGATGGCATTTAAGCTGGGCAAGAGTTGGAAGGTGTATGGCACTGTTCACAATAGTAAAAGCCATGGAATCAATCTCAATGCCCATCAATGATAGAACGAATAAAGAAAATGTGGTACATATACACCATGGAATACTATGCAGCCATAAAAAAGAACGAGATCATGTCCTTTACAGGAACATGGATGGAGTTGGAGGCCATTATCCTTGGCAAACTAATGCAGGAACAGAAATTTCATGTTCTCACTTAAAGGTGGGAGCTAAATGATGAGAACACATGGACACATCCATGGGAATAGCACACCCTGGAGCCTTTTGGAGGGAGGAGGGAGAGGATCAGGAGAAATAATTAATGGTAAATAGACTTAATACCTGGGTGACGAAATAATTGGTACAACAAACCCCCATGACACAAGTTTACCCATGTAACAAACCTGCACATATACCCCTGAACTTAAAAGTTAAGTTTACCCATATAACAAACCTGCACATATACCCCTGAACTTAAAAGTTAAGAAAATAATAATAAAACTGAAAAAAAAAAAAAAAAAAAAAAGGCCCACCTTCGTGAGCTCCTGATAAAGGGCTGAACTGATCTGAATTCCAGCAGGAGGAAATGGACCAGCCAGCACCTTCCCACCTCCCAGGGTGCACCATTCCCAATGCCCACCTCACCCCCTACCCATAGCTCTCCAACTCAGTCCGGTTCCAGTAAGAGTGGACAATGGCTGAGTGCTCTTGCCTGACTGGGTGACCTGCAGCAATCAATCCCTCTGGGCCTCCAGTGCCTCATCTAGAATGTGGAAAGAATCCTAGTTGCTTCTCTATTCTCCCCTTCCAGGGCTGCTGTGGAGGAGGTAGGGTGGGAGGAAGGGAACTATGAAAGAGAGGGGTGAAAGAACTCCAAAAGAAAAGATTCTTCTGGCTGGGCGTGGTGGCTCACGCCTATAATCCAACACTTTGGAAGGCAGAGGTAGGCAGATCACTTGAGACAAGGAGTTCGAGACCAGCCTGGGCAACACGATAAAACCCTGTTTCCATAAGAATTATAAAAAAATTAGCCAGGTTTAGGGGGCCAGGTGCAGTGGCTCACACCTGTAATCCCAGCACTTTGGGAGGCCAAGACGGGCAGATCACGAGATCAGGAGATCGAGACCATCCTGGCTAACATGGTGAAACCCCGTCTTTACTAAACAAAATACAAAAAATTATCCAGGCGTGGTAGTGGAGGCAGGAGAATGGTGTGAACCCGGGAGGCGGAGGTTGCAGTGAGCCGAGATTGCACCACTGCACTCCAGCCTGGGTGACAGAGCGAGACTCTTTCAAAAAAAAAAATAATTAGCCAGTCGTGGTGACACACGCCTGTAGGCCCAGCTACTTAGGAGGCTGAGGTAGGGAGGATCATTTGAACCCAGGAGGCATAAATTGCAGTGAGCTGAGATCTCACCACTGCACTCCAGCCTGGGTGACAGAGCCAGATGGTCTCAAAAAATACAAACACAAACAAACAAACAAAAGGATTATCTTATTTCAGGGGCCTGCAAATCTCCTTTTGAAAATCTTTCCTCAAACTAGACTTCTCCAATCCTGATTGCCTGCTCATTCAAGTTATTCATTCAACAGCTATCTGCAAAGCAGCCACTGAGAAGGTGCTGGGGCACCAGCCAGTGCTTGCCCTCAGGGAGCTGCAGACCCTGGCAGGAGGGCACAGATGTGCATCAAGGCACTCCACAATTGCCCAGTATTATGCTGGTGGGCTGCTCTCAAAGCTGAGAGGGACTCTGAGCTCAGTGTGGGGTGGGATCAGGGAGCGCTTCTTGGAAGAGTGGCATTTATACCCAGGCCTAAAGGATGATGAGATTTAAGTAGATGAAGAGAGATGGCCTCTACTTCCAGCATCCCCCTCTGCCAATATGGGCCTCCTGCCCCACCAAACTGTTGGGTCTCATGCTCCCTGGGAAAACCCTGTCCCTTTCAAAGCTCAAAGTACACAGCAGGTGGGTGAATGAATGAATAATGCCCAACCAGGGCCTTCCTATTCAAACTCATGTGTTCTTTCCTTTCTTCAAATACTTTACCATCCAGCATGAGTCAGAAGAGACCTGAGAGGCCTCCTACCCTACCCTTGCCCAGCCCATTCTCCAGAAAAGCAAACAGAGGCTGCACCTGGTTTGGTGTCTGGTGGAGGCAGCAGCAGCTCCCGGAGCTGGGAGTCTTTAACATCCTCGATCCAGCGAAGGTCCAGGAGCCGCAGGGCTGGCAGTGGGGCTGAGCCCAGGGCAGAGACGGAGAGCCAGGAGCAGCCAGAGAGCACCAGCTCCTGCAGGCCTGCGGGGAGGGGGGGTGGTCAGGAAGCAGGTGCTGTGAGGACTCCATCCCAGGCCTGTCCCCGTCACCACCCTGTCCTCCACACCACACACCCTACCTTGTAGTCGGTTCAGAAGCCACATGAGCTGCTTCTTGGAGACACCTGTCCAGCTGAGGTCCAGGGCACGGGGCTGGCGGCGAACCACACCACTGAGCATGGGCGGGGTCAGTGACTTCCGCCGGCTCAGGTCCATTCGAGGCCACAGACGCTTGTCATAGCACCTAGTGGCCACAAGGGGGAGACAGAGACCTCAGCCCTCAGTTCTCAGCAGCCTACAGTTCCCAGGCTCCCCAGCTCCAGCTCCAAGGGTGTACCTCAGCTCTCTTCTGGCCACACAGACAACAGGGTGGCAAGAAGCACCTGGCCTCAGCCAAGAGCACTGGGACTGGAACCCAACTCCATCACTAACTGGAAATGAGACCCTGGGCAAGTCTGCTCCTCTCCCTGAGCCTCAGAAGCCTCGTTTATGATCAAAGGCAATAGCCCCCCACTCTGCCTGGCCACAGGGCAGCTGTCAGGTCACACGGGCTCATTCCAGCTGTGGGCCTCCCAGCATAGAAAGCATGCTGCCCAACACATACACAAATGCCACACATGCTGCCTGATGTCATGCCAAGGGGACTGGTGTTATCCAGTCGTCTCCACCCTTGGGCTTCTCGATTCCTAACTTGAGTTCCAGAGCTCTTGGGTCCTTGCCTTCTTTACTCATCTCTGCCTCTGATCCACACCTGCCCCATCTTGACAGCCAGCTGCCCGCAGCTGGACTTACAGCCCTAATATCTTCCCATTACATTACTGTGTTCCTCCAACTAGAATGTAAATTCCACAAGGGCAGATTTGCCTTTTCCACTTTTTGAAAAAAAATTTTTTTGAGTCAGGGTCTCACTCTGTCACCCAGGCTGGACACTATCGTGGCTCACTGCAGCCTCAACCTACTGGGCTCAAGCAATCCTCCCACTTCAGCCTCCTGAGTAGCTGGGACCACAGGCACATGTCACTACGCCTGGCTAATTTTTAAACAATTTTTTTGCAAACACAGGGTCTCACTATGTTGCCCAGGCTCGTCTTGAACTCCTGGCCTCAAGTGATCCTCCTGCCTTGGCCTCCCAAAACACTATTACAAGCATGAGCTACTGCACCCAGCTGTGCATTTGTAATGAATGAATCAAGCTAGTAATTACTTAAAAGCTTCCACTGACCACTCTCCCCCACCTCATCTACAGCATTTCATTTATTCTCTGATTATGGAAGGCCTTTTAGGTCCCAAATATTGAAGCTACTGAATGAGGCCTGAACAACATTAAACAGGTTTCCTAACCCCAGCACTCCACAGGCCTTGACAGACTATCTAACATGCAGTGGGCTGGGTGCAGTGGCTCACACCTGTAATCCCAGCACTTTGGGAGGCCAAGGTGGGTGGATCACGAGGACAGGAGTTCGAAAACAGCCTGGCCAAAATAGTGAAACCCCATCTCTACTAAAAGTACAAAAAATTAGCCGGGCGTGGTGGCGGGCGCCTGTAATCCTAGCTACTCGGGAGGCTGAGGCAGGAGAATCACTTGAACCCAGGAGGTGGAGGTTGCAGCGAGCCGAGATCGCGTCACTGCACTCCAGCCTGGGCGACAGTGCGAGACTCCATCTCAAAAATAACAAAAAACAAACAAAAACATGCAGTAAACTGGAGAAGGGCTTCTCAAACTTACTTCCCCAGGAACCCTTCCCAACCTCTCCCAAGATAATCTAATAACACTGTAGTACACCGAAGTTCCTTTGGACTCAGTTTGAGAACTCTCTTCTCGTTCAGTAGTTCTCAAAGGCATGTCTGGAAATGCCTCTGAGACTCAATGGACTATGTCAGAAGCAGGCTCAGGAAGCTTTTTTTTTTTTTTTTTCCCTTGAGACAGCATCTTGCTTAGTCTCCCAGGCTGGGGTGCAATGCTGCGATCATAGCTCACTGCAACCTCAAACTCCTGGGCTTAAGCCATCCTCCCACCTCAGCCTCCTGAGCAGCTGGGACCACAGGCACATGCCACCACACTTTTTTTTTTTTGAGATGGAGTTTCGCTCTTGTTGCCCAGGCTAGAGTGTAATAGTATGATCTTGGCTCACTGCAACCACCGCCTCCCGATTTCAAGCGATTCTCCTGCCTCAGCCTCCAGAGTAGCTGGGATTACAGGCATGCACCACTGCGCCAGGCTAATTTTTTGTATTTATAGTAGAGATGGGGTTTCTCCATGTTGGGCAGGCTGGTCTCGAACTCCTGACCTCAGGTGATCTGCCCACCTCGGCCTCCCAAAGTGCTAGGATTACAGGCGAGAGCCACTGCGCCTGGCCTATTTTTTATTTTTACTAGCGACAAGGTTGCCCAGGCTGGTCTTGAACTCCTGAGCTCAGGCGATCCTTCCCTTGGCCTCCCAAGGGAAGCTGTCTCTTGCTTCCGTCCCTGCCCTCATGACTCCGAAAGGCTTTTCCTTGCAGAAGCCCTGGGCTGGGGTGGTGATTCCCAAGCTCCAGTATTTGCTGTTCACTTATCTGCATAACATGATTTATCTTTGAATCATCTCCTCTTTGCACTTAAAACCAGTATTCTTTCCCATAAATAGGTTAATCTTAAAGATAAACACAAGGCCGGGCGCGGTGGCTCAAGCCTGTAATCCCAGCACTTTGGGAGGCCGAGACGGGCGGATCACAAGGTCAGGAGATCGAGACCATCCTCGCTAACACGGTGAAACCCCGTCTCTACTAAAAAATGCAAAAAAAAATAGCCGGGCGGGTTGGCGGGCGCCTGTAGTCCCAGCTACTCAGGAGGCTGAGGTAGGAGAATGGCGTAAACCTGGGAGGCGGAGCTTGCAGTGAGCTGAGATCTGGCCACTGCACCCCAGCCTGGGCGACAGAGCAAGACTCCGTCTCAAAAAAAAAATAAATAAATAAAATAAAATAAAATAAACACAAAAGGCTGGGCTTGGTGGCTCACGCCTGTAATCCCAGCACTTTGGGAGGCCGAGACAGGTGGATCAAAAGGTCAGGAGCTCGAGACCATCCTGGCTAACACAGTGAAACCCCATCTCTACTAAAAATACAAAAACAAAATTAGCCGGGCATGATGGTGGGCGCCTGTAGTTCCAGCTACTTGGGAAGCTGAGGCAGGAGAATGGCGTGAACCTGGGAGGCGGAGCTTGCAAGTGAACAGAGACTGCGCCACTGCACTCCAGCCTAGGTGACAGAGCGAGACTCCGTCTCAAAAATTAAATAAATAAAATAAATAAATAAAATAAAATATGGCCGGGCGCGGTGGCTCAAGCCTGTAATCCCAGCACTTTGGGAGGCCGAGGCGGGTGGATCACGAGGTCAGGAGATCGAGACTATCCTGGCTAACATGGTGAAACCCCATCTCTACTAAAAATACAAAAAACTAGCCGGGCGTGGTGGCAGGCGCCTGTAGTCTCAGCTACTTGGGAGGCTGAGGCGGGAGAATGGCGTGAACCCGGGAGGCGGAGCTTGCAGTGAGCTGAGATCACGCCACTGCACTCCAGCCTGGGAGACACAGCGAGACTCCGTCTCAAAAAAAAATAAAAAATAAAATAAAATAAAATAAAATAAACACAAAAAAACCAGACCAGAGTTATTAAATCCTAGCCAGGTGTTGCCGTTGCTTTAGGCTACTACCTGAAGACTACTTTTGTTAAACAGGGAGGTAAGTATCAGAGAAGTGTTAGAAAAAGCACCCAATGGAGAAGACTTCCTTTCCAAAACTCACAGACGGATTAAGCCATACTTTTGTGTCACTGAAAAATGCCAGGCCTACTCCAGAGGCCCAGTGTGTCGTTTTATTATTTTTTTGAGACAAGGTCTCACTCTGTCGCCCAGGCTAGAGTGCAGTGGTGCAATCATAGCTCACTGCAGCCTCAAACTCCTGGACTTAAGTGATTCCCCTGCCAGCCAGGGGCGGTGGCTCAAGCCTGTAATCCCAGCACTTTGGGAGGCCGAGATGGGCGGATCACGAGGTCAGGAGATCGAGACCATCCTGGCTAACATGGTGAAACCCCGTCTCCACTAAAAAAATATAAAAAACTAGCCGGGCAAGGTGGCGGGCACCTGTAGTCCCAGCTACTCGGGAGGCTGAACCAGGAGAATGGCGTGAACCCAGGAGGCGGAGCTTGCAGTGAGCTGAGATCTGGCCACTGTACTCCAGCCTGGGCAACAGAGCGAGATTCCGTCTCAAAAAAGAAAAAAAAAAAAAAAAGTGATCCCCCTGCCTCAGCCTCCCATGTAGCTGGGACCACAGGTATGCTTAGCTAATTTTTTCTTTTTAAATAGAGATGGGGTTCTCACTATATTGCCCAAGCTGGTCTTGAACCCCTGGGCTCAAGCAATTCTCCTGCCTCAGCCTCCCAAAGTGCTGGGATTACAGGCGTGAGCCACCGGGCCCAGCCCTGGTGTGACGTTTTAGAGAGGGCTGAGAGCACAGACACCAAGGCTTTAGTCCAAACACCTTCACCCCTCTGCCACCCGCTCTCCTGTTCCCTCCTACCCTCACCCTGCTTTTCTGGCATTCCAGCCTCTCCCTCTCCTGATTCCTTCCTCTCAACTAATAAACACCTACAAATCTCTCCAATTCAAAACGTGAAAAGGAAAAAAACCAACTGACGCCCGACCCAGCTTCTGCCCCTAGGTCCTGCCCCTTTGCTCTTTCAGTGAGCAAGAAAATCGGTGACATCTGCCACATCCAAAACCTCTCTCTGCCCACTGTGACCCCGCCACAACTGTCACCACTTCCTTGAAGCCACTTCCCTTCCACAGTCCACAGCTGAAAGGAAGCCCCTTTCCCTGGGGGCACCCACAGGCCCCCAACTGTGTTTCTGTATCATACTGCACAAGGGCCAGGCCACACACTTACTTGCCCACCTACAGACACAGTGCTGTCTAATGCCAACACCTTGTGGCACATGCTGTGCCTCTGCCAGAAATGCCAACCCAGAGCCTTCGTGGCTCGGCTCCAGTGCCTCCTCTTCCAGGAAGTCTCCCACACCCTTCCTTGGCTAGAGCTCATCAGTCCCCCTGCTCTTGTACAACCAGGACACTAGGGTTAAACCTCAGAGGGGCAACCAAGAGTCACTGAGGGCTGAGTGTCTGGCTTCCACTGGGCACAGAGGCAAAGATGACAGGTTCCTGCCATACAGTCAGAGAGACATGGACAGTCCACAGTAACTGAGGCGACAGGTGGCATGGTAAAGAGTCACCTCAAGGACTGGGTGGGGGAGCCTCCTGGGGGGACAATGCCTGACCTGAGACTCCAAAGAAAGCAGCAGTTACTTCAGCAAGGGGAGGGGGAGGAGGGTATGTGTTCCAGATGGGGAAGAACCTGCGTCCAGGCCCACGAGAGACAAAACGGAGAGCTCTGGAAACCCCAGGCCACAGGAGCTCATCATCATAACCAGAGTCATGCTGATCACAGTGACTTCAGCACTACTAACCAGCCATTATCCAGGGTTCACTGTGTGCCAGGCACTGTCCCATGCATTAAGCACTGAACCTCATGCCAGCCCTAGGAGGTCAACATTACCATTATCATCTCCTTTCTACAGTAAAGAAAATAAGGCAGGCGGGCGCGATGGCTCACGCCTGTTAATCCCAGCACTTTGGGAGGCCAAGGTGGGCGGATCACGAGGTAAGGAGTTCGAGACCAGCCTGGTCAACATAGTGAAACCCGGACTCTACTAAAAATACAAAAATTAGCTGGGTGTGGTGGCACGCGCCTGTAGTCCCAGCTACTTGGCAGGCTGAGGCAGGAGAATCACTTGAACCAGGGAGGCGGAGGTTGCAGTGAGCTGAGACCACAGCATCCCACTCCAGCCTGGGTGTCAGACTCCGCCTCGAAAAAAAAAAAAAAAAAAAAAAAGCCAGGTGCGGTGGCTCACACTTGTAATCCCAGCACTTTTGGAGGCCGAAGCAGGTGGATCATGAGGTCAGGAGATCGAGACCATCCTGGCTAACACGGTTAAACCCCATCTCTACTAAAAAAAAAATACAAAAAATTAGCCAGGCATGGTGGCAGGCACCTGTAGTCCCAGCTACTCGGGAGGCTGAGGCAGGATAACGGCGTGAACCCGGGAGGCGGAGCTTGCAGTGAGCTGAGATCGCGCCACTGCACTCCAGCCCGGGCGACAAAGCGAGACTCCATTTCAAAAAAAAAAAAAAAAATTAGGCCCAGAGAGGTTGAGAAACATATTCAAGGCACCACGACTACCATGTGGTAGGTAGCGGAGGGAGGGTTCCACCTAGCCAGCCTGGGTGGAAAGCCTGAATTCTGAGGAGGGAAGAGGCACGGGTGGAGCTGCAAAGGAGGGATGGGGCAGGGTGTCATGTCAAGGAGGGCTGGAATGCCAGGCCACAGACTGTCATGGTCACTGAGCCCAGAGCTGAGGATGTGAGCTGTGAGGATCTAAATCCCAACTCTGCCACCTCCAGGCTTTGGGGGGCCTCAGGCAAGTCACTCGCCCTGTGTGGGCTTCCATTTCCCGAACTGTACAGTGGGGTGAAGAACAGCGCTTCCTTCAGAGGTTGCTGCGACAAGGAAGGGACACAGTTCAGGGAAGTGGTTGGTGCAGTCAGTAGGCCCAGTTCATGTCCATATGTCCAACAGGACTGCGATGGTGGGCGTCTGTTGTGAGGGTGACAGGGAGCCACAGGTGGGTTCTAAGCTGGAGAATGACACTGAGACAAGAGGCAGGGAAAGCTCTAAGAGCCAAGGTGTGCCATCATCCCAGAGACATGTGGCTTGACACCAAAGTCCCCTAACCCATTCACTTCCTCCCCGACTCCAGCCACCCCGCAATGAGTCCTTTCCTACTAGGCTGACCTGCAAACCCTCAATTCCAATCTTAACCCTCCCTCTTGCAGAAGCCCCAGGGAACAAAGAGTTGGACCAGCCCTTACTGCCCCCTGAGGGCTCACAGCCCCTAGGGCTCCAAGCACTGCCAGTTCCGCCCTCTTGGAGGTCACTGAGCCCCAGTGCCACCACTGTTCTCCAATCTGTCCACCTCCAGGCCCTACCCGACCATGATCACCTTGGGTTCTAGTCCCTTCCTCGCTGTCCTCTCTCTATCCATGTCCTCAAAAGCCCCAACCCTCTTCCTTGCAACTCAACAAACCCTGCACGCCTCCCCTGCCACCCTCTCTCCACTCTTCACTCTTAAGGGATCACTTCACTTTCCAGTTCCAAGAGAAGATGGAAGCCACCAGACAGGAAAGCCTCAGCCTCCTGCTCTCCCCTACACATGCCTCTCCAGCGCCACCCTCTGTACATCTCTCCACCCTGCATCCTGGTTTCCTCTCCTCCACTCATTCAGCGAAGATGATCTCACTGCCCACTGTCCGCCAGGTGCCGTTAGACACCAGGGACACAGCAGGAACAAACAAATCAAGTCCCTTCCTGGGAGCTGATGCCCTCGACTCCATTCATTCTGGCTTTGGACCCCCCTCCACCCCCAGAGCACAGCTAAGGACCCAAGGCCTCCTGGTAGCAAAATACAACCACCACTTCCTGGTCCTTGATCTCCCACGGCCTGTCGCCAGCATCCACCTCTGCTCACCACATTCCCTCCTGCTTCACTCTCTACTCAGGGGCACACCTCTGGCCGTGGGCTCCTCCAATTCTCTGGCTAGGCTCTTACTCTAACTCACAAGTACTGATGTATGATCTTTTGCCCTCTTCATCAAAGCTGCTTGGCTTGCTACCTACAGGCTGAGAACTCCCAAACTTGTATCTTTCTCTTGAGCATCAGACCCACACTTCCTGAGCACACCACACACGTCAGTCATCTGAGCTCTTTACCTTCCCCGAACATGCTCCTTCTGAGCCTGGGGAATGATGCTGTTGCCCATACAGGCTCCTGGGTCAGAAACTCACCTGAGGGTTACCCTGCTGTCCCCACTGCCACTTAGTCACCAAGTCCAAGCCATTCCACTTTTTTTTTTTTTTTGAGATGGAATCTTGCTCTGTTGGCCAGGCTGGAGTGCAGTGGCTCGATCTCGGCTTACTGCAACCTCCGCCTCCCGAGTTCAAGCGATTCTCCTGTCTCAGCCTCCCAAGTAGCTGGGATTACAGGCACCCACCACCATGCCCAGCTAATTTTTATATTTTTAGTAGAAAGAGAGCTTCACCATGTTGGCCAGGCTGGTCTCGAACTCCTGACCTCAGGTGATTTGCCTGCCTCGGCCTCCGAAAGTGCTGGGAATTACAGTCATGAGCCACCACGCCCGGCTTCTTTTTTTTTTGAGACAGAGTTTCACTCTCTCTGACCAGGCTGGATGGAGTGCAGTGGCATGATCTCGACTCACTGCAACCTCTGCCGCCCAAGTTCAAGTGATTCTCCTGTCCCAGTCTCCTGAGTAGCTAAACTACAGCTGTGTGCCACTATGCCTGGCTAAATGTTTTGTATTTCTAGTAGAGACGGGGTCTCACCATGTTGGCCAGGCTGGTGTCGAACTCCTGACCTCAAGTGATCCACCTGTCTCGGCCTCCTGAAGTGCTGCGATTACAAGCATGAGCCATCATGCCCGGCCCAAGCCATTCTACTTCTTAAAAAGTTCTTACGCCGAGCGTGGTGGCTCATGCTTATAATCCCAGCACTTGGGAGGCCGAGGTGGGTGGATCACCTGAGGTCAAGAGTTCAAGACCAGCCTGACCAACATGGAGAAACCCCCATCTCTACTAAAAATACAAAATTAGCCAGGCATAGTGGCGCGCCTGTAATCCCAACACTTTAGGAGGCCAAGGTGGAAGGATCACTTGAGGCCAGAAATTCAAGACCAGCCTAGGTAACAGCAAGTCGCCAGTTCCTGCAAAAAGTTTTAAAAATTGGCCAGGCACAGTGGCATGTGCCTGCAATCCCAGCTACTCAGGAGGCTGAGGCAGGAAGATTGCTTGAGCCCAGGAGGTTGAAGCTGCAATGAGCTATGACTGCACCACTAAACTCCAGACTGGGTAACAGAGACAGACCTCTCTCTAAAAAAGAAAAACAAAACAAAACAAAACAAAAGGCCTGGCAAGGTGGCTCACACCTGTAATCCAAGCACTTTGGGAGGCCAAGGCAGGTGAATCACCTGAGGTCAGGAGTTCGAGACCAGCCTGACAAATATGGCAAAACCCCAGCTCTACTAAAAATACAAAAACTAGGCTGGGCGTGGTGGCTCATGCCTGTAATCTCAGCACTTTGGGAGGCTGAGGCAGGCGAATCACCTGAGGTCAACCTTGTCTCTTCTAAAAAAGTACAAAAATTAGCCGCGCGTGGTGCTGTATGCCTGTAGTCCCAGCTACTCAGGAGGCTGAGACAGGAGAATTACTTGAACCTGGGAGGCAGAGGTTGCAGTGAGCGGAGATTGCGCCCAGGCACTCCAGCCTGGGTGACAGAGCAAGACTCCATCTCAAAAAAAAAATATTCAGGCATGGTGGTGGGCACTTGTAGTCCCAGCTACCTGGGAGGCTGAGACAGGAGAATCACTTGAACCTGGGAGGCGGGGGCTGCAGTGAGCCGAGATCACACCACTGCACTCCAGCCTGGGCGACAGAGCAAGCCTCTGTCAAAAAAAAAAAAAAAAAAAAAAAAGTTATTGCAAATCTTTCCCCACTGCTGCTGCTTCTGTGCCCAGACCTGGCAGAGCCTCCTGAGTGGTTCTGCTGTGCCCCCACAGTCCCCTGCTCTCCCCAGCTCTTGTTCTTTTCATTGAGAGGTGCCATCTGATTATTTAGTCCCTCCAGGCACTGTGCTGAGGGCTTTGCAGGAATCACTTCACTTAACCTCACAAGGTGAGTATTCATACAAACCCAGACCGCAGATGAGAAAACCAAGGCCTGGAGAGGTATCGCTCTCCACACATGGCCACACAGCCAGTGAAACACAAGGACGCAGACTCCAGGGCCTACACTGGGAGCCATTGCCTCTCGCTTTGTCTGCTTCAGGCCACACGTCTCCCGTTGAAGCAGAAATTAGGTCCCTTTCAGTCTGGCTCCCACATGCCAGGCACAGAGTTGGCCTTGAAGGGGCCTCAGCAAACATTTCCTTGATTAGTACATGAGGCGGGTGTCATCCCCTGCAACTTCTGTAACTATCTGCTTCTATGTTGCAGCTTAACTATATGCTCTTCAAGGGCACAGATCTACATTCTGAGGCCTAACAGGCTGTGCTTTCAGCAACTATTTGCAACTAAGTAAATACTGGCTACAATGAGGGCTCTTTCTCAGTAGTTTCTATTTCCCAGGTACTGTGCTCAGTTCTTCCTGTGTATTAGCTCAAGAAAACACTATGCAAGAGTGTTGATTATCTGGTTTTTCAGATGAAGAAACCAAGGCACAGGAAGTTAAGTGACTGGCCTAATGGTTTACAGCTTCATCAGCTGTAACCATAACCGGTAGCTCATGCCTGTAATCCCAGCACTTTGGGAGGCCGAGGCGGGCACATTACTTGAGGTCAGGAGTTGGGAGACCAGCCTGGCCAACATGGTGATACTCTGTCTCTACTAAAAATACAAAAAAAAAAAAAAATTAGCCGGGTGCGGTGGTGGGTGCCTGTAATCCCAGTTATTCAGGAGGCCAAGGCAGGGGAATCGCTTGAACCCGGGAGACAGAGGTTGCAGTGAACCAAGATCGTGCCACTGCACTCCAGCCTGGGTCACAGAGTGGGGCTCCGACTTAAAAAAAAAACAAAAAACAGATTCTGTCGCAGGCAATTTGCCTTCAGAGCTTACACTCTGGTACTTTTGGCTGCACAATCTCTGCAGATACCAGAAGGCACCAGTGGCCCCGAGCTGGTCCCAAAAGAAGACTAGAGTTTGAGTTCAGCCATGAACTTGTACTATAACTTCAAGTGTCCCTTTTCCCTCACAGGGCTGCCATTATGAAGGTCAGATCAGCTAACCCTGGTGCAGTGCCCAACAGGGAGCCTGGTCCCAGCCACAGCAAGTCCCTGGGAAAGAGCCTGATAGCCTCGTTTACTGCAACATTTCTTGGGCACTCACACCGCCCTTTGTCCCGTGCTAGGGACATGAAGATAAAACAGACACAGTTATCTGCTCCCACCCCAGCAACTGACGGGAACATGAAATGAGTAAATGAATGAAGGCTTGTCAACACGCCGAAGGCCTCTGTGTGCTCTACGAGGGGAACAGTGCACTGTGGGAGTTTGATGGAGAGAAGGAGGAATTTTGTTGGGGGTGAGATCAGAGAAGAAGACAAGAGGCTCCGGAGGATGACCGACATTTCTATTTCTAATCGAGGCTGCAGGGATGGGGGATGGGCAGAGGGTGTTAGTGGTGGCTCCAGGGCAGAAGGAAAGCAGGAACTGAGTCAGGAGGTTCAAGCCTGGCTGTCTTTCGAGGGCAGGGGCAGCCCAGCACATGGCGTTCTCCTATGTGAATGGAACCAACCATCAGACTGTTTTCAGAAGTGGCAGTATGAGAAGTGACAATGCGGTACAGCGCTCAGTGCTATGGCTGACACACACCAGACACTCAATATAATCACTACTATTAGGAGGAAAGGCATCAGAGCCAAAGGGCCTAAGTTCCAATGCCTGGTTCTACCACCACTTCCCTTCCACATGACCTTGGGCCTCAGCTTCATCTGAAAAAGGGGAAAATAACCTCTACCTCAAAGTTGTCTGGGGGGTTAAATAAGCCCGTAAGTGCAAAGCAACCTGCATGTGGTAAATACAGAAGGATGCACTGTAATCTGCACACGCTAGAGAAGTATCCCCAATATAAAAGCAAGGCCCAGAGAGGGCCAGAGACCTACCGCAGGTCACCCAGCAAGCGGGAAGCCTGCTGGCCACGGAACGCAGGCCTGTCCAGGCCACTCACCAGCGGCTCCAAGTTCGGCAGACTCGCATGCAGATACACAGCTCCCGTGGCCCGAGGTGCTGGAAGACGCGAAGCCAGGCGGCCCGGGGCAGGGGGTGGTCGGATCCAGCAGCCAAGGGGAGTGTGTCGGGCTCAGGGCTTCGAGGCGGGGGCCGCACCACGTGCCGCTCCAGCTGTGGAGGCCGGGGTGGTGGGGCGGGGCCCAGGGGCCAGCTGAGCAGGGGCCCCCCGCTGCCAGGGCGCACAGCCCGCCGCCCCCCGCGGTTCTCTTTCTCGCCAGAGCTGCCCCGGGCTGGCCGTCGCCCATTCCGGGCCTCGCCGGGGGCTTCGTCCTCACTCAGCGATGTGCCCGAAGAGTCGGAGTCGGAGTCTGAGTCCGAGGAGGAAGAGGAGGTGTCAGGCACCCGTTCCAGCAGCTGGCACATCCGCTTGAAACGTTCTAACTTCTCCCTCTGCGGGGACGGGGATGGCACCGCTGGGCCCTCTGCAGAGGCCAAAGGCGGCTTTGGTTTCTGCAGGGAGACAGGGTTGATGCTGTTCTAGGGCCTGGGATACATTTTCCCACCCCCCCCCTACCCCGAGGAGTCATCAGGGGATGAACAGCCCAAGGGAGAGTCCTGAGTTCCAGCCCTGGCTCTGCTCAGGACAGTGGGAGACCTTGCTAAAGCCACTGCCGGGCCCTGGGCCTCAGTTTCCTCATTGGTAACAGAAGGGTGCTAATTAAAATAATTTCTAGCTGGGCATGGTGGCTCATGCCTGTAATCCTAGCACTTTGGGATGCTGAGGCGGGAGGATCATGAGGTCAAGAGATCAAGACCATCCTGCCAACATGGTGAAACCCCTTCTCTACTAAAAATACAAAAATTAACTGGGCATGGTGGTACGAGTCTGTAGTCCCAGCTACTCGGGAGGCTGAGGCAGAATTGCTTAAACCCAGGAGGTGGAGGCTGCAGTGGGCCAAGATCGCACTACTGCACTCCAGTATGGGCGACAGAGGGAGACTGTCAAAATATAGAAAAGAAAAGAAAAGAAAGAAAAAAAAGAAAAGGAAAGGAAAGAAAATAAATTTCCAGCCCTTATGGATTTGCATGGCTTAGGCAATTCCAAAAGCAATAGGGAATGGAGAAATGAGAGACCCGCTTTGAGTCCTGGCTTGCCCTCCACTCTGGATGGCTGTGGGAAGCCCCTGCTTCATCATCTACTACCCAGACCAGCTGGAGCAGGCGTCTGTCCACCAACCGAGGGTAACAGTGACTGGCCCCATGAGCAGCACCTCACACCTGCTGACTCACTCCGTCCTCACAGTCCTAACGCAGTGTTGACCTGGGCCACTCTTTTCAGACATGAGGAAACTGAGGCTTAAAGGCACGAAGTGACTTGTCCAAGGTTACAAACTGACAAACAGCAAAGGCAGGATTTGGACCCAATCAGGCAGACTCCTGTGTTGAGTGTCCATGCCAAGTAATATCTCAATTCTGGCTTTACTGTATGACTTGGACAAGTCTTCAAACTTCTCTGGGCCTTATTTCCCTTGAATCTAGGTAAATTTTATAGCTTACAAAGCTCACTGCCTTTCAGAACCTCATTAGACATATACAGTTCTGCAGAATAAGGGGGCAAGGCAGACAGCAGCATCTCCACTTCATGGATAAAGAAACTAAGGCCCCAGCACTTTGGGAGGCCGAGGCAGGCGGATCACGAGGTCAGGAGATCGAGACCATCCTGGCTAACATGGTGAACCCCGTCTCTACTAAAAATACAAAAAAAATTAGCCGGGCGTGGTGGCGGGCGCCTGTAGTCCCAGCTACTCCGCAGGCTGAGGCAGGAGAATGGCGTGAACCTGGGAGGCGGAGCTTGTAGTAACCTGAGATTGCGCCACTGCACTCTAGCCTGGGCGACAGAGCAAGACCCCATCTCAACAAAAGAAAAAAACAACAACAACAAAAATAAGGCTCAGGGTGGCCGACAAGCTTCTAGGACCATACAAAGAGTAAACAGAGAAATTTGAACTCAGTTCTCTCCCCTGTAAGGCTTGGAAAGATGAGGCAAGTAGGTCAGATGAGCCCTAAGGGTTTTTGGGAAGTCAGGGGCTCCTGTGGCCTGGACACAACCCACCCTCCCACCCAACTCATCCCAGGAGTCCAAACGTCCACCGCAGCCAAGTGGGGCTGGGGCAGAACAAGGTGAGCAGGAAGGGATAGTCCTCAGGCTTCAAGGTGAAGGGTGGGGCAAGGGAAGGTGGGAAGGGGAGGGAGGAGGTCCCCGGCACACCTCCCAGTTCTCGGGAGGGAGCCCAGGGTGGCAGGATGAGAAAGCCTGGCTCGGATTCAGAACCCTGGGGGGCAGCAGGCCCGGGCCGCCTGGGTCCGATCCTCGGAGGAGGCAGGCGTCTCCACCCACCTTCTTCAGGTGCCTCTCTCGGCCTCCTTTCACCTACCAGGGTGAGAGGGAGATATGGGGGAAGGGAGAGACCCCATTAGGCCCTCATGGGTCAGAAATCTAAGGTCCATGCCCTCCTCTTAGACTACAAGTCCCAGAAGCCGCCGTCCCAGGGATAACTCTGAGCATGCTCACCTTGCACCCAGCGTCCTAGCCCACTGAGCATGCTCCATCTCCTCTTTCCTCCCCTCAGGCCCTCTCCAGCCCCTCCCTCCTCCCATGCAGGGATGATCTGAGCATGCTCTCTCCTGCCTCCCTAACCCACCCAGGGCTCCCAAAGCTTCCAGCCGTGCCAGCTCACCTCACCTGTCCCCCCCCATCCTCCACATTGAGCATGCTCTATCCTCCCCCACCACCCAACTCCTGAACTACATCTCCCAACAGCCCTTGGGGGAACCCACGGAGCACCGCTCCCAGGCCCACACACCCCCACAGAACCAGCCAGGACTACAGCTCCCAGAATTCCTAAGGCCAGGCCTAGTGAGCATGCTCCGTGGCTCACCTTTTTCCTTGGGGTGGGGGGCTCATTCCCTGCCTCCCTTTCCTTTCGTTTGGGGGGCCCAGGCACGTCCTCTGGCGGGGGGCCGGCAGGCAGGGGGCCCTTGCGCCTAGGCGGGGGCGGTGGAAGCGGCGGCTCCTCTGTCAGCTTCCATCCGCTCCCCAAGCTGGCGCCCTCCTCGCCGTTGTCGGCCCTACGGCGGCCAGGCCCCTCACCTGAATCCTAGGTGGGACGGAAGCTGGGGGTGAGGGCCTGCACAGCTCCCCGACCCACCACCTACCCATAGCTCAACCCAGCCCAGCCCCTACCTTGCTGGTGCGGCCTTCCTGGGTGCAGCGAGGGCACTCCCAGCAGTTGGGGATCTCTGCATTGATGACACCCTCAGCCTTCCCCATCTGTAGGCAAGATGGCAGCGAGTGAGGGGTTGGCCAGGAAGCCCAGAGCCCGGGTCCCCCCGACTCCCTGCTCCCTGACAATCTGCCCCACCCCAGTTGCCAGGGTCCCAGGGCCATCACCTTCAGGCAGCCAGGGTGGACGATCTCGTTGCAGATTGTGCACTCCATGAGGCTCAAACCAAATTTCTCTTCCTCTCCCTCCACAGTGTCCTCCTTCCCAGCCTCCCCACACAAGAGGCACACAGCTGTGTGTGGGAGCACGGGCTGTTGGGGGAGAGGGGACATCAGGGGCCCCGAAAGCTAACAACAGGGGAAAGACCCTTCCTTCTAGGGACCCTGGCCAGCTGCCGGATGAGATGCAGCACCCACGGGCCAAGCTGGGTCTGATCCTGAGTTTGCTCCTTTGGGGAGTGCGACCTCAAGCAACTAATTTAACCTCCTTAAGTCTCCATTTCTGCATCTGCAGAATGGGGCTACGAATCTTTCCCTCGCAGGACTCTTGGGAGAGCAAAATGATGCATGAGAGACACTGATACGTAGCTGTTACAACCTGTGACTGTTATAGCTGGACCCAGGGCCAGTGTGACCCTGAAGTGACAGCTGGCTTTGGAGAGGACAGTAACACTCAGAGGGTGGGGAAGACAGCTTGGGGTGATACCAAGGTCGCTCCATGAGAGTCCAAGGGTTGCTCTGAATCCCACAATGAACCCGGTTTTGGCAAGACCCCCTGGGAACACTACGGAAGTCGCTAGTCCTGGGGAAGTGGGGGCAGCCTCAGGCAGTGTGACTTTGGGGAAGACAGTGGTAGAACTGAGTCATAACAAGGATGCGGCAGAATCAAGGAAGATGCAGGTAGTGGGAGAAGAAAGAGTGAGGCAAGGGGTTGGGGGAGAAAAGAAAAGAAGTGAGGGGCTGAAGGGTGAAGAGACCAACCAGGAAAGAGCAGCAGGAGGAAGAGAGGGAGGTGGCAGAGTGGGGAGGGGGACGCAGGATGCAGCTGGCTCCCCGCGGCTGCTGGGGAAGGGCCGTGCTCTGGAGCCCAGGGACGCTCAAAGGATGAGGAAGGCAGGGCGGAAACCCATGCTTCCCTAATCCCTACTGTGTGCTGGGCCTTGTGGTAGACACATTCGCGTCCATGCCATTGTTTAATCTTTACAACTCAGCAAAGGAAACATTTTACAGAGAAGGAACCTGAGGTTCATTCAACATGATTTGCTCAAGGTCACATAAAGGGTGAGCTTGGCCTCAAATCCAAGACCACCCTTGGTGAGGAACAGGCCAGAGAAGGGCAAGACCTGTTGGAAGGGGGCCATCTCTGGGGATGGGCCCCCTCCTGCACAGAGACCTCTTGGGGGGTGGTAAAGCAGGGGTTGGGCATTCTGTGGGGGTGTGACTCTGAGAGCTGGGAAGAGCCTCAAAGTAGGGACTAGGTCAGATCCTTCTGTGCACCTGGATGCTGCCCCTAGCTTGGAGCTGAGGACATAAATGGACGTTGACACAAACTAGTGAATGAAGGGAGGAAATGAGCTAGTGAACAAACAGCTACTCCACAGGACAGGCTGGGAGGCAGTCACCAGCCATCCCAGGGAGGTATTGGGAAGGGTGGGCAGAGCTCAAAGGTGGGGGCAGAACTCACGGCAGTGCACTGCCGGAGCAGGCACGACTGCTTCATGCGCCCGGGCCCCCCGAACTTCTTCATGTCTCGGCAGAAGTGGCAATCCCCGCACTCAGTTCGCACACAGGCCCGGCAGCGGCGGCAGCGGGTTCGGCGTCGGCGCGCTCCGGCCCCCGGCCCCCGGCTGCTCGACGACATTGGGGGCGTCAGCAACGCCGAGGGCTGTGGGTGGATGGTGGCAGGGTCAGATGGGCCCACTGGGGCCCTGGCCTGGGAGACTCCCAGCAGCTCCCTCCACCCATAGACAGCTAGAGCCTGCCCTCTTCCCCAGGGGGACAAGGAGGTCACCCCGTCCTGTGTATCTGGGGGCCAATCCTCTACTCATGGCCTGTCTCCCTGCAGCAGCTCAAGAGGAGCCCAAGAACTGCTTCCCGGTCTAGCTCCTCTACCGCTTCCTCAGGGTCCCTCCCCTAGCCCCGGGAGCAGGAGGGGATACCCAAGCCCTCTCCTCTGCCATCCCCACACACTGGAGCTCCTTGGAAAGGTCAGGCACTCCTTGTTCCTGGTGTTAGCTTGGAGAGGTCCCAACTCTTCCCCTGTTATCAGAGTGTAGAATACCCCAGGCTCTCCCCATCCTCAATCTGGGGTAAATTGCCCAGATTCACCTCCCAGATACCCACAGATTCCTAGACAGAAGCTCCGGACTTTTCTTCCCCCCACCCCTCCACCGCCCTTCATCCACAGCAGCCATCCAATCTCTCTTCCCCTCAACCCAGTTATCCTCCCCAGATCTAGCGAGATCCTTGCCCCCAAGCCCCTAACGATCTCCTCTGCCCACTAACATCCCAGGGCTCTGACAATCCAGGAGATGCTTCTTCAGAGACCCTTCTCAGCCCAAGATCTCAGCCCCTCTTGTTCCCCACAGGGCTCCCTCCTCCAGGACATCCTCCTCTTGGATCCCTCAGGTCCACCTGGGCAATCTCCCAGATTCCTTGGGATTCTAGAATCCAGCCTGACATCTCCCCAGAACTCAGGTTGGGATCAGTCCTAGGCCCCCCAGCATCCCGGGCTGCTTTCATCCCTAATCATCTAGAATCCCTTGGGCTCCCCCTCCCATGGAAACCAGATCCTCCAAGATCCCATGTGGAATTAGAAGCCTGGAGGGTCTCTTTCCAGTCAGAGTCTTACCCCAGATTCCCCCTTTCCAGGGACTTCCATACCCATCCATGGGGCTAAGGGGCCCTCCAGCGCTCCAGGGGAGGGGCCTGGAGGGCGGCGACTGCAGGCGGGGGTGGGGGCTTTCAAGGAGAAGCAGGGTCTAGGAAGGAGGGCCAGTTCCCCAGGGTGGAGAGGTCATAGGAAGGAGGGCTGGAGATGAGTTTGGAGCAGAGAGAGGGTGAGGCTGGGGGCGGGGAAGGTAGAGAGAGGCCGGGCTGAGGATGAATGGGAGTGGGCGCTGCCCAGGTCTAGGGGTGAGGAGGAGCCGCATGAACCCACCTCACACGTGTCCCGGGAGCCATCTCTCCCTTCTCGGCAGCTCCCGGCGGGTCGGCGGCCATCGGCGGCGGGGGGGCCGGGCGGCGCGGGGCGCGGAACGCTCAGAACGCCGGGGTCCACGGCCCCCCGAGGGCGCTCGGCCCCTCCCTCCGGCGGAGGCCGGGACGGCGGCGAGTGGAGATGGGGGGCGCCGGGGGCGAGGCCCTCCCACGGGCTGCGGCGCGGCCCTTCCAGGGGGAGGTCCTGCTCTGGGGGGCTCAGTCCCTCAGCCCCCCCAGGCCAACGGGGGCTCCTTGGGCGCAGGGTGCTCAGCTTCTGCCCGGGGCCCACTCAGTCCCGGGTCCGAGTCCCAGCTCCCCTCCCCCCGCCCCACCCCGCCTCTCCCCAGCGCCCCTGGCCCTTTAACTGGCCCCTTCCCGGACCCCACTGCCCAGGGGTCCAGGGCCAGGCCTGGGCCCCCCCACCGTTTCCGGGGTTCAAACCCCGCCCACCGCCGGTTCCCGGGGAGGGGGGGGTCGCTGTAACCTGCCCCCCTCCCCTGGGCCCGCCCCTGGACTGCGAACCCCTGCCCTACGGCTACGAGGCGAGCGGAGGGGGGTGAAGGAAGCTGCTCCGGCCCCGCCCCCCCAGCCCGCGCGCACCCCCGACCTCTCCCCCTCCCCCCAGCGCGCGACCCTCGGGAGATAGGGATTTAAATAAAATTTGAATAAATCCCCCTCCTCAAGCGGGAGGGTGGAAGGAAAGGATAGAGGGGGAGAGGGAAAGGGGAAGGGGGTAGTTGGGGTGTCTTAACCCCCCTGGTCCCCCAGCCCCGCGCTGCTACGGCCCGGGGCCCTGGCCGCCTCTCTCATCCCTCCTCAGCTCCTTCCTCCTTCCTCCTCTCTTTCCCCCTCCCCTCCCTCCTCCTTCCCTCCTCCTCCTCCTCCTCCTCCTCTTTACTCCCTCCTTCTCCCAGAGGAACCCCGCCCCCTTCCCCCTCCTTCCTCCACCACCTCCACTTTCTAGGACGAGCGCGCGCAGGGCTCGACGGGAGTTGTAGTCCTGCAGCCACTGATACTACGGGGAAACAATGGGACGCTGGGGGCAGCGGGAACTACAAACAGGATGGCGGAGGGCGTTCCCAGCCGGGAGCCAAGGATGCCGGGAGTTAGAGTCCCGTTGCCCCGAGGCTCCCAGTTGCAGAACATCGAGAAGGAGCGGGAACGATGACTACAAACAAGATGGCCTTCTCCCCCGACCCGACCTCCTTCCCAGGCACTCACACGCCCTCCTGTCCACAACCCTCCGCGTGTGTGATACCTGACGGGAGTCGCAGTCCATCTGCTGCCTTCCCGCTGCCATTTCTACTCGTCAGGAACAATGGAAAGGTGAAAAGGAACGAGGACTACAAGCAAGATGGCGGAAGAGGGACCTACACCTGACTAGTAGTCGATCTTACGAGGTGCGATGGGATTAGTAGTTTTCTAGCCTTCCAGTGTTCCTTCAGAATGGCGGAACCAGGAGGACGAGGAGACTACCATAAAGATGGCAGGCCACCTAGCCTCTCCCGGTCTCCGCTTTTCACCACCTTGGGCACCTCGCCCGCCTGTGGTCTCGAAATCCCCCCAACCAGTGGCGCACGGCCTGACGGGAGTTGCAGTCTCCCGGCTCACGTCTATCATCTCCAGTCGAGACAATGGAAGGGGATGGGGCGGGGCCACCGGCAAAGATGGCGGCTGCAGGGCTGGGGCGACGGTGACACGGGATGTGTAGTCCAGGCGCCTAGCCTCTTCCCTGCGGAAATAAGGGAGAGGACTACGGTAAAGATGGCGACCTTGCCCCTCGACCTCTGCGCCGGTGCTTGCTGGGAAATGTAGTTCCCTGCCGAGCGCAACAGAGAAAGTACGTCGCTGTTGAAATGTGAATCCCTGCGGACACGCCAAATTGCGAGCCGACGGATACGGAAAGACTCTTTTCTCTTCTCCCCACCGCCCACCTCTGAACAGCCTGGCGGGAAATGTAGTCCCAAGCTTTCACTCGCGAGTGGAGGGGGAGGATTTATTTCACCGGTGGGGATCAGTGAGGCTAGGGGAGAAAGACGTCGGGCGATCCAGGAATAAAGAATGTCCGCCTCCCCATAGGGTGAGGACTTCGCGTTTCAGGGGAGGGCCCTTAAAGGAAGGCAGCAGGAATCCATCAGTCTTGTCGACCAGGGGGGCGTGGTTCTCGTCGAGAGTGCATTTACACTCTTGTACCCTAGAAAGCCTGGGCGCCTCCCACTCGATTCCTGCTCCTCAGACCTCCGGGAACCAGTGTCTTACAAGGCGTGCGGGCTCCAGGGAAAAGGACCTGGAGTCACAGCGAATCCCCGCCCCGCCCCGGGAAGCCACCAAACCTTGCTTTTTCTCATCTGCAAAATGGGGACAGTAGGGATAATGATCCCCACCTCGAAGCACAGTTGGGAGTGTTAAGCCAATATTCTTGTCACCAAAGTGCCCAACTCTGGCATGGGGCACGCGGTGGTAGATCCCTTTCTAAGGTCCCTTCCTGCCAGCCGTTCTGGGAGCCCAGGAATCCATGATGCCGGACGGAGTTAGCTTCTGTGAGAAGAAAACTGACGGGCAGGCTCCTCCCAGCTTGAACCGACCCCAGCCCCTCCTCATCGGGGTCCTCCAGCGTCTGTTACCGAGCACTGCTCCCAGGGGGCGCTCAATCTCCATTCGACTGGGGTACTACAAACACGATTTCCGTAACGTGGAGTTGCAGGCGCTGCACGCTGTCCAGCCTCATCCCCTGCCTGATTTCCAGTCAGCCTTGGAGGCCTAGACACTTCAACTGCCTATGCAAATGGAACGGCTTCTCATCTCTCTGCCGTTTTTTGTTTTTTTGTGTGTTTTAAGGTCTTGCTGTGTCGCTTGGGTTGGAGTGTAGTAGCAGGACCAGTTTGCTGCAGCCTCGACCTCCTGGACTTAAGCGATCCTCCTGCCTCAGCCTTTTGAATACCTGGGACTTCAGGCACGCACCACCACACCCAGCTAATTTTTATTTATTTTTATTTATTTATTTATTTATTTATTTATTTATTTATTTATTTTGAGACGGAGTCTCGCTCTGTCGCCCAGGCTGGAGTGCAGTGGCCGGATGTCAGCTCACTGCAAGCTCCGCCTCCCGGGTCTATGCCATTCTCCTGCCTCCCGAGTAGTTGGGACTACAGGCGCCCTCCACCTCGCCCGCTAGTTTTTTGTATTTTTTAGTAGAGACGGGGTTTCACAGTGTTAGCCAGGCTGGTCTCGATTTCCTGACCTCGTGATCCGCCCGTCTCGGCCTCCCAAAGTGCTGGGATTACAGGCTTGAGCCACCGCGCCCGGCTAATTTTTAAACTATAATTTTTTTTTGTTGTTCAGACGAAATCTTGATATGTTGCCCAGGCTGGTCTTGAACTCCTGGCCATAAGTGTTCCTCCCGCCTTGGCCTCCCTAAGTGTTGGGATTATACGGTGAGCCAGCAGCCATAACCCCCTTCTCAATCTTCCTCCTCCCCTGGAAAACCTGCTCACTTCTGACCCCAAGACAGCCCTCTCCCCTTCCCTCTTTCTCCTGTGTTTGGCGGACCAGCCCCAGCAAGGACTTGGTGGTTGTGGTTTTTCTATCAGGGATGTCAATGACTGGCCAGTGTCCTGTGAAGTCTCAACTTGGCAGAAACTTGCCCAAGGCTGGATGGGAGGCTCCTTTGCAGCTCAGGCTTTATCAGTCAGGAAATCCCTCGCCCTCCCTAGAGGATTGGCTGTCCCCTCTATCCTCACTGCTTGAATTTGGTGTTGCATGATTGATTTCTACCCTGTTCCCTCTGCTTGAGGGCTATCCTCCCCACGCCCATCTCACTTCTCCACCCAGTTCACTATTCATCCTTCAAGGTCTCTATTTATGTATTATTTATTGTTTTACTCTCTCACCTTTCTAAAAGGTCTCTATTTAAATGCCACTGTCAATCCCAGCACTTTGGGAGGCCTAGGCGGGCGGATCATGAGGTCAGGAGTTCGAGATCAGGAATGGCCAGTATGGTGAAACCCTGTCTCTCCTAAAAGTACAAAAATTAGCTGGGCATGGTGGCATGTGCCTGTAATCCCAACTACTTAAGAGGCTGAGGCAGGGGAATTGCTTGAACCCAGGAGGCGGAGGTTACAGTGAGCTGAGATCGTGCCGCTGCACTCCATCATGGGCGACAGAGCAAGGCTCTGTCTCAAATAAATAAATAAATATGTCACTGTCCTGGCCAGTTGCAGTGGCTAACACCTATAATCCCAACACTTCGGGAGGCCAAGGTGATAGGATAACTTGAGACTAGGAGTTGAAGACCAGCCAAGGCAACATAGCGAGGCCCCATCTTTACAAAAATACAAAAATTAGCTGGACGTGTAGTCCCAGCTACTTGGGAGGCTGAGGGGCAAGGATTGCTTGAGGCCAGGAGATTGAGCCTGCAGTGAGCTATGACGATGCCACTCACTGCATTCAAGCCTGGGTGACAGAGCAAGACCCTGCTCCTGGACATATTACTAAGTGCTTTCAGCATTTCATTTGATCCTCATAAAAATCTTATGAAGGCCGGGCATGGTGGTTCATGCCTGTAATCTCAGCACTTTGAGAGGCCAAGGCAGGTGGGTCACCTGGGATCAGGAGTTTGAGACCAGCCTGACCAATATGGTGAAACCCCATCTCTACTAAAAATAGAAAAATTAGCCAGGTGTAGTGGTGTGTACCTGTAGTCCCAGCTTTTTAGGAGGCTGAGAAAAGAGAACTGTTTGAACCTGGGAGGCAGAGATTGCAGTAAGCCAAGATCGCACCACTGCACTGCCGCCTGGGCAACAGCGAGACTCCATCTCAAAAAAAAAAAAAAAAAAATCTTACGAGGTTGAATTCCATTTTAGAGACGAGGAAACTGGGACCCTCAACTGTGCAGAATGGATGAGTGGTACTGCCAGAATTCAAACCCCAGACTCCCGAACTCATGCTCAGAACTACTACAACGTTCACAAATGGAGCAAATCCAGTCTTGTGTGCGTTTAGTTTGGCATAGCAACAACACCACATTTCTCAGGCAAAATGGATTTCCAGCTTCTCTTGAAAAATCCTGAAATCTAGTCCAGGACCGTGGACAGTATTTAAAAAAAGAAAATGAAGAAAAGGCCGGGCATGGTGGCTCACACCTGTAATCCCAACACTTTGGGAGGCCAAGGTGAGTGGATCACTTGAGGCCAGGAGTTCAAGACCAGCCTGGCCAACATGGTGAAACCCCGTCTCTACTAAAAATACAAAAATTAGCCGAGCGTGGTGGCATGCATCTGTAGTCCCAGCTACTCAGGAGGCTGAGGCACGAGAATTCCTTGAACCTGGGAGGCAGAGACTGCAGTGAGTGGAGACAATGCCACTACACTCCAGCCTGGACAACAGAGCGAGACTCGGTCTCGACTCGGTCTCAAAAAAAAAAAAAAAAAGGGCCGGGTGCGGTGGCTAACACCTGTAATCCCAGCACTTTGGGAGGCCAAGGTGGGCAGATTACCTGGGGTCGGGAGTTTGAGACCAGCCTGACCAACATGGAGAAACCCCGTCTCTACTAAAAATACAAAATTAGTCAGGCGTGGTGGCGCATGCCTGTAATCCCAGCTACTCAGGAAGCTGAGGCAGGAGAATCACTTGACCTGGGAAGGCAGAGGTTGCAGTGAGCCAAAATCGCGCCACTGCGCTCCGGCCTGGGCAACAAGAGTGAAACTCCGTCTCAAAAAAACAAAAAAGAAGAAAAAGAAGGCTTTTATAGCTTCTGCCTAGAAGTGACACATGTCAATTCAGCTCATATTTTATTGACCAGTCAAACAGCTAACCCTGGCCAGGCAAAGTGGCTCATGCACATAATCCCAACACTTTGGGAGGCCGAGTTGGGCAAACCCAGGAGCCCAAGGCCAGCGTGGGCAACTTGGCAAGGCTCTGTCTCTGCAAAAGAATACAAAAATTAGCCGGGGTGGTGGCACACATCTGTAGTCCTAGCTACTCGGGAGGCTGAGGTGGGAGGATCGCTTGAGCCCAGGAGGTCCGGGCTGCAGTGAGCCATGATTGAGCCACTGCACTCCAGCCTGGGCGACAGAGCGAGACCTTGTCTGAAAATAATACAGAGATAGCCGTAACTAAAGGGGTTAGAGAAGCCAACTCTTGCCACATGCTTGGAAGGAGAAGAACTGGAAAACTTGTGGACAGCCCTTATCACAAGCACAGCTTCCTGTGTTTCCCAGGGGAAGTTAGTGCCGCCGGATGGAGGCTTTTTCTGGCATACCACCCACTGCAAGGCGCCCAATAATTGAACTCTTGTTACATGGGATGGCGACATCCATATAGAACAGAGGAGTCTGATTGACACTGACCAAGGTGGGCGAGTGAATGGAAAATGCCTCTGTGAGAAGCTCAGGGTCAGCCTTGGGATCAGCAATCACTAAAAAGCCAAGCTCCCCAAGTTGCAATGGATCTGGTTACTGAAAACCCCAGAAGTGAAGTGCCCAGCAGTGTGTATGGCTTCAGGTGGCCGAGGAACATGTTAGCAGACTTCACTGGCCAGTGATCCTGGGGGAATGGATGGCATTGATGGCTGGGTTTGGGTTTATTTTCTTTTTTTAGACAGGGTCTTGCTCTCTTGCCCAGGCTGGTGTGAAGTGGTGCAGTCATAATTCAATGCAGCCTCAACCTCCTGGGCTCAAGTGATCTTCAGTCTCTGGAAGTGCTGGGATTATAGGCATGAGCCACCACAGGAGGCCAATAGCTGGGTTTCTACTGGCAAAATTTAAAAAAAATCAATCAGGTATGGTGGTGCCTGCCTGTAGTACCAGCTACTCGGGAGGCTAGGGTGGGAGATTGAGCCTGGAAGGTCAAAGCTGCAGTGAGCCACGACTGAGCCACTGCATTCCAGCATAGGGAACAGAATGAGACCTCATCTCTAAACATAAAAAAAATAAATAAATAAATATTAAATGGTAGTTGGCTACCATTGAAAATATTTAAATATCAATCTAAGATTAAATACTTTAAAAAGTCTGAGGTACAGAATGGAATATACTATACACGTTATGAATACTAGTAAATTAAAAGTAGCAATATAATGAAGAAAAATCTGGGTGTAGGGAAAGAGTGAAGAAAATGTTAAAAATTAATAGCAACTGGGCTGGGCATGGTGGCTCACTCACACCTGTAATCTCAGCACTTTGGGAGGTCAAGGCAGGCGGGTCACTTAAGCCCAGGAGTTCCAGACTAGCCTGGCCAAGATGGTGAAACCTGGTCTCTACTAAAAATGTAAAAATTAGCCGGGCGTGTTGTCTCATGCCTGTAATCCCCACTACTCGGGAGGTTGAGGCATGAGAATCTCTTGAACCTGGGAGGCGGAGCTTGCAGTGAGCCGAGATCACGCCACTGCACTGCAGCCTGAGCGACAGAGTGAGACTCCTGAAAAAAAAAAAAAAAAATGCACAAAGGCAGGACTTGAACGGAAGCCCACTGCCTCCTAAATTGCTGGGTTTCCCAAGAATTCAGCTTCTAGTGTGACCAAAACAAAGATAAAGACAAGTCGGCCTGCAGGGTGGGACACAAAGGGGGTAGAGGGGGGCAAGCTGCTGACCTCTGACTTCTGTCTAGACAGATGCCTTGGACAACAGAGCTGGGCCTGGGGTGAGGCTAATTCCTCCAGATGTGAAGAAACACCTTAGAGGGGCCGGGCGCAGTGGCTCACAGCTGTAACCCCAACACTTTGGGAGGCCGAGGCAGCCGGATCACCTGAGGTTAGGAGTCTGTGACCAGCCTGGCCAACATGGTGAAACCCTCTACTAAAAATACAAAAATTAGCCGGGCGTGGTGGTGGGCGCCTGTAATCCCAGCTACTCAGGAGGCTGAGGCAGGAGAATCACTTGAACCTGGGAGGTGGAGGTTGCATTGAGCCAAATTGTGCCACTGCACTGCAGCCTGGGAAACAGAGCGAGATTCTGTCTCAAAAAACTAAACTAAAATAAATAAATAATGAGTTTATCCCTCATGGTTTGCAAATCTTTTTTTTTAAACTTGGAAGAATCTTACAGGAAATATTATTTATAGTGAAGAAACATTTATCTGAAGTTCCACAGTTCTTTCAGTTAAACTTCTATTTCTATTCGTTTTGTTAAATTCAAATAAAGTTAAATGTAATTTTAAAAATATGATATCTAGGCCAGGCACGGTGGCTCAAGCCTGTAATCCCAGCACTTTGGGAGGCCGAGACGGGCGGATCACGAGGTCAGGAGATCGAGACCATCCTGGCTAACATGGTGAAACCCCGTCTCTACTAAAAAATACAAAAAACTAGCCGGGCAAGGTGGCAGGCGCCTGTACTCCAGCTACTCGGGAGGCTGAGGCAGGAGAATGGCGTAAACCTGGGAGGCGGAGCTTGCAGTGAGCTGAGATCCGGCCACTGCACTCCAGCCTGGGCAACACAGCGAGACTCCGTCTCAAAAAAAAAAAAAAGATATCTAGTATTAATTGATTGTCATAAAATCTTTTTCTGTTTATCTGATCAGATGTCTGGAATGATGCTCACTAAATGTTAACACAGTCATAGTTATTTCTGGGTGGTGAAATAGGGAGGTTTGTTGATTTTGTCTTTGTTCATTTATGATCTGCTTCAAGTTTTCAAATGAACAGGTATTTTAACAATAACGATAAAGTTACTAATCTTTTTCTTTTTTTTTTTTCTTTTTTGAGACAAAGCGTCCCTCTGTCGCCCAGGCTGCAGTACAGTGGTGCCATCTTGGCTCACTGCAACCTCTGCCTCCCAGGTTCAAGCAATTCTCGTGCCTCAGCTTCCTGAGTAGCTGGGATTACAGGTGTGTGCTACCAGGCCTGGCTAATTTTTTGTATTTTTAGTAGAGACGGGATTTTGCCATGTTGGTCAAGCTGGTCTTGAACTCCTGGCCTCAAGCAATCTGCCCGCCTCAGCCTCCCAAAGTGCTGGGATTACAGGCATGAGCCACTGCACCCAGCCCCTACCTTTGTTCATCACTAGCTTGGACAAGTTCCTTAGCTTCTCTGAGCCTCAGTTTGCTCCCTTATCTGGAAACTGGGATAATAATTCCCACTCACAGGTTCTCACTGATTCCACCCATCAAGTGCCCTGACCCCTACTATGAGGCCCCTCCTGGGCCTGTCAAGGGTTGCCCCAGTAACACATAATGCCCCCAACCAATGGCAAAGGCTCAATGTCCCACAAGCCTGTGTCTGGACCCCAGCCCTATGCCCTGGCTACACATGTGCTCCCAAGAGATCTGGTACCTTTGCTCAAGCATGACCCAGTGTTGTCCAGAAAACCACAGTGGGGCCCATTTAGAACAGAGGCAAATGTGCTGGGCGCAGTGGCTCACACCTGTAATCTCAGCACTTTGGGAGGCTAAGGCAAGGGGATCACTTGAGGCCAGGAGTTCAAGACCAGCCTGGGCAACATAGCGAGACTCCTGTCTCTACAAAAAATAAAAATATTAGCCAGGCAAGGTGGTGTGCACCTGTAGTCCCAGCTACTCAGGAGGCTGAGATGGGAGAATTGCTCGAGCCTGGGAGGTCAAGGTTTCAGTGAACTGTGATCACACCACTGCACTCCAGCCTGGGTGACAGAGTGACATCCTGTATTAAAAAAAAAAAAAAAAAAAAAAAAAAAGGCCAGGCACGGTGGCTCACACGTGTAATCCCAGCACTTTGAGAGGCTGAGGCGGGCGGATCACAAGGTCAGGAGTTCAAAACCAGCCTGGCCAACATGGTGAAACCCCATGGTGAAACATCCAACCTGGGAGACAGAGTGAGACTCTGTCTCAAAAAAAAAAAAAAAAAAAAAAAGATGAACAAAGGCAGGTCTTGAACCAAAGCCCACTGCCTCCTAAACTGCTGGGATTCCCAAGGTATCAGCTTCTGGTGTGACCAAAACAGAGATGGAGACAAGTTGGCCTGCAGGGTGGGGCACAATGGGGGTAGAGGGGGCAAAGCTGCTGACCTCTGACCTCTGCTGAGACAGATGCCTTGGACAACAGAGCTGGGTCTGGGGTAAAGATAATTCCTCCAGACGTGAAGAACACCTTGAGGGGGCCGGGCGCGGTGGCTCACGCTTGTAATCCCAGCACTTTGGGAGGCCAAGGCAGGAGGACCACTTGAGGTCAGGAGTTTGTGACCAGCCTGGCCAACATGGTGAAACCCCGTCTCTACAAAAAAATACAAAAATTAGCCAGGTGTGGTGGCATGTGCCTGTAATCCCAGCTACTCGGGAGGCTGAGGGAGCAGAATCGCTTGAACCCAGGAGGTGGAGGTTGCAGTGAGCTGAAATCATGCCATTGCACTCTAGCCTGGGTGACAGAGCAAGATTCCATCTCAAAAAAAAAAAAAAAAAAAAAAAGGTGGCTCAAGTCTGTAATCCCAGCACTTTGGGAGGCCGAGGAGGGCGGATCATGAGGTCAGGAGATCGAGACCATCCTGGCTAACACGGTGAAACCCTGTCTCTATTAAAAATACAAAAAATTAGCCGGGCGTGGTGGCGTGCGCCTGTAGTCCCAGCTACTCGGGAGGCTGAGGCAGGAGAATGCTGTGAACCCAGGAGGTGGAGGTTGCAGTGAGCGAAGACCGCGCCACTGCACTCCAGCCTGGGCGACAGAATGAGACTCCGTCTCAAAAAAAATAAAACAAAAAACAAAAAAACACCTGGGGTGGGGGGCAGAGACAGAGAAAGGGAGGGAAGCCCCAGAGAGAGGCGAGTGGTGGTGGGCTCTGGTGGGATTAGCCTGCCCTCCCAGGTGAGGCCTGCCCCATGTACACTGTCCACCTGTGAATAGTACCAGATCAAGTATCCGCCTCACTCTCCCCTCCTCTCCCTCCTCTTCCACCTGCTCCACTACCATGGCATGGCCCATGCCTCAGTGCACCCATTCAATGGGCCTCCTATAATCCCCTGACATCACCAACTGCCTGGCACAGGCCCTGCCGGCCAGCCCTGGCAGCCCCCAACCTTGGAGAGCCTGTTTAAGACCCCTCACCTCAGAATCCATCTTTTCCTTCAACCTCCTCCCTCCTTCAGCTCACAGTTCAGATCTGGAACCCCACAGCCAGCCCCAAGCTGGGGACAGGAGTCTAGCCTCTGTTGTGTGACTCCAGGTAAGTAGCTGCCCCTTTCTAGGCCTCAGGCTCCTATCTAAGTCTTCCCAACATCCAGCTCATCGCATCAACCTGTCTGGGCTTCTTCTCAGCACCATGTCACTTTAGGAAACCTTGCTGTTTGTTAATTCACATGTTTCGTGCTGGTCTCCCCCACTGGACTGTGTGCCCGTGAGGCAGAGACCTTACCTGCCTTACTATTCACCCTGGTGCTGGCACACAGTAGGTGCTCTGTTAATACCTACTGGGGTCAGGTGCAGTGGCTCACACCTGTAATCCTAACATTTTGAAAGGCCAAGGTGGGAGGATCACTTGAGCCTGGGAGGTGGAGGCTACAGTGAGTTATAATGGTGCCACTGCACTCCAGCCTGGGGAACAGAGCAAGACCCTGTCTCTCTCTCTCTCTCTCTCTCTTTTTTTTTTTTTTTTTTTTTTGAGATGGAGTCTCGCTCTGTCACCCAGGCTGGAGTGCAGTGATGCGATCTCAGCTCACTGCAACCTCCGCCTCCCTGGTTCAAGCAATTCTCCTGCCTCAGCCTCCCTAGTAGCTGGGATTACAGGTCTGTGCCACCACGCTCGGCTAATATTTTTGTATTTTTAGTAGAGACAGGGTTTCACCATGTTGGCCAGGCTGGTCTCAAACTCCTGACCTCAAGTGATCCACCCGCTTCAGCCTCCCAAATTTCTGAGATTACAGGTGTGAGCCACCACGCCTGGCCGACCCTGTCTCTTAGAAAAACACCTGTTGGCCAGGCATAGTGGCTCATGTCTGTAATCCCAGCACTTTGGGAGGCTGAGGCGGGCAGATCATGAGGTCAGGAGTTCGAGACTAGCCTGACCAACATGGCGAAACCCCGTCTCTACTAAAAATATACAAGTTAGCCGGGCGTGGTGGCACTTGCCTGTAATCCCAGCTACTCAGGAGGCTGAGGCAGGAGAATCGCTTGAACCTGGGAGGCGAAGCAGAGGTTGCAGTGAGCTGAGATCATGCCACTGCACTCCAGCCTGGGCGACAGAGTGAGACTGTCTCAAAAATAAAAAAATAAAAATAAAACACCTCTTGAGTGACCGTGTGGGCCCCTCTGCCTCCAGGTCACTACCTGACCAGGAAAACTAGGGTGGAGCAGGATTACAGCCTGCTCGGGTGGCAGTCTGACCGATCAGTGCCTGACTCAAGGGGTGGGCAGGGAATGAGAACTGAACATTGGCTCCACGATGGAGAGATTGAGGAAGCACTGGAGAAAGACCAGAACCCAGCATCTGCCTCTCTGACCCTGCCCCTCTGCTACAAGGCTTCCCCAAGGGACAGGGTCTCAGGTGTGTGTGTGTAAGTCCAAGTGTGTTGTGCCTGGGCAAAGGGATGAGATCTCCTAGTGTATCAGAGGCTGAGATGTGGCCAGATCCCATGATCCCTGGTCCCCACCTCTGCGTGCATCTGTGAACATGAGGTGTGTGTCCCACGTCTGCTCTGTGCAGGTGCCTCTGGCTGGGCCCCCAGGGATGCAGTATGGGTTCTCCCGTGTGCATGCATGTGTCTGGCACTGTGTGTGTGATGTGTGTAGGCCTGGCATGATCTCACATATAAGTGGCCACGCCTACTAAAGTGTCAGTTCCACGAGGGCATGGATTTTTGTTTGTCTTGTTCCATGCTCCGTCCCCAGCACTTAAAACAGGGACTGGTGTACAAACAGGGCCCATAAACCCTGAATGAATGAGCGCATGAAAGTGTATGCCCATGCCTGTGTGTGCCCACATGCCAATGCGTGTGTAGACGTGTGACTGTTCCTGTGCCTAAGGGTGCACCTGGGTGTGGATGATGATGTTGCTCACACACCACCCCCCTGTCCTTTTTCCAAACTCCTTGGGAGCCTGGGTTGAGTGCCTGGGTCCCTGTGGGGCGGAGCAGGGGGAGGCCTCCTCTGGGAAACTGGATCCCAGGACATGCAGAACAGCAGGGAGTGGGGTGGCCCCTTTGTCCCAGGATAATCCCCATCACGCCCTTGCCCCCTCCCCCCCAGCCACCAGGGTTTAGGGTCGAGTTTGGGACCTGGAGGGGTCTGGGGGTCCCATCTGTGTCCCCTTTCCTACCCGTTTCCTGCCTCTGGGGCTTCTGCGCCCTAGTCCCAGGCCTCACCGTGTTGAATGTATGTCCCCCTTCTAGGTTCTCCCACCCGCTCCCTGTCCTGACTGGTGGCCAGGTCTGTCTCTCATACTTTGCCAGGGCCCTGCCTGCTCCCGCCCCTCTCCCCAGGTTGTGACTCCCTCCCTCCCTCTTGGGCCACCCTGGGGCTCAGCCCCAGGTATAAAGACACCTGAGGGGCAGAAGGACAGGTGTCCTGAAAGACCCAGAGGCTGCAAAGAGGAGGAAGCTGAGGAGAGAGCATGAGCTGTCCACTGGGTGAGTGAGAGGCAGGGGCGCCAGGCCCCAGAGACACACGGCGGGGGGGACCCACAGAGCCCCTCCTCTTTCTGACTCAGGTGTCTAGCTCTCTTTGCACCTGCTGAAAACCTCCGAATCCTCCCACATCAAGGCTTCCTTCATCATTAATTTGACAAATATTTATTGAATGCCTCTCACGTGCTAGGTACTTTTTGAAGCATCTGGGGAGACAGCAGTGAACAAATAGACAAAAATCCATGGCCTCATGGCAATTTCATTCTGCAGACACACAATACATGTGTCTTACTAGTAAGAAGAAAACTGTAAAGATAGTGTGACAGAAAGTGGTGTACTGATCTAACTGTGGCTTTTTTTGTTGGTTTGTTTGTTTTTTCAGACAGGGTCTTGCTCTGTGGCCCAGGCTGGAGTGCAGTGGCAGAATCTTTGCTCATTGCAGCCTTAAACTCCAGGGCTCAAGCAATCCTCCTGCCTCAGCCTCCTGAATAGCTGGGACCACAGGTGCACGACACCAGGTTACGCTAATTTTTTTTTTTTTTTTTGAGATGGAGTTTTTGTTCCATTGCCCAGGCTGGTGTGCAGTGGCATGATCTCGGCTCACTGCAACCTCCGCCTCCTGGGTTCAAGTGGTGATTCTCCTGCCTCAGCCTCCCGAGTAGGTGGGATTACAGGTGCCCGCCACCAAAGCTGGCTAATTTTTCTTTTGGTAGTAGAGACAGGGTTTCACCATGTTGGCCAGGCTGGTCTCGAACTCCTGACCTCAAGTGATCCACCTGCCTTGGCTTCCCAAAGTGCTGGGATTGCCGGTGTGAACCACTGCAAGCCTGAAGTTCGTCGAATGAATGAGTGAAATGGTCTTCCCTCTCAGGCTTCTCTGAGTTGCTCCTGAACTCTGGGAACTCAGGAGTGTGAAAAGGGGGATGAAGGAGGCCGCCCTGGGTTTGTCTCTCATCTCCGTTGCTCCTGGGTGGTGACCTTAGGTTATTCTCCTCCTCTCTGAGCCTCACACTGTTGGTGGGAACATAGACTGGACCAGATCTATTTTTTCTTTTTTTGAGACGAAGTCTCACTCTACTGCCCAGGCTAGAGTGCAGTGGCATGAGCTCAGGTTACTGCGACCTCTGCCTCCTGGGTTCAAGCGATTCTCCTGCCTCAGCATCCTGAGTAGCTGGGATTACAGGCATACACCATCAGCTAATTTTGCATTATAAGGAGAGATGGGGTTTCACCATGTGGGCAAGGCTAGTCTCGAACTCCTGACCTTGTGATCTGCCTGCCTTGGCCTCCCAAAGTGCTGGGATTACAGGCATAAGCCACCGTGCCCGGCCTTTTTTTTTTTTTTTTTTTTTTTGAGACGGAGTGTCACTGTGTTGCCCCGGCTGGAGTGCAGTGACTTGATCTCGGCTCACTGCAACCTCTGCCTCCCAGGTTCAAGCAATTCTCCTGCCTCTTCCAAGTAGCTGAGATTACAGGCACCTGCCACCACGCCCGGCTAATTTTTTTGTATTTTTAGTAAAGACAGGGTTTCACCATATTGGCCTGGCTGGTCTCAAACTCCTGACCTCGTGGTCTGCCCACCTCGGCCTCCCAAAGTATTGGGATTATAGGCGTGAGCCACTGCACTCGGCTTGGACCTGATCTTTGAAAGGACAATTTGGCAGCATCTATTTACATTTAAGATAAGCAGGTGGAGTGGTTCACACCTGTAATCCCAGCACTCTGGGAGGCCGAGGCATGAGGATTGCTTGAGGCCGGGAGTTGGAGACCAGTCTGGGCAACATAGCGAGATCCTGTCTCTACATAAAATTTAAAAAATCAACTGAGTGTGGTGGTATGGGTCTGTAGTCCCAGCTACTTGGGAGGCGAAGGTGGGAGGATCGCCTGCTTCCAGGAATTCGAGGCTGCAGTGAGTTATGATCACACCCCTGTATTCCAGCCCGGGTGACAGAGCAAGACACCATCTCTGAAAGAAGGAAAAAAGTCACACTTGCGTTGGCTGCCTTTAAAGCATAGAGCTAGCAGGATTTCCTGTGGGATTGGGTGTGCAGAGTAAGAAAAAAATGAAGCATCAAAGAGCACACCATGACTTTGGCCTGAACAATTGGAAGAATGGAAATGCCTTTACCTGAGACAGGGGAGCCTGGGAGAGGAGGGGCTTGGGGGGAATATTCAAGAATTAAACCCTGGATATTTTGGGTTTGAGATGCTTACTAATATTCAAGTGAAAATGTCAAGTAGCTGAATTGAATCAATGAGCCTGGAGTTCAGAGTGTTCTGGGCCGGGATAATCTACCTGCAGGAGGGTTTGTCACTGACTTGGATACGCAAGATCGCTGTAGCCCACAAGGGATGGGACCTTTTCCTGAGTTGTGGAGATGAATGAATGAATCGCAGGCAGGGTCGGGGCCATGGTGCTGACCTCTGACTTCCTCCGCCAGCCCACCTCTGCCTGCTGACCCTGCTGTCGCCACCCCTCAGCTCAGCAGCCCCCATCTCCCCGGCTGAGCCCATCAGTCAAGCCTATAGCCTGGCCCTCTACATGCAGAAGAACACGTCAATGCTGCTGCAGACTTACGTGAGTGACAAGGGTCATGAGCAGGGGACGAGGGGAGAGGGACGCTGCCTCCCTGGCCCTACCATGGGTAGGGTGAGCAGAGCAAGTCCAGAAGAAGGCTCCTCCGTGGCCCAAGGAGACAGGGATGCCTGTAACACTCTAGTGTTCACTAGAGCCACACTCACTCTTGCCACTGATGTCACTAGTGCCTGGGTGACCTTAGGCAAGTCATTCTTCCTCTCTTGGTCTCAGCTTCCTCATCTGTAAAATGAGATGCTGAACGTGCCTTTGCTGACCTCCCAGGACTGTGACAGGGTTCAAAGGACACACCGAGAGAGAAGGGCTTCACACAGCCACGTTTAATTCCCCACCATTCATGCTGTGTGATTACCTGGGCCCATGCCTGCTTGGAACTCTATCCCCAATGTCTGTCACCCAGGCTGGAGTGCAGTGGTATGATCTTGGCTCACTGCAACGTCCACATCCCGGGTTCAAGTGATTCCTGTCCCTCAGCCTCCCGAGTAGCTAGGATTACAGGTGCATATCACCATGCCTGGCTAATTTTTGTATTTTCAGTAGAGACAGGGTTTCACCATGTTGGCCAGGCTAGTCTTGAACTCCTGGCCTCAATTGATCCACCTGCCTCAGCCTCCCAATGTGCTGGGATTACAGACGTGAGCCACTGTGCCTGTCCTTTACCTCCATTTTCTTACTGACTTTTCAAACAGTTCTAGGAGGTGGAATTATAATCCATTTTGCAGACGAAGAAACTGAGTCTTAGAGGGGGGTAATAATTTGCTCGAGGTCACAGAGCTAATAACTGGCAGTGCCAGGATCTGAAACCAGGTCTGTGGAATTTCCTCCCCCTTCCATGGCCTCCCACACTGTCTGGAAGTTAAAGCTGGAAGCCTGCTGTCTGAGTCTGACCCACAGCTGTTTTTTTGTTTGGCCCACACATCTCCTGTTCAAAGCTTGAATATGAGTGGAATGCCTCTCCATAGCAGGCACAGGGATACTGTTGGTCAAAACTCCCACCTGGCATCGTAGTCCTGCCTTCTTCGCAACTTACACGATCTGCATGGCCCTGGAGCCCCTGACATCTGGAGCTCTTTCTCTGGGCCAGATTTCTGGCCCCTGTGAAGTTACTGAACCTTTTGACCTAGTTTCTAGTCCCACAGCTGTCACTATTCCCTGGACAGCCTTGGGCACCCTAAGCCTCAGTTTTTCCACTTGTAAAATGGGGGTGTGGGACCAGGCAATCTGCCAGTTAGGACATCTATCAGTGTGCACTAAGGTCCCAGGGCCAGGGGCTGTGGCTCACACCTATAATCCCAGCACTTTGGAAGGCTGAGGTGGGAAGATCACCTGAGGTCAGTAGTTCGAGACCAGCCTGGCCAACATGGCAAAACCCCCTCTCCACTAAAAATACAAAAATTAGCCAGGTGTGATGGCACACGCCTCTAGTCCCAGCTACTCAAGAGGCTGAGGCAAAAGAATCTCTTGAACCCGGGAGGCAGAGGTTGCAGTGAGGCCAGAATGCACCACTGCATTCTAGCCGGGGTGACAGAGTGAGACCCTGTCCCAGAGGGAAAAAAAAAAAAAAGATTCTGGTGATCTTACTTTGTGGAAATAAAAACTTTGATGGGGAAGGTTCTCAATTAAATGTAATAATATTAACAAGTATTTACTAATGATTGTAATAAAATTAACAGGCCAGGCACGGTGGCTTACACCTGCAATCCCAGCACTTTGGGAGGCTGAGGAGGGTGGACCACTTGAGGTAAGGAGTTCGAGACCAGCCTGGCCAACATGGTGAAACTCCATCTCTACTAAAAATATAAAAATTAGCCAGGCGTCGTGGCGCACACCTGTAATCCCAGCAACTCGGGAGGCTGAGGCAGGAGAATTGCTTGAACCCGGGAGGCGGAGGTTGCGGTGAGCCGAGATCGCACCATTGCACTCCAGCCTGGGTGACAGAGCAAGACTCCATCTCGGGAAACAAATAAAATAAAATAAAATAAAATAAAATAAAATAAAATAAACAAACATAACTAAATGCCATAAATAAAAAAGATTACCAGGCTGTAACTACATTGTCAATAATATACTTGGTTTAAAATATTACAGTAGGCAGGGCATAGTGGCTCGTGCCTATAATCCTAGCACTTTGGGAAGCTGAAATAGGTGTGTCACCTGAGGTCAGGAGTTCGAGACCAGCCTGACCAACATAGTAAAACCTGGTCTCTACTAAAAATACAAAATTAGCCAGGTGTGGTGTGGCGTGTGCCTGTAATCACAGCTACTTGGGGGGCTGAGGCGGGAGAATCGCTTGAACTTGGGAGGCAGAGGTTGTAGTAAGTCAAGATTGTGCCATTACATTCCAGCCTGGGCAACAAGAGTAAAACTCTGTGTCAAAATAAATAAATAAATAATAAAAGAAAATATTACAGTAAATAATGTAATCATAGTGTTCATCGATTGATATTAATATGAATATATTATTAATTAATGATGGCTTATCATACCCTTATTTTATATCAGATACTGTATTGTATATTAGACTCTGTGCTAAGTGCTTTTTTTTTTTTTTAGAGTTTCGCTCTGTCGTCCAGGCTGGAGTGCAGTGGTACAATCTCAGCTGACTGCAACCTCTGCCTCCTGGGTTCAAGCGATTCTCGTGCCTCAGCCTCCTGAGTAGCTGGCACAGCAGGCATGCATTGCCACAGCTGGCTAATTTTTGTATTTTTATTAGAGACAGGGTTTCGGCATGGTAACCAGGCTGGTCTCGAACTCCTGACCTGAAGTGATCTGCCCACCTCGGCCTTCCAAGGTGCCGGGATTACAGCTGTGAGCCACCGTGCCCGGCCTGCTAAGGGCTTTATTTATATTATTTCCTATAATCTTCATATTAACACTGCCAGGTGGGAATTTCTGAAGCTTGTGACTCCACGTTGCACAGCTAGCATGCAGAGGATGACACACCTGAGCCTCCTAGGGCCCTTGCCCTGTGTCAGGACATCCCAGCAACTCCCTGAGACGCAGCAAATGACGACTCCTGGGAAGAAGCCAGTCTCAGTGGGCAGGCGTGAATTCAGAGTCCCAGGCACCGCTCCCGTCCCCTCACTCCTGTCTCTCTCTGTCTCTCCTGCAGCTCCAGTACCAGGGTAGCCCCTTTAGTGACCCTGGCTTCTCGGCCCCTGAGCTCCAGCTCAGCAGCCTGCCTCCTGCCACTGCCTTCTTCAAGACCTGGCGCGCCCTAGATGACGGGGAAAGGCTGAGCCTTGCCCAGGGGGCCTTCCTGGCCTTGACCCAGCACCTCCAGCTCGTGAGGGACGACCAGAGCGACCTGAACCCTGGCAGTCCCATCCTGCTGGCTCAGCTCGGGACTGCAAGACCGAGGGCCCAAGGCCTGCTGGGCAACATGGCCGCCATCATGACAGCTTTGGGGCTGCCAATGCCCCCAGAAGAGGATACTCTAGGGCTTGTCGCCTTTGGGGCCTCGGCCTTTGAGAGGAAATGTCGAGGCTACGTCGTGACCCGGGAATATGGCCACTGGACAGACCGAGCTGTGAGGGACTTGGCTCTGCTCAAGGCCAAGTACCCAGCATAGAGGGGTAGGACTTCCTGTTAGAGGCTGCAGCACTTCCTCTTTCACAATGGCCTCTTTTCTGCCTTGCTTGTGGGCTAGAAAAAGAGATAAACCTTGTCTAGCAGATGGGGCTTGGGTGCCATGTCTGGGAATATTTCCTGGGAGCCAGGCCTCAATTCCTTATTTCAGGGCCTTCTGGCCCAGGTCCTCTGGCCTGCCTTCCAGGTCTGGGTCAATCTCCATGAATACCATTCCATGGGTTACCCATCTAGTGGTACTGGGTGTCTACTTCCTGGTTGGAAAGATGCACCTCTCCAAAGAGGCTTCACCTGTCACTCTACAGGGAGAGGACAGTTGGTCCCCTTCCTAGGCTCTCCCCAAGACCTTCCCCTTTTTGTAATTTTGGGACAGCCAGGACTGCCTTCCTGTCTCTACCTCATTCCCTTTATGAAGATCCTGCCTTTCTAAGCAGACAGGCTTCCTTCTTCCTGCTGAAGCTCATTGGCTCCCCTCGTTGGCCTGTCTGTCTGGGGCTACTCTTCTACTTCTCATCCTCAGTGGCTTCACTTCCTGATCCACGGAAGCCCAATTCTTGAAGAACTAAGGACTGCATCACATCTGTTTCCTGTTAGGACACATCCACTTCCTGTTCTGGGCTGGCAGAGGGCACCACTGGACGGGGGCTGTCAGCCTCCTATTTATACTGCTGTGCTTCTTGGGCATGTCTGGGTGACCAGCCTGCACCCCAATGGTCCTTTTCTCCCTAAAGCTATCTCCCCATTTTCAACAACTATATATACAGGTAACTTTAGTTTCATTTTTATTTTTAAACATTTTATTTACAAAAATTAATTTATTTTCAGAAATAAAACTCTTTTAAGGTGTTGCTTGTTTTGTCTCCCCACATCTGGTAGGAGGCAGTGGAGGTGTGCAGGGACAGGGCAGAGGGGCTGAAGGAAAGGAAGACATCAAAGGGACAGGGCTGAGGCCCAAAGGGATGGGGTGTGGGAGACTGGGGATGTGGGTGGAGTGAGCCTGAGGAAGGTGGCTGAGATGCGGAATCGCCTTCCCCCAACAAGACCAGCAGGCACGCCCCTGGCCAGGGAAGCACAGAGAGACGGCCAGACAGGGACAGGGAGACAAGGTGTCACCTCCTTGGGATGAGGCTGAGATGTACACATGAGCTCACAGGGGGCCACGGGGAGGCAGGAAGTGGGGATGGAGAAAAACAGAGACCTCCCAAGAGCTGGGTAAAGGGGGAGGCCAAAGGGAACTGAGGCAGGCCCAAGGAAAGAGGGAGAGCGAGAAAACGGTAGACCCAGACGGAGTTACCATGCAGACGTGGAGGGCCCAAGAGTTAAGAGAAGGGGACAGGCAAAGCAAAGAGAGGCCGGGACAGTGGCTCACGCCTGCAATCCAAGCACTTAGGGAGACTGAAGCGGGAGGATCGCTTGAGCCCAGGGGTTGAAGATCAGCCTGGGCAACATGGCGAAACTTCGTCTCTACAAAAAATAAAATAAAAAATTAGCCGGCTGTGGTGGCGTGTGCCTGTAGTACCAGCTGCTGGGGAGGCTGAGGCGAGAGGATGGCTTGAGCCCAGGAGGTTGAGGTTGCAGTGCTGGGATCGTGCCACTGCACTCCAGCCTGGGCGACAGACTGAGACCCTGCCCCTCCCCTCCCTTCTCTCCCACAAAAAGCAAAGAAGGCCAAGGCAACGGAGACAGTTAAGAGCAGACAGACACCGAAAGCAGCAGAGAAAGACAAAGAAGCAGAGAGAGAAACGGAGCCCAGAGGAGGGAGGCTGCGCGAGCTGCCCCGCCACGCTCAGGCCGGGCCCCCGGCCAGCAGCTGGCCCAGGTCGCCCTCAGTGCGGCTCAGCCACTCGCGGTAGAGGCCGCACACGCGGAGTCCCAGCACCTTGGCGGGGAAGACCCCGGCGGCGGAGGCGGCAGAGGCGGTGGCGGTGGGGGGCTCGGCCCGGGGTCCGCGATTGGCGG